>NC_052027.1:14458222-15196116 GCF_015832195.1 Motacilla alba alba
CTTTTCATGTAGATCCACTGAAAAGAGCTAAAGATGTAAAAACACCTCCATCTCCTCACATTACACACATGCAGAAGAGCACAGTGAGACCCCTAACAGCCCATGTGAACATACTGAGCCTTTCCCTGGGTCACGTATTAAATATGTTCCAGAAGCTTAGCTTTTATCAAGACACAAACTACTCCAAATGGGACATCAGCAAAAACTGAGATTAGGCACCTGTTTTAATCCAACCACCTTTCCTCTAATTAAAGCAGGTCCAAAGAGATCACACTGCTGCTCGAGTTTGATGTACAGACTCAAGGAATCATTCAAGTTGGAAAGGACCTTAAAAACCATTGAGTCCAATGGTTAACCCAGCATTGTCAAGTCCACCACTATGCCACATCCCTCAGTGTCACACCCAGGAACAGAGATTCACTGCCCTTCACAGACCCCATGCCAGCAAATGACCTCCCTGAAACTTAGGAGACTTTTCTTGTACCTCTGTAATTTCCTGTGTTCCAATTTATGGCTGCTCCCTATTGTCCTCTCCTTATGTATCCTTGAGAATATGTTTCTGCTGCCCTTAGACCCTCCCACTGGATGCTGCTAAGAAGAGCAGCATCTGCCTCCTCCTCTCTTCTCAAGGTGGAAGAAGCCTAACTCAATGCACCTGTTCCCACACTGCACGCCCCAGATCTTACAATCTGCCAACAAAGTATGAACCCGCACCAGTACTTCTGCAATCAAAGCACGAAGCTAGGCTGCAATCCAGAACAGAACTCTGCTACCAAAATAGATTTCCCAAGTGCTCCCAACATCCCACCACCCTTCAAACTGCAGCTACATATTATCAGCTTTGACACACTGCAGCCATTAACAGTCCCTGAAGGGGGACAGTCCTTCAGACAGCTCAGGGCTCTATATGCTGCGAGGGAGAGAAGGAGTTCACCAGCTGTTTCTCTCCAGAACACCAGTAAAGTCCTCACCATGGCAGAAGACAGCTGCACAAACGCAAAGCCTCTGTTTTGCTGAGTCTGCTTGTCTTTGATGAGACGAATATTATTGACTGCCAGAGATGCATACGGAGACAAGGCAGTCATGATGGATTCCACTACTGTGTGAGGAGCAATGTTTCGAAGAATGATGGCTGAGGAGAAAAAGGACGACATTAGCAGGGCACACCATGGCTTTGCAGAGTATTTCAAGCCTTCAGCTGGCAGGCTGAGGTACGGAAAGGATTTTTAGTATGTGTGTTTACATTTCACATTCTAGAGTAAGTCAAAGATCACTTACTATCACAGTAATAATCCACAGACTGAACGGCTTCTGCTGCCCCAGGTGGTACCTCCTGTTCTGAATCTTCACATGAAGAGAAAATATTTCAGTCAGGACATGGTTCATGCACTTCAAGCTCAGCACTTCATAAGCCAGTGTAGAATCTACACGGAACTCTGGTTCCTACACAGGCCAGAAGGTTTCCCACAAACTGAACATGAAAGAGATGATGGTAACGTACCAAATTTGTCCGCTCCACAGCGGAAGCATTTTAGCCTCCTTCTGAAGTTGTAAAGGCAGCACTGTGACAAACAAGAGAAGCCCAGTAAGAACTTGGGTAATTTTAATAACCCTGCAACAAAGACATTTACACGAAGTAACACAACAAAGCTAACCCACCAGAATAATCCAGAAGATCAAAAGCCACCCTTATCTGCACCACAGCTGCTTTTCAGAACATCCCAGCTACTTTCTCCCTCGTCATCCCAAATTAGTTATTTTAACTGTGTAGTCTTGGGCTTACAATCCCAAGCACAGTCATTACTGTAAAAGGCAGTGTTAGAAGGGAACACATGCTGGGGAATAATTTAACTTTATGGGGAGCAGGCTTGATTCAGGCGTCACTTTCTTTAAAACACTGAGCAAGTGGTGAGCTCTAGAGCAGCACAAACTCTCGCACAGAAACATGTGTTGTACCTTGTTGCAGAGCCAGTCCTCAAATTTAGGCCTTGGGTTGCTGTAGTGCATTGCAATCTGCTTCCCTTGGATCACCAGCTTTTTCTGCAAAAAAAGTGGTTTCAATTATTCCTGTATCAAGACACACATGTCCATTTTCCCATGGCAGAGCACCCTTCGGAGGAATCAGTGCTCCTGAATTAAATGGACAACATATGGGGAGGATGTGGAGGACAACCACCGCCACCTACACCCTGCCCATCCAATCCTGCAGAGAGGAGGACGAGGGCAGTAAGAGAATGGGATGTGGAGCAAAGATAAACAGAATCAGGGAGTGTAGAAAAAGCTGCCAAACACTAAACGCTGATATGGAACCAGAAAGTGTCTCGAAGGAGACAGAGTCCTAATCTGTTGCATTCAGATTAACACATTTTTAGGAGTCTCTTTGCCCCCACATTTCTATTCACTTCTGGCATAGCACTGAGAGGCTTTTTAAACGTGTCCTTAGGTGACTGCTTCACTTCGTCCCCTACTCCAAACACCCCAGACCTTTTAACCACACTTGGATTTACTTTTTCCAAGTACACTTCAGAAGTGTCCCCTTGAAAATACAGTAATTCCTCCCAAAGGGACCCTGCTTAGACTTCTTGAAGGCTGGATTACAAGTGCCATCAACTGAAACATAACTCAAGAGTGGTTTCATTTGACTACTGCATCAGTTCAATTGGAAGCCTGCACAAGAGGTTTGTGTTCTTCATTCAGGCAAGAGTTCTCCAAAATGAGTAACTAGATTGCACGTGAAGCTTCTCCAGGGGTAGGAAAAGTTCATAATGCTTTCATCACGTCCTCTCACTCTGACTTCAGAGGAGTTAGTAATTTACAGCTATTAAGAAGCCTTGACTGTCAGCCTCACGCTTTGCCAAGCGTGGGTATGCAGAATGACCTTTCAAAATATGGCTATCAACATATTTTGGTCAAACAGGTGGAAGCACATGTGAGGAAGTGCGTATTAGAGGCCACACCCCAGACACTGCAATGGCAGAACCATTTTTATGGCAGGTTGGCTTTCTGCAGAGGTACCAGTGTCAGGACCAGTGGCTTTTCTGATAACAGGGTCTGACACAGATCTAGCACGTAGCATGAATAAGGCTCTCACATTCTGCACGACTGAACAGGGCAAAGCCATTGCTCCTACCGGCAGGAGGGAGGGTTGGAGGGCCCAGCACTCACTGGATGTGCACACATAGAAACAAGGCTGCTGGCATAGTTGCAATACATCGTTCTGTCATCTAACAGTCAGCAACCCGGCTGCTGGGGACAGGCTATGTTTTCCCTACTACTAAGGTGGTTGCTTACTGGAGTGAATTTGAGTATACTTCAATAAATTATGCATCAGTACAGCTTTGTATATATTAAAAAAAATTAAATTTCTGGAAATATGCTCTGCATTAATTTCTTGGTATTAGTCTTTCCCCTGCAGCCACCTGCCCTACTGAGCAGCATGTCAGGAAAACAGTATTTGAAAGCTGCTCTCTGGCTGGGGAACACACCCACAGTGTGGGACATATGAAACACTATTCCAGCACAAGGCATATGACAACTTCCATCTGCTGGAACTGCCATGAATCCCATGATGGTGCCATTTCTTTATTATAACATCAACAGAGCAGAAAACCAGTCATAATGTTGTCTTAGGACTGCTGCATCAAATATTCAGGTCCAAGAAAAAAAATTAGTGATTTGACACTTTGCTCACTTTGAGAGTATTTTTAAGTTCTGTTGTTAAAATAGCTTATGAATCTCAAAGTAGTGAAAGCAAGTGAAACTGTTTGCAGAGCTACAGGAAAATCTCACAGGAAAACAAACC
Organism: Motacilla alba alba; assembly: GCF_015832195.1. NCBI lineage: Eukaryota > Metazoa > Chordata > Aves > Passeriformes > Motacillidae > Motacilla > Motacilla alba. Next base: position 14,462,025 of record NC_052027.1, read on the forward strand.
AGAGGATTCTTACTGCATTTTGGCTTCCTATCAAGTCATAGTAACAAAAAAGCCAAAATACAGAGTCTAACAGATGTGAGATCTCACTGTCTGCCTCATTTAGTTGAAATGAATATGCTTTTTTCTCTAGAAGAGCCAGTTCCCCCTCTTTAACTGGGGTAATAGATTATTGCCAAGAACTGACACTTCTCTTTCAGGGTTAATACCAATGTAACACAGAGATGTGGTGCTTTCTCTGACAACAGAGAAAGAAACATCAAGTGGAAATAAGCTAGGACTTTTTAAAGACTACTAGCCAAATCTTCATAAGACCAATTAAACAGCAACCAAGTCATTTAATACAATGGCACCTTTCACCAAAGTAGAACTTTCTCTCCTAATTTTCTTACATGTTATAAATTTTAATATATACAAAGCTTTTATTCTTTAAATCACTGTTATGGAACAAACCACTCCTTCCACCTCTATTTTTTCCTTTTTTTTTTTTTTCTTGTTAAACTGTACAGACTTGTTCCATTTTCAGGAATATCTAGACTTGGTGAGTGAAGCAACCTGATTGGCTTCCATCCAGCTGGTAGCATCTTGAAAGTGATAAAACTCCACGAAGGCGAAACCACGGCTTACACCTAGAGACAGCATTCAGATATAGACGGGATACTTGTGTTAGTCAGTTCCTTTAAAACAGGTGAATCTCTCTCCAACTGCTTCATTACTTCATGACAAAGCAGCTTTACAAATGCGACGTCAACTGCTGGGATCTGCTCGTTATTTTGCCATGGCAAGGAACCAAGCTGCCTTAACTGGCTACATTTCACTCGATCTGAATCCACGTTTAAGGGTAACCATGCAACAGACTACATACTATTAAATGGGTTTACACTATTATTACTTACCAATACCTGTTAACAAAACCCCCTGTAGACAGACTTCTTTTAACATGTTGACCAGCTATCTAAGTCTTCCAAAAAGCCACATTCCTTAGCCATGGCAAACCTTTTTTTTTTATTGCATGTGCTTGCAGTTTGGGGACAATTCTGGATACTCTTTTGGGCTGGGGAAGAGGAAGGTGATGTCAAAAACTGGATTAAGAGCTCTCACCTGTCTTTCTTTTCATCAGCCTCACGTCTGCAGGCTGAGGACCTTCAAAGGATTCAATAAGCTCACGAATCTGCAGGAGATTTTGATCGAACAGTTAAAATTTTCATAGCTTGCCAGACAGAAGTCACAGAAACCACCTACCTTGCAGCACCATGAAAGAGATACACAAAACAATGTTTTCAACACCATCTCAAAGACAAAGAAAACATTTACTGAGAACCCAACGGGACTGATGAGCATCAAAGTCCATATAATCTTTTGCTACAGGCTAAATCAACTGTAATCCTCACTCAGGACACTGAATCATCCACAACCTGATTCCCTACGATTGCGTGTTCTCAGATTAATTGGTCAGTATTTGGCAAAGACTGTGCATGATCCCAAGATTTAAAAAAGAACACGGCTGGTAACCCTCTCCCTGCCTGTCTAGAAACCCTTTGCTCCTAGCAATGAAAAACAAGAAGCCTGCACTGCAAGGCTCCATGATGAATGTATTCTTACATCTCACGCTAAAGATCTCAGTTCTTCTGGTGTAACAAAGCTGCTGCGGCACAGGCAGCCTCAGCCTCAGTGCAGAGGCATGGAGGAAAAACAAACGCTAACAAATTCTTTAATTCCAGAGCAGAAGACAAGGTTTTTCAGCAGCTTCCACAGAATTCAAAGTACATTACATGCAACAGGGCTGCTCAGCAGAATCAAAACTTATCTAAAGCTCCCCATTTATATGCTGAGTAGAAACAATATCAGATATGCAAGTGATTTTTTCTAATGAAAAATATAGGGGAAAAAAAGAGAATTGTGTACACAACCAGGAGTAATGTCAACAAAAGAACTCAACTCTACATTCCAAGATGCATTGTCTACACTCTGAGTCCAGATTTAAACATTCCTATAAATTATGCTACAGTTACTGCACAGCTGTAGAGCTACACCAGTATCTCAGAAACAAGAACCGTTCTACAGCATTCTGTGTAATGTCTGACTGGGCTGTCTCATTTGTATGCAGGAACCTACACTTATTTCAAACACTCATGAAAATGTTAGAGCAGTATTCGGTGATTAGGAACCCTCAATATCAGGAGGGTAACAAGCAATCGACGAAAAAGCAAAAGAAAAAATCTCCATTGTAGGAATGGTGCAAATGTATTCTCTGTGTTAGCAATTAAGGCATATAGACATCGAAGGCAGAGGCGGAGTCTTGACTGAAAACAAACTGGGGTAGCTCAGCTTTTACCTCTCAAATAACACTTTTGTGCTTATAGCTTAGTAACCAAAATAACCCACGAAGGAAAAAAACTCTAAAAAGTTCCCACAGATAAGAAAACCTTAAAGCTTTAACATCTTTTTAATGAACACGTCAGACAAGCAAGCACCGAGCTCATCAGTACTTGCTCCCTCAGCTCGGCAGCAGCCATTTTGACTCCCACAGCTGTGCCCACACAAAGCAGCTTTGTGCAGGGCTGTGCTCGGCTAAGGAGCTCGGTGACTGTGTGTGACCCCATCGGTCACAAGTTCTGGCCCCGATAAAGACCAGAAAAACTGGTGATTGCCACCTCTTTGTCTCTGTCCCCCTCCCCCCTCCCTGCAGTGGGGCGAAACAGCAAAAAAAATCCGCCTCTTCGCTCTCACACAGAAAAGCAGCAAAGAGCAGACAGTTTAAAATCCACTCTTCGGGAAAGCATCCGTGAAAAAAGGAGCATTCACAGCTCGTTCTATCTGAAAAGGACTGATTAACATTGAACTGACCTCTATAATTTAACACTGGGAGTTTAAACGCTTTCAGGACTCAAAATGGCAGCGCGACAGCGCTCGAGAGGGGCCACCATGATGCAGCGCTCAACAAAATGGCAGCAACCGCTCCGGCACGGCCCTGCCCGGGGGCAAGGCAGGCACAGCCCTGCCCGGCTACTCACATCGTTCTCCGTGACCGTGATGGGGAGCCCACGCAACATGATGGTCTTGCTTTCTTTTTCATCGTTAATATCGTTCCTGTAGTCGTGCTCGCCGTAGTCGCCATCGGAATGGTATCCGTCCTCCGATTTGTCGCTGTTCCTGCGCTCCCGCTCCCTCTGGAAGCCAGCGCCCAGGGTTAGCCACCGCGACTCCCGGCAGCGTGTCCCCCCAGCGCCACACGGGCCCCGCCCGCCGGCCCGGGGCTGCTCCCCCCGGCCCCGGGCAGCGCTCCGGCACCGAACCCGCTCCCAGCGCCCTCCGCCCCGCAGCGCCGGCCCCGGCCCCCGGCCCCGCTCACCTCAGGGCTATCGTAATCGCGGCTGTCGTAGTCTCTATCATAGTCTCGGCTATCGCGACTGTCGTAGTCTCGGCAGTCCCGACTATCGTAGTCCCGGCAATCGTAGTCTCGGCTGTCCCGGCTGTCGTAGTCGCGGCAGTCTCGGCTATCGTAGTCTCGGCAATCGCGGCTGTCGCGACTGTCGTAGTCTCGGCAGACCCGGCTGTCTCGACTGTCGTAGTCCCGACTGTCGTAGTCGCGGCAGTCTCGGCTATCGCGGCTGTCGTAGTCTCGGCTATCGTAGTCGCGGCTGTCGTAGTCGCGATAGTCATCATAGCGGTCACCGCGGCGCTCCTCACTGGACCTCTTGTAGTCATCCCTACGCCGGCTGCGGGACTCCCGCTCGTCGCGGTCCTCCCTCTCCACGATGGAGCCGTAGCGGCCGCTCCGCTCCGTCCTGCTCACCCTGCGGGGCACAGCGGGCCGAGCTCAGAGCGTGAAGCGCCCGTCGCGACCCCCACCACTGCCCGCCTCCTCCCGTCTCCCCTCGCCCTCCCGCCGCCGCTCACCGCTTGTCCGAGCCCATGCCGCCGCCCAGGATCCGCAGGCACCCGGCACAGCACTATCCGGCACCACACGCCAAGCACACCCGCACAATCCCTCTCGCTGCCTCGCCACAAAATGGCGCCTAAGGGACCGCCCGTCTTCTACCCAGCAGCCACCTCGCGCCCCGACTGGAAGCTTCCAATCGGGGCGCAGGCGCAGCGGCCGCGCGGCACGCTGGGAAATGTAGTTGGGGGGCTGCCGCCATTAAGGGCCCTGCGGTCCGGTCTCCCCCACTCATGGCACCGGGATGCTCAGAGCCCCGTCCAGCTCGACTCTGGACACTGCCCGGAATGGGGCAGCCGCAACTGCTCTGTGAAACAGGTCCCCGTGCCTCGCCACAGTGCATTCCTTCCTCATGTCCAATCGAAAACTGTTGTCAGTTTAGAGCAGTTATCCCTTGTGCTGTGACTATGTGCCCCATCCAAAGCCCCGCTCCCGCCGACTTGGAGCCCTTTAGGAAGGGGCTCTTAAGTTCCCTCTGGAGTCATCTCTTCTGCACAGTGAAGAACCCCAGCTCCTACCCCCTGTCAATAGCTAAATAGTTGTCATGGCCCACCGTCCCTTTGGGGAGCACCTGCCTCAGTTCAAAGTGAAAAATTTCTGCCCCAAGGGAGGATGTGGGACTGTACCCCCACTGCCCTGCACTGCTCGGGCTCATACGGCCAAGCCCAGGAGCTGCAAAGCCAGCAAGACTTTGGCCCCAGCAACGTTGTCCTCTTCATATTTCCAGGACAAAGGGCCCCTCTTCCCATGAAACCAGCAGCATCCCTGCTCCTGCACAGCTGCTCCTGCCTGGACCTGCAGCCTTCGAGCATGGCAGGCGCTGGCAGGAGCAGGCAGAGGCTGCTGAGAACCCTTCAAACCACATTCAAATGCAGTCAGGTCCTCCTCACTGCCTGACCCTTAGCCCTGAGAGTTTGCTTGGGACCCAGGAAAAGGTATTTAACATTCAAAATGGTGCCATCTTTATTTTTTTTCAAGACAGTTTTGTTAGTCTCAGAGCATGGCGGAGTGGGGCTGGCTGGAGGGCAGGGTGGGTCAGGGTCACCTCATCCAGGGACTGCTTGGCAGAGCAGGCAGTACAGAACAGTCAGGCAGTACAGACAGACAGACAGTACGGACAGGCAGTGCAGGCAGTACAGAACAGTCAGGCAGTACAGACAGACAGACAGTACAGACAGGCAGTGCAGGCAGTACAGAGCAGTCAGGCAGTGAAGACAGACAGGACAGGCAGTGCAGACAGTGCAGTCAGTACAGACAGACAGACAGACATGCAGTACAGACAGAGCAGACAGGCAGTGGAGTAAGTGCAGACAGACAGACAGGCAGTACAGGCAGAGCAGACAGGCAGTATAGGCAGTACAGGCAATGCAGACAGACAGACAGCCAGTACAGGCAGTACAGGCTGAGAGGCAGTGCAGTCAGTACAGACAGACAGACAGACATGCAGTACAGGCAGACAGGCAGTGGAGTCAGAACAGACAGACAGATAGACATGCAGTACAGGCTGAGAGGCAGTGCAGTCAGTACAGACAGACAGACAGACATGCAGTACAGGCAGACAGGCAGTGGAGTCGAGCAGCAGGCAGGTCTGTCACAGGGTGCATGCGTCACAGCTGTTTCCGCTGTCATCTGTGGGTGTTGCAAAGGAAAAAGTTTCTCCTCTGGGCAGGCTGCCTGGCCAGCCTGGAGGCTCTCGGCAGCTCCTCGGCAGGCAGCCCTGGGCAGCGGGAGCAGGTAGGACACGGCTGCTGTCTGTGCCTCTGTCCCCACTGCTGTCCTCTTCAGCTGGGACTGGCCGGGGACACAGCAGACAGGGGCTGTCCGAGCCCCCTCCTGCCCAAATCAAAGCATTCCACTGGTCTTGAGAGCGGCTGGGGGGATGGCATTTCGTGTCTGGTAGCGTGTCGTTGCATTGTTTCCCTTCTTGCATGTCCCAGGGGGCACAGAGCTGGTCGAGCCTTGGGGACACACTCCTGAGGATTGGGGGTTCCTGGTGAGGGGAGGTGGGGGCACAGGTCCCCTGAACACAGGACAGGATTGAGACAGTTTGTGGGCAGAGGTCCCATCCCCTCCTCCAGCCCTGCTGTGGGCTGAAGCAAAGGGAAAGCAAGGCGCAGCCCCCTGGACTTTCCCGGAAGGGCAGCATGGCATCTCTCACCTCTCCCTCTGCTGTCTCCAAGGATTTTTCTGGGGGATTAAGGCTGCTCTGACCCGGTGACAGCGGGGAGTGGCTCAGTCATGGCTTCCAAGCGCCAAGCTTCTTCCTCGAAGCAGCCAGACAGCAGGGAAAAGAAACCCAAAGGGGAAGAGGAGGACGACACCTGGAGCTCCACCTTGGCAACCCTGAAAACTGCTCCCAAGGAGAAGCTGCCCGCCACAATTGATGGACTGTGCCCCCTGAGCACAGCACTGGGTGCCCGGGTGAGAGCAGGGCTGAGCTACTCAGGGGGGCAGGGGTGGGAGGGTGGGGGAGTCTCAGACCAGTCCCTGCCCTGTTGACACAGGGTCAGCCCCAATTCTCCTTGCAGACCCAGTGTGTTCCCACTGGGACATTTCTGCACCCTCTCCTTCCCCAAACGCTCCCCGGTGCCAGCCCAGGCCACGTCACTCGCTATAGGTCTATGAGGACTATGACTGCACCCTGAACCAGACCAACATCAGTGCCAACAACAACAAGTTCTACATCATCCAGCTCCTGGAGCACGATGGTGCCTATAGTGTCTGGAGCCGCTGGGGCCGCGTGGTGAGTCCACCTGGCCATCGCTCATCCCCTGCACCTCAGCTGTCCTCACCCTTGCCTTCAGAGCCCCAAAAATCCAGGGTGAACCTGGTGGTCCCTGGTCCCAAAGCAAGCACCCAAGTGTCCTGCTGTAGCACTTTAATGGCAGGGCTTCAGGAACTTTTCCCCACACAACATAGTCAGCCTGTCTGGGGTATAGTCACCTGTCCCTGCAGTGAATGTGAGGGTGACAGCCCAGCAAGGGGTCCTGGGGTGTCTTCCTGAGCTGGTGGCTCAGCACATTCCTGCCACTGCCGAACAGCCTTGCTATCCCAGCCCCCCTTGTTCCTGCCTGCCTGCTTCCACTGGCATGGGGCTGGTGGAGCAGGGATGCAGGGGAGGTCCTGACCGCTGCTGTCCACTGCCAGGGAGAGGCAGGCCAGTCCAAGCTCATGCCCTGTGCCTCCCTGGAAGCTGCCAAGAAGGACTTCGAGAAGAAGTTTCGAGAGAAGACCAAGAACAGCTGGGCAACAAGGGAGAACTTTGTTGCCCACCCAGGGAAGTACACACTCATTGAGGTGCAGCCAGGGGCTGGGCAGGAGATGGAGGCTACACTCAGGGTGAGTACTGAGAGCTTGTCACCATGATGGTGTGGTCCTCATTGCACTCCTGCCCCAGGACATCCAACAGGGTCAGCAGGATGGGATGGGTTTTGAGGGGGGTGTGGGTGCTTGCTGAAACAGCTTGCTGGCAGAGATTTGGGGCTAATGGGTTAAAACAGACTGGGAGGGCATCCTGGATGAGAAACATGGCCTTGTGGGTGGCATCGGCCATGGAAAGTGGAGGCAACACCTGCCCGTTGCTCTGCTGCCCCAGGACCAGGCTCTCCTCACAGAGGTGGGCAGCACTGGTGCTGTGCTCCCACAGCCTCTTGCAGGCCCACAGCTGATGGGGTGTGTCTGCAGGTGGATGCCGTGGATGGGGACAAGGTCTGCAAGCAGCGGGTGCTGCCCTGTACCTTGGACAGAGCCACACAGGAGCTGGTGTCCCTCATCTTCAGCAGTGACATGTTCCGGGATGCCATGCAGACCATGAATATCGGTAGGAGGTGGTGGGTTGATGGGTGGCTTGGGCTCGGTCTGGGGGTGCAGGTGGGGAGGTGAACGGAGCAGAGGTGCTGATGGATTTTAGAGCACCCCCTCTGATATCCTGGCTCCTGGTGGGACTGTGGACAGCCCGTGCTGGGTGCCCACACTTGCCCATGGTGATACTGGGGGTTCTTGGAAGTGGCTGCAGGGCGAGTGGGGTGGATGGGTTCCCCTTGTCCTCCCCTGTAGACGTGAAGAAGATGCCTCTGGGGAAGCTGAGCAAGCAGCAGATCGCACGGGGCTTTGAGGCACTGGAGGAGCTGGAGGCAGCGCTGAAGGAGCAGCCCCCCCAGGCCACTCGCCTGGAGGAACTCTCCTCACGCTTCTACACCATCATCCCACACAACTTTGGACGGGCACGGCCACCCACCATCAACTCCCCTGACCTGCTGCGTGCCAAGAAGGACATGCTGTTGGTGAGATGCCAGAGCACGAACTGTGTGACATCCCTTCCTGGTGGGGCAGGAGCTGCTGGCAGGAGGCTGGACTTGCCCTGGTCCCCCAGCACAGTGCCAAGCACTGGTGCTGAGGATGTCCCTGCTCTGTCCCTGCCAGGTGCTGGCTGACATTGAGGTTGCACAGAGCCTGCAGGCACAGAAAGAGAAGGAGGAGGAGGAGGAGGAGGAGAAAGAAGTTGCCCATCCACTGGATCAGGATTATGCCCTGCTGTGCTGCCAGCTCTCCCTGCTTGACCCAGCTTCCCGGGAATACCAGGTGCTGCTTGTGCCACAGTGTCCCATAATGGGAAACAATTATGTCAGGTCTGTGGGCACCCCAAAGGTTCCTACTCTCCCAGGGGGACCGTGGGCATTGCTGAGATGGCTGCCTGGGGTGACACAGCTTTTTTGCCTCCCCCTTGGCAGCTGATCCAGACCTATGTGATGCAGACTGGGAACAAACCCCACATCCTCAACATCTGGCAGGTGGCCCGAGATGGTGAGGTGAGGAGGAGGTGATTCTCCCCGTGTCACAGTGGGGAAGCCATGGTTGCACCCCAGGGTTGCTTTAGGGCTTCTCCACCCAGGAGGGGATTCAGCCCAGCTGGCCAAGGCTGAACAGGCACCCAGTCTCCTGCCCCTCCAGCTGGGCACTGGGGCTGGGCTGGGGAGGTGGGTGGCACTCCTCCACCCCTGGGCACCCATGAGTCCCTCTGTGGACAGCCTTTAGCTCTGCATCTCTCCAGGATGAGCGCTTCAAGGCCCATGACCTCCTGGAGCACCGGCGCCTGCTGTGGCACGGCACCAACGTGGCAGTGGTGGCGGCCATCCTGAAGAGCGGGCTGCGCATCATGCCCCACTCCGGCGGGCGCGTGGGCAAGGGCATCTACTTTGCCTCAGAGAACAGCAAATCAGCCTGCTATGGTGAGGGCCCTGGGATGGGATGGGCTGGGCTGCTTGTGATGCCCACAGGGTCTGTGTGAGCCTGGCCTCCCTTGCATACCCTCTGCCAGGCAGCTGTGGGCTTGCCAAGCCCCTTCCCTGCCATGGCAATTGGTCCCTGTGGTCCAGCGTGGCCTGGGCACAACCAGATGGGAGTACCAGGGATGGTACTGTCATTCCCATCCCTTTCTCCCATGGCAGTGGGCCGTACATCTAAGAATATTGGCATCATGTTCCTGACGGAGGTGGCCCTGGGCAAGCCCTACCGCATCACCTGCGATGACCCCACGCTGTGTCAGCCCCCTGCTGGCTATGACAGTGTCCTGGCCTGTGGCCAGACAGAGCCGGGTGAGCTGCGGGCAGGAGGGCCGTGGCAGTCTGGGGCTGTGGTGCCCACAGGGCAGGGGGGAGAGAGGCCAGATCTCATGTTTCATGTGGTGCTGGGATATCTCCTGGCCCAGATCCAGCACAGGATGAAGAGGTGCTGCTGGATGGCAAGAAGGTGCTGGTGTGCCAGGGCAAGCCCATTCCCATGCCTGCCTACAAGGACTCCTCCTTCAGCCAGAGTGAGTACCTCATCTACAAGGAAAGCCAGTGCCGGATCCGCTACCTTGTCCAGCTCCGCTTCTGAGGGTGCCTGGGAGCACCACGGCCCTTGCCCAGCACCAGGAGGTGACACCCATCAGCCCGGAGCACAGTGATCTGGACTCCCTGGCCATCCCACCAGGGGCTTGGCAAGGGACAGGCTGGCATGGGGACTGAGCTTGCTTTGACTGTGAATAAAAGCACTGTGCCTTGCACTGGGTGGTGCTCTCGCTCTCCTGCCCAGCAAGGCGGGTGTGCTGTAGGGAAGGGTGTCAGTGGGACCCTGAAGGGATGGCATGGGTGGCTTTTGAGGGGCTGAAGCCTTCAGATGAAAGCTGGTGTCTTTGAGAGCCAGCTGCTCTCATCAGCTTAGCAAGGCACACGGCTCATGCCCACCCTGTGGTATCAGAGCTACAGAGGGTGAGAAAGATCTGATGCCCTGCCTGGGCATAGAGGAATTCATCCATCCATCCTGAGGGCGAGTGACTGCCCTCCCTCTAGTGCCATGCCTCATGCCATGTCTGCTGTCCTGCCCCCAGCCTGGCACCCATGCCAAGCCCTTCTTTGTGCTCACGTGTGTCCCTTGAGCACATATCCGGGTGCTCAGGCTGCCAGGGAAGCGCAACTCCCAGCTGTGTTACCCTGATGCCCCGGGTATCGGTCACCCTGATACCCTGTGCCAGCGGAGATGATTTGCTCCAGACCTGCCTGTAGCTCCGTCCCTCGAGCCCAAGGAACTTGAGGGCTGAGGTGTTCCTGTGGAAGGACCAGGCCTGGTGCAGTGGGTGGCCATTCTGGGGGGGCATAGGGCTCAGGAACCCCGATCCCCCCTTCCTGAGCCCCTGCCGGCTGCTAGGACCCAGCAGCTGTCCCCGTGGGACTGCCACGGGTGCAGGCAGTGCAGGCAGTGCCGGGAGTGACAGCTGGTGCCATCCGCAGCTGGCGGGCTGCAGGCAAACAGGATGACGAGCGGGTGACGGGAGCGGGGACGGGCGAGCGTGGCCTCACACGGGGCCAGCAGCCCCATTCTGCTGCGGCAGCAACACCAGCAAGCAGGACCCCAGTGAGGAGAGGAGCATCACTCATCTCCCCAGGAGCAAAGGTGCGCTGAATCCCACCCACCCTGGGGTCCCCTGTGGCCACAGCAAGAGGGTTGGGACAGGCAAGTTGTGCTGTCCCATCTCAGGACATACTGGTGCCATTGGAGGGGGGATGGGGTGTCAGCCTGGCATGGGTGCCCACAGGACCTAGCTATGCTTATCCCTGGCCAGGTTTGGGACAGCCTGGGTGGCAGCTCTAGGAGAGCCAGAGTGATATGACTTCACTGGCTACCTCTCCCTCCTCAGCACCTTGGAAGTATGCTGGTTGTCTCTGCGTTTCTCTGTGGCTCTTCTCCATTTTGGTTCGTTCCCTTCACACCTGGCTCCTGATCCCAACAGGCAAGGAGAAGGTAGCAGCCATGGTTGTGGTGGGGTTACCCTCTCTGGGACACAGGAGAAGAGCCCTTGCTGCCCGGGCACCAGAGCTGCTGGCTTAGTCCTGGAGGGGATGCCGAGCTGGACGGGGTCAAACACCACGGACAGCCTAGAGCTGCTCTCCATCCCCGAGCACTCCATTGGCCAGGAGGTGGTGGGCCTCTTCTGCATGATCCTGCTCACCCTCACCGCCCTGGTGGCCAACATCGTGGTGATGGTCACCATCCTCAAAACACCCCTTTTCAGGAAGTTCATCTTTGTGTGCCACCTTTGTGTGGTCAATCTCCTCTCAGCCATTTTCCTCATGCCCCTGGGGATCATCTCCAGCTCCTCCTGTTTCAACTGGGTTATCTACAGCATTGCTGAGTGCAAGGCCGTGATATTCCTGAACATCTGCTTCATCAGTGCCTCCATTCTCACCATCTGTATCATCAGCGTGGAGCGGTACTACTACATCGTGCACCCCTTGAGGTATGAGGTCAAGATGACCATCAGGCTGGCGGTGGCTGGAGTGGTTTTCATTTGGCTCAAGTCTGTTCTCATCACTGTCTTGGCACTAGTGGCATGGCCTCATGGCAACGGGGCCACCAGTGCCAGCCGCTGCACAGTCTACTGGAGCCCCGGGGCCCACAAGAAGGTTTTCGTGATCCTCTTCAGCATCACCTGCTTTATTCTGCCCACCATCATTATCCTCGCCGTCTACTCCAGCATCTACCGCGTGGCCCGGACTGCGTCCCTGCAGCAGGCACCCGTGCCAGCACAGGCAGTTGCACGCAGACACCGCTGTGACTCCATCGCCAGCCAAGTGACCATCCTCACTGCCAGGATCCTGATGCTGCCCAGGCTGATCCCAGATCGCCTTCTAGGAAGCAACAAGGCCATCCTCACCTTGGTCCTCATTGTGGGACAATTCTTGTGCTGCTGGCTGCCTTTCTTTGCTTTCCACTTGCACTCCTCTGTCACTGCTGGCACTGTGGGTGGTGGGCACGGGGAGATGGCGGTCACCTGGATTGCCTACTCCTCCTTTGCTGTTAACCCTTTCTTCTATGGGTTGCTGAACCGCCAAATCCGTGAGGAGCTGGCCCGGCTCCGGCGCAGCTGTCTTAACCATCCACTTGGTCAGGAGCTCTGTCTTTCCATCTCAGAGGCTTCTGTTCAGGAAAACTTCTTGCAGTTCCTCCAGAGAGCAACTTGCACACTGGAGACCCACACCAGCTGCATCAGCCCCAGCCCCAGGAACAGGCTGGACCAGACCACAACCGGCTTCCCCACCCCAGGCCAAGTTCCTGAAGAGGGCAGCTGAGAAGGAGTCTCTGTCCCACTGTGCTGGGCAGGAGACCTGCCAGGGACCCATCAGACCTGCTCGGACCCAATCTCTTGGATTTGGAGTAGTCCTTGTGCAGGTTTTGCCTCTTCTCTGAGCTTATGTTAAAATATGTTTTCTCCCCTGGGAGAAGGTAGCAGATCTGAGGAAGTCACAACTCTCTTCTGCAGGCTGGAATTGTCTCTGGCTCCACCAGCACAGCCCAGTTCCAGGGAAGGGCTCTCCTCAAGCCATGGAGTGCCACGGGGCTCCTGCACAGGGGCAGGGGACGGGACACCTCCATCTCCATTGCCTGGGTGGGAGCACTCCCGGCCAGCGGGAAAGGGCCGATGTCCCTTGCACTCTATCCAGGGACACTGTTCCAGCTAATGCCACTAACACCAGTAACACCAGGGCCCCGAGCCCCTGCTGAGCCTGGATGGCAGACACGGAGACTTCCAGCCTTGGCTGTTTAACCCAAAACTAATGTCTGTGCAGAGGAGCTCCTGCTCCCTGTCACACTGATCAGGGGGACACGCCCACAGGCTGGCTCTGGCTGTGTCACTGTTTGTGCTGCTGGCAATGCAATGCCGTGGCCACGCCTGGCCATGCCCTCTGTCCCTCTCAGCTGGCAGTGATCAGCCCCCTGGGGGGAACTGGCTGTCTGGGGGTCCGAGCCGGGCTGTTTATGGACACAGCTGCCCAGTTTGAAGCCTGGTCAGCAGTGCCACGTGCCAGCCGACCTGGGCTGCGAGCCAAGGGCACGCTGGGTTGGACATGGTGACACAGGGTGGTGGGGGGTGGCTGCGTGGGCTGCCCCAGGGCAGCAACAGCCAGAGGGGATCAGGACCTGCTGCTCCTCTTCAGTCTCATTGCTTTTAAAGGGCTTGGGGACACTTTCATAGGGTTCCCACTGCTTGAAAGGGGACTGGACCCTTTTGGGGAATGCTGCAGGGGTACATCACCCTCACCCTCTACCCTCTGACAGGACAAAGGTCCCAGGGATGGTGTTTGCATGGTGGGTTGGCGATGTCCTACTCCAGTAGTAAGTGAAGGCCTGAGGAAAAACTGCCCTATGGCCTCTCTAACTGCCCGGTGGCAGGGAGGGGCTCCAGGAAGACCCCCAGAGAGATGGGGCTGAAGGCCAGCATCCCCCTAGACACAGGAATGCCCTTGCAGCCACCACCCAAGTACCCAGGAGCTGGGGCGACCCCTGCTCTGGGGGAAGTCTCCACCCAGGGTGTGGAATATCACTATTATTATTATTATTATTATTATTATTATTATTATTATTATTATTATTATTGCTATTTTCTTGTAAATTTTATCTTTTTATTAAACCATTGATAAGTTACAAAGGAGGAAAAAATATAGACTCATATATATACAGCATTTCCAAGCCAGCAGGCTCTTGGATGGGGTTGCTGGGAGGTGATTGCCCCAGGGTGGCCCAGGCAGGGCCCCCCACCAGAGCCAGCAGAAGTGGGACTCCTGGAGAGGCCAGGCAGTCCTCATCCAGTGGGACCTGGCTTTTGGGCGCCAGATGGAGTGTGGGCATGAGCAGGATGGCAGGGGAGGCAGGGTGAGGAGCAGGAAGTAGGGGTCCCATACCAGCACAGGGCACTGGGAGAAGGGACCCTAGGCCAGCAGGGACAACCCCCCCACCCAATACTAGGACACATGGTCTCTGTGCAGAAAATCAGGGAGAGGGGCACAGTGCTGCTGGGATGGACAGCAGGCAACAAAACTGCCCCTTCCTCCAGCAGGCATCACCACCAGGAAGACCCTTCCCTTCCCTGGGGTGGGGGACATGGGGCACCTGGCAGAGGCTGAGATCAGGGTGGGTGGCAGGAAGGTGTCCCTGCTCCCTGCTACTGAGTAGCACCCTGGACCCCCTGGCCCACCCACCAGTGGGGATCAGTAGGGCGAGAACTTCTGCCGGTCAGCTTTCTTGGTGCCATTGGCCGCCGAGATCTTGGTCGTGTAGGTGGTGGTGCCACCATTGGGACCTGCCACGGAGGATGGGGACAGTGCCAGGAAGGACACCGGCTTGAGGCCGATGAAGTTGGAGAGGGAGATGGCGTAGGGGGTGCCCAGCAGGGCCGGGGGGGCTGGGGCGACGGCGGGAAGAGCCGCACCGGAGCCTGGGGCGAGGGGCTGGGAGAAGCCCATGCCGAGGTCCATGGAGCCAGGGCCTGGTGGCACCTGGGAGGTAGATTTAGCAGTCTCTAAGCTGGGGAAGAAAGAGAGAAGGATGATGGTGAATACCATGGTGACAGAGCGGTTCTCCCACCACAAGCTTAGGGTGCAGGAACCACGCACCCCGTCCCTTCTGGCACACGTATCTATGGCACATCCTGGGTTAAAAAACTGAGCCTCAAATCTGGTGAGTCACGGGTCCTGCACCTACCACCTCAGGATCTCAAAGCACCACCCAGCTCATTCTTCCTGAGGATGCTGTGGATCCTCCAAAAGCTGCCTTGGGATGCTGGTGAAGAGCCACCCCTCACTAGCACCCAGCAGGAGTGCTCCCCAGGCTGACACCTACCAGGCTGTGATGAGGTACTGAGCCAGGGTGATGCTGACAGGGGTCCCTGTGATGGTCACATGCCGCTCACTGGAGCCCTCAGTCTGGTTGCCAATCTTGATGTGGGCACCCGACATCTGCCTGATCTCGCTGATCTTGCTGCCGTGCCGGCCGATGATGCAGCCGATGAGCTGAAAGGGCAGGGGAGGGCTGAGCCAGGAGCAGCCAGGGCATCTTGCCAAGCAGGGAGCTCCAAGGGGCTCCCAGACAGCACCTGCACCTCAGAGGTGAAACTGTGGAAGGCACTGGGAGGGCAGGACACTGCTTTCCTTGGGCAGACCCTGCTTTTTGGTCTCACTCAAGACCCTCTTGCTGGCATTGTGCCCCATGCCAAGGCCTTTCCTTGGCAAACTCTTCCCCCCATCCTGTGTTTCAGTTTCCCCTTTCTTCTGCCCCAGCTACTCCCTCCTGCTCCTAAGCTCTGGCAGAGCCTTCACTGTGTGTGTCAGTGGGTACTGGCCTCTGCAAAGTGCCACATGGGTGGGGACAAGCTGTGGTCCCCCTTGTCATTCCCTGGTCAATACATACGTCATTGGGCACCAGGAACTCCTGGGAGCTGCTCTGGGAGCTGGCATCCAGACCTGGAGAGAGAGACAGGGATGTCAGCAATGAAGGGGCAGCTCTGCAGTAGCTCTGAGCCCCTACCCCAGCCCCATACTGGGATGGTGAGTGGCCCTGGGGACAAACCTGAAGGATTGCTAGGGAGAGGAAGGGAGGACAGGACATAGACACAAGTCATAATTTGGTGCTGGTGCTCTCCCACTGCAGGACTGGGGAGCACTGGCGGGTGCAGTGACCCCAGGAAAACAACGACAAGGTTGTGCTGGAGGGGCAGGTAGACATGCTGGGGGGGCTGGGATTGGAAAGGGTGCAGAGGAGGGAAACCCCTTCATCAGGGCCAGGTGTCAGTGTGGATCAGGAGGGGGAGCCTTGGGGGAGCACGGGAGACGCTCACCTGGCACCATGGTGGGTGCATGGCCCAGGGGGGCGAAGGGAAGTGCATGCCCTGACAGCTGCTGCAGCTTCGTCACCTGCCCAGACAGTGCCAAGAGGAGGAAGGTGGTGTTAGGGGTGATGGCAGAGGTCAGCTGTGCCCCAGTGCCTCCCAAGACAGGCATTCCCAGCAGCACCCATCCTGGTGGGCACAGACCCCATTGCCACACAGACAGACTCACCTCTGCAGGAGACACCCCGCTGTACTGGCCCTGCATGGAGAAGCCCTGGGGAGAGAAAAAAGGGGCATCAGTGGGGAGCCACGTGGGGACCATTGTCTCAGGTCACTCCCCCTGGGGCAGAGAGACTATCCTGAGCACACCAAAATTGCCCCTTGCTGATGGAGGCTTCCCTCCTGGCCACCTCATGCCCTTGGGGATGCTGTGGCCTCTTACCTGATTGGCAGAGAGCAGGATGGTGCCCAGGGAGAGACCAGGGTGGTAGGGTATGGTGGCCCCCTTCGGAGGCGACTGGAGACAGAAGGAAGGAGGTGGAGGAGATGAGAGATGAAGCTGAATGCCCCTGTAGCCCCAAGGACCCTCTGCCCCCTTATGCCCCCAGCAAGCTGGGCACAGCCCCCAGCACTACAAAGGCAGGGTCCTGTGGGTTTCCACCCAGGGGAACCCTGGTGTTTGGGTCCACATGGGCATGGAAAGCCTGGGGGAAGGGGAGGTGGGTAGCAGATGCCCCCTGGGCTGGGCATGGGGCTTGGCAGGTACCTCGAGGATGACAGCGCAGATCTGCCTCACGCACTGGATGATGGTGTCTGGCACCCCCGAGACCGTGACAGCCCGTTCAGTGGAGTTGGGCAGCAAGTCACCAGCCACCTGCACCTGTGCCCCTGTGCTCTGCAGGAAGCAGAGAGATGCTGGCATTACCCAACCACTCCCTGCCAGGGCTCAGCACCTCACAGCTCCCCTGTCCCCCTCCTGAGCCCCCAGGGACCACTGCAGGACCTGCAGGGTGATGCTCCCTCTCCTGCATCACCTCCCTCAGCCACTGCAGGACTGTGCAGCCCCCACACCCAGGGCTCTGTGCCCCCAGGGGAGAAAGGGGATCCCACATGCAGGCTACCCTCAGGCTCACCTCCCGGATCTCCCGGATCTTCGCTCCCGCCTTGCCGATGAGGGAGCCGCATTGGCTGGCGGGGATGACGAGGCGCAGGGTCACTGGTGCTCTGCCTGCTGACACCCCATCGGCCCCTGCTCCCAGGTCCTGTGAGGGATGTGGGATGTCAGACCCCCAGGATCCCGCAGGTGTGGGGGCATCTGGCGGGGATTTAGGGGGGCTGTCTACCTCCTCCAGCTTGAAGGCGATCATGGAGACAGCGCGGAAGACGGCGTCGGTGGAGCCGGTGATCGTGGTGATGCGCTCGGGGCAGGACCCTTCCGAGATAGTGATGCGTGCAGTGCTCTGGGGACAGCGTCACACCCCGTTAGGGACATCACAAGCCCTGTGCTTCATGACTTCCCCCAGGGATAGTCTCACAGGGGGAAACTGATGCCTTTGAGCCTGAGCTTTGCCCTTCCCACCTGCCCCAGGCAGCCTTCCCTGGGGTGCTGCTTTGTTTTCCCTGGTTCCACCTGGGATTTAGGGGAGCAGGCACATGGGAGCCGCCAGGTACAGGCATGACAGGCAGCAGGACCTGGCAGCCCACCAGCATGCCCTTACCTGCTCTCGTATCCTCTTAACAGTCTCTCCTTTCTGCAGGTAAAGGAACAGGGTGGGTGGTCAGGTCCAGGGGAGCCAAGTGCTGGCAACACACAGGACCCCAAATCTTACCTTGCCGATGATGCTGCCAATCTCCTGAAAAGGCATAGAAGAGTGGCACTGTCAGCAGGTGGCTCCCTGCATGCCACATCCCTCCTCTGCCCACAGCCTGGCAACAGGCAGACCCTGCCCCAGGGACACTGGGTGACTTAATTAGTGACACTGGGGCATGGGAATGTGCCCCTCCCTGCCTTAGGATGGGGAAAGAAATCTTCTGGGAATGCTATTCCCAGGGGAGACTGGGAGCATGGGAAGAAAACAGAGCACAGAAAACAGGGCATGGTGAGGAGCTGGAGCTCCAGCATGGCCCCTCACCCCAGGCATCGCTGACCCCTCAGTGGCACTGACCCCCTGCCATTACCTTGCCATGCATGAGCATGCGGAGGGTCAGGGTGATGCTGAGCTCTGTCTCCTCGGGACTGCCGCCCAGGCCACTGGCTCCATCCGGCGATGCCATGGCGGGAGGGCGAGATGAGCCTGTGGGACACGGTGGTCTTCAGAAGGGGGGATGCCCCAGCTAACCCCCCCCCTTCAGATCTGCAGCTTGAATATCCTATGGCTGGGAAACAGGCTAACTGAGGCAGAGGCAGCACTATGCTCTCCTCTGGCAGGCGAGGCTCACATGGCCCCATGGCACCCCATAGGCACCCTGCACCCCCAAAAGGGACCCGCTACGTGTGTGCCTGAGCTGCCTCCAGGCTGTCCCGCACAAAGCCAGGATGGATACAGGGGGAGGAGGCAAGGTGTGCGGAGCGTGGCTGTGGGATAGGGTTCTGTTTGCAGACACTTGCTGGAGTGGGGAGAACAGAGGTGGCCCGGGTGATCTCACAGGCTATGCAAGCCACCTTCTTTCTCCTCCTCCCTTCCCCGTGCCCATGCACAAAGCCCCAGGGGACACTGAGGCAAGCTCCGTGACGGGGAGCACCCCAACCAAACCACAGCACGATGCCTGCTGACTGACGCCGCTGCACCGCGTCCCCTCCTAGAGCACCCCAGGGCCCCCCCGACCCCTGTGCCCGGGCGGCCGTGGGCGGCCAGGGCCCCTGGGAGCCGGACAATTACAGTGTGTGCAGGCCCGGGTGGGCGGCTGCGGCACCGCTGGCTCCCGGCAAGCCGGGCGATGCCAAGCAGCTTTGAAACAAAGCACCCGTGTTGAGGCTGGGGCCGCGTCCGCGGGCATGGCGGGGGGGGGAAAGGGCTATTTTAGGTGCTGGCAGGACTCGCCACCGCTACAGCACATCTCCCGCACCAGGGTGACGGGGGGGCGGCGGCGCAGCCCCAAGCGCTATGCCTCGCACCCCCGGCGTGCTCCGAACGCCCCGTCTCCACCCCCCTGTTACCGCGGGCTGGAGAAAGGTGGAGAGACTGGAGAGGGGGAATATTCCCGATCCCGGTGCAGAGGAGCCTGAAGCGGGGCGGAGGGGGAGGGAGGGATGCACCCTGCCCGCGGCATCCCGAGATGTGTGGGGTGCCGGCAGGGACGCGCGGCCGGCCAGGGTCCCCAGTCCCCCTGCGGATGAATGGCAGCAGGAATCCGCCGGGGACAAAGACCCCGCCGGGGGAAGAAGGATGAGCCCGGCGATGGGACGGGGGAACGCAGCGGGGCCACGCGTGTCCCCCCACTGCCACAGACAGCCCCTGGGGGGTCTGCGGGCAGGGGGGCTGTCCCCCAGGTGAGGCAGGCTGGCAAGGACGCCAAAGGCCCCGGTGATGGGCACAGGCCACCTGCCATGGCTGGCATTGGGACAGCCACCACGCTGGGCACCGCCCGTCCTTCGGGGCACCTTCGGGTGACAAAGGGAGGGGGGACGACAGGAGGAAGCCCCCACCCCGTCCCTGGGGAAACCTCTCTCTTCTCGCCCTCCCGGCTGCCCCAAGCCCCCTGTTCCCCGCGGGAGTGGGGCCTGGCGGGTACCTTTCTGTGCGCCTCGTCCCTCCACCGCCGGCCGCCCCTCTCAGTGCCACATTGTCCCCGGCGGCGCCCAGTGACACCCGGGGCAGGAACAATGAGCCGCTTGACAGGCCAGGGCCAAGCTGGCAGCCCCGGCCCCCACCCCGGTCCACGCCGGGGCCCCCCTCGCTCTTCCCCTCTCCCACATCCCTCCCTCCGGGATCCTATTACAGCGGATAAGAGACACTAAAAGGAACAATGCACCCTGGGTAAGGCCATCTGCCACCGCTGGGGACATTCCTGCCCCCCCCGGCCCCCCTCCCTTTGGCTCACACATCGCCCCTCTTTGTAATTGCGTGTTTTTTTTCCTGGAAGCCGATCAGCTGGCAGGGCTCGAGGGCTCAAGGACACCGGAGCGGGCAGGGATGGGGCAGCTGGTACCCCAAGGCCCGCTGGCACCCCGGGCTGCTGCTGCGAGGTGGTGCCTGGAGGGGCAGAGGCACCCTGTGTGGGGGGGCTTGGGACAGCAACAGGGGACCTGAGCCATCTGGGGGGCCAGGGATGCTCTGGACAGGGGTCCTGCCAGACCACCAGGGCAGAGACCAGCTCCTGCACCCTTGGCACTGCCTTGTGTCCCCCACATGAGCATCCTGCACCCACAGAAAAGTGCCCCCCCCCCCTTACCTCCCCCACTAAATCCTCCTGGGCCCTGGCGTAAGCAGCTAAAGCCCAGGCAAGCTTGGGGAAGGGGGGGCACTGGGGGGGCACCCTGCTGCCGGCTCCATCTGTGCCCCCGAGTGCCCGGTGCAGCAGCACCAAAGGCAGAGCAGGCAGGTGACAGGCAGGGGTCTTGTCCCCCGTCTGTCAGGCCTCCCTGCCCACCCCCTCATCTGTTCATGGCAGCCACTCCTTGGGTAAATCACCCCCCACCTCCCCAGGGTGCTGGGCAGATGCTGCCGTGGGCAGGAGCTTCCCAGGGCTGGCAGCTCCCTTTTAAGCTCCTGTGGATTACCCTGGACTTGGGTGCATGCCAGGAGAGGTAGGAGGAGGAAGAGGAGGATGAAGAGGAGGCTGGCCGGCTGGGGACACGGATGTCACTACCTTGGGGGACCTACCTGTCCCTGAACACAGCCCCAGGGCTCTCTGGGCACCCTCTGAGGTTCATGGGGGTCCCATCAGGAGTGATGGGTGGGCTCCAGCAAGGCTGGCACTCACCCATCCACAATCCCCAAATATACCATCCCTCAGTGGCTGCATCTTCCCTGCTGTCACCCCCCAAACCTGTGTGGGACAGCAGCCATGGAGGTAGGGATGGGGAAAGGAGATGGGAAAGGTTGAAAAGAAGCAGGATGAAGGTGGCAGGAAAGCAGTGGCAGAGCTTGGGGTTTTATTTGGTCTCAAGAGAAGTGGGCACTTTTGTGGGCCAGTGCAGTGTGAGTGGTTGGGTTGGCACAAGGGTGCATGTGCAGGCAGAGGGGTGGGTGGGCTGGCCACATCCTCCTGCTCTGTGGTCCCATCTTGCTCACTTCAGCTGCTGCAGGAAGGCCAGGAGTCCACGGTGCCACTCATTGGGCTTGTCCAGGTAGCAGGCGTGTCCTGCACCCTGCAGCATCAGCACCTGGTGCTCAGGGAGGTGCTGCAGGTTGTTCAGACTGGTCTGCCCCAGCTCCGCATCCTGGTCCCCGTATACGATCAGTGTGGGGGTCTGTAGAGGGGGAAAGTACCCTGAGCCTGCAAGTGTCACCCAGGCACTTGCTCCTCCTTGCCAGGGACACCCTGGAGGGGAGTCACTTGCCCTTCTCCCCCACCCAGCATGACAAAGGGAAACTGAAGCTCAGACTCCTGCGTCTCCAGTTGTCCCTTCTTTACCTCCCACTACCCCACATTTACATTCTTTCATCATCAGGCTCTGCTCTTTCAGTGGCAACAAGAGTTTCTGGCCTGTTTGGCCTTTCCCCTGCTCAACCCCGGTGCCAGGGTCCCCTCTGCACCATCTCCTCCCAGTTCCCTGCCCTCCCCAGTGCCCTTCCAGGCCGTACTTTGATCTGGGCATACTGCTTCTCCGTGAATTTCTCAGTGCAGATGGGTGCCACAGGTACATAGGCCTTGAACAGCTGGCTGTGCTCTAAGAGGAAGGGCAGCGAGTACATGCCACTGAGCGATGGGCTGATCACCACAGCTGGACCCAGGTCCAGAGCCTCTGAAACTGCCTTCAGGAACGCCGCCGGTGCCGGCTGGCCCACGGGTGCTGGGGCCACGGCATCCTTCGAGCGCCCCAGCCCTGAATCGTGCGAGACACAAGTGGCCCTGTCAGGCTCCACACCGCCTCAATGACGGGGAGAAGCCAGCACAGCACGGCACGGCACAGCACGGCACAGCACAGCAGGACACCGGGGCTGCCACCCTGCCGCCACAAACCGGTGGCTACCCCGCCTGACCAGGGCTGTGCTCAGCACACCTTACCCGGCAGGTCGATGGCCACGGCTCGGTAGCCGTTCTCGGCCAGCGTGGCGAGTGTCCCCACCTGCAGCCAGGTTTCGGAGGAGAAGCGGATGCCGTGCAGCAGCAGCACCGTCAGCTTCGGCGCTGCCTGGGCAGGGTCAGCTTGGCGATAGAAGAGGGTCTGTCCTTGCACCGTGACGGTGCTCTCGGTGATCCGCGGGGTGGCCATGCCTGCCGGCCGGGGCGCTGGGAAGCGGGGCGAGAGGTGGGAACGGGAGGGATGACGGGCCTTCTGCCCTGTCGAGGCCCCGTGGTGGCTGGAAGGCAAGAGGGCTATGAGGGGTCACACCGGCATCGTCTTCACTCTGGTGGCACCACCGGGGTCACTGATGTGCCAGGCGGCCTCACGGGCCCGCCCCTGCCTCGCTGGGCCTGCAGCCCTTACCTGCTGCTCCGCACACGGGGCCGGCCGCCGCTCGCCTCCTGCCCGCCGCACCACGGGACTGGAGGTGCCGCGCCCCGGGGCCAAAGACCGGCGGGGCGGGCGAGAGAACGGCGGCACCGCGTCATGGAGCGCAAGGTCCGGGGCGGCCCCGGGAACCGCCGGGGCCCCGCCGGGCCGGGCCCTGCCCCGCCAAGCGAAGCCGAGCTTTCCCGAGCAGAGCCGAGTATTGCCGAGGGAAACCGAGCGCTACCCGAACTCTACCGAGCCAGGCCGAGCGCTGTAGAGCAGAGCCCGAGCTCTGCCCTGCAGTACTGAGCTCAACCCGAGCCCTGCCCGAGCTGTGGCGAGCCCCGCCGAGCTCTTGACGAACAGAGCCGAGCTCTGCCGAGCTCTGCCGAGCTTGGCCGAGCCCTAGCCGATCGCCCGAGCGGGGCTCCGCTACGGGCCCGGCCGTTCTGTCCTTCGGGGCTGCAGTGCCACGGGCTGCCGCCAGGCGGGGCCCGAGGGCGCAGCGGCGCCGTGCGCGGCGGGCCGGGGGCGGCGGGGCCGAGCAGCGGGGCTCGGGCTGGGCCGGAGCTGAGCCGAGCAGCGGGGCTCGGGCTGGGCCGGAGCTGAGCCGAGCAGCGGGGACCGGGACCTGTTTTCCCGCAGCAGCGGGGCTGGCGTCCCGCAGCCCCGCGCCGCCGCTCCCCTCCAGCGGGAGCGGAGATGCTGCTTGCCCGCAGCCGCCTGGGGCTGCTGCTCCTCGGGGCGCTCCTCACTGTCCTGCTGTACCTCTTGCTCCCGGCCGCCCGGCGCTCACGGCCTGACGAGGGGAAGCGGGCTTGGCGGGCGGCCAACGGCACCGTGCGGACGGGGATGGCTGCGGGAGAGCCCCCCGTGTTCTACAGGGAGGTGCCCGCAGCAGCTGTGGGCCCCGGGAGGTGGGTCGGCCCGCCGGCAGCTGGGGGTGGCAGGCCCTGGGGCCGGTCGTCACCAGCCCCGGTGCTCGCTGGACGCTGCCGGCACGGCAGCCTTCCTGAACGCCTTCCCGCCTGTCTTCCCCCCGCAGGCCTGATGTCCTGTTCCTGCACGGCCAGGCGTTCACCTCCAAGACGTGGGAGGCCTTGGGCACGCTGGCACTGCTCGCTGGAGAAGGCTACCGTGCGGTTGCCATAGATCTGCCCGGTAGGAGCGTGGCATTGTGCTTAGCTGATCTCTTTGGGCAGCTCCAGTCCCTTGCCATAGTCACTGCCGGGCTCTGGATCTCTTCAGGGAGGGCTCTGGGTAGCTGCTGGTGATCCCTGCTGGGGCAGTGTGTCTAGGCTTTTTCTGTGTCCTGGGGCATCGATGGCTGCGACTGCACAACCCTGGGGCTTAATCAAACGTCCATTTTTTTGCCAAGCCATTGAACCCTGGTGAGGAGAGACCATTGCAGGCTGCACAATGCCCCCCGACCACCCCATGCCCTCTTCCCCATCCCAGGCTACGGGGATTCGCCCCCAGTGGAGATGGCGCTGACAGCACAGGGCCGGAGGGCTTTCCTGGACCGTGTCCTCCAGGAGCTGGGCATGCAGAGGCCTGTCCTCATCAGCCCCTCCATGAGCGGCCGCTTTGCCCTGCCCTTCCTCCTGGCACACGGGGACCGACTGGCTGGCTTTGTGCCCATCGCACCCGTGGGCACCAAGGACTACACTGCTGAGCAGTACCAGGGAGTCCAGGTGCGTTTTGGGGCCCTTGGGGACTGTGCTGGCTATTGATGAGCCTTGTGGGCCAGCTGGCTGCAGGGTGATGTACAGGGTGGCACTATTTTGGGGTGAGTGAGGGGAAGCTGTGACCCAGCTCACGGGGGTGCTGGCACCTGCCTCCCCTCAGCTTTGCAGCCCCCCGTGGTGACGGATGGAGGTAGGCACAGCCCAGGGGGAGTGTGGTGGCCATTTACCCCTCTGACAGCCGCTCTTGTTTTCTCTCTGCCCTTACCAAGACGCCCACCCTGATCCTGTATGGTGACCGTGACACTGGCCTGGCTCCCCAGGCCCTGCAGAACCTCCAACACCTCCCTAAGCACCGTGTGGCCGTGCTGTCTGGTGCTGGCCATGCCTGCTACCTGGACAAGCCCGAGGACTTCCACCGGGCCCTGCTGGGCTTCCTGCGCCAGCTGAAGTGAGCACCGCCTCCTCCCTGCCCAGCAGAGGGGCTGCGGCGTCCGGGGGGCTGGGAGGCACAGACAGCCGGCATGGGGGATGCTGTTCCCTCCTGGGGTATTCCCAGCATGGCGGGGGGTGGGACTGGAGGCGTCCCTTGCTGGCAGGACAGGGTGTCGTCTGTCACGAGGCCAATAAACTGATGCTGCTCTGGTTTCTGCGTGTGTCGCCGAGCGCCGCGGGGCTCCGAGCGCTCCAGCTCCATCTCTCTGCCGCCGGCGTAGGGCCAGGAGGGTGCCCTGTGCCCCTGGCGTGCACCCTGCCCCTCCTGCGCCCCCCGCTCCTCCCCTGCCCGCCCCTGCCCGCCTCCTGCCCGCTGCTGCCGGCGGGGCGGGGCGGAGCGGAGCGCGGCGGGCGGAGCGGGGCCGGCCGGGAGGCACGGCGGCGGCGGCGCTGAGGTAGGGCCGGGGCGGCGGGGGCCGAGCAGCGGGGCCGGGCAGCAGCGCCCCGCATCCCGCGGGTGGGTGCCCCGGTGCCTTCACCCCTCTTAAACCCGGGCCGAGGTACCCTGCAGCCCCCGCCCTTGCACTCCTCCTCTGCTGTCCTGCGCTCCCTTGCCGCGCTGTTCTGCACCCCTAGCCGTGGTGCCCTGCACCCCCTGCGCTCCTAACCCCGCTGTCCAGCGCCCCTCTGCCCTGCTGCCCCTGCTACGCCTGCAGCCCGGTAGCGCAGCTGCTGCAGCCCTAACCGTGGTGTCCTGCCTGCCCTCTGCTTCACCCCGTACCCCCCTGGCCACAGTACCCCTGCAGCCCTGCCCCCATGGTGTCCCTGCGTCCCAGCTGCAGTGCCTCTGCACCCCACTGTGCCCCCTGCCTGCCCCCCAGCCATGGTAGCCCTGGACCCCACCTGTGCCCCTTTGCACCCCCAGCCACCGTACCCTTGCCCCCCTAACCACAGTCCCACTGCACCCCTCATGGCCTCTCTGTGCCCCCTGCTCCCATACCCCCCGTTCACCCCTCCTGCTGAACCCCCATCTGCCCCTAAGCACCCCACATCCTACTGCTCCCCCAGCCACCCAGCTTCCCTCAAACAGCTCCCACAGTAGCCTGTCACCCTCCTGTGGTCCCCCAGTACCTCTAGCCTCTGTTAACATTCAATCTCCCTTCACCAATCCCATTTCCCTGCACCCCCAGAGCCTTTCCTTGCAGCTCTCCTGCACCCCCTAGCCAGGCAGGAGCCCCCTTTCCCTACCTGCACCCCCTTACACCAGCATCCTGCCTTCCCTGCCTGCATGCCCCAGCATTCCCACAAACCTCTAATCCCTGGATAATCCCAACTACCACATCTCCCTACCCAACATACCCTTCTTCCCCTTTACCCTTCTTCATACTCCCCCACCTAGCTGCCCCCCTTTCCTCCCAGCTAGCCCTTCCCTGGATTTCACCCCTTGCCTGGGTATCATACTCTGTCCTGGCACTGTGTTTGTGGCAGGAACATGCGTTTTGGGGGAAGAATGACAGGACAGTGTGGGGGGCACACCCCATCCTGCCCTGTACCCAAGTGGGGAGGGTTTCTCCCATGGTGGCAGTGTCCCAGGAATCGCTTGGAGACCTTTGCCCCATCTCCCTTTGGTTTCTGTGACGACCAAGCATGCAGGCGGACTTTGGAGGGGCTGGTGGGTGATTAACCGTCTTGCAGCTCTTTCCCCAGAGCTTTGCAGCCCTGGTCCCAGACATGGCACCTGGGAAGCCTGGGAAGAGCGCGGGGGCCTCAGAGAACCCCTCTGTTACGCTTTTCCGGGAGTACCTGCGGATTGACACTGTCCACCCTAAACCGGACTATGGTGAGGATGGGGGGACAGGATGGGGAGCCATGTGGGGACTGGGTAATGCAGCTTTGCAGCTCTGATCTTTGGACCCAGGTGCCCAAGTCCTGTACTGGGGCTGTTTTGATTGTGGTGTTAAGGAGCGAACTCCTTTGTGCCTTATCTCTGCTGGTGCCTTTGGTCGGGGCAGGGACATCTCAAGTGCCCTCAGAGCTACTGTTTGCTTCTAGCCCCGTGTCCCTTGCTCCCCCTTCTGTGCTGCCCTGGGTTTGGGATGGGTGATCTCCTTCTGTATAGATCTCCTTCTGTAAACATTTATGTCTTCCCACTAAAGTGCATTTTATTGGTGAGGAGCTCCCTAAACTCCGCTGGAGAAACATTCCCCCGAACTCACCCCCATTCAATTTTAATTCTTTTCATATTTCCCAAGTCCTCACCCCAAAGGGATGGTGATGAGCTTCTCCCATCCCTGTTCATGGCCACTTCTTGTGCCCAGGACCTGCAGCACCTGTCTTCTTTTGTCACCTCTTTCCTTGGTCTGGGAACCCCACAGAGCCTTGGGGTCCCTGGGGGTTTGCAATGAGAGACCTCAGCGTAACTGTGGGCATCCCCCCTCTTCCCCAGATGCGGCTGTCCAGTTTCTGGAACGTGTCGGCACCGACCTGGGCTTGGCCTGCCAAAAAGTGGAGGTGAGCAAGCCAAGAAGCAGCCTTCAGTCAGCCCACCCACCCATCCATCCATCTATCCACCTGTGCTTGGGTCCTCAGTGACCAAGGCATTCCTCTGCCTGCACCCAGAGCTAGACAGGAGTGAATCCCCTCTGCCTGTAATCCTCTGCTGACCTGAGCCCTTCCTTAAGCCAGTATTCCGGCTGCTCCCTGCTGACCTTTGCAGCTGCCTGTGCTATGATTAGCAGGGGACCTGGCAGCGTCACGTTGGCTGGGGCCATCCTTCCTGCTGGGCACTGATTGTCCTGGGAGACTCCTGGGCACCAGGGAAGGATGCTGGGTTTGTCGTCCCTCCTCTGAATTTTCAGCCAGGTTTTTCACCTGCAGCCGGGCTCTGTCTGACTCTGGGGGTTCAGGCAGGCCTGCTCCTGCTGCCTGCCCTCTGCCAGTGGAGAAAGGGGTGGCAGGTGGCATCCAGAAACTTTTCTCATACTGGTGCTTTTTGGCTCCAGCTTGCTGGTCCAAGCCTTTCTGTCCTGATCCTGGACCCTGGTGACATCCTGCCTTCGTCCTACAGGTGTGCCAGGGCCGTGTGGTGCTGATCCTGACCTGGCAGGGCACGAAACCCCACCTGCGCTCCATCCTCCTCAACTCCCACACTGACGTTGTGCCTGTCTTCGAGGTGCTGGAACAGAGTGAGGGGTGGGAAGGGCATGGAGAGGAGGACAGGGTGGATTGGAGCTGGTGCCTTCTGTGCCCTTCTGCCATCGTGGACGCTCTTCCCTGCAGGAGCACTGGACCTACCCACCCTTCGAGGCAGTTAAAGACTCGCAAGGCAACATCTACGCCCGGGGTGCCCAGGATATGAAGTGCGTCTCCATCCAGTGAGTGGAGGGCTCTGCACCTGCTGGGTGAGCACGGTGCTGGTGGTGTCTCTGAGTGATGCAGGATGTCCCCAGGGTCTCTGGGGCCAGAGGTGCCACCTCTGCCCTGAGGTGGCTCAGAGCTCACAAGTCCCTCTCCTCCACAATGACCGTACGCTACCTTCCCTTGCAAGGTACCTTGAGGCCATCCGGAGGCTGAAGACAGAAGGGAAGTCTTTTGCCCGCACCATCCACCTCACCTTTGTGCCTGGTGAGTCCCCAGGCTGTCCCCTCTCAGGAGGTACAGAGGGGCTGGCAGCTGGGTGGGGCTGTGCAGTCTCCCATGGCAGCCCGGCACCACCCAGCCAGGCTCCCCAAATTTTGACCTCCCCTAGCTTAAGGCTGGAGAGGACATCAGGTGTGCTGATGGCATCCAGGCTGGCATGGAAGGAGGACTAGGGGTGGTGGGCTGGGGGATGCCCCAGTCCCTTCATGCCAGGCTCTCTCCCACAGATGAGGAGGTGGGTGGACACAAGGGCATGGAGTTGTTCGTGCAGCGCCCTGAGTTTAAAGCACTCAACGTGGGCTTTGCCATGGATGAGGGTGAGTATTGGTAGGGCTGGCACTGGGACGTGTCTCTTCTTGGCATCACTCCCCAGGCACCAGCACCCCACGTGCTTCCAGGGACCCCCTTGTGGATCCTTCCCCTGGGCAGTGGGGAGTGCACACTGTGCCAGTCTGGAGGAAAATGCTGCTAGGACAGAGCAGAGGGGACACATCATGGTACCTCCATGTCCCACTGACCCTCTGTCTGTGCCCACCACAGGCCTGGCCAGCCCATCTGACACCTTCAGTGTCTTCTATGGTGAGAGGAGCCCGTGGTGTGAGTATCTGTGTGTCCACTGCCCTGTCCTTGGCTCTCCTGGGTGCTGGGGCACTGATGCTATCCCAGGCTTTCTGCTGAACCCTTCCCTCTACGCCTGCTGCTGCAGGGATAAAGGTGAAGTGCACGGGTAGCCCCGGGCATGGGTCCCGCTTCATCAGCAACACGGCGGCTGAGAAGATGGTAAGAGAGGGGGTAACCCCTGTGCACCCCCATGCCTGCCCTGGGCTGCCAGGCCCCTGCCCATGGGGCCGGTCCTCACCCGCTGCCCTTCCCTCCCCAGCACAAAGTCATCAACTCCTTCCTGGCCTTCAGGGAGAGCGAGAAGCAGAGGTAGGAGATGGGCAGCAGGATGGCAGTGGCTTAGTTCAGTCCATGAAGGGGGCCTTTGGGATCCCAAGCCGAGCTGTGATCTGGTGCTGCTGCCCTGTGCCTCAGTTTCCCCACTTTGGGTGACGGCAGGGTAGGGAAACACTTCTCCCCAGGTGGCAGATAGTGAGTGTCCCTTGCATCCCCCAAGGCTGAAGTCCGACTCAAGCCTGACCCTAGGCGATGTCACCTCTCTCAACATGACCATGCTGGAGGGGGGTGTCTCCTTCAACGTGGTGCCCTCCGAGATGGCTGCCAGCTTTGACATCCGCATCCCACCCACCGTGGACCTGAAGGTGGGCGCCATGCCAGCCCCACCCAGGAGAGGACGGGGATGAGGGTACCCTGCTCACACCCCTCCTCTGGTCTCTGCCCCAGGCCTTCGAGAAACAGGTGGCCACGTGGTGCCGTGATGCTGGGGAAGGTGTCACCTGTGAGTTCCACCAGGTGAGGGATCTCAGCTACCTGGCCTCTCCTGTCCCTCCCCTGCCAAATGCCCCTCCCTCGCCCCTTCATCTGCCTTCTCCCTCTTGTCAGAAATGCATGGACCAACACATCACCTCCACTGAGGAGTCGGACCCATGGTGGAAGGCCTTCAGTGGGGTCTGTAGGGACATGTAAGTAGTGTCCCTAGAAAGGGCAGGACCCTGGCAGGGACATCCTCTGGTGGAAGCCAGGTGGTCCCTGGGGGTCTCTGAGGTCATGTCAGGGGCCGGGATGGATAGGCCGGGATGGAGCCTTGTGATATACCAAAGCATTTCCCTGTTGCCCCCCAAAAGGGATGGGATTGAGTGTCCTGCAGGGCTGAGGGATGTCCTGGCACAGTCTCTTTGCCCATGGGATGTGAGTAGGACAGGGGACTCGGCTGGCCATGTGTCCATGCTGACGCAGGGTTTGTCTTGACAGGAAGCTGCAGCTCAAGCTCGAGATCTTCCCAGCTGCCACCGACAGCCGCTACATCCGAGCGGTGAGTGTGATGCCAGCACAGGTCCCTCACCTGGGGCGAGACCTGCAGCCCCAAGCAGGAACTGTGGCTGGTGAAAGGGGGCATGTGGTGCCCATGCCAGCTGTGACCTCACTCTGTGTCTCCCCATCTCCAGGCAGGACACCCTGCTATTGGCTTTTCACCCATGAACCGCACGCCGGTGCTGCTCCATGACCACAACGAGTTCCTGAACGAGCAAGTCTTCCTGCGGGGCATCGAGATCTATGCCCGCCTCCTGACTGCCCTGGCCTCAGTGCCCCCACTGCCCGCCGAGGGCTGAGTGCCTGGCGAGGGGCAGGGAGTGCCAAGCAGAGAGACCCAGGGCTTTGAAAGAGGGGCAGAGGCTGGGCACAGCAAATACCTGCTACGGTGCTGGGGGTGTAGTTGGCATCATGCCATGTTGGCTATGTTCAGGGATGGTGACACCTCTGGGGTTGTGTCCCCCTTGGTCAGGTGCCAGCAGAGCCTCATGCCCAGGTGCCTCCAGCCTTTCCTGGTGTTGTCAGTGCCTCCCCCTCTCCCTGTGCCATCTCTGGCTGTACTGGCTGGGTGGTGAGGGGTTGGCCAGTGCCCCACTCTGCCTCCCCATGCCTTGTCCTGCCTCCCTGCCTGCTTGCTGGGGGAGCTGGGGCCTGCGCTGCCCCCTCTCCTATCAATAAATCTCCTTGGTAAGCACAGCCTCGAGCGGCAGTTTGTCTGTCTGTCTGTCCGTGCTGGTGCTACCCACAGGTCTCACCCAGGCACTGCGTCATTCCTGATGCAGTGCAGTTTGCTGGGACGCATCTCCTGCCCTGGGCTCATTGCCTGCATGACGGCAGTGCGGGCAGGATCCTGCCCGGGCAGGCTGAGGGCCTCTGCTCCCGATCAGCCTCGGGGGACGGGCACTGGGGTTCATCCTGCTCCCTCCCTGCAGAGCTTCTGCCGCTTCCGCAGACCCTCTGGTCAGGGCAGGCAGCGTGCGGGTCTGGGCAGGCGCCTCTGCTCACCTGCCAGAGCTGCCTTGGCTGCAGCTCCTCCTTGCTTGATCCCAGCCCTGGGTGGCTCCCAGCGCTCCGGGGTGTGGGATCTGTCCCAGCCCTGTGGCTTCCTGGGGAAACCAAGGGCCCGCCGAGCAAATCGGGGTGGTTTTACACTGCTCGGGAGACTTCCAGAGCTGCTCCATTACAAAAGGATGGGGGTGAGCCAGGGCTCCCCAGCCTCCTGACCTCTGTTTTAATTAAGAAAGCTGCTGGAACCCTTGGGGGGCTGGGGATAATGAGGGTGCCTGTGCCGGGCTGGGAGAAGAGATGAGGCTGGTGGCGATGAAGCACTGAGGGAGAAGACACCAGCTCCTCCGCTCCTTCTCTTCTCTCCATCCAGTGCAGGGGGAAGTCCAACATTTTTGGGTGCACGACACACTTGCTGTGTGATGAGGCTCCCGGGGAAGCTGGTGTGGATTCTCTGAGGTGTCATACAACCACATCCCGTGGTTATACAACCCAGCAGCCCTGGGGGAGGATGGCATGGGAGTGGTGTGGGTACTGTGGGGTCCTTGCTGGCCAGGATCCTTGCCCAGGGTGTTGGCTCCTTTGCAGGCAGGCAGCGGTGCCTCCCCTGCCCTGTCGGTGTGCCAGGGCTACCTGTGGCACCCTGTGCCCCCCTCGACCCTACTCAGTCCCCTTGCCCAGCTGGCCTGCTGTCCCCAGCTTGCCTGGCACTGAGATGGGACGTGACGGCTGTGTGCTTGCTGATGCTTGGAGATCACCACACTGAGCATCCTGCTCGGGGGTCTGCATGCCCGCTCCTACTCCTCCAGCGGAGCGAGGCTGGGGGATCAGAGCTTCCCTGCCTCGCTCCCCATCCTCAGGGATGAGCCAGAGGTGCTGGCAGGGTCCCTTCTGGGCAAGGGGGCTGCAGTAAGGTCTAAAGCATTGCTGGCAGGGGACTCTTCGGGGCGTGCGGCGCTCTCAGGGTCCCCCCGGGAGATGGGGCCGTCCCCCCGCGCATCCCCGCCGCCCGGGGATGGGGCATGGCGGGGCCGGGCCGGGGCGGGCCGGGGCGGGCCGGGGGCGGTCGGATGTCGGCCCCATAAAAGCTCGGTGCCACCGGCGGCCGAGGGCGCGGCGGCGGGATGCGGGCAGCGGTGGCGGTGTCGCTGTCGCTGTGCTGGCTCTGGGCGGCGGGGCACAGCCTGCCCCGGCTCCGCCTGTCCTACCGCGGTGAGCCGGGCCGGGGGCACCTGCTGCGGGACGGGGAAGGGGGGCTGTCCACGGAGGGGTGTCCTCAGGGTGTCCCCTCCGGGGAGCCCCAGCCGCGGGAGCCGCAGCGGGTGCGGGTTTTGGCGCGGTTGCTGGGCAGGTTGTGCCGGGGGTCGGGCCGCGCCGGGGTCCCGTGGGTGGCTGCCCGGCACCCTCCGCTCCCCACGCGGGACGTAGGGGCCCCCGAGGAGAGGGAGGAGGAGGAGAGGAGCCGGGTGACGGGGACAGGGGATGTGCCGCCGGGCTCCGCGCCAGCCCCGCCGCTGCCCGTGGGGGATCGTCTCCCACGCGGCGTGCGGGGAAACTGAGGCACGGCGGTGTTGTGGCCCCGGCGCAGTTTGGCTCGTGTGCCGGCTGGGTGCTGCGGTGCGTGGGTGGTCCCCCGGCGCGGTGGGTGCTCAGCATCCTGCCCTCGGCTGGGTGGGGGGTCCCCGGGCTGCACCCTCCGAGCCCCGTCGCGCTGGGGTGCGGGTGCTGGGGTGCCGGGGCCCCTCGGGGCTGCGGGGGCAGTGCTTGGTTTTAATTAAAACTCTCCTTGTGATCCTGCTCTGGCTCGCCGCATCCCCCGCTCTGCCAGCCTATGGGCTGCTCCAGCCAAACTCGACAGAGCCTGGGGCGCCCCAATCTCCTCCCGGCCTCAGAGCAGTGAACCTGCTCTAAAAAATTCAACATAAAATAAATTACATAATGTATATCTTCCCCCTTCCTTCCCAGAAGGGGGAAAGACCCGGGCAGCCCAGCACTTCCAGAGCCTCGGGAGCTGCAGTGCCAGGGAAAGTCGCTCCTCTGCTGCCTGGACTGGGGGTTCCTGGGCTTGGCTGCATCCCTTGCTCTGTCCTGGGGCACAGCACGTGACCTCAGGGGCTGCCTCTCTGTTGAACGGGAAACTGAGGCACACAGTGCCCCCCATCCCCTCATCCTGGGAGCCCGGCATGGCTCATGGCTCTGCCCCGTGATGCGACCCGGTGTCCTCAGGTTGGCCTTGGCAGTAGGGTGAGGAGATCTGGGGTCTCAGCAGGGGTGAGTCGTGGGGCTCAGTGTCTGGCTCAGTGTCTGATCCACTCCAGCACAAAGTCCAGCCGTGCAGGGCCATTTCCCAGGTGCGAGGAGCTGCCTGGGGCGGGGTGGAAGCTCCTCAGCCTCCCACGGGAAGCGAGCCACCTTTGGAAGCTTCTTTTTTTTTTTTCCCCCTTAAGCTGATTATTCCATTCGTCTTCCGAATTGGAAACAGCAACTGAAATTTCCCATGAAACAAATTCTGCCACCGCCTTTTCCCGGGGGGAAGGAAAAAAAAAAAGAAAATTTCAATTAAAGACATTAGAGTCTCTGAAATTAAAACCGTGGTGAGCTGAAGCTGTTTGTGCAGAGCTCCTCGACCTGGGCTCTGCGTGGCTGCTGGCTCTGGCTGTGAGGTGACTTTGTGGGGGACAGGGACAGGCTGCTGTGCTGTGGGTGCAGTGGTGGCCGTGTACCCAGCTCTCCCTCACACTTCCAGCCACCCTTTTCCTTTTGTTTCGACTTCCATCAGTGGCTCATGTGAGAGGGGAAAGAGCATTTTGCTGTTGTGAGGACCAGAAGCATTGCCCTGTGCTCTTTGCTGTCCCTCCTGAGGGACCCCCACCCTGGGGTGAAGGTGTCCCAGGGATGGATGGGGCATGGCAAAGGGCTGTTCCCTGGGGAGCTGGAGAGGAAGGCGCCCTCAGCCAGTGTAACCCGAGGCGCAGGAGGAATTCTCCAGGTCTGGGGGAGAAGGGGAAGCCTTGCCTGAAACAATAAAAGGAGCCTGCCGACTTTGCCAGTGTTGTTTTGAGCTGGGAAAATATTATTGCTGGGCAAGAATAGAAGGAGACGACAGCGTTTTCCTGGGCTGGACCCGGCGTTGTGGGAGGACCTGATGCTGGGAGGACACAGGGAGGAAGGGTGCCAGACTGGGTGGAGGGACCACCACTGCCTGGAGCCAGCTCTGCTTGCAAGCACAGGGGTCTTTCCGATGAGGATGGAGCCGCTGGGGCTGCATCCCCCGTGCCACTGGCATCACCAGCTGGGGCACTGGGACTGGTCTTGAGCAGGGATAGCGTGTGGTGGGGTGAAGGAGTCTGTTGTCCCCTGCTGGGGATGGACCTTGCCTCCCTTGCAAGGCCTAGAAGAGGCATTTCCCACCACCATGGGAATTATGTCGCTGGCCACCTCCTTGCTGGAAGTGACAAATGTCCCCCCAGCAAAAGCAGGACTTGGTAGCCCAGTGTCCTGACCTGTCGTGACTGGATTTGTCCCAGCAGCACCTCCCCTCTTCTGGGGACATGTGTGGGAGATGCTCGGGCTGGGTTTTTCCCTGGGGTCAGCTGCAGTGACTGGCAGTCTTCCGGGCTGGAGGGTGTTTGGGGACAGAGCTGTGCTCATCAATGGCGCTTTGTCCTCCTCCTTCTCTGTCTGGCAAGCACAATGGCCTGGCCTGGGGTCAGGATGGGTTCTCAGAGCCCTGTGAAGCTGAGCCATTCCCTCTGGCCCTCTCCCTCTGGCAGCTGTGGCAGCTCTGTGGGCACCACTGTGCCGGCTTGATGACCCTGAAAGTGATTTCCTACTGGAAACCAGTCGAGCCACTGCCCCTGTGTCATTGTCACTGTGAGGGCCCCCTTGGCATTGCACGAGATTTAGGCTTGGACTTGCTCTGGGGGCTTTGACTGTCAGACCCTGTTGTTTGGGATGTGATGTCCATCCCAGAGATGCAGCCTCTCCCCAGGCGCCTCGTCTGTGCCATGGAGGAAGCCATCCTGTCAGTGAGTTCTGGTGGCACTGGCAGCAGTGGGCTTTGTGTGGCAGTTTCCCCATGGCACTGGCTGGGTGCCTGCTATTGTGTCCTTGGCTGGCACCCAGCAGGGACAGGACCTGCTTCCACCCACCCCGTGTCCGGTCTCACACCATCCCAGCTCTGCGTGAGCCCAGCCTGGGGCTGACGGCACGGCCCAGCTTGCTGTGGCACAGCCACAGTAGGAGTCTGGGGTGGTTCAGCCAAACCTTGCCGGGGGTGGCAACCTTTCCTGTGACCCTGCTGCTGCTTGTTGGCTCTGCAGCTTTGTCCTTGGCTGGCAGGGAGAACAGCACTCCAGCCAGGTTGAGGCTGGGATGTCCATGCCTCCAGGAAGGGATGGAGGCATGGTGCAGTCTGCAGTGGCTGTGAGCAGCTCTGCTGACTCCAGGACAGCTCCATGACACTCAGAAGCAGCAGCTCAGAGGAACCCTTGGGGCTGGGATGGCTTCTGCTGATGCTTTCATCTCTTCCTGGCAGAGCTTTTAGGCACCAACCGCTCCGTCCTCTTCTTTGGTCACCGTGGCTTCCTGGGCTTCCGCTCCCTCTACCTGGACGAGTATCGTGACCGGCTCTTCCTCGGGGGCAAGGATGTGCTCTACTCCCTGCTCCTGGACGGGGCCAGTGCAGATGCCAAGGAGGTGAGCTGGGTGCTGCTGAGCCTCTGGGGTGTCTGTCTGCACTCTGTCCCCCTGTGGACCTGTTGGTGTCCAACTGAGCCGGGCAAAGTCACTCTGCAACGAGACCTGCCCTGGGGATGGCCTCATCTCAAGTGCCTCGAAATTATTCTGTAAACTTGTAGTGCCTGCCAAGGGCAGGCTGGCTGTGGTGGCTGGAGGGAAATTAGCTGGCAATTCGTCATGATCATCAGCCTAGGAGACTGGTGGTGCAGCTCACCAGTGATTCCTGGGCACTGAGCATTGTTTTGGACCTGGGAGATCAAGTGATGCCCATCCCCATCTGGGCATCCCCTTCACAGGCCAAATATTCAGCTGAAAGCCTGCAGAGACAAGGAGCTAAAGGCATCCATCACTGCAAGAAGTTGTGCCAGGGTTCACCTGGCAAAGCCCCCAGATCTCTCCTGGTTCCTTGCTGGGAGAGGTGATGGACCAGAATGATGGTGCTGGTGCTGGTTGGTGGCTCCCCTCCTCTTTCACCCTCTCCCCTTTGACTCTTTGTTTTTCAAACACAGCTCTGGGCTGTTTCTAGCTGAAGAAAGAGGAGGAGGAAATGAAGTGCCCCTCAGCGAGCTGGGTCACTGCAGTGGGGTCAAGGGCTTGTGTACCCAAGCTGCCCTTGGTCCAAGAGCTGCTAAAGGCTGTGGGGGACATGGACTCCATCGCTCCTGCTGTCCCCTGGGCACACTTTCCCCAGGCCACCCACAAGCCCACCCCCCCTTCCAGGCCAGCTCCAGCCATTCCCAGCATGACCACCCAAATCCAGCTCAGCTGTGGGCTGTGACTGCCAGGATGCATCTCCCCGGGAGGAAGGGTCCTGCTCGGGGTTCTAGGGTGGGAGTCCCGGGCAGGGTGGGCTCCAGGGAGCTGAGATTCCTCTCTCTGTCCCTCACTCTATCTGCTTGCCACTGGCAGCCTGGGGATGTGGATTTGCACGGCTGGGTGCCTGCTGTCCCCCTCCCTGCTCCAACAGACCCTTTGTGTTCCAGATCTATTGGCCACCCCGCCCTGGGCAGACGGAGGAGTGTTTCCAGAAGGGGAAGGACCCAGGGGTGAGTCTCTCCCCATTTGTGCTCTGCTCTGAGCTAGGGGGAGCCAGATGGGTCCCCTTGTGACAGATGGTTCCCCTCATGTTGGGGCTGTGCCATGTCACCTGCCAGGGATGGCCCTGGGGCTCAGGGGCCAGTTAATCCTGGTGCAAGAGGGAAACTGAGGCTGGGAGTCCATGGCAAATCCTGGCCATGCAAGAGGCTTGCTCCAGGCCCTGGAAATCCTGTCTTAATTGCTCTGCTCAGCCCTGTGGCCACAGAGTGGTGGCCACTGTGTCCCAGTGTGGCTGCACGAGCAGGCAGGGATAGCTGGGCTCTGGGACTGGAGCTTGGAGGGACCCAAACCCCCATGCTGTGCTCCAGACCCCAGCAACATTGCCTGGCCCATCCTGGCTGTCCCCGATGGTGGGAAATCTGTAACTGGCTCAGGTCTGGTGACCTTGTTCCCTAAACCTTACCCCTCTTTGCATCCCCCTGCCCCGATATGAAACAGGACTGTGGCGGGGAGAAAGTCCCCAAGGCTCCCCTGGCCCAGACAAATTGCTCCCAGGAGTGCCTGTTCTGCTCTCTTGTGTTTATTTTACCAGCTCTCACCGACAGATCCAAGCCAGGGCAGGCTCAACATTTTATTTTTCTTGAACGTATATTTTTTTTCACTTGCTATTTTAGAGGCTCTTTGCAAAGGGAAAATAAACAGCAGGAGGCTGGGAACCCCCGGGGCGGCTGGGCAGCGGTGTTCCCAGCAGATGAGGGGCCTCGCATCCCGCTGTGGAGGGACAATGGAGGGCAGGCAGGGCTGGCGCTGGCCAGGGGGAGCTGCCAAGCTAATGGTGGAGAAGGATGGGAGCCCTTTTCCAATGGGAACTGCCAGGAGAAAACGCACAAAGTCAGAGGTGGCAGGTCTCCAGCCCTGGGAATGTCATTGCTGCCGTCCCTCAGAGAAGGGGACAATTCCAGACGGCAGTGAACGGGGCTGTTCTGGAGGCAGCCCAGGATGCCTGTGGGTCTCTGTCTCTGTCTCCACTGTTTCCTCCTTTTGTTTCATCCCTGGCGTAAGCAGGAACATGATGGGGAAGGATGTCCCTGCATCTGGTCACGTCCTGGGCGCCAGGGGTTTGGGGCAGGGTTTGCAGCTTGCAGGGCAGGTGACGTTGCTCCCCTGGCCAGCGTGGACTGTGCCACAGGGTGAGTGCACAGGTGCCTGGGGGCAGGAGATGCCCAGGTGGCAGCTGGATCCTATGTGGTTCCCCTGGGATGCTCTTGGCAGCAGGAGGGCCAGTAAAAAGCCCTGCTGTTTTGCAATGGGCTGGGGCCCACCCAGATGAAGTCCATACAAGCCCTGTCAGTGGGTACAGGCTGCCACCCCAGATCCCTGGCACCAGGCTGGAGGCAGGGAGCCTGGGTGGAGCCCAGGGAGCCAGGGCTGGGGCTCACCCACTGTGGCAGGGCCCCAGGCAGAGGCAGGGAGCTGGGGTGGGCAAAGCACCAATAGCCAGTGACCCTTCCTCTCCCCTGCTGTCCCCCCAGACTGACTGTGCCAACTATGTCCGTGTGCTGCATCCCTACAACCGGACACACCTGCTGGCCTGCGGGACAGGCGCCTTCCACCCCATGTGCACCTTCATCTACGTGGGGCATCGTGGCGAGGTAGGGCAGCATCCCCAGCAGGACAGCCCTGGAATGTAGATCCCCATTGCCTGCCTCTCTCCTGAGGGGCCTTGGGAGACGCTGGATGTGCAGTTTGCTCCAACCTGAATACTGGCTGGGGGGAGTGTCAGGAACCAGCTCCCTGTTGGCCCTTTGTCCTTCTGCTACTCCCTGTCCAGCTTTCCCACCTGTCTGGCCTGGGATCCCCTTCATAGACATGTCCCCAGGGGCTGGTGTCCTGCCAGGGGCTGAGGTGGGGGTGGCATTTTCTCCTCTCCAGCTCACTGCTCATAAATCAAGTTGGCTGGGGTGGAATGGCAGGACACCCCTCAGAGCCCTCCCCACAGCCTGGCCCTGTCTGGGCAGCAGGAGCCCTGTCTGTACCACGATGACTGACCAGGCAGGCGGGCAAGCAGTGGGGCCGGCAGGTCCCCTTCAACTGCCGTGCACCCTCATGGGATCAGTCTTGCCTCAAAAAGTGTGGATGCTGCTTCCAGATGGTCCTTTGGGTGCACTGAGTGAGGTGCAAGTTGGGCAGGGGCTAGAGCTGGCCCCTGCATGGCCCAGGGCTCACGTGCCTGCTCCCCTCCCCAGCACACCTTCAGCCTGGATGCTGCCAGCGTGGAGACCGGCCGGGGCAGGTGCCCGCACGAGCCCAGCCGCGCTTTCGCCAGCACCGTCATCGGTGGGTTGTCCTCCTCAGGATGTGGGAGCCTCTGGGGTGTGTCCCAGGGATGGTCCCCGTGCCAGCCAGCTGGGTGTTTTTGCAGGTGGGGAGCTGTACGCCGGCCTCACGGCAGATTTCCTGGGACGCGATGCCGGCGTTTTCCGCAGCATGGGGACCCGCTCCGCCCTGCGCACAGAGGTGGACCAGCGCTTACTCCACGGTAACGGCTTCCCTCTGCCCCTCCTTTCCCCCCAGCAGGGCTAATGCCAGGGACCACGAACCTTGTGGAGGCCAGAGCATCTGTGGCCATGGTGCAGCATCCCCCATGCCAGCTAAGAGCAGGGAAAGGCAGCAGGGCAGCAAGGTCTGGGGGTGGTGCTGGCTGGCATCCAGCCCCAGCATGGACTGGGGGTCTGGAGGTGGTGGCTGTGCCCTCTCTCCCCACCCAACATGACCAGCTCTTGCTTGCAGATCCCAAATTTGTGGCAGCCCACTTGATCCCAGACAACGATGACCGGGACAATGACAAAGCCTATTTCTTCTTCACGGAGAAGGTGGTGGAGGCAGACAGCAAGGAGCACGCCATTGTTAGCCGTGTGGGGCGTGTCTGCGTGGTAAGATGCTGGTGGGGACCGTGGGGGACCGGGATGCACCAAGTCACAGCAGTGTCCCTGATACTCCCTGTCCCTGCAGAATGATGCTGGTGGCCAGAGAGTGCTGGTCAACAAGTGGAGTACCTTCAACAAGGCCCGGCTGGTGTGCTCAGTCCCCGGCCCTGGTGGCATCGACACCTACTTTGATGAGCTGGGTAAGGGGTGCATGGAGCTGTGTCTCACTGGGGCTAGTCACTTAGCCCCCGACCTGGATTTCAGGAAAAAAACCATGCTTTCATTTCCAGAGGATGTCTTCTTGCTGAGGACTAAGGATGGGAAGAACCCGGAGATCTATGCCCTTTTCAGCACCGTCAGGTGGGTGGTCCAGCTCCAGCCTCTGGGGACAGCTGGCTGCTGCTGCCCTGTCACTGTCCCTGTCACTGTCACCAAGCGTTGCTGGCTGCTCCCCATGTCTTTCAGGGATGTTAGTGCCCCTGCTGCCAGCAGTGCCAGGCATGGCTCTGCTGAACCCACTCTCCATCCCCTTGCAGCCACGTTTTCCGGGGCTCTGCTGTCTGCGTGTACCGCATGGCCGACATCCGGGAGGTCTTCAACGGGCCCTTTGCCCACCGAGAGAGCCCCCAGCACCAGTGGGCTGCCTACGAGGGCAGGGTGCCCTACCCACGGCCGGGCGTGGTGAGTGACTCCCTGGAGCTCCAGGTCCCCTCCCCTCCTCCAGCTGCTCTTCTGGGGTGGTGATGGAGCCATCCCCATCTTCTCACTTGCTGGAGAGGTCAGCTGGTGCTTTGCCAAGGTCGGGCAAAGGAGTGGAAGAGATGGATGCCAAACTGGAAGGCAGAGAGGAACCCAAGACATCTCTGAGGGGCGACGGAGGGGGAAGGAGTGATGGGTGCTGGGGTGGCTGGGCTGAGCCGGTTCCCTCTTGTCCCTGCAGTGTCCCAGCAAGACCACCAACCAGCCCCGGCGGCAGTACGGCACCACCAAGGACTTCCCCGACGAGGTGCTGCACTTTGCCCGCGCCCACCCCCTCATGTACAAGCCCGTGCACCCCCGGCACCGCCGGCCCCTCCTCGTGAAGACCGATCTGCCCCACCGGCTGCGCCAGCTCGTGGTGGACAGGGTGGAGGCCGAGGACGGGCAGCACGACATCCTCTTCCTCGGCACAGGTGAGCAGCAGGAGCCGAGTGCAGGAAGGAGCCGCAGAGCTGGGGGTCCCAGTGGGCACCCCCTGGGCTGTGAGATGCAGGGTGCTCACGCCTCCATCCTCCTCGGCCCCCAGATGCTGGCTCGGTGCTGAAGGTGGTGGTCATGCAGAAGACAAGCTCAGCCGTGACTGAAGAAGTCATCCTGGAGGAGCTGCAGGTTTTCAAGGTGATATTTACTGCCCCACTTGCAAGGGAGGGGGCAGTGGGGTGGGCTCAGGCTGGGGCCACATGGGGATGGAGGGTCAGGGCTGTCACTGCATTGTTGGTCCCTGGAAGGTCTCAGGGTTGTGAGGGCAGAGGGTGGCTGAGGGTATTTTCCCCCTCCCCAAAACATTCCTGATGCTCTGCCAAGCCGTGGTGCTCTGAATGAGCTGGGCTGTCTGTGGTGAGGATTATGCCAGCCTAATGTCCACTCCCCTCCCCTACAGATGCCTGTGCCCATCACCCAGATGGAGATCTCTGTCAAGCGTGTGAGTACAGACACAGCTCAGCCACAGGGCTGGGGACCAGGCAGGTGTCCAGCTGTGGTCACCAGCCTCCTAAAGCCATGTGATGTGTGCCCTGGGGTGTCCTGGCTGAGCCCCCAGACGCCAAGCCCATGGGGGTTGCCAACATCACCACCTTGGTGCTGTTCCCCCAGCAAACGCTCTACGTGGGCTCCAGCCTAGGGGTGGCCCAGGTACGGCTGCACCAGTGTGAGTCCTACGGCTCTGCTTGCGCCGAGTGCTGCCTGGCCAGGGATCCCTACTGTGCCTGGGATGGCACTGCCTGCACCCACTACCAGCCCTCCGGCAAGCGCCGCCATCGCCGCCAGGACGCCCGCCACGGCAACCCTGCACACCAGTGCCTGGACCAGAACCTGACCGGTGAGAGACTGGGGCCCCAGGGCTGAGGGGCTCCTCCCAGTGCCCCAAGATGGCCTGACACGCACAGCCCTAGCACACGGAGGGGCTTGTGGCCATTCCATGTGGGCACCCTCATCTGCCCGTCTCATAGACCAGGGCATGCCCCAAGAGAAGGTGGGAGCTGCTGGGGCTGGGGCTGGCCACTGGGAGAGAAGGGCATGAAGCCACACAGTGGCCTAGGGGGGCTGGCACCGAGCAGGTGGAAACCTGGCTCTGCCCTCGCTGCGAGCCCGTGCCTGTCTTTGCCCTAGTGGACGATTTTGAGAGCGTTGAGGAGAAGGTGCTTTATGGGGCAGAGGACAACAGCACCTTCCTGGAGTGCGTGCCCCGCTCCCCGCAGGCCAGCGTGCAGTGGTTTGTCCAGAGGCCCCCCGACGAGCAGCGGGACGAGGTGAGGCTCCCCTGCACTGCTCCCGTTGTGGGGACCCAGGAGGGACGTGGGGCCAGAGCTGGACCCTCCCAACCGCACGGTGGCCCACAGGTGAAGACGGACGAGCGGATCCTGCAGACGGAGCACGGGCTACTGTTCCGCAGGCTGCACCGGCACGATGCCGGCATCTACTACTGCAAAACGCTGGAGCACGGCTTCACCCAGACCGTGGCCAAGACCGCCCTGCGGGTGATCGCCAGCGAGCAGCTGGCACACACCTTCCCCCGGGGCCGAGGCGACGAGCTCCCGCACCTGCTCTGCTCCGAGCCCCGGCTGCTGCCACAGGCTCCCAAAACCTGGTTCAAGGACATCATGCACCTGGTCAGCTCCCAAAACCCACGGCGGGTGGAGGAGTACTGCGCCCGCCTCTGGTGCAGCAGCCGGCCTCACCCCCGCAAGGGCAAACTGGCCCAGGCCAAGCTGGTCCTGGCTGGTGTGGATGTGGCCAAGAAGGGACGGGCAGCCAAAGCCCACGGCGAGAGGAACCGTGTGCCCCGGCAAGCACCGGCCTCTTAGGGAGGGCAGGGGAACGGACATGGGGCAGCCGTGGGCAGGTGCCAGCTCCATGTGCTGCTGGTGGGGCCTCTTGACCTGCTGGGTGGCTTGCAGTGCTGCCAGCCTGGTCCCCCTGGCCGGAGTGGATGGGCAGGTCCCTGTCACCCTCACTGGTTGCAGGGCCACCTCACAAATAGGCAGTGAGGTGGGACACATTGGCCCCCCTTGCTCTTGAAGGTGATTAGCAGGTGGGGGCCGTACTGCCTGGGTGGGCTGGGGCACCGTGGCACGGTGCCACCCAGGCCATGCTGTCACCCAGATGCTGCCTGGATCCCTCTGTGAATACTGGGGCCATGTGTGCTGCTGTGGGGAGCGGTTGATGGCTCCAGGCTCTTTCCACACCAGCACAGAGCCTGGGGAAGATGATGCCTGCTTGTATGGGGGAAAGCCAGCATCATCCCAAAAAGCCTCTGTGTGCAGGAGGAGCTCTGTCACCTGCTGTGCCTGGGGAGCCAGAGCTGTGCTGTGCCACCCAGGGTGTATCCTGTGGGACAGGGCTACTTCCTACCTTCCCATGGCACTGGGGCACACTCAGCAGTGCCAGCTGTTCCTGGGTGCAGCTCCCCACTTCCCCTCTGTCTGCCCCACAGCTCCCAGTTTTAGGGCTGGACAGGGCTGGGGAGAAGAGCAAACGGCTGTGGGCAGGTTAGACCTGTTCCTGGGTAAACACTGGGAGAGGCACTAATGCCACCGCTGTCACTGTGCCCAGGTGGGAGCAGGGACAGGCAGAAGGCAGCCCCAGCAGAGTTTGGGGGGCTGCACCACACCTGGGCTGGTTCCTGCTGGTTGGTGGCCCTGCAGGGCTGGGTGGGACACGGCTGGTTTGGGTGGGCTCCTGCTGCCTGGCCGAGCTAAAGCAGCACCCAGGGCCTCCCCCAAAGGCATGGGTTGGGGCTAGGCGCATGGGGGGCACCTCCAGGCTGCCAGCAAGGTGTTCCTTGCTTTCCTCAGCCGGCATGAGCTCACTCCCTCAGCCCGGGGTGATAAAGATCTGCCCCTTCCTGAGGCAGGGCAGCCCCACACAATGGTGTGAACCGCGGCCCCGCCGGGACGGGCATTGTTCAGAGCTGGAGGAACGGGAAAGAAAAATAATAATAATAATAATAATAATTAAAAGGCCCTAAATAGCTCACACAAAGCCAGGTGGTG
This sequence comes from Motacilla alba alba, assembly GCF_015832195.1. NCBI lineage: Eukaryota > Metazoa > Chordata > Aves > Passeriformes > Motacillidae > Motacilla > Motacilla alba. The sequence continues at coordinate 14,506,356 of NC_052027.1, forward strand.
ATATCATCTCTCCTCCCTGTGTGTGTTTGTGCTGCAGCAGTGGCTCCCCGGGAGCAAAGTCCCTCGGCAGCACTGCCCCATCCCACGGAGACGGGCTGGGAGTCCTGGCCCTCTTCCCCTGGTCCCTGTCCCACCTCTCCTGCAACCTCCGTGTGTCCCTGGGATGGGAGAGCTGTGGTGGGGCTGGCAGGCTGGGATATTTTCTGCAGGGAGGGGAGTGGTTATGGGGCCTGATGGGAGCCAAGCTCGTGGATCTGGATAATTGCAGGCCTGGGGGGCACAGGTGAACAACAGCCAGCAAGCAGAGACAAGGAGGGACCTGGGTGAAAAGCCTGAAATGAGACAGGGGTGTGATTCCTCAGGGCCTGGATTAAAGAGCTCTGCAGTGCCTGCACTGACCCGTGGAGTGACCCCTGTGCCCCACGGAGCAGGGGCTGGGCTGCCCACGTTGGGGAGGCAGCAAGAGGGGGCCTGGAGGCTCTGCTGCCTTTAGGACCTGGCCCTGAGGCGAACTGTGACAGGCTGGAAGTGGCACCAAGGCCAGCAATGCTTCAAACTGAGCAGGACCAGACACCAGGAGCAAACAGCCCCCTAAACAGTCCCCCCTTCTGGGGGTACACTAGGAGCAAACAGCCCCCTAAACAGACCCCCCTTCTGGGGGTACACCAGGAGCAAACAGCCCCCTAAACAGACCCCCCTTCTGGGGGTACACCAGGAGCAAACAGCCCCCTAAACAGACCCCCTTCTGGGGGTACACCAGGAGCAAACAGCCCCCTAAACAGACCCCCTTCTGGGGGTACTTTGTCCCTGCTCCCGGTAAATCTCCGGGGTGGCTGAGCCTGGTCCTCCCGGGTGGATTTACCCCTAAGGCTGGAGCAGGAGAGATTTTGTCAGGGCTGCATTCCACAGGCTTCCAGCCTTGCCTCTGGTGACCACCAGCCAGCTGAGGCAACCCGTGTCCCAAGGAACTTCCAGGGCTGAGCAGCCGTGAGCACAGGCGGCAAGGAGACGGGAGGTTTCTGGTTTCTGCAGGAGGAGCCGTCCTGCCCGGGCTCGGCGCTGTCCCCGGGCTGAGGGGAGCGCGGGGCCGGGCGTGGGAACACACGAGAACAAAGCCACTCCTATTTTTATCCCGCTTCCTAAGGAAGCGCGGCGCGGGCCGCACGCTCCCCCGGCAGCCTGCCAGCTCCCGGGCGGCCACAGCGGAGCCGGTCAGGGCTGGCCCCGGCCCCGCCAGCAGCCCCACACCCCGGCACACAACCACACAACCCACGGGGCTGCAAGAGACCCCTGAGCCCAGCCTGTGACCCGACAGCACCGCGACACCCGACCGCGGCACCCAGAGCCACAGCCAGCCTAGCCTCGAACACCCCCGGGACAGTGACCCCACATCTCCCTGGGCAGCCTGCTCCAAGGTCTGATCACGCCTGCTGTGAAGAAATTCTCCCTGATGTCCAGCATGAGCCTCCCCCGGTGCAGCTCGAGACTGTGTCCCTGTCCCTCTGTCTCTAGCTGCTGGGGAGGAGAGGCTGGGCAGTACAGCCCATCCTCAACAGGGCAGCCCAGGCTGCTGAGCCTGAGTGAGCCCCATCGTCATCATCATCATCATCATCATCATCATCATCATCATCGCCCCCAGACAACCCCGCAGACAAACAGAGCACCACGACTCCAGCAGGCAGATGCAGCCGCATTATTTCTCATCCTTGCTATTTCTTTCTGCCCAACATGCCCCTTTCCAGAGCCCCGTTAGGAGCGCTGGGCCCGGGGGCCATCCGGCAGCCCTGGAGGCTGCAGGCTCTGTGGAGGCTGTTCCCCAGCAGTGCTGAGGAGTTACAGAGAGCAGATGTCCTTGAGGCACAGGGGCAGAACTGAGCAGGTACCCAGTACCACAATGTCTGCAGAATTCCAGGCATGGAGTTGATAGAGATGTACTAATGGCGCTAAATTCCCCAGACAATAGAGGGAAGTAGCAGCACACAGCGAGGAAAGGGAGAGAAGAGAGGCTGGGAATCGGTCACCAGAAAACGCAGAGATGTGACAAACCCTATTGCTTTAGAGGCAATAAACTCCAGACATCCATCCTTCCTGCACACCCTACACCAGAAAGAATGTGAAAAACAGGTTTACTGTCCTGTGAAACTTCAAACAGTTCCATAAAGGACAATAGGAGACAAAGACCATAAAGCAAAGATTATTATGGCCGGGTGTGTCTCAGCCAAGAGCACACCTGCTATTGTGCAAACACCCTTTATGTACCATTTCTATGGCATCAGCCTGTTACATATTCATAAGCAATAATGCATAGCAAACTTTCCCCCAAACTATTTTACATATTCCAAGAACTGTTTAGCATGGCTCCTCCCCAGTTTCACCTTTTTGGGGCACGTGTATTCCCTGGCTGTGGTTTTGGTCCATTTTATCATCACCTGCAGTTCGGGCCCTGGCCCACAGTGCCTTCCCAGGGTGAGTGCTGATGGCTGGCACATGTGTACGGGTGTCCTCATCCTGTGTCCATTGGGTGTTATCCCATCCAAGCAGGGGGTTTAACACAAGCACACTTACATCCGTGCTGTTATTAGCTATTAGTGAAATTAGCTATTTCACTAAGCTTAATGAACAATGGAAATAAAAATTGTATCTTTACAACAAAGTTGCTTTAACACCACACATGTAAAATCCATTTTAATATTTGTGAAAAGCCAACATTACGGTATGTATCGGGAGCAGTAAAGCTCCGGGTCCTCTCCCTGCTCGGAGCGGTTCTCCGGGCACACCGGGCCAATGCCGGGCCATTCCCGGGGCTCTCCCTCTGCTCGGAGCGGTTCTCCGGGCATGCCGGGCCGTTCCCGGGGCTGTGTCCCCGCTCGGAGCGGTTCTCCAGGGAATGCCGGGCCGTTCCCGGGGCTGTGTCCCCGCTCGGAGCGGCTCTCCGGGCACACCGGGCCATTCCCGGGCCGTTCCCGGGGCTGTGTCCCCGCTCGGAGCGGCTCTCCGGGCACACCGGGCCGTTCCCGGGGCTGTGTCCCCGTTCGGAGCGGTTCTCCGGGCACACCGGGCCATTCCCGGGCCGTTCCCGGTCCCGCGCGCGCCTCCGCCCCTCCACCATCACGTGTCGGCGTGTCGCGGCCGGGTGACGTCACCGCGCGCCGTGACGCAAGCGGCGAGCGCCGGCGGGGCCCGCAGCGGGGGCCGGCGATGGCGGCGGGGCCCGGCCCGCGGGAAGATGAATAAGGGCTGGCTGGAGCTGGAGAGCGACCCCGGTGAGCCGGGCCGCGGCACCGCGCAGCAGGCCCGGCTGCGGGCGGGCAGAGGCGCGGCTCGGGGCGGTGAAGGGGCTGTGAGGAACGCGCGGGCGGCGGGGCCTGGGTGGCGGGGACGTGGCGGGCGGCTGAGGGAGGCGGCAGGGGCGGGCTGGGGGTGCGGGTGCGCGCGTGGAGATTTAGGGGGGCGACTTGTGGTGCATGGGTGGAGTTTTGAAGGGGCTGGGGAGGGGAGGTGAGCTGGTAAAGTTTCGGGTATGGGGCGTGCAGGTGAAGTTTTGGGGGCTGGGGCTGTGGGGGCGCCCGCGAAGTTGTGGCGCTGTGGGGGCACAGGTGGAGTTTGGGGGGGAGATGTGCCGTGCAGGCCTGCAGGAGGGCCGGGCGGGGGCTGGAGAGGCCGGCATGGAGAAACTGGGAGCAGGACGGTGACGGGTGTCCCCGTCCCGCTGCCCTGGGGCTGGATGCTGGGCGGAGTGAAGAAGTTGTTTCAGGGCTTGGGATTTCAGGGCCAACGCTGGTGTTGTCCGAAATGTTGTTTTAATCCTCTGAGTCGCTGTGGTGTGGGATGGGCCTGTCCTGTGCAAGGCTGGGAGCTGCTCTCTAGGCTGGGGTGGTGAGTTTCTGGGGCTGTGCATGAGGAAATGTGACCTCTGGAGTTATCCTTGTCTCTCGCACTCAGCAAAGGATTGTGTCTGGTGTCGGGGTCCCAGTCACCCCCAGTTTTGCTGCTCTTTATTCTCTTTATTGGTACTTTGAAAAGGCTGAAATCATTCCCCTCCTGTCCTTCATCATCCCAGGACATGGTTTGGATCCTCGCAGCTGGGAGGGAAGGTTATTTGCCTGGGGGACAATCTGTCTGGGCAGAGGCAGGTTTTTTGGCTATGAGGCAGTTTGGACGCAGGGGTGGCAGCTGGGACGGGTGTTAGAAGTGATCCATGTGCTGCTCTCAGCTTCCAGCGCATCCCGCCAGCTGAGTATCTCCCCACTGGCTCCGGCTGGGGCTTGGGGTGGAATCTCTGGGTGCTTTACTGGTCAGGAAGGGTCGGTGGAGCCAGGTCTGGGTGGGGGAGAGAGCCTCGGGGACACCCGGGCTGCTGGCGTAGTGCTGTGTGAGCTTGCGGACACCAGAACGTGTCCAGCCAAGCCACAGAAGGTGCTGTGGGTGAGGGGGGTTCCAGCAGGGCTGTGCCCGCGTGCCTGCCGAGGTAAAATGGAATACTGAAATGTGCCCGAGGAAAGAGTGGCGTTGGGAGGGACCGGGAAGGTGGTGGGGTTTGCTGTAATGTTGGCCTCCCACTGGTTTGAAGCATGTTATTTCCACAGTGTATTTCTTCTCACTGATCATTTTGTAAGAAATACAGTGTTTTCTGCTCAGTTAATGAAGACTCTTTGCTCCCAGGAGTTTCTGCCCTGTTCTAATCATTTCACCTTTGGTGTGGAAGCCCCTTGGGCTCTGCTTAATTGAGCCACGTACATCAGGGTCCTTAAATCCATCTTGCAGGGATGTTTCTCTGGATTTAATCCTTCTTATTGGTATTCCCTGCACTTCCTCCCAGGCTTTCAGCAGCTTTTCTGAGGGAGCTAAAAAAGCAGATTTGTTATTCCAGTCTCGAACTCGCTCACTCCACATGCAGAGTGGCTGCCTGCAAACTGGGCTGGCTGCCTTTGCTCCAGCTTCAGAGGGGCAGCTGCTGCTCAGTTGCTGATGTCTGATAATCCTTGTTTTCTTCTGATTGTCGCTGTGTCCCTGGTTATGTTCTCCTGAATTTTGTAGCCACTGGAGACAGGCTGTTGGATTTGGTTCCCCCAAAGAGACAGGGCTTCTTTCATCTGAAGATGAGCTTCCTTCTATCCTTGGACTTCCCTGCAGCCCTGTTGCTGTGATCTGGATTTCCCCTCCCTGGCTTTCACTAACATGAACAGAAACGATAGGGTTTTTTTAAGTATCTTGTATCTTCAGTCATTTATCCCTGTGGTTACAAGGGTGTGTGTGTCATTTAGGTGCTCCCTGCTGCCCACTTGGAATGCCAGCTGCAGTGGACTCTGGCAGGGAAGAGTTGGTTCAGGTCCTCTTGAGGCAGAGGATGGTCAGTGGGGATGGAGGGGTGAAGGGAGCCGGAGCAGCTCTGAGCTCAGCCCCGCTGCTGGGACTCGGTGTGATCCTGGTGCCACTCTGCTGTGGGTTTTCTGCCTGGGCCTGGGGGACTCTCAGGGGATGATGGCAGTGGATTTCCTCTCTGCTCTCTTCAGCCAGAAGTAACCTGTTGGTTTTGTTCCTTTCAGGTCTTTTCACGCTCCTGGTTGAAGATTTTGGTAAGTCCCAGAGACCTTTCTGAGAAGTCGGTTTTGTGCCTGACATTACCCTGCCCTTTCTGGTGGTCCTTACACCAGCTTCTCTCCTTTGTCTGCAGGGGTCAAGGGAGTGCAGGTAGAGGAGATTTATGATCTGCAGAGTAAATGCCAAGGGTGAGTCAGAGGCCTGAAGTGTGAGTTGTGCTAAGCAGAGTGCTCTGTGGGCCTGGGAACTCCTGGCCAGGCGTTCAGAGGGGCCCGTGTGAGCTTCTCTGGCATGGAGGTCAGAGCTGTGAGTGATGGAGCAGGAGGGCTTCCTCAGGTTTAGGGCATCCGGGGGACATCCTCCAAGGGATTCAACTCCCTCTCAGCATGGAGAGGTGCTGTGGTTGCAGTGTGGGCTTTCTCCCTGTCCTGGTGCTGTGAAAAGGCTTTGAGGCTGTCGCTTCTTAAAAGCCACTGCTGAATTCCTCTCAGAAATGAATCCAAGGTAAGTGTAAAAGGAGGGTCATTCAGTGTCCAGGCACTGTTCTGCAGTCACTCAGTGTCTAGAGGGGATTTTCCCATTTCTTTGTCTTCAGCCTCTTAAGACTTGTCAATCCCCAAAGTTTTCAACCTTGATTGTTGGCTGAGCCTGGAGCATCAGCGCAGGAGCATCCTCAGGAGTGTTGGGCTGGGGGGATCGTGGCAGGGATGGTCACTGCCAGAAAGGTGGCACTGGTCGTTCTGCTTTTCCTCTCTGTCTTTGCTCTGCCTCTGACGCTGGGCAGAGCAGCCCCGTGGTGTGGCTGGCGCAGAGCTCTGCAGCTGCTGCTTTCCCTGTGCAGCCCCGTGTATGGGTTCATCTTCCTGTTCAAGTGGATTGAGGAGCGCCGGTCCCGCCGGAAGGTCTCCACGCTGGTGGATGAGACGTCGGTGATCGACGATGACATCGTCAATAACATGTTCTTTGCTCACCAGGTAGGCTCCAGGCAGGGGGAAGCTGTGTGTGGGGTGTCTCCTGTGACGCCTCAGGGAAGCAGTGTGCTGCTGACAGGCTGCGCTCATCTTGCTGGTCATCAGGGCAGCTCCTCTTTCCTGGGAATGTCTTCCCTGAGCTCCAGGTTGGAGGGAATCCCGTGAGGGCTGGGAGACCGTGGCCTGCACAGTGAGCAGATGCTCATGGGGCATGGTGAGGCTCACTCAGTGACACTGACTTCCCTCCTTCCTGTGAGAGCTCAGGTCAGGTCGCTGCTCTCACAAGGGCTGATGGTTCTTGCATCAGTGCTTTCAGTTGATTATTGTCAACGCTGAGGGGTTGTTGAAAGGCTGCTTTGTTCCTGCTGGTTAAGTTGGTCTTTGTGTTACTCTCTAGCTGATTCCCAACTCCTGTGCCACCCATGCCCTGCTGAGCGTCCTCCTGAACTGCAACAATGTTGACCTGGGCCCCACGTTGAGCCGCATGAAGGATTTCACCAAAGGCTTTAGCCCTGAGGTAGGGGCAGGGCTGTGCAGGGGAGGCACAGGTGGCTCTGCCTTTCGCTCCCCTCTTGGGATGATGCTCTTCATGAGCTGGCTCCTTCCCTGCCCTCTGTGGCTGCAAACTGCAGCAGGACTGCCTCTTCTCTCTCATATTCCTGCCTTGCCTTGTCCCTTCAGGCTGGGCACAGCTCTGAGCCTTCTGTCACGTTACTCCCTGTAATCGAAAGTCCTCCTCCCTTCAGACTGATTGTGAACTCTGTTTTTCTCCAGCTGTAATTTATTCAGTAGAAATTGTGTGCTTTTTCCATCTTGGACTTTACCTGTAACTCAGAAGAGTAGGGGATGTGTGCCTGAGGGTTTCTGACCTGGTCCTGTGGGTAGATGGAGGGAGGGAGTGGGAAGATGAAGCGTTTTATTTGTTCCCTGTCACTTCTCAGCTGTTCTCCTCTCTTGCTCTTGGCTGCAGAGCAAAGGCTATGCCATCGGCAACGCCCCGGAGCTGGCCAAGGCCCACAACAGCCATGCCAGGTGAGTGAGGGTGTCTGCAGCTGCCTCCCTCTGCAGGAGGCAGGCTCTCCATGGCCTCTGTCCCTCGCAGGCCGGAGCCACGGCACCTGCCGGAGAAGCAGAACGGGATCAGCGCAGTGCGGACCATGGAGGCTTTTCATTTTGTCAGCTATGTCCCCATCAAGGGACGCCTCTTTGAGCTGGACGGGCTGAAGGTCTATCCCATTGACCACGGTAAGAGCCACCTGTCCCTGCTTGTTGACACAGGTGAATAGCACCCTGGTGTGTTGTTGTGAATAGCACCCCAAATGTATTGTTTTTCATCTCCTCTTAGTGTTAACTGGCGTTGGTGGAGAATCACTCCAATGGCTCCCAGATTTGTCCTGAGTTTTGACAGCTAATTTTGGAGCCTGTGTGTGTAGAAAGCAGTTGTTTCTAAATGCACTGCTTTTGTTTTTCCTCCCAGTTTCTCATGGCCATGAGGTCCTTCAGCTCTGAAATAACTTCATATAGCAAGGAGAATTTATCTTCTTGCTCTCTCCTTGTTCCAAATAACCTCTATGTGTTGAGACAACCTGGTCCAAACAGATCCCACTGGCCTGCCCAGGTTACTCCCTTCTCTTACAACCTGACCCCTCAGTTCTGTCATTCAGGCAGTTATTTATCCCTGCCAGGTTTCTGTCTGTCAGTCCTTCAGTAAGGTACCCACTTCATGAACCTGGCCTGCTTGGCTAAGTCCAGCTGTGTGTTGTTATCACAGGGCCGTGGGCAGATGACGAGGAATGGACAGACAAAGCCAGGAGAGTGATCATGGAGCGCATTGGCCTGGCCACTGCAGGGTAATGTCCTGGCCCGTGGGCCAAGCACTGGCCCCTTGCCATATCCCCCTGGATTATTTGTCCTGTGGTTTTTGAGTGGCCGGTTGTGGAAGTGGGGGTGGAGGTTGCCTGTGGAGAGGTGCAGGTGCTCTGCCCCCTGCCTTCTCTTGCCTGCAGAGCATGCATTCCCGGTGTGATGCAGAGTCCCTGCAAATGCTGCAGAGCGTTAGGAGTGGCCTGGTTATGTCCGTGTTAGATCAAGTCCACAGGAGAAGGAGGGGTGCTTCTGGTCTTGAGCTAGGCCTCTTGGATGCTTGGGCATGAGGGTGACAGCACTGGCATAGGTTGCCTAAAGATGGAGTCTCCATCTCTGGAGCTATTCAGAAGCTGTCTGGATGTTGTCCTGTGACCAGCTCTGGGTGATAGTGCTGGAGCAGATGAGTCTCATAGGTCTCTTCCCACCTCAGCTAACCTGTGACTCTGCGAGTGTTTTGTGTGGCAGCTGAAGAAACCTTGTTCTGTTTCATCGGCCGCTGTGAGGCTGACCTGGTTTTGGGGAGAAGCCACGGGTGTGTTGGTGTTAAATGCCTGGGCAGGAGGTGGGGATGGGGCTGTCAGCAGATGCCGTGGCTGAGGGCTGCTGCCCTTCCTGCAGGGAGCCATACCACGACATCCGCTTCAACCTGATGGCCGTGGTGCCTGACCGGAGGATGAAGTACGAGTCCAAACTGCACATCCTGAAGATGAACCGCCAGACTGTGCTGGAGGCCTTGCAGCAGGTGGGACAGCCCAGGCCCTGAGCGAGTGCAAGGCTGGTAGGGGGAATAGGCTTTTTCAGGGCATCTAGCTGTGCTGCCAGGGCCCTGGTTTTAGGGATTTTGTTTGTCCATGGGAAAAAATCTTGTAGAAAGAGGACATAGCCAGCCTCAGTCCTTTGCCACTGCTGCTCAACTGGGAGGTGGTTCATCTGTGTCGTTTGTGTGCCTGGGCACTTGGTGTTTGCTTACCCTCACAAGCTCTGCAGTGTGGAGTGGGAAGGATGTGGTTTGGGTCATGGCTGGTCCAGCATGGAGTTTCTATGTCATTTGCTTTAAAGCTTATCCGAGTAACTCAGCCTGAGCTGATCCAGACCCAGAAGTCTCAGGAGTCTCAGCCTGGTGAAGAGGCAAAGCCAGCCAGCAGCAAGACCGTGACTCCAGAGAGCGCTCATCCAGGTAAGACCTTGTACCAGCAGTGTTGCCAGCCTGGCCTGCCATGGAGTGAGCACAAGGTGGTGACAGCAGCTGGCTGACCTGGGGCTTGTTTTATTGTCAGCTTCACTTTCTTTTCCATGAGCCCTGCTCCATGTGCACTGTGCTGGGGTATGGTGGTGCCTGTGTGCCTGGGGCTGTGTTGGAGCGTGTGAACCTTGAAAGTGGGAGGGCTGGAGCCTGGGGACACCAGTGACCCGTGGAGGTGGTTGTGGTGGTCTGGGAGAGTGCAAGAGCTCTTCTCTCACCTGGGTGAGTAAGGGGTGGTAGAGGACATGAAGTAAAAGGTGGCTGTGCTGTGCTTGTGTGGCAGATGGCACCGATGAGCCCACCAGCCAGGGCCACCCCACGGCCACGCAGAGCCCACCCAGCAAATCCAAACCGGTGCCAAAGACAACAGTGAGCAGCATCAATGGGGCCCCTCCAGCAAACCCCAACCCCATTGTGCAGAGATTGCCAGCCTTCCTGGATAACCACAACTATGCCAAGTCCCCCATGCAGGTAGGCTGGAGTGCCAGGCTGGCAGCACAGCTGATTCAAGCTGAGCTCTTTGCCTGCACTCCCTCCCCTCTGTGGGACCACAGTTGTCAGCTGGCCTAAGCCTGGCCCTGCCTTGCAGCCAGCCTGGCCCAGCACTAACCCAGGCTGGGAAGGGAGAGGGTAAATAAAGACTGACCTGACAAAGGAGGTTTACCTTAATATGGGTAAACTGAACAAAAATGGGGAAGGATCCCTGTTTCCTCTCAAAAGAGCCAAGTCCTGGTGTTGGGCTGGACCAAGGACGAGTTCACTGGGTCCTTCCTCCTTGCCCTGCTGCCAGCAGACCTTCAGCAATGGTGTGTTGCAGGAGGAGGAAGACCTTGCAGCAGGTGTGGGTCGCAATCGGGTCCCAGTCCGACAGCACCAGCAGTACTCGGATGATGAGGATGACTATGATGATGATGATGAGGAGGAAGTTCGTAACACCAACTCAGCCATCAGGTGACAGCTTGAGTGTGGGTGGGGGTCGGGAGCTGATATTTGCAGAACTGTCAGCGAGGACTTCCCTAACCTCCTTCCTTAGATCTTGATAGTTCCGTTCTTCTCTTTACCTGCCATTTTACTTTGCACTCACTGGGCTTTGTAAAGTCCTTCTGTAGCTTTTTACAGCCAACTCTGAATTTCAGCTGCCCTGAGAGTAACTGTGTATTGGCAGCAGGCTTCGGGGCTTTCAGGAACCTTGGTTCCCCAGGGCTGATTGCCAGTTCAGCTCCTGGTGACACTGTTGGTGTGCTTAGACTGCTTCTGAGGCCAGGAAGTTGGGGTCACAGCTAGGGAGCTTTGGGGGCTTTTCAAGAAGAGCAGGGGGTACACAGCACCCTGTGCTTCCCAGCAGCGTAGGGATCCCTGGGGCTGAGTGGCTCAGTGGTGCTGAGGTGCTGCAAGAGAAGCTGGTGGCACTGGGAGTGATGTTGAAGTGTGTCAGACCTTGTTCATCCCAGCAGGCAGCCTGGACTGCTGAGCGCAGAGCTGGCAGTGTCCATGGTGGGCCCCCACCTCTTTCCACCAGCTACTCATCTTCCCTGCTGTGTTTCTGGGCAGGTACAAGAGGAAAGGGCAAGTGAAGCAAGAGCATGTGGCAGGGGCCGCAGATGGCCAGCTCTCTGTCCTGCAGCCCAACACCATCAACGTCCTGGCTGAGAAGCTGAAGGAATCTCAAAAGGATCTCTCCATTCCCCTGTCCATCAAGACGAGCGGCGGGGGTGCCGCGGTGGCGGTGGTCACGCACTCCCAGCCCTCCCCCACCCCCAGCAACGAGAGCACGGACACGGCCTCCGAGATCGGCAGCGCCTTCAACTCCCCGCTGCGCTCCCCCATCCGCTCGGCCAGCGCCACGCGCCCCTCCAGCCCCGTCACCTCGCACATCTCCAAGGTGCTGTTCGGCGAGGAGGACGGGCTGCTGCGCCTCGACTGCCTGCGCTACAACCGGGCTGTCAGGGACCTGGGGCCCATCGTCAGCTCCGGCCTGCTGCACCTCACCGAGGACGGCGTGTTCTGCCCGCTGGCTGCTGCAGGTAAGCGCCTGCTTTAGCGGGGTGGTGTCTTGCCTGGGGTGACAGGGCAGTGTCCTTTGACTTCGGGGGTGGATGCCAGTCCTTTGTGGTGGCTCTTAATGCTTCCTTCCCCTGTGTGTAGATGGGAAAAACTCCCCCTCTTCCATCAAACCCGGCGAAGAGGCCCCGGTTGCGATCAAACTGGAGGAGAAGGAGGGCAGTGAGGCCAGTGACAGCAAAGAGAAGGTGGGACTTGGCAGGACCAGTGATCACCCTGGGGGGGAAAAGTATTCTCCCAAGGTGAGTTTTGTGCTGCGACAGCCCTGGGAACGTGGAGCTCACCGGAGGCGCAGCAGCGCTGGCAGTGACTGAACTGCATGTGCACGGTGTCCCCTCGCGTGTCGTCGCAGCCGTGCCTCGAGGCACAGGGCAGTGCAGGTTTTGTGCCTTGCGTCATCTCGGGGACCTTTGCCTTGGTAGTGGGCACAGACCCTGTCTCTGTAGCTGAGACGTTCAGCTTGCTGTGCTCTCTTCTGGGCCAGGAGCTGGTGAGACCCTGCACCCCAAGTCCCAGCCCGCTGGTAACTTCACAGCCTGTCTGTGCCCTCCAGCTAGGGGCAGAACCAGGCTCAGGCAGCACAAGGGCACCAAGGGCTGCCTGAAGGAGAGCGGGTGGAAACTGCTATTCCAAAGGGAAGTCTTCAGATTTTATTTTTGAAGGGAAGCAGGCCCTGGGGAGGGAGGGGGGGATTCTGGCACTCAGGCAGCCCTTCCCCTGTCCCAGAACCTTGGGGCTGGGGCAGAACCCACCTCCCCTGGGGTTAGCCATAGTGAATTCCCTTCAATTAACTGATCTCCTTGTTTTCCCCTGGCGAATGTTTTTCCTTTGAGGAATCGTCCCTCTCTTAACACAGAGATGAGCACCTGCCAGCTCACCCTGCTGGCTCCTGGGCTGTGTTTGGGTCTGTGTTCATGTTTGGTCTGCTTGATCCCGGTAGGAGCTGCTGGCACTGCTCAAGTGTGTGGAAGCAGAGATTGCAAACTACGAGGCCTGCCTGAAGGAGGAGGTAGAGAAGAGGAAGAAATTCAAGGTGTGGTGCTGGCTTGTTTGCAATGCTGATTTAGCTGCCCAGAGACTTTTGTCTGTGGTGGTTTTGTGTAAAAATGGAGGGAGAGTGGTTCAGCTGAGAATGGTGATGAGGAGCATTCAGTCTTTTCCCTGTTACCAAACAGCCCAGCAGGGCAGAGCTGGTACCAGGACAGACCACAGCCCTGGGCCAGCACTGGCAGCCTGGGGGAGGGTGATACAGTGCTGGGATGAACATCAGCACTGATAGGAGGCAGGGGAGAGTCAGCAGAGATCCCTCTCCTGCCCACCTTCACCTCTTCCCAGCTGCTCTTTGTGGAGCATGCTGGCATCTGAACTGGGACACAGACAGTCCCAGTTGTGCGCTGGCTCAAGACAGGCTGGGAGGTGGGTCCCTTCCTGCTTTGCTCTCCCTGTTCTGTGGGCTGGGCCAGGCATGCCAGTTCTTTGTCCCCTGTTAACCTTGAACTCTCCCTTCTCCCCACCCCCTGTTGTGGATTATTTGTGGATTTGTCTCTTTGTAGATCGATGACCAGAGGAGAACCCACAACTATGACGAGTTCATCTGTACCTTCATATCCATGCTGGCCCAGGAAGGTGAGCTGTGCTCCTGGGGCAGAGGGTTTGGGGCACTGAGCGTGACGGAGCAGCAGCTGGGAGCCTGGGCTGCTCACCTTGCCTGGCTCCCTGTTTAGGCCAGCCTGGGGCCCAGGCTGGAGAGCCACGGATCTCTGCTTTCTCCTTCCAGCTTATAGTCCCAAGAGGTGCCCACTGATGGCTTTTGAGTGAGAGAGGCAGGGCTGCCCTCTGGCCTGGGTAATCCCAGCACTGCAGGCCTGTGTGTGTGCTCTCCCTGCAGGCATGCTGGCCAGCCTCGTGGAGCAGAACATCTCCGTGCGCCGGCGGCAGGGCGTCAGCATCGGCCGCCTGCACAAGCAGAGGAAGCCGGACCGCCGGAAACGCTCCCGCCCCTACAAAGCCAAGCGCCAGTAGCCAGAGAGCCAAGACTGGCAAACAGAACTTGGGCTTTGTGGCTTTGGGCACTGGCACTTGGATCTATGTTACCTTTTGCCCAAGGAAGAGGGACCACAGTGACAGGCCCTCTGCCCAGGTGGAGCCTGGGGACAAAGGGAAATTGGGTTTTTCTCTGCGCCTAAGCTGTGAAAGGCAAGAACCTGTCTGGAGGAGTCCCCGCAGCAGAAGGGAGTCTGGAGTGCTCAGCTGCTTGACCATGCCATGGCAGCAGCCACACGTTGTCACCTCTGTCTCAGTGCCCTGGCTGAGGGCTGTGACTGGAGCGAAAGAGCCCACCCAGCTGGGGATGGGTCTGGCCTTGTGGGAAGGCTGGCAATGCCCGTGTGAGGCTGTGCTGGCCGCAGCTGGCTGTGGCTTGTGTCCTCCTGTGTCCAGGCCTTCAGCTCTGCTTCCCTGGGATGTTCATGTGTGTGTTTTCTATCCTTCTTCCTTTCCCCAAACTGATTTTTGGTCCTAACCCAGACTTTGGCCATTCTTAGCAAGGTGGCTCCAGGACAGAGCCGCTTCTGCACCCACCCCACACTGCACTGCCCAGTGCCTGGTGCTGGCTGAGCTCCTGGGGATGGTGACACCTTCCCGTGTAGCTTGGCTCCTCAGAGGGCCATGGCAGCTCTGTTGCTGGATGAGGGTGGGTAGGCTCATCTGTGGAGCTGGGCCTTGTCCCCTGCCCTCTGTGCTGGTGTTGGGGGTGGCCTGTGCCTCTTGCTGCCCTGGCTGCTCTCCTTGGGACCAGCTCTGTGGCCCTGGCAATGCCTGTGGGTCACACAGCATTGCATCAGGCCCCAGAGAAACCCCGTGAATGATGAACAGACCGGGTGCATATGGTGGCCTTGGTGGTGCTGGGCATGGCATGAGGGTGGACTCTGGCTGTGGCTTGGCAAAGCCTCTTGGCAGGGGAAGATGTGGCTGGTTGCTGCCCTGGTGGAGGCAGGAGGGGGGGAGCAGCAGAGGGAGCCCACATCTCTTCCCCCTGGCTGGCTGCTAACCAGAGCTTGCTGGTAACAGCCTAGCTGCCTCTTGCCTGCCCCCAGGAGCCTGGCAGAAATCTGAGATACCAGAGGTGAGCACTGCTCCCCAACACTGTCCTGGGCTACAGGCGAGGACTGAATTTTTTCAATATGTGTCCAGATCTTGACTATGAAACAGTTCTTTTGGTATTTGTTGAAGGAAAGAAAATCCTTCTGTCTCTTGCTGTGTCTAATATCAAGTGCTGTAAATAATGGATCTGTCTGAAGGAATAAAGCTATCCTGTAATGGCCAGCCACGGAGGAGGTGTGTGAGGGAAGGGGGTGGGGGGCAGTGGGGCTGGATGCACCACGTGCCAGCTCCAGGCCCTGTTACCCCTGCTGGCAGCTCTTTCTGGTGTAGAGATTTGAAGTAATAATGGGGAGTGCAACAATACCAGGCTCCGTTTATTGATGCACCTCACCAGGGGAAGGGCAGGACTCACCTCAACAGAAGGAGGGCAGGAGGAGAGGGGGCAGCAGCCCGGCTCAGGCCCTCAGCTGCAGTGGGTTCCTGGGCTGGCTCACTGCATTTTCTGGCTAAAAGTCCAGGGCACAGATCAAGGCCGTGCCCCGTTTGATCCAGTGCTTCTCTGGCTTGTCCGTAGGGATCTCCACAGCAATCACGTAGTTGGTGGAGTGGCCCGTTGTTGACAACGTGCCTGTAATGGGGGGAAGCAAGGGTGAGAGCGTGGTGCTGCTGCACACTGACCAGACAAGTGACCCTATCCAGGAGCCCTTGTCCCCACCCTAAGCCAGGTGGCCGGCTGAGCAGGGCTGGGGAAAATGGGCTTGAGGGGAGCCTGGCCATGGGCACTGTTGCAGAGCCAGGGTGCCTGGCTGCTCCATCTCCTCAACCACAGCAGGAACAATCTTTTCTCCCTAGCTGGCTACTGCCAGCAGTGCCTTCTGTATGCCCATGTATGGCAGGAGGAACTCCCTACTGCCCCTCCCTACTGCCCCTCCGAGCTGCTCCTGCAGCTCCCGTGCTTCTGGAAGTGTGCCTTTAGGGCACCTACCTGCGCGAGTGAGAGTCTTATAGATGGGGCACAGGTAGGAGCCGGATTCTGGAGGCTTGCGGTTGGCGACAGGCATCAGCCAGATGACAGCCATGTCCGTGTAGAGCTCCTTGGGGCGTGACTCCGCCAGTTTACCCGCAGCGGCGTCCCAGCGGGCGCCCTCCAGGAACAAGCCGTGGATGTAGCAGCCCACGTTGGGCTGGCGCGTCAGCTCCTTCACCGACTCCTTCATGACCTGCCATAGGGAGGGGCCCCGGGCCGTCGCTCAAGGCGTGTCCCTGGCGGCTCAGCCCCAAGAAGCCTCTTAAGCAGCTCTTAGTCAAGCCAGCGCTGCCAAGAGAGAGCGTGCCAAAGCTCTCAGAGGGGCAGCCTGGGACAGAGCTGGTGGAGGGGAATGTGAGCATTCTGGAAGCGGAAGCCTCTGCCAGCCTTGGGGAGGTGTCTGGCAATGTGGGTGGGTAGGTGTATCCAAGCACAAAGAGGATGATGGAGCCATAGGCAGCTGGGTAGCCTGGTGGCTTCACCTCTTGGGCAGGTCAGGGCTTTTGTGGCTTTCTAGCAGGAGATTCCAAATAAATTCAGACTTTCCACCTGATTTACTGACCTTGAAACTAAACGAGATGGTGTCGATGGAGATGACAGACTTCCTGGCAAAGTTCTGCAGTGTCCCGGTGAGGAAGGCTTGGGGGAAGAAGAATCCACTGATCCAGAACACAGAGGGGATCCCATGGCTGATCCAGTTCTGCAGGAATTCAATCCGCTGCACCAAGTCATTCACCCACGATGCCAACGGCTTCAGGGATGGATAGGCCTGTGGGGCACCACAGACAGAGGTGCTGAATGCAGTCAAGGACAGCCTAGACCTTGTGCCTCAGCTGCTGAGAGCTGCCCAGAGCACAGGGGCTGGCAACAACTGGGAGCTGCACTAGGCAGGAGACACCTCCGTGCCAGGGGACCAAGAGCCAGCTCCACAGGAGACAGCCCAGTCCAGCAGCAGCTGACAGCCCATTTCTCTGGTTTGGGTGAGCTCTGGCAGGCAGCTGGGCTGGCTGGGGCACATACCTTGGCATTCCATATTTCAGGAACAGTGTTGTTGTACAAACTGCTGGCCATCAGCTCCAGCCGAGAGGACATCACGACCAGGCCCTTGAGAGCTTTCAGCAAATCCTTCAGACTTAATGCAACCTCCTCCAGGAGCTTGTTGTACCTATGGAGAAGGGGCAGAGGGAGCACAGTGACCCCGTGCAGTGGTTTATCACCCATAGCCTGCCCAGAGGGGGTGTGGATCTTTATACACAAGTGAAGCTCCTCCATGTTTAACTCCATGTTTACCCCACTCCTCTTCAATAGGGCTCACAGCTGCACCCCAAGCCCTAAAAAGCTGACTGTTACAGACAGAGACAGAATCAGCTAACGATCCTGGCTGGGACAACACAGTTATTAGTGTGACTGTCAACCCCACTGTAGTGCTCAGTACTGAGGTTCCCCAAAGGTGAGTGGCAGCAGGGGCCTGCACATCTCTGCTGTTCCCTAGGATGTGATCCCACAGGAGTTTTACCTGATCACCTCCTGCACCAGCACTGTGTTCATGGATTCTTCATAGAGCAGTGGGTATTTCTGGATCACTTCCTGCACGTTCATGGGGTCAGGCAGCTTTGCCAGGATGTCCTTGGAGGTCTCCTCCACAATCTGGAAGGAAAGCAGCAAGTGGCAGCATCCTTCTAATCCAGCCCCATGGCTGCTGAGAAGAGGGAGAGCTAACGTTGGCACGACAGTGCCATCGCTGGCCCCCAGCAGGCAGGGTGGCACCTGCTGAGAGCTGGTGCTTGTGGTCACTGCCCACACTGGGCTCTGGCTGCCAGAGCATGGTCAGGACTGGGGCACCCACCTCTTCCCTGCTGCGGCCTCCCAGCGTGATGGTCTTGGGCTGCAGCTGTGCAATGGCCCCCAGCAGTGCAAAGGTCTCGTTCTGAGCGAAGGTGATGTCGGCATTGTCGTGTAAACCAAAGAGCTCCGGGCTGTCGTTCAGAGGCAGGCCCTTGACATATTGGAGGTAGCCCTGGAGAGGAATCCACACAGACTCTGAGACCAAGACCAGCTGAAAATCCCCAGGTTCTTACAAACTTATACTCCCCCAAGGACCTAAAAACACAGTGGGTTTCAGAGAGGAGAGATACCCTTTGCACTGTGACAATCCCCCTGGATTTATGAGCTGCAATTTGTGACTCGAGTACTTACATTGAGGTCAGAAGAGGTACTGATCTGCTTGTAGATACCTGATTCGGAATAGGCAAAGTCAGGACTTAAAACCTCAGGTTTGTAGAAATCTTCCAAAATGCTCATGATGCAGCGCCGGTCCCAGTCGTCGGTCACGCGGCCGCCGTAGTTGATCTCCCCAGCTGTGTATTTCAGAACCTGCAAGAGACCCCACTGTGGTTCTGATCCATGCCTGCATCATGAGCCTGTTCCCTCGCAGGAGGGGCAGCTCTCACCTTGTAGGGAATTTCTGCATATTCATTCAAGAACATTTGCAGCTGACTGATGCAGATGCGGAGGTCTCCGTCTGTGAACTCATAGGGGATATTGAACCCCAGAGGCCCAAACTTTCTCCTCTCCAGCATGTTCCCGTGGAAGAAGCAGAGTGACAGCAACAAGGATTTAAACTCTGTGACCTGTGGGAAACAGGGAGAGTTGCTCAGCTTGGGAAGAGACATCCTTGGAGGGAGCTGGGTTCTGCTGGGACCTGGCAGAGCAAATGTGCCAGTTCAGGAGTGCCAACTGGAGCTTGGAGAGGGGGAAACCTCAGTCAGTGCTGCTGTGCTGGGGAAGGCCATGGCTCATTCCTTGCTTAAAGAGAGCTGCAAGTGCCTTGTGCCAGGCCTCTAAAATACTCCTGCTTCTGTTTCTCAAAGCAAAACTTCCAAGTGGCTCTTCACAGATGTGAGTTTATGAGAAACACCTCCTTTAGCACATGGATTCTCTAATGGGGAGGAAGATCTATGCCTAGAGAGGAGCAACATCCAGGTGGAAAACATATATTGCAGCAGGCACAGAATGGGGACAGCAAGCCAAAGCATAATCTGGGTCTTACCTTGGAGCAAGAATTCAAGAAGTCATCACTGAAACTAATGTAGGACTTGAGCAGGTTGGCCTTGACCCCACGGGGGGGCTCGATGGTCATCTTGGAGCCATTCTGGAGAATGGACACAGGGAAGTGGTTGCTCGGTAGGCTGGTGAGCCACAGGCGAAAGTCGGGATGCACCTGGAGGTCCAGAAGGCAGCCAGTGCTCAGAGGGTGCAGGCACAGCCCCTACAGCTGCTCCTGCACTGACCCTCTGGTTCTATAAGGAGCCTATGGATTGGACTGAACTAGAGCTGGGCTCCTGCCAGGCTCCAGCCTCCTGCCTGCTATCCCCAGAGTGGGCACCTGCTCAGTGAAACACCTCACCTTGCTGGGGTCAATGGCCTCGATGAGTCTCTCCAGGGAAGGCATCCAGCTGGGGGCCAGGTGGCAGTTCTGGAAGAAGACCCAGTTGCCCTGCTCCATGGCACTGTGCAACATGGCTTCAGCACGGGGGCCCTGCAGAGGCAGAAAGGGAGAGCTCAGACCCTTCCTGTGGTGTGCTGTGTTCTACTGAGCAGGACAGGGAGGCAGCTCCCTGGAGCTGGCTGGAAGGACCTCTGTCCAGAGCTATGGCCTGGCTTTGCCCCCATGGCTCAGCTGGATCTTTGCTGTTTGATGGCACAGCAACATTTTTTTCACAGCTTTTACAAGCCTGTGGGGGAGGGTGGAAGGGAATAGAAGGACTGCAGATGGATTTGGGAAGTTAGAAGGCACTGTAGTGGGAGCTGCTGCAGCTCCCACCCCAAGGGGGTAAAAGCAGAAGGTTGGTGAGTAAGGGCCCTGGGGCATGAGGGTATTTTCACAGTGCTGCCAAGTGTTTGATCTGCTTGGAGCTTGGTGAGGTTGATACGAGTGCCAAGCCACTGCTGTGCCAGGTATGCACTGACAGCCTACCTGTCCTTGGCCCAGAGAAATGGCAGAGAGCTTTTGTGTGAATTTCATTTCTTCAGCAAACTTGTAGAGGTCGGCAGCGGGGTCAGTGCCTGGGGACAGCACGAACACCAGGGGGGTGGTGGCATTGGACTCCTTGAACACGACTGAGAGGTCAGTGGTCTGCAATTGAGAATTGGTTAGAGTGGAGAGGCTGTAGTGGAACACACCTCAGCACCTCCTCAACCTTCCTGGCCTCCAGCTCTCCAAGGCTCCAGTGTCCTCCTGGGTGCCAAGGCCAGGAACATGATCAGTGAGAACCACGTACAGGTCTCCTCTGGCTGCATTATGGTCAGGCCATGAACCACTTTCCCATTTGTCATTTGAACTCTTCCCTTGTACACCTGCAGTATCTGCCCCCTCCTAGTGTGGTTTAACTGGTGGGCATCAGAAAGGCTATCCCTCATCCGAGACATAGGTATTTCCCCAGCTATGGGAGGAACACCGTGGCTGTAGAGGGGCACGAGCACCCTCACTGCTATTGGTGGCCCATTCATCACAAGCCTGAGGCCTCCTGCTCCTTTCCTGTCCCCACCAGCACCTGCTCTTGGCTGGCTACCTGCGGCTCGATGAAGCGCTCATCCAGGTTCCGCACCACAAAGTCCTGCATGGCATTGGTGACCTTGTCTCCACGCAGACACCGCAGAACCAGCAGCTTCTGGAAGGCATCGAGCTCATCTTCCCACTTCCCGGGCAAAGGCTCTCTGCAAAGCAATTAGGTGCATTCTGGGGGGATGTGGCAGATCCCACACTCCACAAGAAGTACCCAAGTTGTCTGCAGCAGCCATTGGGGCTTCATAAGGGACAAGGACCTTCCAGTCCCTTGGCTGAGGTTGTTGTCTGTAGCTCTGAAACCATCAGCAGGCAAGCCAGAACTGCTTCCACTGTGGAAGCAGCAAATACTGCTGGGATAAGGCACTGGGATAAGGCTCTGCCCCGGGCAATGGTCACCCCTGAGGAGACAAGGCAATGCCTCATCCTTTCCCTTGTGTGGCACTGCACTGGGAGCAGAGCTGGCACTGTGGCTGTATCAGCTCCTCTTGCTCTCCCAGGGATGTCACGTGCAGTAGAGCTGAGCTGACAAAGCAGGGGACACTTGCCTGTGAGGGCTCTGGCTGTCAAAAATGGTCCTGAACCCTTCAAGGCTATTTGCAAAATCGTTGTCAAAGCCAGAGAAATTCTTCAAGCTGCTCAAGGCCAGGATGTCTCCCCACGCTCTCTCGTTCAGCCAGGCTGGAGCTGGGTTGTCCTTCATCTCCTTTATGGCCCCTCCTGACAGCAGGTACCGCCACTCATCCTGGGAACAGGATAGGATTTGGTCATGGACAATAGCCTACCCACCTGAGCCCATGGCACAGGGTGCCATATCCAATTAAAATCCCGTAGCATCCTTCTGGCTGCTCTCCTGACAGGTGTGTGTGTCAAGGAGTAGCTGAGCTGGAGGGTCTGGTCAGATCAACATAGTGACTGCTCAGCTGCCACTCTCTGCTAACCCCTGCCTGCTCCCTCTGAACTCATTAACCCTTGCGGCAGTCTGGCAGCAAACTGGCAAAAGCTGCAGGGGATTCAGGCAGCTCTGCATGTAGACACAGAGAAGAGTTTGAGAGCTGAATAAAGACAAAGGACCTGTGTTTGTCCAGCAGGCTGCCAAGCCCGTCGCTAACCCCAGGGAACAAGGCTCCTTTCCCACCCAGCACACAGCTCTAGGGGCTGAACAGGCTGCGCCTGAGCTGCCCTGATGGGATCCCCTTCAGCACTGAGGTGACTTGCTCACCATATCGATCTTCCCCTCATTCATCAGGATCCGGGCGCTGACCAGGAAGGCAAACATGAGCTTGTGCTTCTCAAAGAGGCTGCGGCACACGTTGCAGTACAGACTGAAGGTGATGTAGTTGTTGATGTTCTTCACCCGCTCCGTCAGCTCCTCTGAAAGAAAGGCAACAACCAGACAAGGATGGCAGGTGCCATAGGGGTGTGGAGGGTGCCCTCCACGTCACCTCTGGGCTCCTGGTGACAGAGGCACACCCACACCCTGCCTGGGAAGGATAGATGCTGCTCTGACACGCAGACCGGGTTCAGACGTGGGCTGAGGGAGGAGAGGAGGGGGCTGCTCTGGGCAGGCACCTGCTTTCTCAGAGTTACGGATCCCCAAGAGGAAGATGTTGAGGAACCACTCGAGTGAATACTGGTACATGGGGTCCACGTTGGACAGGTCTGAGACACAGAAGTAGAGGATCTGCGAGCGGACAGCCACAGGCACATACTGCATGCGGGTGATGTTGATGTCCTTCTCTGTCTGCTCTGCCACCGCCACTTTGGCCTGGAGGACAGAAGCGATGCCATGGTTAGTGGAGTGCTGGCAGGGGATGCACAGCTGCAGGGGGGACAGCACCTTTCACTTCTGACCTGGATCTCTCCTGCCTTCAGCTTGGATGCCTCCAACACTTTGATGAGCTCCAAGTCATCTACAGGGTTTCCTTCAGAAGTGCTGAGCCGATACAGGATCTGGTCTTCTATCACCTTTAGCTCCTGACGCATCTGGGCATTGCTAACAATTAGCTGGTTTCTATCTTCTTCCAAGTCAGGCCGCTCTGCAGCCACCACTTCTCCCAACAGCTGGTCTTCCAAGCCACTACAACAAAAGCCATGGAAGTGAGGGTGGCAGATGAGGGGGCAACATGCCCGAGGGTCTGAGGACAGCAGAATGAGGCTGAGCAGCATGGGCAGCTAATGGGGTAAAAGCAGGTACCTGGGTGAGAGGGTGAAGTTGATGAGGGTGAGCTTTGTGGAGACCTCAGGGCTGTAGTGAGGGTTGGGGAGCTTGGTGGTGATGTACATCTTGAAATCCTCATGGTAGGGGATCGTTGTATCCCCCAGCCTCAGCACGGTGCTGCCTTGCTGTTTGAAGGTCTGTACCAGAGAAGGACAAATACAGGAAGACTGGCATGCCTACCTCTTGTGAGGGAAGGCATCCTGCTCTGCCCTGGACTCTGCAGTCAGGAGACTCAGAAGGCTGTCAGGGACAGAGGAGCTCCAAGCTTCCCTGTGGAACTAAAGGCCTGAATGTGAAGACAGCAGTTGTGTTTCATGGCCCTGCCTCCCAGGCAGAGATGCCTGCTGGCAGACCACCAGTACATGCAGGAGGCTGTCAGGGTGTTGGAGCCCTGGCCAAGGCATGGGACTCACTCATCCATGTGAGTTCTGCCTGCCCATGGAGACCTACGAACACACCCCACCCCACGGCACCCTGGCCCTTACAGCTCAGCCAGGCACCCACTGCCCTCCTTGCCAAGGGGAGACACCAGACCTCTTTCAGCAGGACAGGCTCAAGGACTGGATCCAGCTCCTCGCCGACATTCTCCAGCAGGAAGGGCTTCCCAAAGCTAATGGCATTCTCCAGAGTGGAGAGGAAGTCCCGGTCATTCAGCTTGGACACTTCCAGGCTGTTTTCCCTCTCCTGAAAGGCAGCAGGGAAGGGCAGGGTTTCTGTGGTGTCCTGCCACCTTCACATCCAGCTCTGATTCACAGTACACCTCTCACTGGCCTGATTTAGCTCCCTGGGGCAGCAGAAATAATATATTTTCTTGCTCAGCTAGACTTTGGCTATTTTGGCAAGTTTATCCTACATCAGCAGGCACTAGAGACAGCTGAATGAGGCAGCAGAAACGGGGGGAAATAGGGACAATCTCCTTCACAGAGCAATACCCCTCTGGAGCCTCACACTGCTAATTCAGGGCAGAGCCTACAAAGTGAGAGCAGGTGGGTGGGAAAAGCTCTCAGGGAGCAAAGCAGGAGCAGCTGCCTCAGCCCCCTGCCTGATCCTTCAAAAGGGCAGAAGAGGTACTGTTGAGTGTTTTCAGCACTTTGGCAGTAGGGAATGTACTCAGCAGCCAGGTAATCCCACCCTGACCCCTCTGTGTGAGAAATCTGAAAACCATTATGGGAGATGCTGGTGTTGTTTTGTGAGGTGAAGGCTCCCAGAATGTTAGTGGACTGCCAGAGTGGGAACCTGATTTGCTTGCTGCCTTGCTTGCTTAAATGAGGGCTCTTCCTGCCCTGTGCTGCTTACCCTGAGAAGGGAAATCCACCTGGGGTGAATGTGGATGTGGAGACTGTCTGTTGTTGGTTGGGTTGGGCTGGCACAGCATAGGGCTTTGCAGCTCTAGAGCCCAAAGCCTGAGGTTGCTCTGCACAGCTCCTGACAGAAAGCTGTTTCCCCTATCCTGGCAGATCCGGTTTTCCTCCCCACAGCTCTTACCAGATTCTTGATCCACTTGTTTGCTTGTCCTTGTGGGTCTATGTAGTGATTCCAGCGCAGGGAGAATCGGGTTATTACCCCGTTATCCACAGACAGGGCATCGTTGGGTAAACCAGCAATCTAACAGGGTAGAAAAAGTTGTTGGAATACCTGCTAGTGCACATCGGTGACCAGAGAGAAGCCCTTGCTGCCCTGGCCCCAGAGTGCTCCCAGCAGATGGACAGGGGATGGTGGTGAAGGTACCTCTGCCAGCAGCCAAGCCCTGGGCTGTGCTGTGGGGTCAGGCTTGGGCAGGCTATGGCCAGAGCTTAGCTCAGGGCCTGGCACTGGTAAAGGACAAGCCTTACAGGTCAAGGCTGATCCCCTTTTCACTGCTGCCCAGCCTGGCAGCAATTCCAGTTCTGCAGTGTGGCCACTACCCAGCTGCTTGGTGTGGGGGCCTGTCCTTTGGTCCAGGGGATCCTGGTGAGTGCTGAGCTGACTGTTTTGGACTTTACCTGAGGGCCCTTCTTCCCCAAGTATTGTTTGGTTTGGGTTTTTTTTTGAAACTTGCCTGCCAGGAGCGGATTTCCACAGGGTCTCCAAGGGTGTTGATGAGGCTTGCATCCTCACTGTGGGGAATGTTGTTTTTGGCCAGCTCCTCCATCCACTCTGCGGACAGTGCTGCACGGTAGTCTCCCTGTCATGAGAAACACCACCATAGCCTTTCTTTAAGTTGCAGCTAATGTGTTGTGAGTATCTAAACCCTCCTGCTCCCATTCAAATGGGCCTTGTGCAGCCTCTTGCACAAGCGGAGAGAGATCCTGGAGGGATCTTGTTCCCTTGTGTCCTGTTCCTTTCTCCCTGGCCAGGACAGCAGAGCTGTAAACGGAGTGCTGACCACTGCACACTTACTGTGAAAGGGCCCAGGTAGGCCACAAAGCCAGCTGCCACCAGCACATCCCCAGAGCTGTTGTTGATTTTGTCATCCAGGCTCTCCACAGTGTCCTGCCAGCGCACCTTCTCATCAGCCAAGCTGTTGATGAGCTGTGGGATAAGTTGCACATGTGAGAGCTGCTGTGAGGTCTAACCTTGTGTCCTGGACCTGCTGTTCTCTGGGTAATGCTGCAGGTGACTTTGGTGACCAGAGGTTGGGGTGGCCCCTGAAATACTCTGAATTCTATCTGGCTTTAAGCACTCAATCCAGGGATTACTGGGCTGCTTTCAGATATGCTGGAAGACCTATTGTTAGCTGAGAAAGCTGTGCACAGGAGGACAGCAGCTTTTTACATCAGTGCCTGGCTAGCTTAGCTTTCCAGTCCTGTTGAGCTGCTGAGATCAGGCCAGGTAGCTTCAGCCTAGGATTGTCATGAGCTGCAGGCACGTGGATGTTTTCACCACTGTGCTGCTTGATCTGGAATTGAGTTGCCTCATATAAGCAGGCAGAAGCTAGCTCTGTCCCTTACCACGTCGGCACGGGCCAATCTCTCCAGACACTGCTCACACTTCCTCTCCAACTCCTCCTTATTGGCTTTGCAGGCCTCGTACTTGGCTTGCAGCATGGCAATGCCATCTTCAACCTCCTTCAGGCGTTGCTTAGCTTCGTCCAGGACCAGCTGGGTGGCACGCAGGTCCTCCTCTGCCTCCCGCAAGGCTTGCTGGGGACATGCACAAGGAAACAGTGGGTATGTGGTCAGGCTCTTCCCCCACAAGCCAGAGATCTTGAAGCAAGAGTGGGCTTTCCATGAAAGCTCTTGCTGATAAGTGCTAGCTACTGATATCTCAATATCTCAGTCAATCCAATCCCTGGATGACAAAGGCATTACATCCTGACCTGCAGAATGTAGTGATTCCCAGCATCTCCTGCAGAAGGGAGCTGCCAGTTCTGTGTTCCTGAACACCAAAGGCAACTGGGTCACACAGTTTCTTACCCGCTTGGGCTCCACGACCTTGGCCACAAAGTGGTACTTGTGCATGGCACGCACCCACTGGCAGATGGAGGTACAGGCTTTGGAGACCTTGGCAATGGCAGCTGGCTGAAACTCGTCATTGTCAATGTAGGGCTGGATGGCCTTGATCACACTCTCTGGAATATTGTCCTGCAAAGAATGGTGGGAGAGAAGGAGACTCTCCTTAGTCAGATCTCTAGCATGCTCATCACTGATCTCCTAAGGGCTTCCCCCAGAGGCAGCAGCACCCCAGGACCTGACAGGATGGTCAAGGCATCACACTGGAGCAAAAAGAATCAAATGACTGCATGTTGAGGTCTGGGAGCCACAGCTGTGGGATTGGGTAATTCCTTTCCCATACCACTTCTACCTAGCTCCTCCCCACAAGAGAGCAGGGGGACAATGTGAAGAGCTGTGTGTCTGGGTCCCGTTGCCCAAGGCAACGAAGTGCACCCAACTCACATGAGAGCTTCCAGGCCAAACACACCCTCGACCTTGGTGGTGCTGAAGGGTGTTGCACACAAGGAGCTCAATTTGTTACTGCTGTGAGAAGGATGTCTGTGAGGCAATACCTGATCCCAGCCACAGCTTCCTTCTGCTACTGCTTACCTTATCATAATCATACAGGCTGTTTAGGAACTGCACTGGGTCCTGGAGAAGGGCCCTGCCTGGCTCCCAGTAATCATCCACCTTGGTGCCTATCTTTTCTCCTGCCACCTTTTTGGGCTTTTTTCCATGCATAATGCAGACAGCTTCAATCACAATCTTCACACCAGGGGGAGGCCGCTGCAGGGCTCGTACCTGCAAAACCCAAATGAAAAACAGGGTTAACCTGATTCTCTGGGAGATGGGGTGCTTCTCCCTCCCTCAGCTGGGCCAGAGGAGACTGGGACCAGAGGCAGGAACAAGAGGCATTTGAAGGGAAAGCTGGTTATCAGAAAGGGCGTGGAGCAAACTAAACATAGGCTGAAAAAGCCTGCTCTGCTCCTCTAATAGGTGTATCCCTATGGCTGAATATGTCTTGGCAAAGGAGAAAAATCTGTATGGCCCTAGGGAGAACGCTGTATGGAAATGGGACACAGGCAGGCTTTCTCCCTTGTTCTGTGGGCTCTCATTTGTCTTGTACCCCACCACAGCGATGAGCTGGTCTTCAGCACTTGTGGAGGGACTGCTTGAGTCTTCCATCAAGCAGGCATCTAGGAGTGCTGCTGCAGCACCCTTGAGAGGACTGTGGGTGTCAGGACCTCTGAGGATGACTCCTTCTTCTTCCCTTCTAGTGCTGACCATCCTTGCCATGTTTAGCTGGAGGTATTCCCAGGCCTTCCCACTGGACACTGTCAACAGAGCAGCAGACTTTATGGCAAAGCTGAGGCTGATCTGCCCCCATGCAGACACCTTCTGTGAGAATGACTTTGAGTGGCTCTTTGACTGCCCTGAATCAAAGCAGTTCCTGGAGTGGTTCTGCAGCACGGTGGGTGAGGAGAACGTGCTGAGCCCAGCTGAGGTGGAGGCTTATGAGGCCCTGCTGGCTGCAGGCAAACCCATCCTGGAAGGAGATGCCTTGGACGAGGCCCTGCAGATGTGCTGCCAGGTCCTGCAGCTCCCGAGCTCCATAGTGGATGAGGGGCCCTCTCAAGAGGCCCTGCAGCAGGAGCTTCAGGAGCTGAAGCACCACCGTGACTGCCAGCTCTGGAGGTACAGGAAGCTGTTGGCTTGGACAAACAAGCTGCAGCAGGAGCAGAAGTATATGGAGGAGGAGGAGAAAGTGGTGAAGCAGGAGTTGAGGGTGGCTCATATGGACTTGAAAGCAAAGATCTTCAAAACCAGAGCTGTCTTGAGCCAGGTCAGCAAGGCTGCAAAGCA
The DNA here is from genome assembly GCF_015832195.1 of Motacilla alba alba. Classification (NCBI taxonomy): domain Eukaryota; kingdom Metazoa; phylum Chordata; class Aves; order Passeriformes; family Motacillidae; genus Motacilla; species Motacilla alba. The sequence goes on from NC_052027.1 coordinate 14,534,228, forward strand.
GGTGTCTGAGTGTCCGGGGGACATGGGGATGGGCCAGCTGCCAACACTGCTGTGCCAGATGGATCTTGCTCCTTACCTGGAGCAAGAACAACAGGCCACTGATGCATTTGAGAGCTTCATCCAGGAGGTCCTGCCACAGAGTGTTCAGGCTCCAGATGTTTGGGAAGCAAGTGCACAGGGAGAGAGCAGCCTGAAGGAAGGGCTGGAGGCTGAGACACAAATGGACTCATACTGTGAAATACCAGAAGAAAGAAGAGGAGCTCCTTATCAAGAATGCACAAAAACGCTGTGGGGGGTGGCACCAGCAAGCTGGGGAAAATTGGTCCAAGGCTCAAAGGCAGAGCTCCTAGTGGAGGGAAGGAATGAGAAAGACATGGTGAGCATGGAGAGTGAGGAGAGAGATGGCAGCCAGGAAGTCATGGAGAGAAGGGACACCAAGAAAACATCAACACCAAAAAGTCTTGGGACTAATGAAGATGAGCTGCTGGAGGATCAAGACAGCTTCTGGAAGGAGCTGGGCCGAATAGAGACAGCATATATCTGTGCCCGGAGGGAGGTTATAGTCACAGCAGCAAAAGTGGAAGGCGCCCGTGCTGCGCTGGAGTGGGCCCAGAGGACTCTGGAAGCTCTTGAGGATAACCAGGTAAGGCCAGTGCCCCCATTCCTCCCCCATCCTGTGTGGCAGGGTCTGCCTGTGCCTCCTGCTGAGCGCTGGAGCCCAGCTGACAGGTTGGGAGGGGGTGGCAGAGGCAGGCGGCGCCGTGTCACCAGGCTGTTTGTGTCCCCGCACAGCAGGCCGTGGAGGCCGAGCTGCAGAGCCAGGCTGCCGTGCTGCAGAGGCAGCTCCACGTGCTGCGCTGGGACATCGCGCACACGCTGGCACACCAGCTGCTGCCCCTGCTGCAGGCAGAGGCCCGCCGCCTTCGCCTGCCCATCCTGCACAGGCACTTCAGCCTGCAAGTCGCCCGGCTCCAGAGCACTGCCAGGAGGCAGGAGGAGGCGGCTGCGTGGCTGCTGAGCCAGCACAGCCGCCTGGACCTGCTGGAGCTCCTGCTGAAACGGGAGAGACAGGAGCTGGAACACAAGGCTGCTTGGCTGGAGAAGATCGAAACTGTCGCGAGGGAATCCCAGACCAGGCTGCAGAAGCAGCAGATCTACTTCAGAGGTGCCAGGCCCTCCCAGAAGGGTCATCCGCACAAATGGATAGACCCCAAAGACCTCACTGCTGTACGGTAAGGGCCTGGGGGGTCTGAGCTTGAAGAACAAACTAGGTGTGGGGACAGTGGCGTGGGAATGGCCGAGACAGGCAGCAGACCCAAGCTAGCAGAGAGACTAGCAGTGCTCTTCTGCCGGTGCAGAGCCCCTGTGACTCCATGGTGGTGTGAAATGCCCCAGATTTGCTTCTTTCTGCCTGACTTGGACTGATGAAGCCAAGTATGGGCTTGGAGAATGGAATGAGTACAGAGAACAGAAATTTTTTATAGAATGTTAAGGTAGAGGGTGTAGAGGCAAGTCTTCAGCCATGGAGAAAGAGAGCTGGGCCACAAGAAACCACAAGCTGCTTAGAGCAAGACCTTTCTCTGACTAGGTGTTCTGCATTGCCTGGGTCTTCTCAGTCTTCCCCCACACAGTTTTGCAGCAGCTGGTGCCAGTGTCTGCCAAAAAGCAATCACACACTGGCTCTTGAGCCAGCCTGCTCCTTTATGGAGCTCTTCCCGGAGCTCCATGACATGGGATGCTCACCAGGACTGGCTGTCTTCTCACTGCTGACACACATCAGCTTGCATCCCAGTCTTACAGTGCACAACAACCTCAGAGCTCTGTTCTTGCTCCGTACTGGTGCTTCACTCACAGCTCCGGCTGGCTGTCCCCTCTCACAGGCTCTGGGACATGCTTATGGGGAAGGATCAGAAGAAGCAGCAGCTCTTCCGCAGTTATGCAGCCTTGGCAGCCAAGTGCTCCCAGCTGGTTCAGGACAAGAGGGCACTGGAAGCCCAGCTGGAAGCTCCTATGCTCCAGGTGTCTGCCCTGGAGTCCTCCATGGAAGTGCTCTATCACCAGCTGTACAACAGCTCCAACCAGCTGCAGCTCTCCTCGCCGGTAAGGCAGCACTTCCCCTCCCCTGGGCCTTGCTGGGTGGCAGCAGGTCAGCACTGGGGGCCCTCTGCCATCCCCTCTGGGTGCAGCGGGGACACCTCACTGCCTCTCGGCCACAGAGGGAGAGGAGCTTGGCCTCATCCTTGCCTTGCCCCAAAAACCCTCCAGTGAGGCAGCGGCTGGCTATGGGACAAAGGTGATTCTCACTGTGTCTCACATGTGCTGTTCAGTGTTGAGACTGGGGTGCCTTAGCCAAGGTGTCCCAGAAAGCCTCCTCTGCTCCTTGGACTGGGAGGGTTTGGAGGCCAGAGCTGGTGGGTAGTTTGTTTCTGGGGGGCTGAGCTGTTCCACAGGCATTAAGAAAATCCCCTTATTTCTCCATGTTCACGTGAGTTTGGGCTCTGTCCCTTAGGAGATGTCTGAGCTGATGCAGCAATTGATCATCATGGAGGATGACCTCTACCAAAAACTGACAGACCTCCTGAGTGACTTGGAGGTGAAGCGCAGGTCTCTGGAGAACCCCATCCTGCAGGCAGAGCGCAACCTTTATGTGTATTTTTACTGCAATGAGGACAGGCTGAGGCAGGAGGTGGAGGAGCTGGAGAAGCAGGCATCAGCTTCCTCCAAGGGACCCCTGAGGGAGCTGCCCTATGGAAAGGAGTAGGTCAAAGGGATCCTTGCTCCCTGCCACAGCAGTGGTGTCCTCTTTTGGTTGGGCTGGGTCCTTAATTCTGGACTGGGAGAGAACTCTGGTGGTCTCTGCTCTGGTGTCATGACCTGGCAGCTTGATTTAAAAGAAACTAGGAGCTTAATCCTTAAATACAGAGTTTCTGGGGGCTGGTTTAGATGACGTGTAAGAAATTGATCCATCTTGTGGCATTGGAAGCCTTGCACAGACAAGACACTTCTTGTGCCAGCTCTACAAGAGGGTGGGGGCTGGGGGCTAGTGGACTTACACCGTGTCTTTCCCCACTTTCTGATGAAAGGGGTTTTGTGTGTTTTTGGGAGAATAAAAAGGTCTGTTACTCACAACTGCAGAGCAGTAAGCCCATCCCTGTGTGGTGAAATCTGTACTTATTGAGTGTGCTGTCTTGGCCTGTGATGCTTGCAGGTTCAGAATCACCCTTCTTTCTCTCACTAGCCTATTTCAAGCCACTATTCCTTGAATTCAGACTGCTGCCTCTTCTCTGCCTGTGGTGGATCCCTTTTCAAAGAGCCTGCAGGTTCAGGGCGCTGCCAGCTCTGTCCCTGTGTTGCACAGTCAGTACTTGGGGTTGTTTGGTGGTAGCTGCTGCCTGCCCCTGTGGACAGGCATGTAGGGTGAGCCCTCCTCCACAGCATCTCCAGGATATGCCAGAAACATCCAGGGGCCACTCCCTGCCTTTCTGCCCTTCAATTTGCATCTGAAGGAGTGAAGGTGAGGAGCTGCACAGGGAGCTGCCCAGAGTGAGCCCAGGGGGATGGATGGATAGAGGAAAAGGCTGGGGATGTTGCAGGCTTATTGAAAGGGAATTGCTGCAAAGGGGATGCTGTCCCTGACCAGCTTTGCCACCCTCTCCCTTGACACAGTTACCTCTGTAACATCATTTCTGTTGAGGTTCTTCAGGCTGGCAAGAGCAGCATCCAGGGCTGGGAGGGCTTCAGCCAAGTCCTTCTGAGCATCATCTGCAATGGCTTGGGCTGTCTGAGCTTTCTCATTGGCCTTTGCCTCCTCAGCCTGCACGGCACTTCTTGTCTTTTCAGCCACTGCTGTGTCCACCTGCAACACCAGAGACAGCCTCAGAAGCATGCTGGAGGCAGAGCTTGGCTTGGCACTGCTGGGAAAGGATCACAGCTGTCCTGGCAGCTTGTGTGTCTTCCCCCAGCAGACCTCAGGGACCTAACTGCTGCACGGGATGCCCTCCCTGCACCATACTGGGAGAAGGTTTTTGTCAGCCTGTATAAACCATCCACAAGCTGCAGCTCTGGTTGTGCCTGAAATGATGTTAGTCTTGCAGGAATTAGCTGCTCTGCTCATTTTTCAATTGGCACAAGTAGAGGATGCATGGGGTTGCAAATTTGTAGGGAGATGGAGGAGTAGGAAGATATGCTTAGGGGTTTGTTTCTAAAGCTGCCACTTCTGCATACCCCAAGAGTTAAAACACTACCAGGAGGCATAATGTGGAGTATAGCCAAATCCTTATCTGCTGTGTGGGAATTGAGGTGATTGCAGAGTCTTTCCACTCTCCATGCAGAGCTGTATTATGTTAGTGTCACTGTCCCAGTGTGGCCACCTCACAGCAGGAGACAGGCAGGGAGGAACACAAGGAGAGAAGGCAGTGACAGCCAACACAAACAGTTCCCTCTTGTGAAGTGGCATGAGTGACTGTGTGATGGTCCTTGAGGTCTGGGGGGCAGGCTGCAGCTGGGTCAGCTCCCTGTGGATGGGATGTGGAGGAATGATCCTGTTCAGCAACGAGCCTGGCTTAGAGCTGCTCAGGCCACCTCAGGATTGTGTTAGTGTTGCTAGACTGTGCTTGCAAAAGCTTGGGAGCTCGGCTGGCTGACCCTGGGTGGTGCTTTTAGACAGGGCCATGGGAGCCATTTCTTCTACAACAACAGGTGCTCCCCAGCAGCAGAGCAGGACCCCAGCAGGAGGCAGTTAGTGCGGTCACTGCAGCTCTGCACAAATATCTGCCGTGCCAATCGGAGCCTGTTTTTACCTCTGATCAAGCAGGATTTTGCACAATCCCTGCCAGGCCCCTCCAGCCTGTGTCCAGTGTGAGCAGAGTTAGTGCAGGGCTGCCTGAAGCGGTACCTTGATCTGCTCGATGGTTGCCTCGGTGTCCTTGGCTGCCTGCGCCAGGAGAGGGCGGGAGTTCTCCAGCTCCTCCTGCATCTTCGCTACATCCTCTGCGGTTCGCAGGAGCTATGGGAGCAAAGCAGAGCTAAGAGCAGGGGCAGCAGCCATAGAAAGCCTTAGGAAAGGGCTGTGCTGCTCTGGAGGGTGCTCCCTGCCTGGCGCTGGGCTGTGCAAAGCACAGGTCTTGCCCTGGGTCCTGCTTAAGCAACAATCTGACACTGTGGTGTGCCTATGACCAGCAGTGTCTAACGTTGCCTGCACATGTTAGGCATTACTTCATGAGCTCATGGCAATGAGGCAGCAGAACAATGTTTCTGTTAGAGGGCTTTAAATTACAAGGTTAATAAGGAACATCCTGAGAGCTGAGCTACACAGAGGTCTGTGGTCCCCGAAGACTGGGGATCATTATTCTTTAGCGCTGTTACAGACTCAGACCTTCAGGAAGCCTGGTCCTGGCAGAAGGCACAGTTATCTCTTGCTTTAGCCTGAGTTTTTTCCTGTTACACAGGGCATGTGTAGGACATCTCACTGCATCTCTGCAGCTGTGAATACATTTCTCAGAGGGTGGCCCCAAAACTTTCCTGGGTAGGAGGAACAGACCTTGTCTAGGCCACTTTGCATCCTGTTCTTGGCTGTCTTCAGTTCCTGTTGCTTCTTTCCAATGAGGGAACTGAAGATGCTGAGGAACTCCAGGTAGCTTTTGGGAGTGATATAATTGTGTCTGCCCAGTTCTGCTAGGAACAACTGGCACTTCTTTGCCACGCTCTGGTGGATTGCTACGCATACTTGAATCTACAAGGAGAAAGGAAAGCAACAAGGAAAGGAAAAGAAACAAAAGAAAGAAACATTCAGTAGTGAACATGTGAAAGGCAAATCTATGTGATGCCCAGAGAGAGCAAAAGGGGCTTATGAAGAACCAAACCATACAGTCACAGCACAGCTTGTGTGTGGGGGGGGGAGCTTTAGTGCCACAGAGGGCTGACAATTAGCCAAGCCCATTTCAAGGCATACAAAAGCTATGCAGCTCTGCACTTGAATGATCCTGCCATGGAACATTTCTGCTGCAGGGTAGGACAATTCTGAAGGTGTGCCCTGCATCTGTTGTCTTGGTGTAGGCAGAGACACAGCACACTGAACACGTGGGAGCAGAATATCCTCGCGTGTGGCACGTACCATCCCGCTGGTGTCCTCATTGCTGCTGCCAAGGAGCGGGAGCTCGTTCAGGAAGGAGGAGGCAACGCTCTGCAGGGCTTCAGCAGGCCACTCACTGAACCAGTCAATGGTGCAGCAGTTCACAAGAGAGGGGAACTGCCTCAAGCGGGCACGGAACACTTCTCCGATGGGGCTGAGGGCAAGGCGTGCAGAGAAGATGTGTTACAGCTGGCTCTACATACAGGACAAAGTATCTGTCCTTCTATGGAACCACCCTGACACTTTGTGGAGCAAGAGGGACAGAAATGCACCCAGGGAAGGAGGGAAAAGGGGAATGACAGTTCAGGCACTGAGCTGTGTGCCCAAAGTGGCATGTCTGAGCTAATTCCTTTGCTTGGGATATTCTGCAAGTATTAAGATGGTAGTAGGGTGATGTTTTAAGGGTCCTCTCTCTAGGGACAAACTTAAACTTCAGAACACATTTATTTTTTGTCCCTTATTTCCAGCAGGTGTGTGCAGAGATCACATCACCAAACCATAACCATGGCCTTGATTTTTCTGCTTGTTCTTGCATTGAGAATGCCCTGTACCTTCTGCTATCCCTCCTGCAAGGGAGCAAGCTGGTTATGGACTATGCATTGGATTAATGAGTAAACATGGTGCAACTGAGCCCCAAATGCAGTGGTGCAGAGAGGAGGAGGTACCTTGTGCTTCATCTGAATCACACATAATCATACTCTTGAAAAATTCAAACTTCATCTTGAGATCAGCAAAGTGTAAAAAAAAAAATAAAATTCTAGTCCTAGGAGAAGGTGTTATGCAAACCATACTCCTATTCTTCCTCCTTCTCCAAAGGCTGGGGCTTGGAAATAAAGATCCCATTACACAGTGATGAAAGGTAAAGGATAAGGAGGGAATAATTAGCATTAAAAGCACAGAGGTGGAGGCCTGAAGTGTACCTCATGCACAGGACCATGTGGATATTGCTGCGAACCCGTGCTACGTATGCAGCCATCAAATTGGCTTTGGTGGGCTGCTGTCCCAGGTCTCTAACAATGGGCTTCATAGCTGTCAGGATCTTGTCTTGGTCCTCGGGACTGTAAATGTTTGGAATGTCACCAGAGTTCAGCAAGTTGTTGATATCTTCGAGGAAGGATTCATTTTTAATCTAAGTAGATGGTAAAAAAAACAACAAAACAACAGTTTCTTAAGTCAGAAGACACTCATGTCTCACATGCCATGGAGATAATTTCTGCATAACTGCAGCCCTCAACCTCAGTTATTAGAAACAATTTTTGTGATGATTTGGCTCCAGAAAGGCACACTCTGATTCTTGTCCAGCACTTCCAATTAAACAGCCATATTTCAGCCATTTCAGGGGTGGGAGGGTGTGTTTGAGAACAAACATCCTTCTGCCCATTCCCTATCTCCTTACAGACAAATTTAGCTCAGGCTCTTTTTCTCTGCCTCTGCAGCCAGACCCCAGACACCTCGGTTGCTCCAGGTCTTCGTTCCTCCTGCACAGAACACTTCATTATTAAAATAAAGCGTATCAAGGTGGGAGACAGAGTAATCGTGGGGATGTGTCACAGGCTGTGGGAGGATCTCCCTCCAGCGCTACAGTCACCTCTCCACCTTTGCTACATCAGAAATACACAGCATCCATCTCCTTGACTAAATGCACCCTCTTGGGCCCCTTTGCTCCCACATATGCTTCTCACTGCAGGGAAAAGGCTGCAAGAACAAGTAGCATTTGACTGATGCTCATCTCACTGCTTAGGGCTCTGCCACAAGGGAATGGTTCCTATGATAATGAAGGCAGTAAAAAAGCCTATGGGGAACATAACTGTGATTCCAGAAGTGGAAATTGGCCTACTCATTAGCAAGTTACAGTTTACAGACAGCATTATCCTGTGGAACCAGCAGGCGTAAGGTCCTAAATCTACTCTCTTTTTGAAAAAGGAGAGAATAATTTTACTTAGGACTTCTAATCAGTGGCCAGTAGTGCTTAGTTTCAGACAGCTGAAATCTATGTACCCACCAAACCTTTGGACGGAGCTGAAAGAAGGTTCCTTGAGCAAGAGAAGAATCCACCCACTCACACACAGCTCTACAGACCCTCTAGCAATAAATGCACCACCTCTAGTTTCTCTGGGGCTATTTTATAAGATGATGAATATGGGCTACTGAAGAAATACAAGTCATGTCTGGTTTTGTCAAGTTCCTAAATACCCTGTAGGGGATTTTATTTAGCTTAGAGATGCGTTTCTGACTCCTTTTGAGATGGAATCCACCATGATAATAGTCCTGTACCTGTGTGTCTACAAAGAGGAAGGTCTTCGGTAGACTTTCAAGGCCTGCCTTCTTCATGACCTCCCTCACATCGTCTCGCCATTCGGTCATACCATAATTTTTGGACAGCTCAATCTGGAAACATTCATTTTCTGCCCTAAAGGAAAAAGAAGCCTGTGGAGTTACATCAAATTAAAGCATTTTCTTCTGTCAATTCCCAGTGTATCTTGTGGACTCAGGGTGAAAGGACTCAAGCAAGTTGTTCTCCTACAGTGAGTCCCGAGCACACGCTTGTCCTTGTGCACCAAGGACAGCCACCCACCCAGGAGCACGTTTTACACAAAGCAGAGATACCTGAGCTAGCCAGAAACCCAGCGCAGAAGTGCATGTTAACTGAGCCCCCAGCTCCTGACTCATTTGAGGAGTCAGCAGTCAGAAAAACATGTAACTGGCAGTGGGAAGGGCAGAAAAAGAGATTCTCTGAAGGCATCCCCAATGGAGCTGCTCCCCACTGCATGCACAGGTGGGAGCGTGTTACTTACATGTGAGATGCCAGCCTGGTGAGAGACTGTCTCCCACTCCCCCCAACCCCCAGCAGAAGAGCGTTCCCCGGAGCCTGCCGCAGGATCCGGCTGATTCGGCAGATGTGCTGAATCGCATCCATGAACAGCACAAGCTTCAGCTCTGAGGTGTGGTTTTGATTGTACTCCTCCAGGTAGTCTTCAATCACCTGCCTCAGCTGTGGGCAGAAACACTCAGTTGTGGCTACCAGATAAAAGCAATTGTGTGTGTGGGGGGTTACTGTCTGCTGGCACAGCCAGGAGAAGGGGAGGGCAGAGCCTGGAGCTTAAAAGAGTCTGGGAGCAGCTCTCCTCTGGACTCCTAAGGAACTGCCATTGGATGGGCTGAATTTAGTTAGTAGTGGTGGCAGCAGCTGCTCAATGGTGACCTTAAACTAACTCAGGCAAGTGACTATAGTCTGCTGTTCCCAACTGTGCTGTTTGCCTCAAGAAACAGCAGGGTGTAGCTCAAAATAAAAGAGCTTATGGCTGCCTGATCCATACTGCTCCAGGGCCTCCCTCTGGGTTGGTTTCCTTGCTCTAGAGCTGACCACTGCCTGCTGCTGAATCCTGTGGTTAGGATTCTAGCTGGAAAGCACAGGTGCTGGGGAAGAAAACAACACTGGCTGTAGATGAGTAGAGGAGCACACTCCTCTCCCAGTCCAGCCATCACATGGAATAGCTGCAGGAGCAGTTTTTCTTGCCCTTCCCAGGGCTCTCTTCAACAGCACCCTCAGGCCAGAGAAGGAGATGAAGCATGAAGACATCTGGGATTGGATCCTACCCCCTCAGCAATCTCACTGTGAAGCTGGGAAAGTAACACCAGCTGGAATTCATACAGCGCTGAGATCCCTGCCTAGATGCCAAAGTCCTGTGTGCATCACTGGAAACTGTGCAGCTGCCTCTGTGTCTGGCTGTCTCAGCTGGGCTCACCTTGGTGGGGGACAGGCCTACCTACTTTGCAAAAGGGGTTGGAAAGCTCAGTTAATTACCAGCCCTTGTCACACAGCTATCACAAGAGGAGAGACAACAAAATAATCATCTGTTTCTGATAATGAGTGCAAAACGCACCACTCATTGCCTTTGCTTAATTACCACTATCCAAGTACTCCCAGTATCTTCTCCAACAGGGAGTCTGGCAGTAACATTAATTACTTGTAAAGGTCAATTGTGAAGTCTTTAATGGTGAAAGTAGTATTGTTTGGGGGTAATGTGCCATTTCTTTCCAGCAAATTTCACTTTTCAGTCCCAAGTGTGACTCATTTGGGAGATTTGGCATAGCAGGCTGCCTCCAGGATTGCAATGCAGAGACAGCTTGTTCCACCTCAACTGCCCATCACAACTAATACAGCCACTATTCATGTATGTGGTAGGATTCCACAGGAGACCCCTGGGACGTTTTGTAGTTTCAGACACTGCTAATTAAAGCAACACTACTGTTGCTATTACTGTTTTCCTTTGCTTGTAGAAGACTGGGAAGGTGTGAACACAGTTCCCAACGTGATTCCCAGGGTCCTTACCTTATCCTGGCTGTCAATTGCTTGGTACACTTTGACATTGGCACCTGGCTCCATGAAGTCTCCAAACAGAACTGGCTGGGTGGGAATAACCTCCTCAAAAGTGGTGCCAAAATCCTGCATCTTCTTCGTCATCAGGTTGTCAAACCAGGTCCGGTCCTCGTCATTGACCAAGCGATCACGGAAGACCCGGCAGCTCTCATGGTACCACAGTCTCAGCAGGTGCTCTTTGCTCTGGTAGGAAATCCCAGAAAAATAGCAAAATAGTGAGAGAAGCAGAGAAGTGTTATGAGCATTGCTGTCAGCAAAGCTGGTTCCTGCCCAGCATGTGGCCAGCTCCACTCCCATTACAAGGCAACGGGAGCGGAGAAAGAACTGGGTGGAGGAAGCTGCTTTCCCTTCTCCTCTCAAAAACAATTGTCAAAACAGCTGCTTTGCAGAGAGCTCGTTACAGCATCAGTTTATCCCCCTCTATTTGCCCATATGTTGGGCTTTCTTTGAGAGCTTTAAATTTTATGTTCTTTGCTCTTATCTTTCACCAGTTTGATTTAATTTGTACTCTTTTCTTGTGTGTTTTTTGAAAGATCCTTTTATTTGGCTGATAGCACAGAACCTATAGTACTTAGGGTCCTAAGTCCTTCCTGTGATAATTCAGTCTCTACTAGCCAGACTGGAGCCACAGCAAGGTCCCCAGGAGAGGTGAGGGGGCAGAAGCAGGTTATAGGACAACACCTCTGCCCCTACTTGGTCCCTGTCTGATCCCCCACGGCTCCATCCAGCCCTGAAAGGGTGGGCTGTGTCCTACTGACTCCCTGTGGCCACTCACCTGCTTTCATGCCAAGGAAGGACTGTGATGGAGGAGGCGTCTGCCTGCTACTGGTACCAGGCAATAGCCAAAGGGGCAGCCACCACACCCCTTGAGCAATATCAAAATGCATCTTCAATGGGACATTGAAGCCTGTTTGCAAGCCTGTGAATGAGGCCTCAACTAGAACATTTCAGTCATCAGTGGTGTCCCTCAGGGGTCTGTGCTGGGGCCAGCTCTAGTTCATATTTTTATTGATGACATGGATGAGGGTATTGAGTAAATTAGTAAATTTGCAGATGACACTGGGCTGGGAGCGTGTGTCCATCTGCTGGAGGGTAGGATGGCTCTGCAGAGAGACCTGGAATGGTTGGATGGATGGGCAGAGTCCAACAGGATGAAGTTTAATAAATCCAAGTGCTAAGTCCTAAATTTTGGCCACAATAACTCCCTGCAGCATTATAGGCTGGGGATGGTGTGGCTGGACAGTGCCCAGGCAGAAAGGGCCCTGGGGGTGCTGGTCAACAGTGACTGAACATGAGCCAGCAGCATGACTGAATATGGCAGCCAAGAAAGCCAATGGCACCCGGCCTGTATCAGGAATGGTGTGGCCAGCAGGAGCAGGGAGGTCATCCTTCCCCTGTGCTCAGCATTGGTGAGGACACACCTCGAGTGCTGTGTCCAGCTCTGGGCCCTCAGTTTGGGAAGGACGTTGAGATGCTGGAGCACATCCAGAGGAGGCAGCAAGGCTGGAGAGGGGCTGGGAACACAAACCCTGAGAGGAACCACTGGGGGAGCTGGGGGTGTTCAGCCTGGAGAAAAGGAGACTGAGGAGTGACCTTATCACTCTCTACAACTCCCTGAAAGGTGGCTGTAGTCAGGTGGGGGCTGATCTCTTTCTCCAGGCAGTATTGACAGAACCAGAGGACACAGTCTTAAGATGTGCCTAGGGAAATATAGGTTGGATATTAGGAAAAAGTTTTTTTACAGAAAGAATGATAAAGTACTGGAATGGTTTGCCCAGGGAGGTGGTGGAGTCCCCATCCCTGGATGTGTTTAAAAAAAGACTGGATGTGGAACTCAGTGCCATGGTTTAGTTGAGGTGTTAGGACATGGGTTGGACTTGATGACCTTAAAAGTCTCTTCCAACCTGGTGATTCTGTGATTCTGTGATTTCTGGTCTTGCCCTGGGTGGCAGGGCTGTGCTGATGGGAGGACTCACCTCAACCTTGCCAGGCTCAGCCATGAGCATGCCCTGGAACACCTTTGAGAGGTCTCTGAGGTTGAAGGTGTAATGTGACTTTGCTGGTGTGGGCAGCAGCTGGGATGTGATGGTCGTATACACGGAGATCGTGGCATCGACTAAGGGCTCGTTCAAGTCCTTCACTGCATCTGCTCCCGCTGCAGAGACAGAAGTAGTTGGAGAGGATGTCAAGATGGTAACTCTGGGCTGAGAAGGTCCTTGCAGCGCAGGAAGGTGGCACTCAGTGGCAGAGGTGCTGGCTAGGACTTGGGCAGGAACACACTTTTTCCTGCTTTTTTCTGAGAGACAGTGAGGGACCTGTCCAAGCACCTGCTCACTGCAGTGGACAGCTGCCAATGGGTTTATCAGCTACTGTGGACCAGATCTGGGGCTGGAAGAATGCTTTACAGTCATTCTGCAGTGTGAAGACTTCATGACCCCCAGGAACAGAGGAGGCACTGCCAGACAGGTAACTGATGCCTACCTGAAATATTCCAGACAGGTATTCCTTCTCCTTCCTTGCACTCCCACAGTGAAATCTCAGCTACTTTTGAGCTAGAAGGTGTGAGTGCCCTCTTAGCTAAACCCCCTGCAATTCATTATGCTCAGCAAATGCAAAGCCACTGAGGAATAATTTCTTATGCAACAGTCTGGCAAGATTTAAACACAGCTGCCAGTTTTAGAGCATAATTATTTTTTTCTCCCAATGAAGTTCATTACAAACACTCCTGGAGAAGTAGAGTCCTGTGACATCCCAGCATTTTGCACTTTTTTGCATGTTTTCAAAAATCCTTTAATTTCTTTCTAAATCACAGCTAGATGTTTCAGTGTGCCCCTGAGATCACAGTCAGGTACTGGTGCTTCTGAATATTGCAAGCACTCAGAGAGCTCTGCTTTGCTTCTCCCATGGCTGACTATTCTCACTCCTTTCTACTGGCAGATTTGCAGATGAGGGCATATTTGCAAAGATGATCCTCAATTCCCACCCTGTCAAGTATAAGAGGACTCATTTCACTCCAAATGAACCCTTTTTTCATGGTGGCTGTAGCACCATGCTCAGATCCACCCTGCTCAGCTGTCCACAGGCTGCAGCAGATGGAGAGTAACAGAAGGCTCTGCTTCCACAGAAGGCTGTTGTCTGGACAAGTGTCTGTCTGCTGAATGCACAGGTAAGCTGTGCCATGCTGTGCTCACCAGCTTGTTCTGTTCACAGTCTCTCTCATCTTGCTGCTCTTACTTACGCACTGGATTTCTGTAACTTTTTTCTCCTAGGAATCCATCTAAAAAAAAGACAAAAAAAATTAGTTCCAGCTTTACCTGCTGAGGTTAAGAATATCTGCATCACCCATCACCAACAAAATCCTCTTTGAAAGGCCCAGGCTATAGGATAACATACTGAAACTGTGAAAGCCAAAGCTGAAGTTTACTGATTTGCACCAACAGAGTTTGGCCCTGAGACTAAATAGGGTATGAACTCTCTGTTTGCTAAGCCTCATAAAATACTTTCCCTAAAGCATCTTTGAGTGACTACTGCAAGTTCCAGCTTTCTACACTTTGATCAGATCATCAATATTAATTGCTCCCCTTCCAAACTCCATTGTCATCAAGGTGACTTTCAACACGAGGAGAAGGTGGCAGTTTTCTGCAGGACTTACCCATCCAGCTGCCAAGGATGGTGGAGAAGATCTTCCTCTTGCTGCTGTCATCCATCTCAGTGAAAGAGAGGTAGTTGAAATGGCGAGTGAGGCGTGGAGTGACAGGATTCCTTCCCCCTCCAGGAGGTCCCATGGCACAGACAAAATTAATATCTACCAGCTTCTTAAAAGTACCTTTGAGAGTGCAAAATCGGGAATGAGTGCTGAGTTGCAGCTCAAATCCCTCACCACAAATCTCCACAGCAGTTGCACATATCTAACAGGCCAGCTCTTGCCAAGAGCTCTGGCCAAGGATCTGGGTCATACCGATCTGTTTGCGGTCGTACCAGCCGTGGTGGTCCATCCACTGCCGCAGCAGCTCGATGGGTGGCTGAGCTCCAAACTGCTCCAGCATGGGCATGTTCAAGTCGTCGATAAAAAATATGAAATATCGACCAACTGGAGGCCCAAACACTCCCTTCCGCCTGCAAGGACAGAACCCGTGTCAGGACACAGGAAAGGTACTTCTAATTTGATTCAAATGCATGTTTTTTTCCCTCTGGATGCTTTCTGAGTCAACAGTTTCAGCTATTTTTTACCCTTGATACACTCCTTTGTAAGGGCCTTTGCACCGAAAAGATCTGGAGCAATGTTCGAGGCACTGGCTTCTCTCCAAGTGAAATTTTGTCTACTTATGCACAATGCCAAGGAGTAAACGGGTGCAAATAAAAGCAAAGCTTGAGCCCACGAACCTGTTGGAAACTTCAAACCAGTGGCTGATCAGGGAGGGGAAATGGAAGCTGTTTACCATGGGGAGTGGGATTGCAGGTGGGCAGCCACATTTTCTCCCTTCATCACTTTCTGTAAAGATCCCACACCAGGGTTTGCAAACACCTGTGCTGTGAAATGTAGTATTTCTGGAATAACTAGAATTGGAGCAACTTTTACCGACCCTCACTAATCCTTGTCACTTTCTTGCCATTATAACAAGCTATTATTGGCTCTCACAATCCCAGCTCAGATGTGCTGTGTGTCCTACATGTTATCCACAGCTATATGTGCTCAGGGCCCTTTCAGGTCTTGGGATGAAACTAAATAGCCAAGTTGACAGAAACACTGAGCTCAGGGATACTGCTTTTGCACACACAGAAGGGAATCTTGCCTCTTATCCAGTTTGCTGTCGATGAGATCCTGGGTTTGGTTAGAAGAGGTGCGTGCTGAGAACGTCAGGAAGTGGGCGATGTATTTGTTAGGCAAGTTCTTCAAGAGCTTGTCCGCAATTGTGAGAGTCTTCCCAGTGCCAGTGGGACCAATGCAAAGAACCTAGAAGCACAATCAGCAATGCAGCATAATCATAGGCAAGCAGCCTGTGCTTCCCAGAACTCTGACACCAGCTGGAGTAAATGCAGCCAGAAAAGAAGTTACTGCTCTTTTAGGCATTTGGAGGTTGGGAGAGGACTCCTGGACTTGCTTCTTCAATAAGGGCAGCTGCCCAACACCAAAATCTCTTGGTGTGGATGGGATCCAACCAGAGAAGTACGAAATGGAACTGTAGGAAACAGGTAAAGAGAGATGGTGATGGGCTACCTAGCAATTGCTGCATTTTGATTGAACAACAGAGTGTTGATATTTCTTTGGGGTGCTGGCATGGTGCCTGGGGACTGAATGGATAACTCGTAGTGCTTAAGCACAGATTTGGTGCACAGAAATGCAAATCCATGGAAGTGGGAAATAATCTCAAAGTATTAGGCAGCTGTTAAGTTCTGACTGCACTGGGAGAAGAAGAGGTTGAATCAAAAATTCAAAAACAAGGCTGGGCACGTACTGGCTTATAGTTGGTGAGCAACAGCTCCAGCAGATAGGCCATTCGGACTGTGTTCATTGTGGGCACAATAACGTCACAGAAGTTGGTGTCTGGAACCATGGTGAACTTTGCTGTAGCATCCAGCCACACCTCCCAGTGCACCTGAAAGATTGGAGTCTGCTTAGGGGGGGTATCTATCCCTTCTAAGAAAAGGAAAACTATTTCTTCTATTTTCCCTGTCACTGCTCCTTGTGTAATAGCTCAGATTCTGATGAGAAATTCAGGTTTCCAGCCCCTCTGTTGAGTCTTGCCACCCTTACCTTCCTGTATGGAAATGCTGGGAGTGTTTGACTCGTTGCTTTTGGGATGGACAGAGCCCAAGACTTAGAGGTCATTGCCCCAACAGCAACACACCTGCCCTCCCTTCTGAGAATTGGGATCAAAGCAGGATGGAGCACTTGTGGTATCTGCAAGAGTAGGGATTCTGCCCATGGCAGAGGGCCAAAGGGGGCTTATCTGGGCTCCTGTCTTTCTGTTCCACGCCATCACCCACGACACACTCAGAGGCACATGTGGTTTTCTACTTGTACAAGATATGGATCTCTTGTGCTAGACTGAAGCTGCAGATGAGCCTCCCAGAGGCCACTATACAAATGAGACAGAGCTTCTGCCAGGGCAGTGCTGGAGAATACAGGAGAAAATCTACTTTCCTGACCACCCCATGTAGCCTTCCCACAGAGGCCACACTGGCACCTTCTGTTAAGCACCTGACAGTCACGTAGGTTTTTTGTTTCATTTCAGGAAGGGGAAGCATTTTCTCTCCTTTTTAAATTCCTTTTAGCCCAGAGTCAGGTGACTGTCAGCCAAGATGACCCTGACATGCTCTACACTGCTGTCTCTTGTGAAAAAGATGGAATATTTATCTGCCTTGTTGCTATTCCAGACTCTGCTGCACATAGCTCTTCTGCTGGTCACTGCTTTCTAACACAGACAGATCTATCCATATGAAATCCTCCCTGTCCTCCAGCAGCCACATCTGTGCCACTGCTCACTTTTCTGAGCACTCACAGACATACTCAAGTCTCAACTGACCAGCTCTCAGCTCAGCTTTGAAAGATCTGGTTCACAACTCTGAAGGCAAGAACCTGCCTTCTTGATTCAATGAAAAGCTTAATTTTGATTTAAACATTCCTGTTTGCTTTCTATAGGCCTTTCTTCTTTGCCCTTAATGAGAAAATCCTACCAAATCCTGTAGGACTGTGTTGCTTCCTGATCCCTCCTCTTAAATTACTCAGCTTGGTATTAAAAGTTAAATATTTTACCTCTTTACGAACTTCCTCATCCACATCTTCTTCAGTATTGCTAAGCCCAGCATCATCCAGTTTATAGTCATAAACCAGTCCTTCTTCTGGGAAGAGTAAGCGGATCTGTGAGAATAAAGCTGTGGTGAACCTGGCTGCCACTCAGCTGAATTCACAGGAGGATTGGCACTACTTCAAGGAAGACTTTACTAATGGGATGCTACCCAGGCCAGGGGGCTCAGGTCTCTCCCAGAGAGAGACTTCCAGCTCCAGGGGTCCCTGTGAGAGAGTGGCATACCAGATGCCCACAGGAAGTCAATCCAAAGCCTCCAGGCATTCAGCTCTGATCCCCATTCCTCACTACTAATTTCTCTATAATGAGAGAAGATCTGGTTTTCCTTTACTCACCCTTTCCTTTGCCATCTTCTTCCTGAGCCATGAGCTAAAGGCCTCACGACCTAGGGAATCTCCAGTAGCGCCCACACTCCAGATCAAGGCAAATATAAACCAAGGTTCAATCAGCTCTCCCATACGAGCAATCTTCTCCCGGGGAATTGTCTTAAGTCCCTTAGAACCAGAGACAAGCAGAAGAAAAATTCTCAGGTATAATTATGGCACACAAACCCCAGACTCTTCTTAATTTGCTCATAATTCTATTCAGCTTCTATGTAGTTTTTTCTAGCCAGTTTTTCACAGGCCTTGTAAATACATTATGTGGATTAAAATTTGTTGTTTCATTGGTGTACTTGAGAGACTCCCTTTGCTGAACTAACGTTACTTAACAGGAGATGGGAGAAGAATTTAGTCTTAGGTTTTTAATTTGAAAATTGTCCAGCCTTCCTCAATACTAATTCTCAAAGGACCTGCAATCTGAAGTGCATCACTGCTCAGCTCTGATCTCTGCTTTCCCCTCATTCTCCAATTCCCTCTGCTATAAATAAAAGTGAACCTCTACCCTCCAGCCTGGTAGGCACGGAGCTTATCTTGTGCTCCTTCAGTGGGCAGAGCATAATCCTTCCAGGTTTACCTGCGATTTGCTGGATGCTGTATTACCTTCTGCCACGTAGATGAGCTACAGCATGACCTTTCTGCACCAACATCTTGTTCTCTGGTGACTAACCCTTTCCATGACTTAGCATCCTTAAGAGTTACAGACACAAGGAACAGGGATACAGGTAGCAAAATCTACCTTAATGGGAACGAAAGGCTGATACAAACATTCCAAGAGCGTGAGGAGGCTCATTGTGAGGTTACCGTCTGTAGAAGTAATTATCTCCTTCACAGAGCTTCGTAAAAAGTCAATGGCCTCCTGGAAAGACAGGCAGGGACAGCTCAGTGTCACCATCCAGCAGAGCTGTCTTTGGTTTTACCTTCTTGTTCACCTCCATCGCGTTATGTTTAGCAGGGAGATCGTGACTGAGAATGCTGCCATTTCCAACTGCATCCCAAGTACCACCATTTTTACTGGAGAAAAGCAAGACAAGCTCCTTGGTTCAGTCTTAATACCAAGAAACCTCTGGGCCTCCCTTTTGGTTCTGTGCAACAATTATGTGCATCTTGTGCTATCACTGCTGTTAAATGGTTTGCTCCCTTTAGAGCCTTCTTTGTAGCTCCAGGTTCTTCATTAAAATAATGGCTTATCAGCAGAGTAAAAATAACAAGAGTTGTTTGTACAACCTTCTCCCTGGAGGGGCTCCACTCTAAGCTACAGAACTGCACTAGGGATGGTTTTTTCCAGAAGATAATTTTAAAATGAAATAAAACCAACTATAATGACCAATAAGACTTAGTCACATCTACAGAGATCAGTGAGTAACCTCTGTTAAAGCCACAAAATTCACAGAGAAGTTTCCATGATAGGTATTATGGTTGGAAATGTTCCCACAATGTCATTTAAATCCAGGCCTTGACATGTCTGGGCTGGTTGATGACCAAGATGACATGGAAAGGCTGGAACAGAACAGTAGCTCACCTGGAGGAATCTCTTGAAGAGAGATGCCAGTTGCTGTGCGTAGCGCTGCATGACTTCTGGCACATTTTTCAGCCAGCATTCAATGAAAGGGTCCAGCCCCAAAATGCTGGGTTCCAGGTAAACCATACCACAGCGGGAGACTGTGGCAGGGGAGGCAACAGCCAAATCCTGGACTTCAAACATCATGGTCATGCCCTAGAAATTAGAAAAGAAAAGAAAGGATAAGGACCTGCTCAGTTTTGATAAGTATTTCAGTGCAGGGAGGAAGGAGTACAGACTACAAGCAGCAGAAGTGGGAGGGATGAGTTACCTCTGTCATCTTGATGATTTCCCCCGAGCTAAGGCACAGCTTCTTATTGTCATCAAGTACTGTGTTCATGTTCTCAATCCACAAAGCATCCACTGGCCCATCAAACATGTACCACTTCTTGCTGGAGTCAGCCGCCACGGTTCCCCGGCGCATGAGTGTGGAAAAGATCCCATCTGTCCTGAAAGGGAGGAGGAAGGCAGGGCTTGGCCCATTCTGGTTTTGCTGAAATAAATGGCAAAGTTCCCACCACAAAAGGCAATCTTATCCTGCTTCATGTGTGTTCCTTATCCATGAGCTGCAGAAAGGTCCACCTCATTCTTTTTTTTACGGAGACACATCCCAGCCTGAGTGACACCACAAAGCAATTTCTTTGGGCATCAGGATCTGGAATTCATGTCATTTAACTATAAGATGTCAAGCTTCCCTTTAACATCTCTGTCCTCAGTGAAGAGTAAAGAGGCCTTGCTAGCATCCAGTTCAGGTCACAGGAAGATTATCTGCTCTTTGGAAGTGCCTCCTTTTCTCTTTTTCTCAAGGTTAAAAGGGTAAATCCAGGCTAAAGAGCATGACTCGACCCTCTTTATAACTGAAGTTCCCCATCCTCAGCTGCCTGTGAACCCGGGTGGTGCTGGAGCTGGTGACCAGGAGAGCAGACACAAGGAATGCTGGCTGTTGACAGCAAGAATTTAATCTGTACATGGAAACCTTGAGCACAGTTTCCATTCAGACCCTGGACTCGACTCCTGCTATTAAATAATTATTTGGTTTTTTTTAGTGTACTAGTGAATTCCAGGGTATTGTCATTGAGATCAAGGGAAAACAGTCTGTTCTAAAGCTCAGCTGATTAAAGCAGATGGATTTGTCTGTAAATATATTTTACACAATTGCTGTATTTTTCTTTTTTGTCACATTGACATACCCGTGTAGAGTCACATCATAAATAAACTGTTGAGCTTAATTGGAGCTCCTATAGAATGTCTTTCAGTAAATATGTACCAGATCCTAAGCTGGGAAGCTCTGGTCACAGCACCAGTAATGTTTACTCGCTTGCACTTTTCCTAGAGGTAGTTAGTTTTGTGTATGTTTAGTTACCCTCATTTTACAGAACACAGTCTTTAGCTTTGCCCTGAGACAAGTGCTGGCTGACAGGGCCAAAGGGAGATTCACACTGCTTCTCACATCCTAGCTTATGGATAAAGTGAGCTGCAAAGTCAACCTCAGGTCACGTATGGAAACATAAGCAGTGGGACCTGGCTATAAAGAGGGCAAGTGGGCTATTGGTTCTTGTTTCCAAACCATGTAAACAAGCAGGAGCCCTGGCAACAGGAATGAAATTCCTCTTTATGCCTCAAAGTCATTCCTCATCACTCAAGGATACCAGAGCATTTATACAGAACAATCCAAGTGCGCAGTACAGAGGTCACTTTTCTTCAGAACCAAAGCAAGTGTTTTTAAGCTGCTGTATCTTAGGAGCAGGGGCATGTGCTCCAAAGCTATTGAATTATTGTTCTGCAGTTAATGCTGCGAGCTGAGCTGCAGGAACTGCCTGAGCATGTGCTGGCAGACGAGCCAAGAGCACAATGAGGGATGTCAGCTTAAATCGCCGTGACTGGCTATTGTAGCTTGGTGGGGATAAGGACTTGATCGCTTCTGGTTTCATGCCACCACCCCAAACGGTTCTCAGCCTTGGAGAGAAGACGCTCAAGACCAGAAAAGTGTTTTCTGTCTGGAAGAAAGGAAAGAAGGTTTTGTACTTTACCATTCATGCGTTAGCAAGTTGAACTCTCCATAAAGCTGGCCCATTGTGATGGATTTGGGATTCAGTACAAAGTAGCTGACTGCTTCGTAATTCCCACCACTGGCTGCAGGCTGACCTTTCAGTGATGTCATTGCAGCTGCCAGGACTTCATAACTCTGCAAAAGCAGGACAGCCAGAGACTTAACTGCCATGGCTCCAGAACAACAAAGTCACTTGCTCTCACAGCAACTGCATTCAAATGCAGTGAGAAAAGAGACACAGTGAAGGGTAATATCATAGTTCGGAGATACCTGGCTGAAATAAAAGCACAGAAATTAAGCACTCTATCTGCAGTGGAGGAGGAAGGTACATCTTCTGTGCAAGAGGCCTGAAGCACCTAAAGAGGTCAAAGTATGTCTCAGCCTTAGAAATGTGCAGGAGAACTAATGAGCCTCAGTCTAATCTCACAGCTCAAAAGTGACCAGTAATATACCTCCCCATGGCTGTAAATTATTACTAACAGGCAGAATCTTTGTGCCCTGACTTCTATCTGAGAGAAGCTTTAAACGCCAGTATGGGTCTTCTGTGAAACTTAACCCACTGCATCACTAGGTAGGTGATGGTTTGCTGGGGCCAGCACAGTGTCTCACGCATACCTTTGTCTTCCCAGAACCTGTTGGTCCCACCAGCATCAGGCCGTGACGAACGACGGTGGTCTCATACAGCTGGATGCATTTAGTCACAAAACCTGTACAGGAAGATGATGCAGAGTGGGTCTGGGAAAACATCTCTTTCCTAGGGAAGCATGCTGGACTAAAAGCCCAGGTCCAGAGGGAGCTTATGGAGAGCCTTTCCCCTCACCGTCAACATCCTTCAGATTTGCCTGGATGCAGGATTTGCGGATGGCTTCTTCCAGGATGCCATAATCAACAGGTGTCTCTTTGATATTTGGAAATAAATCTGAGACAATACCATTGAAGAGCTTGAGGTCATCCTGCAGGAATTTGGGTACGTTGGCATCCCTAATAGCTCTCAGGCAGATCAGCTCCTGCAAGGATTTGAGAACTCAGGACTTCAGAGATCTTTCCTCTTGTATGAGGCTGCAGAAAAGGCCCCATAAGTCTATGGCAGTGTGAAATATAAGCACGTTTACCTCATCCATATTAGGATTCTCTCTTTTGAGATTGCCAGCTGTTGAGATGACAGTCTTCACAGCTCTCATCCCAAAGTCATAGTGGTCCTGAGAAAGGCACAGAGGAAACAATATCATCAGATAGAGGAGCACCATCTAAAAAAGTAAACTTAGGCATGCACTCAGCTAGCAGGTGAGAAAAGAAAAATGAAAGAGTTATGCCTTCAGAACAATTCCTCCTTCATCCAACCCTATACTCAGTATCCTTCAAACAACTAATTAGTCCTCAGCTGTACAGTCTATGAATGAGGAAGATGAGAATAAGTACACAATGAAAAATCCTAGATGGAAGGAAAAGCAGGCAGGGCTGTTTAGCTCAACTGTCCTGCCACTGTAATCCTAAATAGGATTTAAGGTGTCCAGCCACAGGAGCAGAAATGAGAATTAGAAAGAAAGAAAGAAAGAAAGAAAGAGGGAGGATGAAGAATGGGTGTAGTGACCTTTCTGAGATATGCTATCACAAGGCACCAAGAAAACCATCTGGGTATTTCATCCTAGGCTGAGAAAGTCTCACATTTAAAAAAAACAGTCTTGGACATTAAGGCATCTACCTGGGAGCTGAGCTGTTCTGACAATAGTTTGAATGTTGTGGTGATCTTCTTTGCAAGGACTTTGGCTTCATTAAACCCAAAGGAGTAGAGTGAGATCTCAGCAATCATGGAGTAATCTGGGACCATCATAGCCACAGGACGAAAGAGAGCCTGGAACATACAGATCCAATACAACGCTCAAAACAATGTCATTTCTTGCTTTTTTCCTAGCAAACTGAAAAGGCTGAGTATCCATCCCAGACTGTTTAGAGGACACAACATGAGTGTGCCTGGCAGCTGTCACTGCAGCATCCCTGCAGACTGCAATCCGAACAGCGCCATTTCCTTACACATGAGGTTCAAATATCAAAGTCATCCTGGAGACTCTCCAAAAGCATCACACCTTAACTCTTGTCATGGACACACTGGTGGGTGTGTCCATGACACACCAGCACCTTTGCTGCCCCTCTTCTTTCTGTCTGTGCAGCATACCCTCCTTACCTTCAGGTTATCGGGCAGTTCGGTGCGCCCAGCGTACCCTGGGTTCATTGTGATGAAGACTGCACAGGATGGGACCAGTGGGATCTCTGTGCCTTCAAATATGAAGGTTTCCACCTGGAAAATTAAAAATATGATCATCCTCGAAGAACAGAGCCTGACCTGCAAAGTAAATAATGTAGCAGAATCTTCCAAGAGGAGAACAATAGCTTTTAGTTGTTAAATTATAAAGCACAAACACACAGAGCTGCCCACAACAGTAGTGACTCAATCTGGTCCCACTGCAGGAACCCAGTATTACCAGCAATATTTTTCCCTGCATAAAAGACTGGGCTTGTGGAAGATTTACTGATAGGTTAAATTTTCCTTTTTTTTCTTTAAACTCTCGAACAGACTTCTATCCCTTCAGCTGTAAACAAACGTCTTTCCATTTATTTTGCACTAGAGATCAGTCCTGAATTAATTCATGGCAAAGAGGGCAAAGAGAAACCTAAATCCTTTTTAAAGCTGTGTAGGTAGTAATTTCAGATGGGGGATAAAGTAATGCAGAAGAATTTACGGAGAGCAAGTTTCTAATTCCAAGCCAAAGTCAAGGAGATTCAGGTCTTAACCCTTCTGGGCCTCCAGAGAACAAAGCAGAAGCTGGCTGCTAGACTGGCTGACAGCTGAATCTCCATTAAAACCAAGAGTTCACAACAATTCGCTTTACAATGCAACTCTGTGTGCACCAATATGTGTTTTTCTGCACATACTGTGTTTTGTGAATCCACCAAAGCTTGGTTAACATATTTAGACAAATTTGGTGCAGAGCACCTCATGTCAGAACACTGACTGCCTTTATCACAGCTCCAGTTTTGATCATCTCAGTGGATCTGTATCAGACTGTCTCCCACACCAAAGCCTGCTGGCACTACAGCTCAAGCTGAGAGGTACTTCAGCCTGTGAGAGAGTGGGCAACTCTGGCAGCACAGACTTGGGTGAAGTTAAAAATTCCCCTGAGGATGTTGACTGTAATGGACTGATACGATGTACCATAGTTAGGACATTGTTCAAACCTCTCCTCAAGGGTGTCTGTTAA
This sequence comes from Motacilla alba alba, assembly GCF_015832195.1. Classification (NCBI taxonomy): domain Eukaryota; kingdom Metazoa; phylum Chordata; class Aves; order Passeriformes; family Motacillidae; genus Motacilla; species Motacilla alba. The sequence continues at coordinate 14,558,793 of NC_052027.1, forward strand.
GAGTTGCCCCTGAGAAATGAAGCTTGAGGGTGTGTGCAGAGACAAGGACTTGCCTGAACTAGCTCAAGTGGAGATTTTTTTGCCTGCCTTTGCATCCACATGTTCCTTACATACCCTCTGCTGCTGTGCTTTCTGGATGGTTGTGATCTGCTGGGCCACCACAGACAGCACCTCGATATCGATGCGGTTGAACTCATCGAAGCAAGCCCAGGCACCAGAGCTGCGCAGGGAAGGAAGAATGGAGGGAGTCAGGAACAACACACAGGAGCAAACTTGCAGTCAAAAGTTCAGCTAGATCTAGAAGTTATATATCCACATGCTGGGTAGGCATAACAGAGACTGGAAGTGAACACAAAAGGGTCCCAATGTCCCATGGCAAACAATGACCCAGCCAGTGTGTCCTGGTTCAGTGGACACCCCAACTGTGCATCCCAGGCCCTGTGATGAGTGCCCATGGCAGTATCCAATCCTACAGCCTGGGACAAATTCTCCATGTTACACATTTGAGCTTTAAAGAGGTGTCTCGTTGAATTCCTGGTTTGTACCTGAGCTGTAAGTGCAGCAAATACAGTTTAGACAACACTTAAGTCCATTTTTCAAGTTTGGAAAACTATGTATCAAGCTGGAAGCATGCATATGAGGAAGGTGATCTTCCCACAAGGCATGGCTTAAGAAAGAAGTTAAATTACTTACAAAGAAAACATCTGAGAAAAGAATATCAGCTTTTGTTGGAGTAACTAATTCAGATTCACCAGTGTGCAACAGACTAATTGGACCAGCTCTGTTTGAAATGTAGAGAAGAGAGAAGCCTCTCTGAGAGGATCCCTCAGGGCTTAGAGCAGTCTCTCTTGGCTGCTCAATTTTGAATACTCTCAGCAGATTCTCTTCTTCTTAAGATTAAGCAGCTTGTGGGCTGAATCTCAGTCCAACATGGATGATATTAAAATAAAGGACAAAGCTGCAAACATTTGCACAGGTGGATTAGTGCATTGTGGATTAGTGCAAAGCATTTTAATTTTGCCTTAAATGAACAAGGATCTCTTTTTATCTCTTTTTTTTTTTTTATAATTGGATCAACTGTTCCTCCTTTCTGGCTGGAATTTTGTAACCTTGCTCATTCTGGAACTCAGTAACCTTACTAGGGCTTTTCTTGTTCTTTTGGGCTGCTATGAAAAAATACCCACCAATTCCCAGTGTGCAGCATCCCTCAAAAATGACACTCAGCATTTCACTGTACCTGGCTAGTCCCTTAAAAAACTTGCCCATTGCCATAAAGTCAAGTTGGTCAGAGCAGTTGAACACTACAGTTTGGATTGCCAGTGCTTTGCCCAGGTCTTTTGTTGTTTCTGTTTTGCCTGTTCCTGCTGGTCCTGCAGGTGCTCCTCCGAATTTCAGGTGCAGAGCTCCTGTTAGTGTCAGATAACACCTACAACAAAGAAGAGACCAGGTGATGAAAAAAAGCATTTGTACTACTGATTTCAGCAAGAAGACATATGATCTATACAGCTGGAGACAATGAGGAATCTATCATCCATAATTCTACAAAACTGCTTAGATATGCAGCATTCTGCAAAGGAGTTAGAGCCATGTAGCCTTGATTAGTATTCATGGGGGCCTGCATGGATAAATCCTTCTGCCACTGGCTACAAATTCATTCTGCAGAAAAAAGGACAGTTACAAAAGGGTAAAACTATTATTTCTGCTGCATATTCTAGAGTACTAGCTGGTTTCTAGAAGAGCTCCTTAGCTATCAGGTGGGCATTTTATATGAGAGCACTACATTAAGAATTAGGAGAGTGGAAGCAATCAGTCTGAGCACTGCCCACTCGGAATACAGTAGCAACCAATGACAGGGTGCTCCTGTGCACTTGTCTCAAGTAGCCCTTTACTGTACAAATGGATTCTATTTACATACATTAAGATGTAGGACCTGAATGGTCAGATCCTTGGTTTAATCCTCTTCATCCAGAACAAGGAAAAAAAGTGCATTTGTTACCCAGAAAACAATGTCTTTACCTGTCAGTGAGGGGTGTGATAACCAGACGGCCAGTGTTGCCCAGATACTCATAGCCATAGATAAACTCAGCATTGACTGCTCTGACGTACAGGTCTCCCCTTGTCCAGTAGTATCTAATGGTGAGTGAACATGGCATCAGAAAGATAAACACTGCCTGGCAGACAAAGCAGCAGCTCACGAGATTATAGCCTGCAGGTTTGGAGACCTGATTGGCAAGGAATTTCCCTCTCGAGGGCAGAAAGGATAAAGTAGCATAACAGGGTGGACCGGAGTGCCCACAGGACCTGGGATCAAGCACTGCACCCCTTGGGCAGGAGCACGGCCTTTCACAGTGACACATCATGGTATGGGTTAGTTTATATTGCCAAAAAGGGTGCCATCAAAGCTAGATCTGTTTCATTCCCCGTTTCCATTTGCCATGGACACAGCTGAAGGGTAAGGAGAATGGAGACTGGCCAGGGAGGCCAGGTGAGGTTCAACAGCTGTGCTCTCTAACCTGAGCTGGGAGATCCACTCAAAATCATTCATGCTCGTTATATTCTCCTCAACCAGCTTTGCTGCAACGTCCTTGGCATGGACCTCGATGACAATGAGAGCTGACAGCACTGCTCGCTGCATCTTGGACAGCTTCCCACGGACCAGGGCCACCAGATCTCCCAGCTGGGGAACGAAAGGAAAGTACCCTGGAGCAATGCACTCTGTACCAACACAATGCAATCAAACTCAGGGCATGCTGAGCCTCAGATCGTATGCTGTGCTCAGGCAACTTCTGCCTCTTCTCTTTTCAGAAGTACAAATGGTTGCTCAGAAAGCAAATACTACTCAGGGCTGGCACAGAGCTGAGTTTTGCCTACACCATTACCATGTTCAGGTGAAAAGAAAAAGTCAGAGTCACTATGAAGTCCAGAGCTAATAACTCTCAGGTAGTAGGTGTGATTAGATGCACAGAACTGAAATGAAGGGTGCAGTTTCCTCCACTGTCCATCACTTCAGTTCTTCACCTTTGGCTTCTTGGGTAACCCTTGAGAAGTTATCTTTCACCTTGTTATAGTGTTCAGGTGGTGATCACATTATCAATCCTGTATATTATTTGAGATTTATTATGACAAATACCCTAATAACTAAGAAGACAACCTGTTATATCACCTGTTTTGAACAGTGCTATGCAAAATTGTGTCTCTGTTTCCCCACCAGTATTGTCCTGGCTGTATTTATAACTTGTCTAAGGTCTGATGACTGAAAATCTGGCAAAATCTCACCCTTACATTCTTTTTCATACCTGAGCACTCAGCTGTGGGTAAAGCCTGCTGGACAAATCTCCAGCTTCCAGAGCTTCAGACACTTCCTTTGTCCAGAAAATCTGGCAGCCAGCAATGACCACTTGGCCAGGCCATTCCAAGACCCATGTGGTACGTGGAGTCTTAAAACAGAAAAAAATAGGTGTGAGAAAGGGGGAAAAAAGGTGGTAAGACTATTTATTTATTTGTTCATTTATTTATTTATTTATTTATTTCTATGTCCTCTTGCTCTGTGAGGCATGAGTAACAAATCAGCATTGAATTCTTGTGTAAGAGGCTTTCCTTTTCTTTCCTTTCCACTTGCTGTGAAGAAATCACCTTCAGGCACTGGGTGCAGCAGGTACCTTCTCTCCACTATGCCACTTGCAGTAACCAGTTACAAGTAGCCATTAGCAGGTGAAGAGCAGAAATCTGTGAGACCCAAAAGAATGTTTCCCCTCCTCTGGCCTATTCTAACTTTCCTACTTTCAAATTTTCAGTCTGAATAAGAAAAAGTAACAGAAATATCTGAGGCCTCTTTATTTTTCAGCCTTTCTCCCTACCTAGATTAGAAATTTCAATTTTACGCCAGCATAGCTTTTATACAGAAACCAGGGCCATGATGCATCCCCTATGCACTGACTGAAACCAACAGTCCATGTGCCTTGATTATTTTTACCAGCCCCTAGCACCCTGCATGAGACATGAGAGCTGAAGCAGAAGATCCTTACAAAGAGGAAGTAGCCTGGAGAGATGAATAGATATGGATTCATACAGGGTTGTTCCATGCTGTAGGAAAGCTGTGAGGGAGTGTGCAGGGTTTGCATTCTGCTGGACCACTAGATTTTTGCCTAGCTGCCCATTCTGCACTTACAGGCACACAACTGTATTAAAGGCTGTGTTTTGAAAGTGGAATAGAATAGCATAGAATAGCACAGAATATCTCATAGAATACATCCCAAGTTCATCATCCCCACCTCTGGTGATCTCTGTGGCAAGCCTGGAACCAAGACATCAGAGATCTGCTAGTTTGTGATAAAACTCTTACCTCTGGATAAACACCAATTGATTTTTCTATGTTGTCCCGAACACTGCCCTTCATGGATTTCTCCACTTCCACCAGCCAGTCTTCCACATTCTCAGTGGGAGTGATGGCAGAAAACAGCTTCACCTCTTCTCCTTCAGCAGAGTACATGTGTGTGATCTGTAGGTCTTCCTGGAATTTTAGCTAATGGAAGAAGCACAACAGGAGATATGAGTGGAGGATTTCTTATATGAGTGGAGGATTTCTTTTCTATCCCTGCCTTCCTGCCCCTGGGGAACAGCCAGCCTACACCAGTGTTTGCTCATTATAAACCTGGTGCCAAACTTGATTGCCAGTAGTGATAATAAAGTGTGAGACAGACGTGCAAAATGACCTCTCCAAATAATGGAAGACGATTGTATGAAAACAAGAGATTCACATTGCTGGTGTGACTTGAGTGAAGCAAATCAAATTATAGGTAGGATGAACATTTCTCATCGCCTGTCTAGGATTCAGACCCTTGACTCCTGCTCAATTCTGTAGATTCAAATAATTTCCCTTGATGTCACAGTGCCTGGGTTTAAGAGTAAAATTTTAACAGCTTCTCTGGTGCCCCAGCATATCACTGAAAGTCCCCTTATTTATTCCAATGGCTTTGCACCATGTTTCCAGTTCAATTTCCTTTCTATTTTTCCAAACTAATGACTAGGAGATTGGTTTTACTGTCTGAGTATTGTGGTGGTTTGAGCTGTGACTAGCTATGGAGTCTGAAGTCTATTAGGAATAACAAAGAGGAAAAAATAGCCAGGTTAACTCCAGCTCCTAAGTAGGGATGAAGGCAGAAACTTAATTCAGCTCAGGCTTGTTCAGTGCTTGTCCCTTCTGGGGCTGTCAGCAGGAGTGGGATTCAATCCTAACAAGGTGCCTGTGAGTAGAAAGCTAAGTCAGAGCTATTTCTCCTGGCCTTCATGGTGAGATGGACACACATTTCCAGAGGGAGTGTCCTCCCCTCCTAGGATAGCTAAGGAAATTTCTCTAAGTCACCCTTTGCAGATGCCTATATCCCCCCATTGTCTGAAGGACAACCAAGGGTACCCAGCTCATGGGCAGATGCCTGGCTTTGAAACGTCTTAAGTGAGGTTGTTAGAATTTCACTTCAGGACAGGCAGCACCTTCCAATGCCTATGTACAGGTACAGGTTCCCAGGAGACATATTTCCATAGAGCAGAACGTGAACATTCCTCCAGACCTCAGAACACCTCCAACTCCCACGACATAGCTTCCCAAAGGTGGGCAAAGCCACTCGTGTGCTTGCTGCGCCTACCCGTGCAATGTTCTCAAAGCACTTGTGGAGGTGAGGTTGTACAGCAGTGGGGTCTTTTGTCTGGGACAGGATTTCCAGCAGCTCATCATCTGAAAGGAAGTAGAACCTACAAACACAGAGAGAAGCATGAGGAGAGGCTCTATTTACTGCAGCAGCAAGAGCTAAGTGCCGGCATGATGGGGAACAAGCCTTTTGCTAAAGACACTGTTTCTGACTGCTCACTGATCTCCTTGTATTTGTGTAGATGAGTAGCCACCATCCAGCCCTCTCCCTTTCTGTAGAGACAGACTTCTCCCTCTGCAGAAGTCAGTTATTTCCAAGCAAAGAGGGTTTATATGAGTATCAAAGAATAGAAGTCTTCCTTCAGGGAACAAGAGACAAAGTTACTTGGAGGTTTTCATTTTACCCCACCTTTTCTACATAAATCCTGAGGCACAGATATTCAACAATGCTACCAGACTGCCCTTAACTCACCACACTTGTGTGTGCCTGTTTTCTCCCCATGAGATGGCAGCATTGAAAGGCACAGCTTTGCTTATGTTTGCAGGCCATGAATAAATCCTAAGCTTAGGTGGTTTTGCCCTTTCTTGGCAGAATGAGCTGCAGTGAGCCTCTCCTTTCATATTTTCTGAAAGAGGGAGTGCAATCTAGCCCAGTGAAATTTGGGGTTACCTGGGAAAAGCTGCTCTCTTTGTCTCCAGATATTCACTCAGCCCTTTCTGCACAAGTTCAAGCTCTTCGTTGCACTTTTGCAGCATCTTCAGTAGCTCTGGATCAGGGCACAAAGAAATCACCTACAACAGAATGTGTAACAGAGGAAGCATCAGTATTCTGAGCATGTGTGAGATAAGGCAGTGGAGACAATTGGGTTGCCCAGTGATCTTACTGATGGGATTTAAATGACTCATTCACAGGAATTCTCAGGGATCTGGAGAGGTGTAAGCTTTGCGGGTAAGGAGGGTAAACAGCCCTTATGGAGACAAGCATTTCTGGCTTCCCCTAAATACCAACATTTGTAATATGGAATACAAGCAGTGAAGGAGTCCTGGGAAATGGAGACTGGAGAACCGAAGACAGCAGAGCACTGCCACGAGGACACAAAAACAGACAAAAACAATGGTTCTAAAAAACTTAGAGAATCAGTCTTGAGGAGGAATTGAAGGAGTTACCTTGTGGATTACAACCACTGCAGGTTACAAGAGTCATTAAGAGGCAGGGAGTCTGTGTGTTGAGGAGGAGGAACCTGGTGGGGTGGAGACTTTGGTGGAAGGCACTACAGGGAATGGCTCTATCCATTCCGGCACCAGAAAAAAAGGCCAAGTTCCAAGAGAAGAGACCCAGCACAATGCCCTGGGCAAGGCTACACAGTCAATACAGTGCTGCTCGTGTCCAAAACATTATGAAAACAATGAGTCAAAGACACAGTCCTTGTGTGAGCACAGCTCCAAGGTGTTTTGACCTGCACTGGCTTTCATCAAGGCGCATACCTCAGGGTTTGCATTAGCATTCTTCATGACAAGCCTCCAGTTCTTATCCACAGTCTTGTAGCGCTGGCTTTCCACGGGGAGCTGTCTTTTGATGTCCTCTGAGCTAAAGATTGGCTCCAAGTAGAGCCAAGAGCGCTGACAGTTCAGCCACTCCTCTAGGACATCCTAGTGGGGAGCAAGAAAAGCATATCAGGACACCATGCTATGAATCTGTTCAACAAAACCATTCAAACTGTGCACCATAATATGTTTAAAAAAAAACAAGAAAGAAAGAAAAAAAAGAGGTGATGCAGCACTTACACCTTCCGTACTTCTAAAATCTATCTACAGGGTCAGGAACTGGAATTTCCTTTCCAAATAATTAACAACTTCCTAGCACTCCCTTTCCAAAAGTTTTGGAACTTTTCTCCTGCAGCATTGCTATTTTGCTGTCAGAGTCCTGCTGGGTGCTGGTTTGATGAGCAAGTGCTGGCACAGTCTGGCAGATCCTGCTTAAAAAGTAGTCTCCCATGTGCTCTCCTACGCTGAGATGTGGAAGACTAGCATGGATTTCACAGGGTCTGTAAGAATCTGTAAGGTTCACTTAGCACAATATGATTAGAGAGACCAGGAACCTTACTCACAGCAATAGGCAAGCTCTGGCCCCACTAAAACATGTTGCAATAGGCAGCAAAAGGGCTGCATTCCTAGAGTCAGAGGGCTTTCACAGGCCCTATTCTTCCCTAAAGACTGACAGTCTCTTGCTAACTGCCCTCCCAGTTCCCAGCAGCAACTGCACAGCGTCCACGTCCAGGCACGGCAGCACAGCCCAGTTGCCTGCCTCCACCACACTTGTGTGGGTAAAAACCAGTACCTGTGTCATCTTCAGCTTAGTTTCCCACAAGTTCATCCTTTCCTCAAAAGGTTTCTTGAAGGGTGAGAAAGACATGCTCTGAACCAGGACAATATGATCATCTAGGAGCTGAGAAATGTCATCGGTGCTTTTCAGAATATAGGTATTGGTGTTTTTGTAAAGCACCACAATGAATGAAACAGATTTCCATTCAGCCTCTATCTTGTTGAGTGCCTGGAACAGAGGGACAAGCAATTTAATTTTCAGATACAACCTCTGCAAATGGTTATCCCAGCTTCCACAACTCACTTAATGCCACTCTCTAGAAAATGACAGATTTTCGCTCCTGGAATCCACTGGAAACTGCAGCTCTGTATTTTATGCATGACACAATCAGCAACAGCACATTTCCTCTGCATTGCCCACAGGTTCAACACCTCTACACCAGTGCTGAAACAAACATCTTGAGGGGAAAAAAAAGCAATTTCACCTCCAGGCCTGTTTATGCTCTAGACTCACAGAGGCTGCCAGCAAAGGGCTTATTAATGACTATGATTAATGACAGCTTTGACAAAAGGGGAACTATCCATTGGGAACCTGCCTGAGATTTCAGAGAACAAGAGCTGCCAGAAGGTCAAGACCATCTTAGATCACATCTGAACTGATGAACTGAAGCTGAAAGACTATTTAATCTATGAATCTCCAGAGCTAGAAAGGTTTCCCTGCACTTTTACTGGTTTAAAGGATTTGCTATCTCTGTTTCCAGTCACAACTAATCCTTCTGACATAACATTTGAATGGCAGAGTGCAGACAATCAATTTATTTTAACTTAACCAGTCACTAATCCCACAGTGATGAGTGAGACCCTAGCAGTGTATCAACATAACCATAAGGCAGTGCTGTTAATGCCACAACTGAAATTCTGCACAAGACAGAATAAGTTCTTCTATGTGTGGAAGTTGTGCGGTCATCACTCCCTTCTGTAAGGACAGCAACCTTTTGACTTGTGCTGCAGAATGTGTCTAACACTCTGGGACAACAGGAACATCACCCAAGGCAATGACTGCCTGCTCAACAGAAACCTATTTGAGAAGCAAGCAGAGACACAACAAGTCCTCTCTCCTCACATTTTCAATGGCGTATTCCTTGCTGGCTGTCTCAGCTACTTTGAGAACACTCTCCATGTGGTCCTGCAGGTTCAGTTCCAAGCAGTGACCAAATGTCATGCTGGGCTCCAGCGTGACATCGGCCTTGACCTGCTCTGACAGCATCTCCCAGTGCCGACTCCTCATGCCAGGGTTGCGCAGCCCTTGGATTAAGGGCACGTACTGCTTGAAATCAGTCATCTTGTCTCGAAAGTCCATGGCCACACTCTGGCAGTCTTTCAGGGAGAAAAACAGAACAACAGGGAGAAAATCAGCAATAACAGTGTGTGAGGAATTTGCCTTAAGGAACTTCTAGAAGCTGTCTAAAGCCTGATGCGCATCTGGTCACATGGTATAGGTGAGCAGCAGGTGAGAGCACTGGAAAATGCAGGTTGAAGTAAGGAGGATATGAAGGCTCTCTATGTGGCCACTAAGCCAGGATTCTGCTCCCAAGAAGCAGATCTGTCTATTACCAAAAGCCCGTTACAGGCAAGCCCATGCTAAGCTGAAGTGTGCCTTAGGCTAGAGCTCACCAGAAGAAGAGATGCAGACAAATTTAACTTCTTGTTATGGACTGAAGCATGATCATCTACCAGTAGATATTTTGGAAGTTACAGTCATCATTTCAAGACATTCACTTCTTAACAAACCTGCATTTTAAGTTATCTCACATCACAGCTCAGGTCACCCTCAACAGAAGATGGACACTACAGAGCTAGAAGCAGGCTGGGATCTCAGCCTGGAAATAGAAAGTGTTGCAGAACAGCCCCTGCCAGCATATGGCCATGCTAGAGACAAATGTACTTTTGCCTCATAGGAAGGACAAAGTGAGGGAAAGGGCTTTTCTCTCTGGGGGCATCCTAGAAAGCCTCTGCACTGTTCACATCATGCCTTTTTTTTTTTTTTTTTGGCTTGTGCTACTGTGAGTAGAGCAATGGGTAGGTAGAGAACATGGGACTTGCTTCCCTTCCAAAATCTGGCTATAGCAAGTGCCTCCTTTCATTGCACCCTGCACGGCTGCACTGCGTGCTCACAGCAAAGATGTGATCAGCTCATGCTCCCTGCTGGGGATATGCAAAGGACAAAACAAATATCCAGGTACCAGAGAATATTGCAACGAACATAAGCAGGTATTCTTAGTATTTCTGTTTATCATAATGATTCATAGTTACTCATGCATCCACTCATCACCTCCTCCATTGGGGCTGATTCATGGCATTGTTTAAGAGCAAGTTCAAGTTAAAAAGGATGAATCAAAAATCACCCACAGCAAAATATATTTCAATCTAAGCCATCTGGCAGGAGATTTTAGAATTAGCTCTAAAGAATGACCAACACATCTCTGAGAACCAGGGAATGGCAAGTTAAGCTACAACTGAAGTCTCAGTTTCAGCTTTATTAGGAGAAATGGTCAAAAGACCTTCATGTGAATTGCAAGGGCCGAGCACAATCATCTCAACTTCATACACATTCAGGCAAGAAGGAATATTGTTATTATATTGCAGAGACCATTTCCAGATTTTGCAATTTCATTTTATTCATAACAAAATCAAGACCTCTTCTGGCTTTCCATTAAATGCATTGGCCAATAAAGAAAATCAGATTGGCCAAGAAAACAGCACCTGCAAGACCCAGATTCAAGTTCCCTTGCTGCCTGACTTTGCACGAGGGCTTAAACCCACACGTCTAGCCAGTGGGCTAGCAACTCTCTGTGACTAGTCTGGATTATTGCACTATATATATATATATATATATATATATATATATATATATATACTTAGTAAATACTAACTGCAACATTAGAGGGTGGCTGGTACTTCAAGCCTGTAACTAGTATCTAAATGTGAATCATCATAGTTTCAGGAAAAAAAAGTGGAAAATAACTTTGTTAGCATTTTCCCAGCTGTCTCTAATACACACTTGACATCCTGATAATCCCTGTTTAGAGCACTCTGTGACATGCCTCACATCAAAATGCTGATATGCACCAACTTCCTTTCCCCAGACTGTGCATCTACCTGGTGAATCCTTGAACTGCTTCACACATCTCTGCATGGTCTTAACAGAGTCATTGACATTCTTTTCTAGCTCCTCTGCCTCAATTTTAAGGAGAGAATCATTCATCCAGCTCTCATTCCACTTTATCCAGTCTGACACTGTAGTCCAGAGATCATAGTATGGCTGGAAGTCCTTAAGCATCTTGTTCAGCCCACTGTACTTTAGAAAGAAATTAAAAACAAAGTAAACAACAAGTGTATTCACCTCCAAACAACAACTACATGTCAAAAGGCAAAAAAAACCCCAAAACCACCTCTTTTTGAATCTGAAGCCAGCAATGAGAAAACATTCCAAGAGGATATATCAGACTACCTTCTCCTGGACCAACAATATGTATTTCAAGGGAGAGCAACTAGCAGAGCTGGGCTTGACACATTTAGGCCAACATACATCCAGTGGAGCTGAGCCTGCACCGTGTGTGTGGCATGGAAAGCACTCTTTCCACTTGCATCCACAAAGCTCTCTTGCAGAATGAGGAGATTTTGATGGACAGGCCTCACACCACCAGTGAAAGCACACATCATGATCATATTAAAACTTGGCTCCTTACAGGGAAGGAGAAGTAACCAGACTGAAGGGTAGGAAAGGATCATCATGTGAACTCCGCTACTGGTCTGCAGCCAGACTTGGCTGGATGTGGATGACAATGACTCACTGGCAGCTGAGCAGCTACAAGCAAAATGAGTGTTTACAACTATATAAACTGTTGCCTTAGGAGAACACCACGCTCCAAGCCCAGCCAGCTGCCAGCACCCACTCTCCATTCACACCCATAGACCTGCAGCAACAGCCTTAGAGAAATGGATGCATCCTAACTGCTGCTCCAAGACCTTCCCCAATTTCTCCTCATGAACATCTCTCAGAACTCACTGCGAGCATCCAAAGTCTCTCACAGAGATGGCAGAAATATCAGACCCTGAGCAGCCTTCCACGTTTGCCTGGGATCAGCTCCTCTGCAGCCCAGTGGAGCGATGAAGCAGTGTAGCCAGTCTACAGGACTGAAGAGCAGTTCCCCAGATAAACCAAAACAGCATGAAGGATTCCTCCCTGAGGAGCTATGTCTTGTTATTTGCTCTACCTACCACCGAGAAATCCCAGCAAAGATCAGAGTCCTGTGGGTACAGGACCTGACACTTACATCGGTAACTCTGATGCCAAAGAGTCTTTCCCTGTTGTTGTAGAGAACTGCCGTCTCCTGGAGCTCCTTCAGCTGCTTCCGGACATCCCTTGCATCTTCAGCCAGCTCATGGGCTTGGTTAACGTCTGACTGGACAGAAAATCCACCTACAGTCAGCTGGAAGAGAAAAGGCAGGCACAAGTTGGGACTCTGAAGCTGAGTGCTGCTTCTAGAGATAACAGCTTCCTGTGTGCTGTTACATTCAAAGTGTGTGCTCTTTGTTGCATTCAAAGGCGAGGTTTTTATGCTCATGATTTCACCTCCCCCAAACCAATATCACTTCTGTTTAGACTGTGATGAAAGTGGTGAGGAGAAGCAATAACCACTGGTCAGGTAGAGGAAATGGCAAATGTGATGACCAGCTGCTTGTCCTCTTTGTGACCACAGTTAATCCCCAAGGAACAGGAACAATAAGTCTGTGCCCAAATTTGATGCTGAATTTATACTGATATTTGCTACAGAACCAGTAAAGTGCAAATTATAGCTCTACTAGTCACTCAGTTTGTTTCCAAGAATTGTTTAACAACACATACCTAGAGCTTCTCTAATAAATTTTGTGTTTTGTTTCAGTGGCTTGGGTTTGTTTGTTTGGTTTGGATTTTGCTTCGGTATTTTGTGTGGGTTTGTTTTTTATTTGTTTGAGTTTTTTGATCCAGTGTTGGGGTATTATCATTTTGGGAACCTGTTTCCAAGAAAATCTAGGTCAGGGATTCCACCTTTCTAAAATGGCTTTTTTCCCCCTGAATTTAAGAGTTTCTGAGGAAAAAATAAAATTAAGACTGTTTTAGCAGACACCAGAGGTATCTCAGTTCCAAAACTCTGCAGTTATTTCAGGGTCTTTTCCCCCAAGATGAGTTCCATGGCTGAATGCTGTATTTTCCCCCTTGATGGCAGCGCATCACAGGAGATGCTCTGCAGGGAACTGGGTACACAAAAAAGAAAAAGGAGGTGCCCATGTTGCCTGAGCACCAAGACTTGGAACACTGTACAAAGACACCTTCTCAATGAAAAATGAGTATTTATGCAGAGTCTTGTCTTCCACACAAAAAGGAAACTCTTAATCAAAAGCCAACAAAAAAACAAGGGCAGGTGTGTTAATATTTGGTCTAACAACACATTCACCTCAAAACTCATCTGAGTAAAATCTCATCTGAAAGTTTCCCTCCGGGCTGACCACAAGAGCTTCAAGATGCCCTTCTATGGACAGTTCATTATCAAGGGCTTAATACCTGCATTTCCTCCAGTTTTTCTTGAAATGCCTTCTGATCCGAAATCTGCGTTTTGCGAAACCTTTCCTCATCGTCTATGTGCTGGAGCCGAACGGACTCTGAGTCCATAGACATTTTCACTGGCCAGTAACTGGCAGTCCACCTGCACTCACATGATACAAAGAGACAAGCTTTTTGAGCATATGTTTGAAATGCTGAAAATCACAGAAAGAGAAAGCCAAATCCCACCAAACAAGGAGGCTTTACAACAACAGAAACACATGTGGTTTCAACAAAACGTTTTCTTCCAGCTTGTCTGGTTGATATGCAGTCCTTGTGACTAGGCTATTCAGCTGGAGAGATCTGGGGAGAAGTGGAGGGCCTTTTTAAAAGGAACAAATCCACTACGCTGCTGAAAAGCTAGGAGACGGCAAAATAACAGTTGGCATCCAGAGGGAATGTCTGTCTTTGAATGTATTTGCAAGGAACTGAAAAAAATGGGGTCAGAGTCTCAGCTTATGGCTTTTCAGGGCTACTGAAAAAGCCAGTCTCCTGTTAAGCAGGGCAGTGAGGGGCCAGCATAACCCAGATACAGGGAAGCCCTGGATTCTGCAGAGTGCCCTGGGGAGAGCGTTGTAGATCCAGGAAAGGCTGCACAAATTGGCTGCTCACACCAAGGCAGGTTTCTCGGTTCTTGCCCAGCCATAGCCCACCCATTACTGCCTCCATTTGGACCCTCAGCCTGTGTGCAATGCCAGCACAGGGTTTGCACGCTACACTCACAGGAGGTCACACCCCTCCAGCACCTGGGGATGCAGCCATATCCCACCAGTCCTGCCCGTGGCAGGTCTAGGCAGTGGGAATACAGCCACATCTGTTCCAAGCTTGCCTGGGGCTGAGCTGCTTTCCCACAGCTTCTGTGGGGTTTTTGCACCTTGCACCCCATGTTTCTAGTTTCAGGAGCACTCTGCAGAGACTCAGGTTGCAGACATACTGGACCAAGTACATGTCATAAGAGAAGTGCTTCCTGGGCTGAGCAAGCTTTAGAAGCCTTGTAGCTGTGTTTGTGAGCTGACTCTGCTATTGGCGCATAGTCAGGCCACAACTGGAATAATAAAATTAAGAAGAAGATGCTTGGAGAAGAACTGCAGCAATAATAAGGGTTCAAATTTCTTCCTAGTCTTATGAAAACCTTGGGAGTGTTCCTATCTTGGAAGTGTTCATTTAGTTTCAGGCACAGACTAAACTGTGCACTTTGAGACTTTGCAAGTATCTCAAAAAAACCCCAACAACCAAAAAGAAACACCCAGAGAAAAGGGCTTTACTATGTTAAACAGGTTAATAGCTACCAGTTTGCCTTGCCCCAGGCCAGAAGGCACCATGAACTCACGCTTCTTGTCTACAAACTTCATTTCAAGAATTCAGTGCTCATATAGCCTGAGAGACACTTAAAAGTTCTGCAGGAGCCCTTGATAGACACATGGCCCCTGAAGCACTGAGAATGGTAATTGCTGAAGAGTCCCACTTTGACAGTGGGAGAAATGCCTTGTGCTCACTTGTCAGTGAAATCTTCTTCGGTAAGATTGTAAAGGAAGTCTTCCATGACCTTGTAATCTTCCATGACTTCCTCAATCAGTTGCTGCACAGGGTGAGAGAAAGAGAAAAAAAAAGTAGACACCTTTAGACCATGCTGATTCCAAGTCTCTGGTGTACACCTCATTTTCATGAGGTGCCTTTGAAGAGCGTTAGTCACACAAGCTTAAAGTGATGTGGGCTGCTTCTGTGCTGTGTGAACAGTGGGAATGGATTTACAGCCCCTTGTTCTGTGAATGATCATGCCATCATCACCCTCTGTTCTATGGGAATGAAAAGAAGTGTGACCTAGTAGATAAAGTGCTGGACAGAAATTGAGTGTTTTAGGTTATCCTCCAGGTTCCCTCATTGGCATGGACAAGTCAGCTTACAGCTTGATGCCTTTGTTCCCCATTTGTTCAGCTGGGAAAAGACTTACACTTCAAATAACTTTGAAATAACTCGGTGCTAAAATGTCCTATTAGAAAAAATATATTAACAGCAATTTGAGCAGTGGGTGACAGAAAGATTTTCTTGAAAAGAGGATTCATTTTTAGAAGATAGCCATTCAGTACACAAATGCAGAATGGATCATGAATGCAGTAAAATGCATACGTAAGTATTTTAGGCAAGATTTTTAACTGCTATTTTGTTTTGCAAAGAGATTTAAATTTATGATATGTATATTTAAAAATACAAATCTTAGGAATGATAAAAATACAAAGCCAGGAATCTTGTGGCATTGCACACAAAGATATGCAAGCAAAAAACGAGAGTTCTGCTTCTGAGACACCACACATTGCATTGACAAATTTCCTCCTCACTTGCCCTGATGTCCTGTCCCAAGGAGAGCCTGCCCTACCTCCTGCACTACCAGCTGCTCGGGCACTCCCTTCAGCCAGTCCCGCAGCTCAACCAGCTCCTCGATGTTCGCTGGTCTCTCATGCATTTTGGTGCTGATGGCTTCATACGCCTCACAGATCTGCAGCAGGACACAGCAAAGACCATCAAAGAGCCACCAATTGCTAATAGACAAACTCACAGATCTGCAGCAGGACACAGCAAAGACCATCAAAGAGCCACCAATTGCTAATAGACAAACTGGGAACCCTGCCCCGATCCACCCACTTCCCATTCTGAAGGTGTCTAAGGGATGAGTACATAGTCTTGCTCTGGTTTTTCTTTTCCCATCCATCTCATTGCAGCACAAACCGAATGAGACTGCCAAAAAAAAGAGGAAGACAAACTGCAGGTATGTAGTGAAAATGATGATAATAACAGATTTAGACAATCAGCTGGCAGAGGCAGTTGCCTATATTCCAGTTATCCTCAGAGGAAGCAGAAGGACTTTTCAGTTGTCTGCTAGACAGATCTTTTCAATTCACCAATATACTTTTGTAAAATGGCAAGGTCTTGAAGAATTTAATCTCAAGAGCTACAGCTTTCAGGCATGTAATTTATTAAATATATTTAATTCTTCATTTGGTTGGGTTTGCATACGTCCCCGATCTTTTCAATTTTAAGTAATCAGCCCAGTGTGATCTTTCAAATATCCTCATTAATGTGGCCTTCTAATCATTTCACAAAAACACAGCAACTTCAAAAGCAGAAGGACAAGACAAGACAGAGACAGATAATACATTGAACCAGTTCACTTACCTTCTGCACCTGTGAATGGAGGGTTTTAGCCAGCATGTCCAACATGGCAGTGGCAAGGGCTTTGTGTTTATCAGACAGACTAAGCCTAATATGTTCTATCTTGACTTGAAAGGGGCCAATGATAATAGAACTAGGTAGAAGGTGGTCCAGGGTCTCCTTTTCAGACAAATATGTCTCTACTATCTTTGTCACCTCCTGAGTAGGTGGAAATTGCTCTTCATAGCCTCTGTAAATTAAAACACCAACAAAAAAATGGCTGTGTAGACCTCAAAAATATTTGTGCATCCAGGCTGTTTGTGTCCACTCAAAGGATCAAGACATGAAATTTACAGATACGTTTACACAATAGGTGCAGAGTGGAAGAAGAGCACAGAATTCTAGCTGCAGAAAAGGAGTAGAAAAAGGAGATGAAAGAGGAAATATGTCAAGAAGAGAGGGAGAGACAAATAAAAGCACTAGTGTAAACAGGGCAAGATCAGGAGACACTTCAGGGGAGGGCAAGCACTTCAGTGTATTCTGGGGAGAGACAGGAATTTGTCTGATGGGATTTGTAAATTGATTAAACTGGAATAAGAAAAAATAAAAGGGCTTCATTCCCACTGTGGAGAAAACATAAGACCTAAACAGAAGTCCATTAAAGTAACAGAGGCTGAAGGACAGAATAGGTGCAAAGAGTTCTGGCAATGAAAACAATTAGGTTGAAACAAAAGAAAACATTACTTTCTACAGAATGCTATCAGCCTGAGCAGATACTATAGGAAGGAGGTCAGAGTCAAGTATGCTAACTGGATTCTCAAACAGGACGATTCATTTATAGGGCCATTAATATCTCCAATTACACTGACGAGCATGACAGGAATGTGACTGCTGTCAGAGACAGGAAGAAATTCCCAGTGCCACCACCAATGTCCTCTAAAAGCATGGACTGTCACCCATGACTGAAGGCAGCCTCTGACAGAGGCCTGATCTCACATCTGAGGCACGGGGTCTCAGAACAGCCCCACACTCTCACATCAGCACATCCACACAACAGCTTCCACAAAGGCTTGTCATTGGGGTCACAGGGATTTTGTCAGAAGCCACTCACTTTAGGAAGTACTTGATGTCATTGTTATTTATCTCTAAGAACTTCTCGTATGTCTTGCCGTAGGCGTGGAGAGGGATCCGAGTCTTTTGGATGGCAGAGCGCAGAGCCTCACGTAGCTCTTCTACTTTTGGCTCTTGCAAACCCACTGATTCCAGCATGGGGGTGCCTGTGATATCCATGTTCTCCAACACATACTGGAAGAGGAAGGGGAGAGGTCTTTCAGGACAAACAGAGCTAACTGTGCCTCCTCAGGAGAGGGGCAAGGCAATCCCTGGTGGCACCTTCGGGAACTCTTGCAGTCCACACTTCCACATTGTGTCAGGAATTGTTTGATCAGTTTTATGTGCCCTCCTCCTCAAAGAGTGAGGATCTAGGGAGACAGGGCTTTCACAGTAGCAGACAGAAGGATGCATATGCAGAAGAGACTCGCATCAAACAGAACTGGAAACAGTGCTATTTCCTTTATGAAGGAAAAACTCCTTTATGAGTCTGCTTTTACCAGCCACCATGCACTCAGGGCAACCAGAGTGTCCCTGTGTCCATAGAACTTGCAGCACCAGAGCAGAAACAACCACCAGACAAAAGAGCTACAAGGCTGGGGAGATTGAAGAAATCCTGTCAGACCAGAACTGCGTTAGCACAGTGCTGTGCCCAGAGTAATTTAACTGAATTCCCAAGTGCCCACTTCTGCACCTCCCTCCCTCCCTCAGTACAAGCTGAGGGCTGTCTGTGCTGAGCTGCAATGCACTGGCACGTGCACAGCTGTGTCCCTGGTGATGCAGAAGCCTTCACCTGCTCCAGCTGTGGGATACTGTGGGTTGCCAGGATTCCGTTGTCGAACAGAGAAATGAGGGATGTCTCAACGCTCTCCACAGAGGGGCTGAAGAGGACACCACTGCTGTCTAGCTCAATGTCTGTTACAAAGAGTGGATTCCTTTGAGACCTGTGGTGGGAAGAGATAAGAAAGAACAGGGATGCTTTTTGAGAATATGATACACAACTGTATTGCTCTGGTGCTGATACTAAAATGCCTCCTGGACAAGAAAGGAAAGCAGAGGAGAAGAGGACTGTCTCATGCAGATGAAGATATAAAACACTGTGTTCTCAATTTAACAGTAAAGACACTGAGAACTCTTTTTTATCAAAGGTGAAGGAACCACCAATCATAACATATCAGGATCCCCAAAAGTCATAACCTTATCTTGAGAATTTGAGCTGCTTTACAGAAAAATTGCAGGTGTTTTTCAAACCAGGCATTCAGTATCTCCAATATACTCCTAAAATGCACCTTCTGGAAGTTATATTAGTATTTCTAATCTTGCATGTGACCAGCCTGGCTCAGGATTAGCTGAAGTCAGTGTCAAGACTTCCACTGATTTAAAAGTAAGAGGCCTCATGTGATTGGCAGGGTTTTTTTTCCTTTTTCTCTGGCTATCCATTTCTAAACGTTCCTTCTTTAATACCACAAAAAGCAAAAATCCTTAAATCAATACCCAGTGGAATGAAATTTTAGGCACTGTGATAATCTAAATTTGGTATTCTTTAGAGATCCCAGGCCAGATTCTAATTCTGAGGTTTCATCTAAGAACAGAATTAAGCAGCCATGCTCCTGGTATTCTTCCTGGCATCCAGAAAAAAAATTTGCTATAACAATTTGTTCCCCCAAGAATGCTGGAGGTGGCTGATCTTTAGAACAGTACATCAAAACAGCAGACTTGGTTCTGATGGGCTGCTCCATGTCACTAACTGCAGCTGGAAAGCTGTGCTAACAGAGCAGCCAGCTCTGTGTCCTTCTTCCATACTCCAGTGAACATGTCAGGTGGAGGATTAGGGAAAACTGCCCAGCTTAAAGGCCCCACACAGAGCAAAGCTTGCTTGCACAACAGTAGTTAAAAAGACAACAACACTACACTTTTCTGCTCTTCCCATCCCTTATTTTTCTTTCTTTCTTACACGTAGGGACTGTTGGTGATGTCATTTCCCCATTCCATGTCCTCTGAGCAGTTCAGGACACTCTGGCAAGCATCCAGCACAAACTGGGTGAAGCTGATGAGGGAGTTCTGCACCAGGTAGCGCAGAGAGTCCTGAAGCATGAATCTGATGCGCTCCATCAGCTTACACAGCTTGGACGTCTGGTAGGCATCCCAGTCACTCTCCTCCAGGTTGAACCATTTGCCTGCATCTTCCAGGCTGCTCTTAATCGCAGTCTTTATGGAATCGATCCAAGCACCCTTGAGAAACTCCTGAACCTAGGGCAAAGAAAAAAGCAAGCTGAGTAATCCTCTGAGGGCTGATGGGAAAACAGTATGGCAAGGTGAGCTGCTGGCTGGGGCTGTTGGAGCTTTCTCTGCTGTGAAAGGAAACTGTTCTCTCAGAGCTGTGGTAGCTAAAAGTAGCTCTCAACCCCCCCCCCCCCACACACATATGGCACTGAACCTGGTCATATATCTCCCGCACTGACACAAGACCCACAAAAAGAAAGCCTGATATTAAAAAGTGGGAGTGCTCTATTCTCTGTTTTACTCACAGTGTCTCTTTTCCTTGCTCTTTTCTATAGAGTGGCATCCCTGGAGCTGCCTGTGTCAGGGTCCCTCACAAAAAGTTGCGTAGACAGTGTGATGAGCACGTAAAGGACAGAATGTTGTCTTCTCTTGACAAGTGAGAAGAAAGAGCAGAAGAAGCCAAGGGCAGCAGCAGTTTGCAGTATTTTAATTTATTAAAATACCACCAAGTGTCACTTCTGCTCCACAGGCAGCTTGCTGTTTGTGTGTACTAAAAGAACCTTAGTCACCGAGTGGATGACAACACTGCCTAGCTGAAACAGCACAAGACTGGGGAGGACCAGCACATTCTCTGCCACTGATTTAGTGTGCAACCCTGTGCAAGTTACTCCATGTGGCCACATCCAGGGTGCAATGTGCTGCCCTCAACCAGAGGACATGAAGATCTTCTGGTGGGAATTACCACAGAGCTGCAAATTTTTGTCCTACTCTCTCTATTGCCATTGCAAACAGAGTAATTTAATTAACTATATAAAGAACATAGAGTGTAGAAAAGCATTATCTCCATGAGTGTTTCAGGAGAAATCAAGGATCTTGTGCCTTGCAGCTGGATGGATGGGGAAATAATGAAAAATAAATAAATAAATGAAAAATAAATAAAAGGAAAAAAAATTCAAGAGAAACTTGAGTGCCAACCAAGTGTGCATCTGTGTATAAACCAGGTGGAGGAAAGAAGGGCTGCAGCCCTATATGGGCTGTTTAACATATGACTAAGAGCATGGTCAGCATTGGCTGATCCTAACCAGGGCACCATGACTCTTTCAGCCCATTCTCCCCATATCCAAATAAATTTAACAGGCACATGCAAATTCCTCCCTGCCCCAAACATTATGTCTCCTTTGACAGCTCATCAGTTTCCAGAAGATCAATCTGCAGCTGCTGCATGTGTCTAATACACAGTGACAGCATTGCTGCCTGCTCCATGTGTTCATCCCTCACACCTCCTCTGCTCACCTGAGTGAAGCTCTGAGTCTGGATCTCTTCAAATTCCTCCAGTGAGACAAGTTTGGTTACGTTTGTGTTAAACAGAGACAGGACAGCTGCCTTGTTGCACTCTTCTTGTACCTGTACAAGGAGATGGATGGCTTCTGGCCTGGTCAGGAGTGAGAGAAAGTTGAATTCTCTCTGTCGTTTATGGAAAGGATAGTCTGGGATAGAGATGATCCCTAGCACCAAAAAAAAAGAAATAATGTCATTGCCTGCAACAGCCATTTCAGCTTCTGTTTTTAGAGTACAGGTCCTTTGGGAAGCACTTGTGAAAAGGACTCTGCTCTAATGCACAGGCCTTAACAGCTTCAGCAGAGGGCTGGATGAAAGAGGGAGTCTCTGCTCTGCTGCAGAGACCTTCTGCAGACTCCCATTAGGGACTGAGGTGCTGTCTTGGTGCCTGACCTTCCCAAGGCTTTGGCTCATGAAGTTTCCGTGGGATAGAACATTGGAACTCAAGAAACTTCCCACTGAGGCTCCAAGGCACAGCTGAGTCATCTCATCTGTGAGAGGCCACTTGTGAAGCACCTCGAGGCCTTCCTGCTTTTGGAAGATGGAAGTGCACTAAATGTGCTCCCCCCTCCCCCATCTTTTACTGGGGCCGTTTTCCTCTGAAGGAGCCCTCTTCCACACCTGAGGCATTTCCCAGCTGGGCACAGCAAAGGCAAGGCACTCAGCCCCAGCACAGTGGTAAGCCAATCACACTGCCAAACATTTGATGCCATTAAGGTACACTTGCAGAGTTACTGCAGCTTAGCTGATGAGTTCTAATTATACTGAGGTAACATGAACAGGCAAATATACCCTAAAAAAGAGGAGACATACTCAAAAGTCTCACATAATCTCCTGTTGCTGCCCTTTGTGAGCTCTAATCATTACCATGAACCTGAGAGTTCCTACAGCAAACCAAGAATCCTATCAAAGACAAGAATGCAAACTGCTTCACTGTGTCCCCTACCTTTCTCTGGTGCTTCCTTCTGCTCTTTGTCCGGAAGGGTAACAAAAGAAAACATCTCGGGTTTGGAAGCGACGACTCTGTCAAAGCTGATCATGTTCATGGTGTGTTTATAGTCTAATTTCACTTCTTTCTCCAGGCTGCTTATCTGGTCTAACATGCTGTTACAAGACACAGAAACACTGAGAACCCATGGCGTTTGGGCACATGGATGTCTGTCGCTTTACAGCAAACTCCACCCCGCTCTTCCTCCTTCCTACCACTGAACACATCAGGAGAATTGTGCAGACAATGAAGCAGCCAGCAAAGGTATCAAGTGGACTTTTAATGGCAGAGGCAAGCAGGGAGTGAGGACTAGGACTGTAGCCTTTGTGTCTTTTCAGTTCAAAGCAACATCTCCACTGGGTAGAAACATTACAGAGGGAAAGAGAAACAACCACCAACTAAAGAAAGTAGCTGGCAGTTCTGGAAAAGTTGAGCTATCCAAGCTGGCCTCCCATTTGCCTCCTGCTGAATGCCTCTTGTTGTCCCTTTCCTCAGGCAGAACACTCACATAAGTGCTGAAACCCTGCTCCATTTGCCTTAGGAAATCATCAGCCTTTACCTTGAGCAGGCAGACTACTTTTCTTTATCCCTATTTTTCTGCTCACAGAGACTAATTACTCTCCTACTTTCCAGTTCAGGCCGGCAGACCATGCAGCTCCTCACACCTTCCTATTTCTGAGCAAGGCAATCAGTCACGGCTGATTCCCAGCAACACCATCAGTGGCTCATGATTCATCAGCCCAGGGACATTAAAATGCCTCCCCAATATGAACTGCATCACAAAGAGATACTCCATTATATTCAGGTGGAGATCTCCTGTTCTGTTTGCCTTCCCCTGTGCAGATCTTCTTTTGATTTGTTTTAGCAGCTGTTAATAGGTAGAAGGGTCATCAGCAGACAACAGCCAGGTCTCTGGAGACAACGGGTGGTCTGCAGATCAGTACAGCAATGACTGATCTGTTCCTCAAAAGCACAGTGGGGGCAACAAGGTCAGCCATGCCATTTTTGTCAACCTTCTTGTATTTGAAGGCCACTTAACTACAGGTGTAAGCATGGCTTGGTGGGTCTGCATATGGAAACTGCTTAAGCTGGGGACACTGACAGCCCACCCATCCTGTACACGTGTCCCTGAGGCTGCCATCTGCCTCCTTCTAATGCCACTCTGGGCAACTGAGTGGTGTGCTTGTGCACAGAATGGAAGGCAGGTGAGATCCACGCTCTCTGAGTTGGCTGCTCAAGACCCGCCTCCACTGACACTTGTTTAGTAGCCCTGAGTCCCACAACGTTTAATGGACGGAAGGCTGAGCCCTCAGACATGAACGTGACACTTTACCTCCTCTCATCCTTCAGTCTGGGGGTCTGTATGGCCAAGCGCTTCACCCTCTGCAGGCTTCTCTCGTTGATGGTGTCCAGCCCCTCTGTGGGCATGCAGTCCACGTACAGGTGGTACATGAGCAGCCCCTGCGTCTTCTTGCGCAGGCTGTCGGCGCAGGCCACGCGCTCCGCAAACACCTGCGGATCCTCGGCCAGGAACTGCAGGCACACTCGAGGCACCCAGTACTGACACGGCAGCAACGGAGCTCTTCCTGGGAAATCAAGGTACAGCTTACAAGAGGCTGCAGGGAAAACAAAACTCAGAATGGCTCGCAGTGCTGACAGCAGCTTTTTGATAGACAGGATAATTGGGCTGCTTGCAGGAGATCAAAATGAGGGACCAAAGCTGAGGACAGCAAGAGATAAGGAGCATCTGTAAACCTTTCAGGAGAAGGGTACTTCATTTTAATCTGTCCACATTCCCTTTCAAAATGGCATTGACCCAGAAAGCCCAACATTTTACTTTTCTTGAAAGCAGGAAGGATGGGAGAAGGAATAAAAAGAAAAGTGTCTACAAAGGGAAAACCTCAAACGGGATCAAATTAAGATGTGGAGCTCTCTTCCCTGGAGGTTTTTTTCAGATAAGTTTAACAGACACATATCAAGAGAGATAACAGTGAAAGGGATTAAATGACTTCTTGGTGTCCTTCCCATGTCCAGCTAGGACAAGCATGGGTAATGAACTGGCTCTCAGACTATATGACAGGTCCCAAAAGACCTTATTTGAAACACACCTTGTGGAGTTATTCCTCCATTGAGGATGGGTCTCCCTTCTTCGTCACGCACCAGACCTCTCTCGTCTGTTTTATGGACCAAGTAGAGGTCTGTCTCCTTGTCATAATCCAGAACACCAACATCAATCCACTTGTAGATCAACTCCTGGCTTTTGGGGTCCTCTGAGAGAGCCAAGGATTAAAACAAGGTCAGTCCATTCTCCTGGAGGCTACAGCAAATGGACTTTTCTGATCCAAGTGGTGATGCCACAGTCAAATCCATTTGCTTGTTTGAATCTCAGTCAATCTCACAGAGTTTCTGCTGTGACCAATTAAATAATTAATTTAGGCCTTACCGCTTACAATTTTCAACATTTTGCACACACCAGACAGGTATGTATTTATATTGATATCAATATGGATACAGGTCAGGACAGCATTATGCTGTCCATTCAACCCGAGGAGTGATCAAGTGTGGTATTCCCCAAGACAGCTGCAGGCAGAACTCAGCCATCACATGCTGGCTGCCCAAGGATACACAGAGCTTATCTTTCATGCTTCAGTTTTGCAGACAGTCAAGCCTCTGGAGGCTGCTCCAGAGCTGCAAATGCCATTCCCACACTTTAAAGCTACTGTAGATGTGCTAATGTGAGCTGCAGCCACAGCTGGATATCACTACAACTGTACCTAGTAATGCCTTCTCATTGAGAAGGCTACAAATAATTGGAAAACAATGTCCACGTCACTTAATCTGGCCCAGGTTTACTACTTGTATGTTCACTGGATCTGAACTCATCTTCTGATCCTGCATTTGCAGAGAAATCCAGGCAGAACATATTGTGCCCTAGGAGTTATAACACCCTAACTCCATGAAGATAGCTATGCACCAATAAAGAGAAATTTTGTCTGTGCTGACAGAAAGTCAAAAGGCAAAGGCAACTTCTAACAAAGTGGAAATGATCCAGGGCAGGACAGGCAGTCAGTGAGAACTCTGGTCTCTGGCTCCAACTGCCTGAGCCTGGCCAAAATGAGATATGGCTTTTCAGAGCTACACTCATCAGAATCCACACGTTCCCTTCTGCTGAAAGGGACTAGAACTGTTAGTGCTGCCCTGCTTGAGCAAGGACTGATTCAAGTCTTACCATGTCCAAGTACATCATCTGTAGGTAAAAGCGCTTTTCCAGGCACTGGCTTTCTGTCAGAAGATCCTGGCTCCTGTCCTAGTGACATCCACTCTTCTGGAGTTCGACAGTCAAATTCATCATTGTCAAATACCTAAAAAGCAAGGACATGAGAGAAATTAGGATTTACTCCAAAAACAAGAAAACACCCAATAAAAAATTTCATGAGAGGAAAACATTAACATGCAGTTCCTAAATGGGCTACAAAATATGGAAATCAGTCCAGGTGCAAAAGCTGTGCTGATATTTGGCTGACAATGTTCTCCCAAACAGCAGTATTTGTACCTCCAGCCCTTTCCTGGGGAGAACACACCAACAGCTGGAGAGGTTCCCTGCAGCAATACTGCTGACTACTGCATTCAGAAGGAAACATGAGACACCTTTCCTTTGGACACACAAAGGCCAGTGAGGAGCACTCGCAAGGACTATTAGTTTTGATAGAAATTGTGGGCACCCTGCAGAAGATGCTCAGCATTTGTAGAGACCCTTCAGTGCCTGAGCCAGCTCCAAAGCATTTCCTTGGTTTGCTGCTTTTTGTGTCAATACTGGCTAAGCGTCCTCAGAAACCTCCTGTGGTATAAGCAATGAGACAGATCACAGGTACCAAACGTACTCTCTTACCTGTAATGGGAGGTAGATGGGAAACACAGAATCCTTTGTCTCCTCAATAGGTGGCATATCATCAGGGTCATAGTGCCTTGGCATCAACTGATTGGAGTCGATCCCCTTGCTGGCCAGGAGCTCAGCAATGTCAAAGGTGAGATACAGCCGTCTCCTCCTGGGTGACATCAGAAGAGGAAATAACCACTTACTGTGCCTATAAGCCTTCCCATGCCTACAACTCCACTTTTTCACTGTGCACCCCTATCAGTAAAAACATTTTTAGTACACATTGCATCCACGTCTATTTCTTCATTTATAGCACAAAATAATTCAGTGGAAGTGACCTAGAAAGATCAGTTACTCCAATCTCTAAATTATATACTGCACTACGGTACTAATACATTATAGAGCATACACAAAACCAGAAATTTAAAAAAAAATGACAAAAAGATGACATAAACACGATTTAAAAATAAATCCCAGTGAATTGTCTTCTGCATCCTCTGCAAGTCATGCACACCCCACTTTGGAGACTGCTGTCTTACAGCATAAGGTTTTCTTAAGGATTTTTGACAAGTTATGTCTTGAAAGCAAAAGTCAACACACTAATCTGCTGTGTCCATTCCACAATGATGCCTCTAGCTACCTTCTGCTTACTTACCTCTCTACTTCAACCTTCCGAGGGTTTTGCCCTGGAACCCGTTTGAAAGGTATCTGCAGTTTGGGCGTAAATGATTGTTCAGGGAAATCTGACTCAGCAAGGATCTCAGTGGATGGTCCAACCACTTGCTTCTCCATGAGACCTTTAAAATCTGAAGGCATCTTGAATTTTGTGACTAAGAAACAAAGAAGAACGCATCTGAAACCACCAGATATCACTTTGCTTTACACTCACACACAAAGGAGGACTCTGCTGTCTACTGGGTTGTCTGCAGAAGTCACTTCACTAGATTTGTAAGAGAAATCAAGCAGACATCAAATTAGAAACAGAAAGAAAGACCTTTTTTTTCCTGCTACAATATGTGATTATGGTTTTCCAGCATCAAAATAATGGCATAGAAGAAAACTCCAATGAGATGCAGATTTTTAGGAGCCAAGGCACTGACTTGGCTCTAAGGAGTTCTGTTTTGTTCCCAGCTTTGCTACAGACTCTCTACATGAAAGAGTCAGTGGACAATTACTGTCTCCAATGCACAGCTTCCATCACCCTCAGAAAAGGATGGGATCCCCCTGCCTCTCTGGGGGGCCCTGAGACCAAGAGTCAGTCATAGCTGGGAGGAACTTGGTCAAGGTGGTGATAAAGGGTTTATGAACATTACAAGGGAAAAGAAGCTGCACAGGTCATCTTTGTCTCCTGAAGTGCCTATTCACACCTTGGGACAAACATCTCTCTTCTCAGCTTTTGCTCAATCAAACCACCCACTCACATCAGCAATGGTGTGAGAAAAAATTGAGCTGAACAGCCAACAATCTCACCATTTGGCCAAATGTTTTCAACAGGAATTTGGACTAAGAAAAAAGTATACATTTCCAAGAACTGGCAGAAATTAAACCATGTCATTTACCCCATAAATAAACCAAACTGTTTATATTGCTAAACAAGTTGCAAATAATAGAACAGCAGCAAACTGGGAATTTGAAGCTTAACCTAAATTAAGTAATTGCATGCAAGCTTTAAAAAGCACTATTCCCTAGACAGAACTAAGCATTGAACTAAAAATAGATTTCAGTGGAGTGAGAGATTTTCCTTTGATGAACTTTCACACTCTATCAAGGAGAAACTTAAGGCTCTTGTTTGGAATTGGGTATTTTGAATGTCAAGCTTTGAACCCAATTGTTCACTGTGTTGCATGTGCTTCTGGAGTCATGGATGTGACCCTTGATTTCAAAGCAATTGTGCAGAGCAGCCAATAATGCTAAAGCCAGACATGTTTCAGGATGGTTAGGTACAGGAAGGGTCCTCTAAGAGGTCATTCCCTTGTCCTCCTAAAATGGCCCCTGGCTCAGCCCTTGTAGGTGTATGTTTTCTGCTTAGAGACTAAAGGAAATAGCCACTAACTGGCTCCTCTCTCTTTCTACTTCCCTACTTCAGAAAGGGCAGCTAGCCTGGCATGAATGTGCTCTTAAACACTTGCATGGTCCATGAAGTAATTTTGAGGAATCCCTAAAATGCAGCTCTTTAGCCTCGTGTACATCTCTTGCTTGGGGTCTTTACAGAATGGCCCTGATTTGTATTTGTTGTCAAGGAGCACAGCTGTTCCAATTTAGTCACTTTATTGTTGCCAAATCCGTGGCACCATCCATTATGGCACTTTGTGCACTATCAACTATTTATGTCAATACTTAGTGTTTCATTTGCATTTACATTTCCAACCTGATGGCTTCTTCCCCCTTGAAGAAGCAGCAGATCATAAATAGAGTTCTGTCTCCACTTGTTAAAGATGAGTCTAGCCTGTCAAGATTCACTTGAGGAAGCAGTCATTTGTCCTCACTCATGAAAATAAATGTCACATCTAAGCACAGGAGGGTGGTATATACAGTTCCCATCTTTCTCTAAAATCCTCTCACACACACACACTTTCTTCCCACCCACTGCCAGTCTATGATCCATATCCCCAGGAGTGCTCTAGGGGCCAGCGGAGTGCTGGCAAACCTTCAACCATCCTCTTTTCCTATATTTGAGCATCCATGACACAAGTTTTTGTAAGCAGGTGGCACCAGCAGCTCTGTACACACAGAACCCTTGCATCTAGGGAGAACAATCTGCTCTGGGGTGCAGCTGGGTGCAGAATAAATAAATGAGGGAAGGCCATGATTTTGGCTATACCTAAATCCTGAATACAGCTTTCACAGGCAGGTCCCATTTTTGGGGTTGTCATGTGCTGGGCCAGCAGTTTAACTTGATGATCCTTGTGGGTCCCTTCTAACTCAGGATACTCTATGATCTTCACAGGAAAGGCACACTGCTGGCTCCATGCACAGTAAGAACACATGCAAATTCAGTGTTCTCCTGGCAGCAGGACCAGAACTCCCACAGGCACCAGCACAGTCCACCCTGAACCTTGGGGGAAGTGGATCTATCCAGGAGAAAAGGAAGCAGGGTTTTACCACCCACTCAGATCACTTTGCTGCACCTCTAAATGAAATTCACTTTTCACGGGATATTCAAGCAGCTCAGCACCACCCTGAGCACTGAAAATGAAAGCAGAGCAGGAACCCTGAGGCAGCAGCCTAATTCCCAGCATGCCCACCATAGGCAACCTGAACAGTTATGGCCCAGTTTCCTGCCCCACCTTGTTCCCTCTCAGTGTATTTACCTTTTGGGGTGTGCTGCTCCTGCTCTGCCTGGTTCACCAAAGACTGGGACACGTGGGGGCCAGCAGAAGCACCCTGGAATGTGAGGGAAGTGTCAGAGCACAGTTGTGGCATAGTGTGAGTGGGGATCATAGAGGTACAGAGATAAAGTGTGACTGTAAGACTGACTTTACCAGAACTTTAGGGACAACTGAGACTGTGAGTAATGGTCAGAAGAGGCTCAGAGACACAAATATCTGAAAAGTTCAGCCCAATGCACAGGGGCAGGGGATCTCCCAGCAGCGTGTGGCCTGATGTCAGCTTAGGATGTTGACTGGGGGCTGATTCAGCAGCCAGTCATTAGGGTTTTACTGCCATATATCACCACAAGCACAAGCCTGCCCTGCCATACTGGCATCCCAAACCCAGGAAATCGTGACAGTGCTATCACTGGCTACAGAGGAAGGCAGCACACCTCTGACCAGGATAAGCCTCATGGATTCACTTTGTAAAGATCAAGGTCTTGCACAAAGGCCTCTGAGCAAAGGAAGGGCTAGGACCTGGGATGAAGCCTGCATGTGTCCACACCAGCTGTACCATCAGGCTTTTCCTTTCAGAACAGTGCTGGAGAAAGAACTGCTCTTTGCACTTACCCCCAAGCTTCTGGAGGGTCCTGGAGTAGGGACATCAGCAGAAGCCCCACTGCTGGTGCTAGGCTGGCTCCTCCTCAGAAAATTCCTCAATTCCTTCCTGGCTTTCTCCATCTTCTCAGGAGAACAACGCCGTGACCTAACCCTGGGCTTCCTATGAGAGGAAAGACATTGAGCCTGGCACACACTGTATCTTTGGCACTCCTCCACACCCTCCCACAGCGCTGGATATCCTTGACTTGCTACAATGAGCGGGTAACACGGAAGGCTCCATCCCCTGATTCCACACCATTCACGACCTGGGGGCCATCAGACTCATGTGGCTGCCTCAATGGCTCACTAACCCTGGAGAAACAGATCGCTTTGTTATTCCAGATGGGTTTTGGAGTGGGAAAACCAGCAGTATACAGAAAAGCTGCTTTCCTTAAGCAGTAGGGGCTTCCCGGATCTGTGGCAGCATTCGAAAGGCCACCAGGAGAATTTGAGTAAACTGGGACTACAAGAGTAGTACTACTTTTGCTGCACCCAAATCCCTTAAAAACCTGGTCACACTTGACTCCAGTGGAGTAGGCTACAGCCTAGGATACCAACACCGCTACTCCCAGGTGTAAGTCTGCCTCTTTCATTTAAATAATTCATGACAGATGTTTAAGCATCACCTAACACATATTAAAATATTGCCAGAAGCTCCCCTCTTTCTCCTCCTGCAGGGGATATTTTTGCTCCGCTCACAAATAATTTCTGCTCTTCCACCTTGGGAGACGCAAGTCCAGGCAAATATCACAGCTGCACAGCTTTATTTTATAAAAACCTTTGTGCACTGAGAGATACCAATTAAGAACAGCTCTCAGACTTCTGGCAGGAGGATAATGCAACCCTTGGTTTTAGGCTTGTCTAAGCACAGAGATGACTATTGTAACTAATTAGAACAGCTAAAGTGACACAAAACCCTCCAGCCTGCACATGCATGCACTGATATAATGATGTACACATACCTGTGTAGCTTATTTCTATAAAGTATGAGTCAAAGCTCTCCATGGCATCTCTCGAAGGTACACCGAGGCCAATACAGCTTACTGATCAATTCCTGCTCAGGGCTAGACCCAGACTCCTCATCCAGCCCTCCCTGACTAGTGGTTTGTCTCCTGCACCCTTGCTAGGACCTTCCTTACTTCTGGTAGCCAAGCCTCTGCAGCAGGAGTCTTCCAGCTTTCCACAGCTAAGTTCTGGAAAGACCTTGCCGGGTCTTGAAGGCCACATCTGGCACAGTACTTGTCTGGAGTCTCATCCTGACCTGGGGACAATGCCACCAGATCCCTTCCTGCCATGCCCTCTCTGCTCTGCTCTTGAATGGAGTGAAAACTCTGCTCACCCTATACTCCTGATGAGAGAGGGCAATCTTTTCAGAATTTCACCTTGCTGCCTGTCTGTGAGAATGAATCGGGTACAGCAGAGAAAGCATTACATGCATGCCGGAGATAAGAGGGAATAACTGTGCTGGTTTATTACTGCAGGTTCAAGCCAGTGCACAATTTTGAGAGGTTGAATCAAAAAAGAAATCAGATAATAAATCAAGGTTACCATGATGCGAATCTTTTAAGTGAAATGGAGTAAACGAACAGATTGGAAAGACCTGGGAGATGAGATCAATAATACCCCCTCCCCTCCTTCAAGCTAGAAAATCTCCAATCTCTCTCCTCACAGCTTTGCTTTGGCATGGCAACTGGAACCTCACACCCTGAAGAATGAATTTTCCATGGAGGATTTTGTTTTTATTAGCTATTTTATGCTCTGGCCATATCTATTTTAGCAGCCCAGCAGGACTGATTGGAATCAGCCAAGATCCAAGGATTCCTGATGAATCACTGCTGGACTCTTTCGTGCCTGCCGCACTGGCTCGGAGAACAGCAGCAAGGCGGAACGACCCTGCGGTGCCTCTCCTGATGTGTCACCTCAGCATCCTCTCCTTGGGAGCAGGGCCAGCATGCCAGCATGACTCGCTGTACTTTTGCCTCTCACCACCAGAACCCTAAAACCATCCAATTAAAGAAGCCAGCTCCAGGACACAAGGTTCATCTGAACCTTTAGTAGGGGTGAGGGGCTGAACCCATTCCCAATTTAGCAGGACTGGCAATTTCTGTCTAGAACCAAAATAACGTGGCTGCTGCCCATGATGGACAAGTTTCCATGACTGGGGAAGAGTGTACCAAGACAACCCACAGCAAGCCTAATTCTTTGCTACTTTGCTCGCTGTGTACTCACTCACACCTCAGTAAAGCCCATCCTGAGCGCTTATGTCAAAATAAAACAAACCCCTACTCAGTGTCCAGATCAGAAACATCCATCATGCTCTCCCAGCTGCCCAGAGGGAAGGCCCCTGTGTTTGCAATTGCAAAAAAACCTGACACACACCACTTAAAATAAAGAACAAAACCAAGCATCCAAAGTTTTCCCAGCAACTCCCCAAAGAAATCATTAAAACGGCTTGTCTGAGAGCACTAAAGCTGATGTGGATATGGGAGAACTGCTAAGCACAAAGGGAATCCTACTCTCCTGCCACACCAGCTGCTGGGATGTGTCTGGGTTTTTCAACAAGGAGCTTCCCAGAGCATGGAGGAGAGCTCTCTTCAGTGCTAGCCTCCAGCTAGGTGGTTTGGCTGGTCCCATCCACCTCTCAGGAATGGTCTCCAGGCTG
Source organism: Motacilla alba alba (assembly GCF_015832195.1). Classification (NCBI taxonomy): domain Eukaryota; kingdom Metazoa; phylum Chordata; class Aves; order Passeriformes; family Motacillidae; genus Motacilla; species Motacilla alba. Next base: position 14,591,719 of record NC_052027.1, read on the forward strand.
GTTTCAAAGATGAGAAGAGACCCTCTCTCTTTTACTCAGCCTAACAGCTGATTCAAGAGTTTGCTGCAGAGCCATTCCCTCTTTCCAAGCTTCCAACACCAACTGCCTTGAAAGAATGTGCAGCATGCAGACCTAGGGCTGTCCTCCCCTCCCTCCATCCAGGGGTGACCCCAGCCCCTCATGCCAGGCCAGCAGAGCTTGGCATGGATTGCCCGGGTGAGAACACCTTCCATCCTGCAGCGAGCACACAAGGGCACTTCAAGCTTTCAGCCAGCTCTGCTACAGCAACTGCTGATGGTGCTGCATAGCTTGTGCTCAAGGATTCCCTGGCTGCCTGAGTGATCCTGAAGAAGAGCAGTGAAACTGCCCAGTGCCCCCTCACACTCCAGCTGGGGGCAGGAGGCTGGATACCTGCCACATTCACAGCCTTCAGTCCTGTCCTACTAGGAGCACTTTCCTGAGGACTGAAGCTCTCCTTTGACAAGGAGGAGCACAAAGGTGGAGGAAATAAGAGTCCAGCTCATCGCAAGTAGAGGAGATGTCTTCCAGAAAGCAGCTTCTCTGCCCTCCTCAGTAACCCTTCTACCCCCCTTGCACACCTGCGAGCATCCCCGTTCTTTGCTGGCAAACATCAGGCTGGCATCAAGCTGTCCCAACTTTAGCTAGAAAATATTTTCCTGACTGCTGAGACACCTATCTCTGCACTAGTTTAGTCATGCTCCCTCACACCTGAAAAGCATGTTTCCTAGATATACCAGGTACGACGTATTATGCTAAATTGAACTATTCAAAGTGAGAGCATATTCTTATGGCACTGCTGACACAACATTAGTTACAGCGTCTGTGTGTCATTGTGGCAAAACTATAATTACAATTTCTCGGTAAATCCAGGCTTTACACATCCAAGAGTCAAACTCCCACATGTCTTGCTCAACGTCTGGTATGAGCTTTTTGATCTGTTGCCTCTACTTCAATTCTTTGATCCAAAGCTTTGACAAAATGGGACTATTTTCTTTCAAATAAGGTTTAAAATGGCTAAAAATTGCAACAGAACTAGAGACTAGTACTTTAAATATCATCTAACCCCTAAGCAAAACCGCAGATTGAAATCTAGTATTTATCTAAAATCTATCTATCTGTGCATAGCCAGAATCCCAGCTACTAGACCATCTGGACACCAACATGCAGAAATTCCCTCTTCCTATAATTTAAGCCCTACAATATAAGCTCAGACAAGGTGATGCGCTCTCAACAAACAGCTTTAAACATTATCCCGTACTTCAAAACCCTTCTACTCTAAAAAGAGACTTGAAAGTAATTTCGAGTTTTATAGCAGCCCATTCCCTCCAACAATTTGCAGAGTTTTAAAATTGATTTTCCTCCGGGTTTTTAAAAGCTTTCTTTTCTCCGCGGGAAAGCACCGCGCCAGCACGCCCCGCACCGGGGAGCGGCGCGGGCGGGGGGCGGCCGGTGCTGCCCGTTACCCGCGGGGCTCAGGGCACGGCCTGCGGCTACAGCCGGCCGCCAGGCGTTCACACCGCGACCCCGACGAGCCTTGTGTCACTGACGGAGCACAGCCCGGGTGAAACAAACGCCGCTGCAGGTTTCATTTCCGAGAGCCCGCGGGTGCGGGAGGAGCAGCCGGGGGTGTTAACGTGCGGCGTGTGGAGAGGGGGCAGCGCCAGGAGCTGCTCCCAGCGCCCACCCAGGGCCCCAGCCGCGGGGCACACTCCGCTCCCAACGCTCCGAGGAATCCTGGCCCTGCCCGCCACTCCCGGGTGCAGAGCGCACCGGGGGACCCCCTCATGATCCACCCCTGCGCGCCCGTCCGCCCTCCCGGCCCAGCCCCGAGCCTCTCCTCGGAGCCCGCCGCCCCCTGCTCGGGGGGCCAGTGGGGCCCTGCCCGGCCCTGCCTGCGGGCGGTACGCACCGACCGGCCCGAGTCCGCCCCGACCGGCCCGGGTCCGCCCCGACCGGCCCGGGTCCGCCCCGACGCCGCAGGCGTTGCCGCGGGAGCAGGGGCGGGCAGACGGCTCCGGCCCGAGAGCGCCGCTCCCCCCGCGCGGGCCGTTGGGCTGGTCCGGAGCAGGCGCGGGGCAGCGCGGGCCCGAGCCGCGGGCCACGCCACGCCCGAGCTGGGGGGGAGCGCTCTCCCGGGGCACGGCGCTCTGGCCAGGGCTGCGGCTGCCGGCGCGGGGCTGTGCAGAGCCCCCGGTGCCACCGCAGAGCCGCAGCACAGCTCCCGGTGCCCCTTCAGCTGCCGCCGCACGGACATCGCAGAGCCCCTGCAGCAATCTTAGAGTCACCGCTGCGGAGTTGCCGCTGGCGTCCCTGAGTTGCCACCACGGGGACACCGCAGAGCCGCCGCTACCGCTTCAGAGTCACCACCGAGTCACCAGCGTAGGGCCAACGCGGAGCTGCCACCAGAGGCTAGGGCTGTGCAGCAGTGCCACCGAGCCAGCACCACCCCGTGCCTTGCAGGGCTGCCAGCCCCGGGCTGCTCGGCGTCCCGGCAAGGAGCCGCCGAGTGCCGCTGGGGCCAGCCCCCCCTGGCCGTGCGAGGCAGGCGAGGGGCTGGGTGACTGCTGTCCCTGTGCCACCTCCCGCACCAGCTGGCTGCCAACCCTGCCGGCCACTGACCAGGAAGGTCCAGCAGATCCTTCCTCCATCCCATCTCCAAAATGAGTGGAGGCAGGCAGGGTGCTGATGTAGAGCTGCACCTTGGCTTGTCTAAATCAACCTTGTGTACCCATGGAAGTCTTGAGCTAACAGATCATGTTGGGTGGGGATGGGAGACTGCTGGCCCTGGAGAACATGTCACCCCTACAGAAGGAAAAGTGGCACCGAGTCCTGTTGAACAGGCTGGTCCCCCACAGAGGGAGTGGTGGGGAAGGGACAAGCAGTGCCAGCCCTGCGGGGGAGTGAGGAAGAACAGGTTTGGATTATTTTGGGGGAGAGGAAGGAGGTGGAAAAGCAGAGAGGAAAAGATTTAAAGAGGAAAAAACCCCAAGCCATAAGAGATCTACTGTGAAGGAGTACAAAGGGCAGAGGAGGAGGAGGAAAGGATGAAACAGGAGATGAGTGGAGGCTCCTCAGGAGGAGAGCTGTGGCAGGCGGGTGGGCAGGGGCTGCTTCGTAGCTCCTTTGAGGGGCTGCTTTGTAGCTTCTTTGAGACCCCCAATGCCTGCTGGTCCAGTCCAGGCTGACAGTAAATCCTGCTGCTTCCCAGCTGTGCACCTGGGAGTGGTGCAAGTCCTAGAATCCAGGGCCAGAGGAGCAGGACATCACAGGTGGCAGGCGGGCCCAACAGATGCCTGCCGGGCCTTGTGAGGGGCAGAGAATTAGGCAAAGACGCACCAGGATGGGGGGCATGCCATGGGAGGCAGCAGAGCCAGGCCAAGAGCACTGGCTCCCCTCCCTGCCTGGGTACCTGCCTGGTAAAGGGCCTGGTAGTAGAGGGGAGTGAGGCATTTGTGCCATCCAAAAATTTGCAAATGAGGGGATGTGAGGTTTGGACAGAGAAAGGTGGGGCAGGCAGAGCCTCAGGCAAAAAACACAAGCTTCTCCAGATAAGCAAGCTCCCTCCCAGCAATGCTCCGCTGCTGCCAAGGTGTTCAGAGGATTGGCCCCATGCAGCAAGGAGGTCTCTGGGTGGGTTGGCACTCCATGCTGAGCTGCTCCCACCCCACTGAAAGCAGCGGATGCTGGAGGAACTCCCAGGTGTGAGTCCTCTGTCATACTGCTGGCCTCATAGCTTTACTTAAGTAAGGAGCGCTGCTGGCTTGCCTCAATTATGTTTGATATAATTACAGCTCTTGCTGGAGTTCCCTGGAGTCACATCCCAGATGGCTTCTCTGATTGAGAGGAAACAATGGTGGAGCCCCGTTGTCCTTTGCACGGGAAAAATATGCATCTGTTTCATGCTGGCTTCACCCCCCCTGCAGTGAGCTGGGATTCACAGCAGGTCCTGCCCTTCCTGTGGTCAGCTGGGCTTCGTTTTGGACCAGGCTTTCAAAGTTCACCACAAAATGTTTCAGCAAGTCAGGAGGTGAAAGCCCCACTGATTCGACTGGCTGAGCCTTCACAAACCCACCAGGCCAGAACAGAAAGCAAACAGGTGTGTGAGCCACCTGCTCTCCATCCGTGTGCTGCCACGTCTGATCCACTCCCTGATCTGCCTTCAAAAGGCCTTTCTGGTTCTCCAGAGCCTTGCTGGCACTGTGTCCTGCCTCCATGGGTGCTCCTTTAGCCCACGAAGATCAAGCAGGGGAAGTGTTACTTACCCACTTGCAAGGGGCAGCAGGTTCAAAGTGGCAGTGGTGACGGTTGGCACAGCTGACCATCTTTGTGCTTTCACCTTCTCGTATCAGTCTGAGCTGAGATCCAGCTCCTGGCTGGGTCAGCACGAAAGGTTTAGTGTTGTCTTTCTTCTGACAGTTCCTCTTAGTTCTTTTTTCATGGGCTCTTTTGAGGCCACTGATTAGGTGCTGAGTTCCCAAGAAAACAGTTCTCCAATAAGAGGTTCCTGAGTCCCTGCTGAAACACAGTGGTCAGTGACTTACCAGTATTTTCCTCAGTGCAAGGCTGTTTTGGGAGAAGGAATACACTAATCTCCCTGTGTCCTGTCACTCCACTGGAGTGAAAGCATGAGCAAAGGCTAGCAGAGTCTGGACTCACAGGGAGGGAGAGAGCTCTCACACAGTTACCAGACATGAGAATCAAACCAGTTTCAGTAGGTGTGAGGATGTGAGCTGGCACTGGAAAGGAGAAATATGTGAAACATGCTAGTGGCTCATTCTGTCTCTGAGGCTCTTTTCTGACTGAAGAGCCTAGCTTTTCTTGTACATGGTCTGAGCTGTTGGAGCCACTTCTCCTGCTCTGCAGTTCCACTCATTTGGCTCTCCTGCATCTATCCCAATCCAATAGCCCAGAAAACCCCATATCACACCAAAACTTGCTTCTACAAACAGCTTTCCCTTAGTTATGAGAGCAAAAATAAAATAGCAAACATCCCGACTTCTGTGGACCTTGGCGATGATGTGCTGGTTGTTTTGTTCCATCACTTGCACCTACCCCCTACCGTGGGTGGCAGGCCCCATCAGATTTAGCAATGTTTCCATACCCACCCCACACACATTTTGCTGAAGGTGTAAATGATCCTCAAAGCACAAGGCCACTAGAGAATAAGGCCCTAGATTTCTCTGTCTCCACACCTACATGTGTTCCCACGCACAAGACACAGCATTAATGTGGAGTAAAGCACCACATGTTGACAATGCTAACAGTACATTTGACAGAAAGTCCTCAGATCGAACCTCAAGACTCAAACCCCTGAGAAACTCATAAAGCAGGGAGAGCCAGGACAAGGTCTGGCTTCTTGTTGCCTCAGCACTTCTCCTGAAGGGGCAGGTTGATTCTGAGGAGGTGGTATCGAGCCAGATTCTCTTAATATTCCTGCTGCTTTCAACAGCTCTCTTGACACAAGGCTGTTACCTTGAATTCAGTCAGGCTGGGACCAGGGAACAGTTTGTAGCTGCAAGTTCTGTACTTTCCAGCCAGATTTTGGTTCAGAAAGCGGAGACTTTGGCTCTGATACTGACATTCTTGTTAGCTAACTTCATCCTTCACCTGCGCCGCAGTACATCATCTCCTCACTGTGTGTTCTCTCACATTGGGGATCACATCATTAACCCAGCCAGAAGGCTTCCCCAGGGAATTTGCAGGCAGAAGTTACTGCCCCAGGAAAGACACACAAAAAGCGTGGGGCTGTCCAGAAGGAGGAAGATGACAGCGAAGATCACCAGGGCCAAGCCTCAGCAGGCAGGGAGCAGTGGGGATGGAGAAGATAAACAAGCCTCAGTGAAGAGATCTCAGCACTGGGGGGCAGAGGAGCTTGCAGTAGCCGTTTTCACACAATTGGTTCAGCTGATTTGGCCAGAACTGACTCAAATGCAATGGTTCTTGTTCTCCATGGGGCTGCTGACAGAAAGAACTTCTCAGCAGGAAGCTCCCGTAAGTTGGGAGATTTTTCCAAGAAGAGCCCAGATGTACTTCACAGGCACCTTGATTCCAGTGAGGGCTAGTAGCAGAGGTGTTCCCAAATATCCTGTCCTCTGGCTCCCAAACCCCCTGGAGCTAGACCTTAAATTCCTCAGAAGTCCCAACAGATCAATGGCCAGATTTCATGCAGATGACAGGTCATCTGTCAGAACATACTCAGGAGGTTTGGAGCTCTTTAGTTCTGCAGCAGATACGGTGCAGCTACTTCCCCATTACTTGTCCTCTTTATGGAAAGGCTGGAAAATTTCCCTGAAGCTTCCAGGGGAACTTCAAGCTTTTCATGAGAGACAGAGGCATCTTGGCTCCCTACCACAAATGAACTTGCTGGGGGCTGTGGAGAGTTCTGGTTCAAGTCTGTGGTCTGAACCAGACCTGTCAAGCTCAATGTTAAATCTCCTCTCAGCAGGTAAATGTTGAAATGATCTGGCTTTGAGCAAAAATTCCAGCCTTTGCTGACAAACAGCAACAGACTCCTGTGAAAAGCCTTTCTTTCAACCAACTGGCATCTGATCAAGGAATCCCCAACCTGTTCAGATTTTTTCCACTAGGAAGCATGTGCCAAAAGCTGGAATTGATCATCATGTGAACACCGCTGTTTCACATGCTGTACACAACAGGGCCTGTGCCAGCAGGCTGAACAGAGCAGCACAACCAGTGCATGTCTTTGCACCATGAGAGGACAACCTAACATTTTTTTTTAATTTAAAATGGCTTCAAAATAGAGTTTCTTGAACTTGTTCATCAGCTGATTTATTGCACCAGGTGCCAGCCTGACTTCCTGCCATCACTGACACAGTGCTGTCAGTAGATGAGCATTCATACCATTTGTCTGGCTGGTTCATCTACCTTGAAGTACCTCTCACTTGGCAGGGAATATTCTCCATGAGTAGCTCTTTTAAATACAATAAACAATTTTAAACCATTGGTGGAAAACAAACAAAAAACCAGAAACAAACAAACCCCAAACAAACAAACAACCAACCCCAAAAAACCAGAACAAAAACCCCAAGAAAGTTTTTTGCTATTTTCATCACGTTTTTGGTAATTGTAGAAATGCAAATATGAATGCAGATATGAAAGCCAGAGGAGAAAGGGAGCAGAGTTTGGGTGTGACCTTTCATTGCTTCTCAGCCTGTCTGCCCCACACCCAGTGTCCATCCTGCAGAGCAGGTGACATTTCTGGGGATCTCAGAGGGAAGGAGATTCCTGAAGCTTAAGGCTGAGCTTCTTCTGCCCAAAGAAATTGTCACCTGGTTAGTGAGTGCCAATCTTTTGCCTCGGTACAGAGCTCAGAGAAGGCAAAATGTGAAGGAAGCTGTGGTTGTGGCATTGCTGTGAGGAACTGGGCAACCAAGTGAGAGGAATTATAGCTTCCAAATGTGTACCGACATCCTGCTAATTCCCAGATCTCCCCCTACTCCCTCCTCTGCTGACGTTCCAGTCCCCACTTCAATACCTGCCAGGTCCTTTTAGAGAGCTGACATTTCCATTGCTGACATTTTCTGCAGCTCCATCTGGGAATTAATGTCCGGATATTAGCAGCGATGGGGCCGTTTATCATAATTAGTCTCATGAAGCTACTAAGCATCCAACTATTTTTCATCAGCGCCGAGGAAATAAACTGCAGGATCCAGTAGACGAGACGGACGATTTATTTATTGATTGATTTATTTTGGTCTGTCAGGATGCAGCTTTAAAGTTTGTTGAGATGAGCAATGCTCCTCGGAGGCAGTGACGACAGCAGGGCTGGCTCACCTTGGGTGTGCAAGCTGCAGAGAATAGGTCCCCAAACCCCCTGAGACAGTGAGGAGGCATTTGTTATCCTATTAATATCCTGTTATCCTAGGCTCTAGCCTCCTGCACTTATAAAATGACAAGTTGTGACAGGTTGAACCTTGTCTGGACAAGCTCAGGAAGAGCCAGCTGCTAGCCCCATGATGGCATTATGAACAAAAGCCATCTCCAGGCATGGATTTTCTTCTCTGTCAGGAACAAAGCAAGGGTGCTGTGTACCCTACAGGAGGTGGCACAGGGGCCAGCAGCTCCAGGACTTTCATTTGGCTGGGTGTGCACGCTTGTGCTTGGACCTTAATGCTAAACAGAGGATGCTGCAGGCAGCACATGTGTCTGTCACCTTCCAGAGGTGCCTGGGAGCAGATGAAGCTGTTTTCTCACTTGTCGTCCCAGTTGGAGCAGGGTGAAGTACAAGCTTGTTGTTTTCCTTCCTCAAGGACTGGGATTGAAAGGCAGGGAAGCAAAGTGCCATGCACACGAGATCTCATGCTGTGTGCACTACAAGCAGGGGAAGGGTACTGTGGGTTGGATCTTATCTCTGCCAGAGAAGGTGGCTGATGCTTGCTGTGGTCTCAATCTTAATTTTTGGGGGCCAGGGCAATAGATTGTCCATGTTTCTATGAGTTTGGCTCCAGCTCCCTGCTCTCAAGGCATAGCTGATGCCTGAGCTGCTGAAATCTAACAAGGGTTGTTATCCATCCTGATGGCTACTACTCAGGGCAAGGAGCCTGTATTGATTTCAGGAGCTCTTCTACCATTTTGCAGGCTTCAGTGACCTCCTGACACATTCTGAGTGGGAGGAGATGGGAGATCCCTGGCAGGGTCATCTGCCCTGCACCACACTGCTCCGCATGGCTCGTAGCCCAAAGGCCTAAGAATGAGGATTGCAGTGCTGTGTGGAGCTTCTGCCCAGAGTGAGGCATGAATGGCTTCTGAATTCAGTGCTGCTCTTCTCTCTATCCCCATAAAACCCCACAAAATCTTGCTACATCCCACACACCTCAGCGCTCACCTGCAGCAAGCCCACCTCCTCCCTGCAGGCTGATTATCAAGAGCTTTCCATCCTGAGGTTTGCTATGCAAACATCAAACATTTGTGTTTAAATATTACACTCTTCTGCTGATGTGAAGCTAGTAATTACAGCCAGATGGGACCTGGCTCACAGGCAGACACAGGGCCCACACGCTGCTCAGTGGTGGCTATTTTTTTTTTTTTTTTTTTTGCAAAACCATGTGGCCGACCACCAGCAGGAATATAAAAAAAAAAAAAAAAAAAAAAAGCTGAATGCAATTAAAAACAATGGGGAAAAAAAAAAAAAGAAAAGCTTTCTAAATATATCATGCAATATATTCCAGGTGAGCACTAAATGTTCTGGCTGCAGTGCCTGGCAGCCCTAGTACCATACATGGGACATGATCCAAGCCAGCGTGCTCAAGCCATACATCCCTCCAGGCACAGCCTGGTGATGACATGCACTGATTTGGGGTCAGCACCTCCTGCAACACCAGCAGGGTCTGATCCTGAAAAGCCTCCCTCAGCTGAGGAAGAGCTCTTTTTGCTCAAGGGCCTGATTCAGCCCATGCTCTAGTCCATCAAAGTGGCCCCTACTAGGGTGTCACAATCCCAGGGCCACCACGCTGCTGGCATGAGCTTACAGCTGCTGCTGCCTCCTCAGCTGCTGAGTGGAGGGATCCCCTTCACTGCACAAGCCTGCACACTTTTCTGCCTTCCACAAGCTGCCCAGGGTAGGAAATACTTCATTTTCTACCCCCTCCAGGATTTCAGATCTGCTTCTACTCAAGGCAAAACAAAAGCATTGCAGTGAGTGGTGGATTTTTTTCTCCTGGATCATAGCCCACAGTCCATATTCACATTCCACATCTGATTGTGTTTTTAATAGATAATCTTCTCCCCATTGCCTCTCACCTACACATCTACCAAAAGGTGAGCAGGAACGTATCAGTTTCAGCAAAATGCCCCCACTGTTTGTGCTACCCACCACCTGTGTTGTATATACACACCACCAAGTACCCAGGAAACAATCCCCTCCTTGCCCCACACACCTGATTGAGTTCCAGCAGTAACAGTGATGCAGGTAACAGCCACCACTCTTGCCTGAAAGAAGGGCTAGAGTTATCCCATCATACACAGTTTAAGTAGCCCCAGAAACCACTGCAGGTGATGCCACTACAAGCTATAAAGGCCACAGCCCTTCCTCTGCAATCAATCCAGCCCTGTGCCTCACCCTCCTTTTTACTCTCAGGATGCTTCCAAGCCAAGCAGGACAAAGCCAGAGCCCAGTTTCTTGTCCAACCAGCCAGGGATGTTTAATTCCTCGGGACAGCTGCTGGGATATTCCTCCATGTTGCAACAGTTGGCATTACACAGGTACCTGCTCACCCCTCCATCTGCAAATGGTGTCCCACAGCCAGCCTGCCAGACAGGAGCCAGCAACTCTGGTTGCAAGGAGAAAAAAAAGAAAAAGCAGCAAACGGGAAAGAAAAAAAAAAGTAATCATTGCTTTGTGGGAAACCACAGAGGCATAGCAAACACGTGCTGTCATTTGAGACAAGCACCGAGCCCTGATAGCTTTCCCTGTTGAGGAAATCAGGATCAGCCTTGGTGGGAGGCAGAGAACCTTGATCTCACTTGTCTGCCATCTCTCTGGGGTCTGCTTCTCCCTCCTCCTGTTTCTACAGGTTTCTAACTTCCTAAATCTTCCTCACAGGACCACGAGTAGAGCTTTCCAAGGAAGCTTGTTTCTGATGTCATATACCCCAGGAGAACATTATCTTCTGGGAAAGGAAGGGAAGGGAAAGGAAGGGAAAGAAAGAGAAAAGAAAGGAAAAGGAAGGACTCGATGCCTCCCTGCTTTCTACACCCAAGAAGCAGAGCTTTGGCATACCATTACCAACCCTTGTTTCTGCAGTAACCTTATCCAGCTCTGCATGGGTCTGTGCAAGCTCTGTTGTACTACTGTTGCCTTCATGAATAATGGATCCCCCTCCACCTTCCCTCTCCTCTTCCCTGTTGGATCTCATTTCATTTTGTATGAAATGGTATGTTTGCTGCTTCCCTGTTTTGGTCTGAACATTCTGATTCCCAGCTCCAGTTCCCCCTCTTCCCAGGATGTAACCCCGGACTGGTGAGGGCAGAGCCTGTACTGGGGCACCTTTGGCTCCTGGCTTGCCTTCTGCTAGGAAAGAGTTGATCCCTGATAGTCCTAGAAACCTGTAAATTCTCCTTCTCTTCTGGAATATTCAATTTCAAAGACTAAAAGTAAAATTCCAGGAAAAAAATACTCTAATTCTAAAAAGTCAAGTGTCTATGCCTAAAAGAATTATATCTACAATTCTACACAGGTTTGGGCCACAGAACACTGGGGGTCACTTCTACAGTGCAGTCTGGAGGATTTAATTTCCTTTGTTCTTGGAAATACCCAGCTTTATTGAGCTTGATCTGGTAAAGACCACTATTTTTCATTCTCCTTCAGGAGTCTCAGGCTCAGCAGTGAGGTAGCCCCAGTTTTAGCAGGGAATATGCCGTGGCATTTAGCAGCTTCATGGGTGCCTCTTGCCTTAGGTCCCGCTGCAGCAGCACCATGATCCAAGGTGAAGGCTTGGTTAAGTTCATATAAAGCTGTTTTGAGTGATTTGTAGGGTTTTTAGGTTTGTAGACATGAAGGTCTGTCAAAGGTGTGTGCTGATCCCAGTTTCCCAGTCCTTCTTCTTTAGTCTTGTCATTCCAGATTACAAGAAGCACCAAGTTCACATGCCCTTCTCTGTGGCTGTACCTTACCACTGTGTCTTCTGCCACCCTCACCAGCCCAGTTTTTAATCTCTGCCACGCTCACCCTGCAGATCCACCCACTTTGGAGGTTTCCACAAGGAGAACCTGTGTTTAAAAAAGAACTGTGAGGATCTGAAAATCGAGGGCAAGGATGTCAAAAAACTTGGAACCAGGAGAGTGGAGTGCAATTTAAGTGAAAGTGTAATACTTACAAAGGGAAGGGAAGAAAACAGGGTCCTCAGTGAGAAACCCCACTGCCAGAGGCCTTTGGAAAGACACCAAATCAGTTGCCTGGAAACTAATGCTGCCCCTTGTTATTGTCAGACACAGGAAAAACCCACAAGTGCCATAATTCAGGCCACCACTGCTGTCTTTTTCTCTTGGCTGAATGGAAGAAGCAAAGAGAAGAGGCTTTTCATGCTCTGCGGGTAGTAGGGTATCTCCTTGCCCTCAGCTCAAGGGGTTGCAGGCTCTTTGCTTTTGCATCTGGATGGTCAGTTCCCTTGGCAAACCTTATGTCCTGAAATTTAGAGGCTAAATCATCCTTCTACAGCTTTTTAAAAATTAAGAAACAGTTGAAGTTGGCAGGAGCCTCTGGAGACCTCATCCGACCACCTGGCTCAAAGAAGAGCCAGCTCAAGCAGGTTGATTTGTACCACATCTCATCAGGTTTTGAATATCTCCAAGGAGGGAGACCTTTCAGCTGCCCTGGGTAGACAGTTCCAGTGTTGGATTACCCTTCTGGTGAGGTTTTTTGCTTAAAATTTAACTCAAAAACTCTTTGACAAAAAGGACTGTATAAGTGACTATTATAGAATGAAACATGCACATACACACGAAATTGCCCAAAACAATCTGGATGCAGCAAGTTTAGTGTTAATTCCACAGCTGAGGTATTTTCCAGAGGACCCTCATCCATCCCACGCACAGGACAGACTTTGCACTCTGAGCAAAAAGTCTCACAAGGCTTTTCCACAGTGTTGTTCAGTGCACGAAGCCTGAGGCAGGATTTACTGCACATTATTCCATCTCTGCTAGGGAGGTAGGGTTATTAGTCTCCTAAAAAGCTTTTCAATCGAGTTCACTAAAATAGCTGAATGTTTCAAAACTGGTAATGATTTTAGCTTTGCATGTTCCCTACCAGAGGATGGGTCCATGCTATGGCTGTTTTACAGGGGACAAAGCTTGAGCCCAGAAGGGCTAAAGGGATGGGGTGCTGCATGGACACACCAACAATGAGGACATTACAGAGCCCTTAAAAGGTGTAGCAACTTCCCTTCAGGTCAAGAGGCTTTAATAAAGCAAGCATCCCATGGCAAACCAAGCTGCTGCATGAGGAGTAACTCAGTGCCCGGGTGGCAGTGGCAGGGTCTGTGCTTGCCCTGTCCTCAGCATTGCTCTGCCTTAGTGTGCTCAGCATTTCCTACAGCCCACAGGGAAAGAGGCCTTGGGCTGCAGGAAAGAGGGAATCGGTCAATTCAAATTAAAAGAGGCTGAGATTGTCCAAACCTGGGTCTAGGCAAGTCTGGCTCATCCTAGCCTAAGCACTTTGCATTTGAGGGGGGCAAGTTGAGAATAAAGAAAGCACCTTGAGAGTCAAGCTCAGGCAGACAGGTAGCACAAAGCATCTGCCATGGGTCCTGCTGGCCCCGGGACTGGAGACCTGTAGCCTTTGTCACACAGGTGGTGGCTAATCCTTCTTCCACAGCTGTTTCTATAATCCATGGTGGCACTAACCCGCTTGTCTATAGACCAAGGAACCTTTTGTCTTCAAACCAGAGACCACTGCAGGGACCCCTTTTCCTGATTGCCCCTAGGAGGGAGATTTGGCTTTTGTTTGGGTGAATGCTTTGCTGATTCAGCATGGGAGCGGGGAACAGGACACAAGTTTCAGGAATTAAATCCATTGCAGGAACTGAAAAGATCCTAGTCCCCCAAAAGCTGACCCACAATGTCAAGCGGGGGGGAAAAAGGAAGGAAGGTGGACAAAAAAGACTTTGCAAGGAGCAGACCAAAGGCAGATCTGAGTTTCCCTGTTTGTGGAGGAGAGCAGAGCCACCCCCCTACCTCCCTCCATTTCCCAGCCCTTCCCTCTTACAAGCTGCAAGTCCCTGGGAGGCCCCTAATCTGCCTTGCTGTACAAAAGCCCCAGTCTGCTGGCTTTCCTTTTCTTTTTGCCTATTTAGAGTTGAAGTGGGGATCAGTTTCCAGGCACGAAGGCGAGGAGGGGGAAGGAGCAGCGTGCAAAGGGTCTCTCTGCAAAAGGGATCCTGTGGAGGGCAAGAGCTCAGGTGGTTTCAGGTGGGCGGGACACACGGGGACATGGGGTGTCTGGGGCTGTCAGGGTCCTTGCTTTCTAATTGCTGAGATTCTCTGGTGTGCTTGGATATCACTGGCAAACCGATGGAGAAGATAACTCTTTCCATCTTTTGTTTTATTTGTGAAACAGGATCTCCAGTCTCTTGATCATATTCAGAGAATTTTTCTGCACTGCTTCTGGCAACAATTCAGCCTACCTGTCCAGGACTCCTACCCAATGCTAGATGAGGTCTTGTCAGTACTTCTCAAATGCTATTAATAATTTCCTGCTTCTACTGGCAATATCCCAAACCCCTCGGGTCTCGTTCGCCTTTTTGTGCCTTTAGCTCATTGGTGGTTCATAATCACCCATGACTGCTACAACGAAGTTCACCTCCTCCTCAGTCATGTCCAACTGACACACTCCCTGTCTAGCACAAAAAACCCCAACCCTGTGATTAGTCTTGCATTTCGTGCTCTTGAATTTCAACTCGTTCCTGCGTCTCCGTGCTCAAGGTTGTCTGCTGCTTTCTGTTTGATCTCCTGTCTCCTCTGCATTCACAATGCCTCCCCCTTCTGCGTCATCAGCTGGCTTAACCTAAGCGCTTCCACTTCTTATGACAACATCATTCATGGAGAGAATAAACAAGATCAATCCCAGGATCGATTCCAGAGAAACTCCAGTGGTGAACTCTGTCCAGCCTGCTACTGCCTCTGTCCAGAGGTACAGCTTCTGTGCCCGACTTCTATTTCTTCCCACTAATCCCATCATCTTCAGTTTAATTAGTAATTTCCCTGTCACTCCATTGAGCACAGCTTGGCGCATTTGTCTAGAAATTTGTCTAGATGAATTGAGACGAGCAGGCTGTCTCGGCCGAGCGCTTTCCACGGGCTGCTGAGCTGGTTCTGCTCCAGCCGTTTAACCGAGCTGCCCTGCAGGTTTTGTTCCAGGTCTTTGCATGCTGCTGACCCATCCTACACACTCCCCAAGCCCCACAGTAAAAACATCAAACTAACCAGGAATGGCTACTACATTCACAACATTCAGTGTGGTTCTTTCTCTTCTGCAAGAGGTTCTGCCTCTGGAAACTTTGCCATCACACCTGCATTTTGGCATTTTGGTTTTTTGGAAACCAAAGAAATACCTGCTTGTCCTGGCTGTGACACATCAATGTGTCTGTTATATCTTATTTTGTTATACCATTCAGGCTTTGTACTGTCATTATCTTGCATGTTGACCCTACACCCAGCATTATCCTCTTAGACTGACTGGGAGCCACATCACGAACACCTTTGCTACCCAATAGAGCCACTGTAACGAGTGGATGCCTGAATGATATTTTCCCTAGTGTAATAACACCCTTTGTTAAGATTTAGGTCAGCCAGTTTGCCATGTTGTCCATACTTCCTGGTCTCTAGAGTATTCTTTTTCTTGGGTGTTCTGTTCCAAAACTGGTAGGGGAGGACATGAATGCAGTTGGAACTGAATTTCCCAGAGCTGAACTCATCCTTTTCAACATGAAGCAAACACATCCCAGATCCAGTCCTCGTGGGCTCAGGGAGCTTTAAGGCTTTGCATTAGCTTTGCTAAATACTGTGCTGGGGGACCTGGCAGTCCTGCTTCTTCTGACCCTCAGGCACGGGCTTCCTGATGTTCCCATTGCAATCCAGACCTGTCAGAGGCAACTTTGATGCTCTCTGGGCGTGGACCAGATCCTCTCGTGTGCAGACAACACTAGGCCTAGAAATAAGGCATGTTTTTCATGCCTTCATCTGGAAGGCAAATAGCAAAGCCTGAATTAAACTGTAAAACCCTCTCTGTCAAGCTACTAAAAAAACAGTTTTCTCCAATTTAACCCAGCCTACCAGGACACTGGGATTCCCAAGTAGGGAGAAGTCCATCCTCAGTCGAGGGAGATGAATGGACTCTGAACAGAGGGATGAGCAGACTCCCTGTGTTGTAGAGGAGGCTGGGACAGAGCCCACACCCTGTAAGGGGCAGACTGGACAGACCCTCTGGAGGGTCACCACTCTGTGCTAACCTTTGCAGGACTCTCTCTGGGTGTTGCTGTGCTCCCCAGGATGCTGTTTGCTGTCAGGGTACCCGGCTTCCCTGGAGACTGCCCCGGCTGCTCCCACCTCACCTGCCCTGCTGTGAGCACCAAAAGCAAAGCCAGACCTCACCACGCTGCCCTCCAAAGCCTCTGTCTTGTGGTGGAAATAAATTGCCTCATATTCCCGTAACTCAGGCAGAAAACCCAGGCCCCTTGCTGATAAAACCAGGCAGCCTGGACAGCGTTGCCCTGGCAACCTGCACTTTCTTCCCCATCCTTTTGTTCGGCCTCGGACCCAGACTTTTGTACCCAGCCATAATGGGGCCAGACTCTTGGGATGTTTACGGGGTGAGGTGAGAGGAATTTCATTCAGCCGTGTCTTGCTTGGCCCGTCTCCTTCCGCAGGGTGAGGGAGGAATGTTATTGACCAAGGCCCCATGCAGCGACCGAGGCACTAAAGAAAGGCACTTTAGACTTTCCGACAAAGAAAAGAAATTCCTGCCCTCCCCCATGCAAACATACCCCCCCTGCCCCAACTCGCCTTTTGTTTCCTTATTTCTCTTTTGGTAACTTCCCTGCTCACCCACTCCTGCCCACAGCTGCTCTCACCAGGCACAAACAAAACCCTTCAGCGTGCCCCGTGTGCCTGCCAGCTCCAAGTTGCAAGGCATTCAGTAATCCTCCTGGATCCCTGTCCTCCGAGGCACCTTGACAATAAAACAAAGCTGGACGTGCACTGAGTTTGCAGGAGCAGGAGTGCTGTGCAGCTGAGGCCAGGGCATGGAGCAGCCAAGCACAGCAGGGAGCTGGAGCAGGACCCCAGCCCACTCTGAGGTCCTGCCATGCTCAATCCCTCGCCCTCTGGTTTGGGCTGGAAAGGGTTAAGCACATCAGGTCCAACTGCCTGCTGAGAAGACAAAAGTCTGCCTTGACATCCAATATTGAAACTCCCAGGGACACCAGTGAGGAATTCCCATTAGCTGGTGTTTGTGGAAAGCCTTATATCAAATGCCAAGGACAGCCAGTTTGCTTTCCTCGTGCCAGTGACTGGGAGAGCAGCAGCACCTTCCTGGCACTGCATTTTGGGGAAGAAGCAATGTGGGCACAGACCAAGTGGTGCCTTTATGGAGGAAAGGCAAGCAAATCTGTGCCTGTGTCCCCCTGCACAGCTGGCAGCTTCAGCAGTGGCCAAACCACCCTGGAGAAACTCTAGCCTGACTTGACCAGACGTGTGCCTGGGTTCAGGTAGCTCATTTCAGAGGAGAACCCCGCAGCACCACTCTCTTCCTGGCCTTCAGACTTCATAGTGTCTTGGGAGCAGTCAAATCAACCCACAATTTGGGCAGGAGACTCAGAGGACCCATTCCTGGCAGTTGTGTTTCCCACTCACCCTGCCCCACGCTGCTCTGCTTTCAGCGCACCTGAGCAAAGCCAAAGGCACGGGCAGAGATGGGATGCTGGGAAGGATGGCCACTGGGTTTTGTTCAGTTCTGCTGCAGGCATAAACAGAAGATAAAGCCCAAGTTGGTGTTGTTTGAGTGGATAAGGACCCCTTGAGAAGTGAGTGGCTCCTGCTATGGGCAGTGTCCCAGTGCTTGGCCATCCTGGGGGACTGCCCAGCAGAGAAGAGCCTGCAGCTCATAGCAGAGACAATGGATGTCTTATGGATGGTGAGAGGGGCTGCCAGAAGCTTTTCTTTAATCCTGAATGGATTGTTGTGGTATTGCTCTCTCCCAGCTGGATTACCTGATTAAAAGTGAGATCATACATCACAGCCTTTCACTTCAGCTGGCGCTGCAAGATGGAGGAAAAAGGTCTGGACACCAGTTTTCCTAACACTTGTCTTTGAGACCCCTACTCTTCCATCATATCTACTTTAAAATAAAATTAAAAATCAGCTAATAGATTTAAAAATTGATTAGTGAACTGGACAGCAGAGAGGAGAGGCGACGCATATGATGGAGGACCACAAGACACCTTCTCCTGGGACTGTCGCCAGCAAAAACTAAAGCCCAGGGTATGCCCAGTTGGCTCTTGACAAAGGACTGGCACCATTTCAGTGCTGCTTGCCTCAAAGGCATGAAAATCCAGGGAAAAAGTAGGCTGGGAACCAAGAGGAAGCAAAATGCAGACCAGCCATGAATAATGGGGCAAATGTGTCAATGCTAACAGAAACACACAACAGCCCTTCCCATTGTGCAGCCTTGGCACAGTCTTCCCAAAAGCTGCTGCTGAAGTGAGCCTTCCTGGATCAAACAGAGTGTGCCTGCAGGCGTGATCCCCAAGC
Organism: Motacilla alba alba; assembly: GCF_015832195.1. Lineage (NCBI taxonomy): Eukaryota > Metazoa > Chordata > Aves > Passeriformes > Motacillidae > Motacilla > Motacilla alba. The sequence goes on from NC_052027.1 coordinate 14,610,001, forward strand.
TGGGTTTGATTTATGTGTTTAGGGTTAGTGATTCAGCCACAATGAGGGATCACACACTGGAGGCACTCTCCCGTTGCTCCTCCATCACCTGCACCTCCCCCACACCAGCCTACTGACCCCTCATTTTTGGGCATACTGCCTCAGCATTGATTTTCCTTTTCAAAAGCACTCCAACCTGAAGTGCTGAAAATGGCTCCTGAGCAACCCTGAGATGCAAAGCCACACTGAAAAGGTCCCTTTTCTTGCATTTGCAGGCATGTTAGCATTCATGTTTTTAATGTTTCCGTGTTGTGGGACAGAGAAGAGGTCAGGGCAGGTGGGGGAAGCAGGCTTAGGTGCACTTACAAACAGACCTCTGTTCGGAGGTGCAGCAGAAGAAAGCTGCTTGTGGACCACAAACAGGAATGAGGACTGCAGTTCTCACGACTGAGGATAGAGGAACTTGGGCAACAAGAAGCCAAATGTCCAAAGCAGCTGAACAGGGAGAAAATCTCTGCTTATGTGTGTCCCTGCTCCCCCACTCCGCCTTTGTCACTCGCTGCAACAACTGTGAGGAAACCAGTTTTGTTTCTGCACAGTTCACGGCAATCTTCAGGGGGTTACAGGCTCCCTTCGAGGTCTCAGTGAGAAGATGTGGTGCAACATCTTCAAATGGTGCCTTCCAGAGCAGCTAAGGGGGGACATCGGAGCTGTGGGAGCGGGAATTGTGTCAGGCTGGCACAGGAAAAGTTCTGCCACGAATGTCTCATCAAGCCAACGCGGGCTTAACCTGTCAGGCAAAACAAGAAGTGGTAGAGACAGAGTACCAGTTAATAGGCTTTAGGACATACAAAGCAGCAGGAAACCCATTTTTCTCCAACCACCCACATTCCATACGGATGTAGCTTTGAGAGTTTTTTTCAGCTTTGTGTTGGTGGAAACAAAAGCAAGTCCCTTCTGCAACCCATTTGAGCAAGAAAAATGAGTTAGAGGCTCCTGGGGAGGCTTGTTTTATCAGAGATGCTGGTGCTGAGGGGGTAGTATAGAGACCAATGAAGTATGAATGGTGCTCTAAATTTGGGGCTCTCAGGGATGTCTCAGATGGGACAGTGACAGCATTGCATTTCCTCTTGCCTTGATCCAGATGGGTTTGTCCTGTCAGTGCCACGGAGTGTTGACAAAAGGTTAGCTGTAATGCTGCCCCCCTCTTTTTAGAGGGCAAATTAGGGCCAGTTTGTCACAGCAGTGAACTTTCTGCATCCAGCCTTGCCCAAAATTCCCAGGAGAGGTACGAGACAGTTCCTTTCCACGGGGCCTGCAGCAGATGTTCACTGCAGCCAAAGCTAACTTGTTTGTAAATCTGATTAAGTCAAGGTGGGTTTTTCTCCTGTTTCAAATATTAGGTACTTTGATGTGCATAAACACCTTGAATGATCTGTAAGTCAGAGACTTTTGCCTGGAAATACTTCCCTGGGATCACTTCTAGAAGAGAGAGAGAGGGAGGGGGAGGAAGAGAGATTTTTTTTCTGAAGTTCCCTTTTAGATAACAATCCATAACTTCAATTTTCAGATCAATGTAAAAAAAAAACAAAAACCCACAAACTAAAAAAAAATCTATCAAATTATTCTCTTCCTACATTCTTCTGACACTGCTTTTCTCAGCCCTCTCCTCCTCCCAGCCTGTTAGCTGTAGGAGCATTACAGGATGCTCAAGGTGACAGGAGACGATTTGATTACAGCATCTGAGCTCTGAGTGCCATCGGTTCCTGCCTTACCCTGCTGTCTGGGGGGAGCACAGCAGCTGTGTTCCCCCTCCAAGGGTGGGGTTCCATTGCATTGGTGGGTGACAGGAGATGGAGTCTGCTTTAAAAGGCAAACTGTCGGTGTCATTAGTAATGAACTTGAGTTGTGTTAGCAAAGCAACAGAAAAAAAATGGGAAGCAAAGAGAGAACAGCTGAAGAAATTCCTAGATTTGATTTTTCTGTCTGAAGAACAGAGACAAAAATATAAAGAGGATCAAACAAATGGAAAAGGCATCAAGACAAAGCAGAAAGGGTGTCAACTTTCCAGCAAATTACACACTCGGCGTTGAGAGACCACAACTCTGATTTCCAGTCCTCTGGGATATTCCAGCGCATTGTCTTCAAGCTGGCTTCCTCATTCAGCTGCAGTTGGGTCTGATGGCTGGTGTGGGCTCTAAAATGGAGAGAGATTAGTGTTAATAAAGGCAACAGCCCCCCCCACCCCCTTGCTGTATTTTAGAAATGGCCTTGTGCTGGAGATGGCACATTGTTTCCCTTCTCCAACCATCCATCAAGGACAGTTCATCTCAGACTCCGATAAATCCTATTATTTCAGCAGCACATTCCCACTGCCTCCAAATCAGCAGCTGATGATATGCAGAGTGTTGCAATAAATGTTTATGGCTCTGCTTCTCCTCAGCCTTTAATTTCAATGGTTTGATGTTGATCAGCCCCTTGAACAGCCGCTTGTTCAGATCATTACTGGTGTGTGCAAACAGCCCGCGCCGGGGACCAGCGCCAGCTCCGCCGCTGCGCTGATCTTGGCTTGCTGGAGTTATTTCCAGATATGATCTTATAACTCATGGAAACGAACGGTTTCCTCCAGCCCTGAGTTAGCATCCTCTGCTGTAGCACAAGCATATGCTACGGAAGGTGTTTATGCATGGCTGAATGCCCTGGGTGCACACATGGCTGGGGATTTTATTAAAGCCTATACCTACCTCGGTGTTCCTGGGCAAATTCACAGCCAAGGCACACCGTCAGCCTAGGAGCTACACGCTGTCTGTGAAAAGCAATAATTAAACATTCCCCCAAACCAGCGAGCGGCCGTTTCCCTGCCAGCCTCCTGCCTTTGCCCACGGAGCAGACAGATGCAGGGGAGGATGCTGCTGCTCTCCCCTGCCTGAAGTGCTGCAAAGGCCGGAGGAGGCTGCCTGGGAGGTCAGGACCCGCTGTGCAAACATCTAGTTTTTGCCACATTTTGGAGTTGGCAAGTCCAGCTACGAAGTCTTGGTGCAGATTTGGGGCAAACAGCCTGTGCAGTGAGTCTGAGGCAGAGCTGACCCTGCATCCCTCGGGTCCTTATCCAAGGTGACCATCCTTGTACAGATCCCAGTGTGGACTGAGATCCCAGCACTGACCAGGTCTTGTGCCCCACTATGGACAAGTCAGGCTTTCTCAGACACTCAAGTCAAAGTTCTAGGCCACCATGGTAGCCAAGCTGACAGTGTTTCATGGCTCCATGGAGACAGCAGCTCAGAAGCCCAGAGCAACAGCAAAACCTGTGGGACCTGAAGTGGAGGCACTTCTAGGCTGCTCAGGACCAGGACAGTGCTCCTGACAGTCCTGACAGGACTCCTCCCTTATGGGGAGGAGGAGACAAAGGGTACACCATCAAGTCTGCAGATGGCACCAAAGTGGGATGGGTTTGGAGCGGGGGCGCTGGTGCCAGCTCAGCAGGGTGGTGGCCCTGGTGTGACTGGGGGTTAGAGTTCCTTGGAAGATGCTCCAATTCTGGCACAACTAGGGGTGTCACTGTGCAGGTGCCATGACTGAAGGTCTTGCTCAGAGGTGGTGCGTGCAGCAGGAGGTGAGTGGAAATGGACCTGTGCTCTATACCAGGCCCAAGGCTGTGGGTGATGGACGAGGGAGACAAGAGAGGAAACTGTGGTTTCTTCACACTGTAGCTCTTTGCAGGGGTCACTCCAGGAGAAGACACAAGTCCACAAAGCTCAGTTGTGCTGAGATTCTATGGACATGAGCCCAACAGACCTCAGTGCTTGTGGGGACACAGTGGTACCAGGTGACTGCAGCTGGGGGCCCACCTATGTCCCACATCCCCACCACAGGGTACTGGCTTGCAGCTGTGGCAAAGCTGATGCTGGGAGGCTCAGGCACAGCAGGAGGATGCAAGGGAGGACCAGGAGCTGGGGATGGGTGACTCCTGCAGATGGTGCTACCCAGCTGGTGGCTCCACCATGAGTGAGGAGGGATGCCCTTGAGGAGCAAGAGGAAGGCTCAAGACAGGTATACCTGCTGGCCCAAGCCTGGGGAAGGGGAGCCGGGAAGATGAGCTGGGGCTCTGCTTGCCAGAAAAAAATGAAGTTCACAGCTCACTTGTCAACATGGAAAAGGGAAGGGGGGGCTTCCTGGGAGCGGGATGGAGCCGGGGAGCGCGGGTCGTTAGCCTTCTGCTCACATCGGCGGGGGAAAGCAGTTTCATTTGCTGGCCTGATTGGACTGATGAGATTTCCATATTCTTCATTAAGGGGCTGCCAGCAAGCGCGGCTGGGCTGCCATTTCCCATTACTCACAGCCTATCCATTATGCAAAAGGCGAAAGGGAGAGGGATGAGCCCGTGAGCCCAGATAGCGGCTGTAATGATCCTGTCAGCCTCCCCGGCACCGCCGAGACGGGAGCCGAGGGTGCTGCAGAGCCGCCGCCGAGCGCTGCCCGCCTGCTTCCCTGCCTCCTTCCCTGCCTGGGCACATGCTCTCTGCTGCGGCTGCCAAGCTGGTGGCATCGGGCTCCATGCCTTATCCCGGCCTCTCCATGCCCAACATTCAGCTCTCCTGCCTGCCCCACTCTCAGCACTGCAGCAGGGAGACAGGTGAGCCAAGTCCCACTGCAGCGAGGCCGGTGCAGAGGGAATGGGGAACGAGTTACCGGCCCCAGGATGTGCCCACCGGCCTCCCAGCCATCCGAGGGGGCTGCAGGACCCCCCACCCCAGCCCCTTTCCCATGGCAGAGGAAGTGGGGCTGCCTGGTGCTCCAGGCATCTCTGGTGCATCGGGATGGAGTGGCAAGGAGCAGGGCGAGGAAGGTGAAAAAGCCTCCTTTGGTCGAGGGAGGATAGAGGGCAGAGGCAGATCCATCTGCACCCCACTGACCCCCAGGTGGGCACTGCTCCTGCCTGGGTGCTCCCATCACACCCCATGGGAGCTCCAAGCCTTCAGGCTTGGTACCCAACTACTCCCAATCCCTCCCCGGGGGTCACAGCCCACGTGTGGAGCTGCTTGATGGAGCCCTGTGCCTTTTGAAGGCAGGGACGATGGAAGGATCATCACCTGAACCTGGATCCATCCAGAGACAGCCTGTGCTAGGGAGGATTGGGAAAATTACCTCTCAACCCCAGTATTGAACTGGGCTGCTGCAGGGAGGTCTTGGAGCCGGGAGCTCTTCCCAAGGTATCTGTCATGCCTGACCTCAGCTGTCACCAGCAGACAATTATCTCAGTGCTGAGAGATCACAGTGGGGATGCAAGGACCCAGCTCTCTTCCTGCCTCCCCTTCACCTCCCTTTTCCCCATCTCACTTGCCACAGTGGTGCAGGCAGCAGGAACTTTCCACTGGATAGAGGCTGCAGGAAAGGCAGCCCCAGAACGCTGGCTGTGCTCCCCAGCCTCCATCCCGGTTATGGATGGAGCTCCCTGCCTTGCTCCTGCCTCGCTGCAGGTGGATTAATGGTGTGGGGAGAGGGATGGGGTGCCTGCACAGCCTCCCCATCCCCTCAGTGCCTTTCAGCTGTATTTCACAGAATTGTTTACGAGTCTGGCCTCCCTGGAGGGAGTGTGGGTCAGCTCCAAGTGAGGCTGCTACGGCAAGGCTGCGCTTGCAGGAGGATGCAAAATGCCCAGACGCTGGAAGGAACAGGAACACGTGTCAAGGGAGAGTTTCCATTTATTAGTGACAGTAACCTCAGCAAAAAATAGCCCGGTCTTTGTCACATCTTCATCCCTTCAGTGTCTCTGCGGGGCACAGGCAGAGTAGCTCTAATTGCTCCCAGGTGCAGGAAGCAGAGATCAGAGCCCAGCATCTCTCTTCTCACCCTCTCATGCTTCCTTCTTGCCTTTTTCTCTTCCTCTCCACCCTTTTCTTCACCATCCCTCTTTCATCTTTCAGCACCAAAATGACCAGCATACCTGGCTGTCCTTGCTGCTCCATCCCTGCCCTTCATCCCTGCCTATCACCTTCACACCCCTTCAGTGGTCCTGGTCTCGGTGCTGGGTCCCTGGGAGGCTGTCTCCTGCCTTCCTGGCTGCTTTTGGGGACTGCTGTGGCACAGGCTCTTGTCCATCCCCTGCGTGCAGGCAGGAGGAGCACACCGAGAGGGACGGGCCGGGGCAGCAGGTGCTGCCCCACGGTCAGGCCCTGCCTTTGGGGTGGGAGAGCCGCTCGGGGGGCACGGGGACAGAAGGGTTAACTGTCCCTGGTGCGGTGCCATCGCTGGGTGCCCATCAGCTGCCCCGTGTTGCACCAACAGCGGGCACTGAATCCCTTCCTTGTTGGCAGCGCTCCAGCCTGGCGGAGGAAGCTGCTGAGAAAATGCAATTACAGCAAACAACAGCCACACGCGCAAGCGCTGCAATCCACACCTGGCACTAATTAACTTAATTAGCCCTTAATGAGCTACACTGGTCGGAAGGCCTATTTTTACTTAATTATCCCCTAATGTGCTTAGCAGAAAGTGGGGGCCCTGATGGATGGAGAGGTTTACCTGGCTTCCTCTACTCCGGCAGGATACTCCATCATCCCCGCATTCCTGTAACGAGCTGAGCTGCCCGAGAGGGGAGCAGGGATGAGCCTGGGCTGGCTGGCAGCCTGGCACACAGTGGCCCCTGCCTGGCTGATGGCAGGGTTTGGCTGCATTGTGTGGCCTGTCCCAATGTGTCCCAGCCCCCACAGGTCTGGGTGATGTTTAGGAGAGCTTGTGGTGGTGCACGGGCTGAGTGGAGTCGTGGTGCTGGTGCCAAAGACTTTCCTGGGATGTGGTGGCCTGGAGCTGCCAGGCTGTGCCATGCAGTTCCCGGAGGGATGGCTGGATCTGGTCCCCAGGTGGCTGGACGAGAGGTGGTGGCCCAGGTCCAAAGCATTGTTCCACCCCTGTGCAATGAAACACCCTGTGCACGGCATACACAGGGTGACAGGGGCTAAGCCCATTGGTCCCTGGGGAAATGGGACTGGAGCAGACTGGGGCTGGGAACAGCCCAGTGTCACCAGAACAGCTCTCCTGCATCCTATACTCTCCAGCTGCAAACTAGGTGAGACGAGCTGGTCCCAGGTGCAGGGAAAATGCTGCGGTCCCTGGATCTGGCCCTGCTGTTTCCACAGCAACCAGCATCCTCCAGCCCAGCCCTGGTAGCTGCAGCATCTCTGGGGGCTTCCTAAGAAAACCTGTCCCGAGCATCTGAGGTAAAGGTGTGGGAGTCAGCACCTCCAGACTGTGTCCTGGGGAGGCTGCAAGGACCTGCTGTGGCAAGCCAAGGAGGCAGTGACAGGGTAGGGAGGGGATGGTGCCTGCCACTGGCCCTTTTTCATACCATGCCTCAATGTAAAGAATTTTTAAATTAAAAGAAGAACAGAAGCCAGGAGGGCAGTGCTGCTCTCCCAGGCCTGTCAAGCCACTTCCCAGATGGATATGCCTGTAAATTATAAATGGAATCTGCCATGCTTTCCAGCAGCAGTGGAGCACGGAGCTGATGACGTGCTTGTGCAGGAAGTGGCTGTGTCCCAGAGCATGGCATGGCTGGACACTGTGGGGCTGGTGCTCTTCTCTCACCTGCCCTTCAATACCACCACCAACGCCACACGGCCAAGCCTGGCCTTGCCAGCAAGTGGCACTGGGCTGTGCTGAGGCAGCTGGGCAGTCCTTCCTCCTTCTCCTCCTCCTCATCACCTTAGCAGACTCAATGAATGTTGCCATGTCCTGATATTCCCTTCCCTTGGGTTTGGTCCCTCCGCCTTCCTTTGTTCTTCATCCCATCCCTTTGGTGAGATGATTTCCTAAAGCTATTTTAGTAAAGTACATTTTGCAGCCCAGACCTCAGCAAAACACTGGCCTGTTGCTTTCCCAAGGCAGGCTGTGGTGGAGAGACACGGTGGGTCCCTGGCTGCTGGGGTCACTGTCCCTCTGTGTCTCCCTCAAGACTCGCTGGGCTGATGGATCCTTTTGTCTCTGACTCCTTTGTTCAACAGATTTGGAAACAGTGAATTGGCCTTTATTGCCTTTCCTGGGTCTAAAAGGACTTTGCTGGGTGCAGGAAAGGTGTGCAGGTTTTAGGAGATTTCTTCTGCTCTGGAATTTGGTTAATTCGCTCCATTTTTCCTGTTGACTCTAATCAGAAGTGTGAGACCCTTTATTCATACACTGGAGTGTGTTGAGTGTTTAAAGGAGGGTTTAGAAGCAGATGTTGGGGGGATCTGAGGGTCCTTGCTGCTGCCTTGGCCTGTCCTCTGAGAGCATCCTGTCTGTCCTTAAGGAGATTTCTGTCCCAAAGGGACATCCTGCCTGGATGGGACTCTTGGCATTCTTATCCTGGAACAGGGGATCCTGTTCCCAAGGGATGTCCTGTCATGGATGGGGTCCTATTCCCAAAGACCACCCTGTCCTAAACTGAGGTCCTGTGCCTCAGGAACATCCTGTCCCCAAGGGTTATTCTGACCTGGATGCATGTCCTCTCTCCAAAAGGGTTTCTGGTTCCATGAACAGCCTGTCTCCATGGGCTGCTCTTTCTCCATGAGGTGTCCTGTCCCTACAGATGTCCTCGGTGAGGATGAGCTCCTGGCTGCCCAGCCCAACTCCATGGGATGTTTGTCACCTTGCTCACACCATGGCACAGCTGGGAATCCATGATCACCCCTGGCCACCCAGCCTTGCCCTTGCCCATGGGCAGGGCTCCAGGTGCAGCTCACAGCTGGATTACAGCAATGCTTTGGTGCAGTAAAAAGGGGTCTTGGGCCACTCAGGGGAGCCCTGCGGGGGGACTGGCAGTCATTCCCAAAACTGGGGCTGTTGATTTGTTGTTGTGCAGAGAAAATAGAGCACTGAAGTGTGTTTGAAGGTGAGCTGATAGGGGTTTATTGGTGTTTGGGCCTCTTTGGGAGGGGCATTCAAGTGCTGCTAAAAGGATGTTGGGAGAGGGTTTCCAGCAGGGAGATCTCTCATTTGTCCCTAAAGGAGAGTGGGGGGCATGCAGCCCACCTGGAAGGCACCTACTGCTGCAGCAGCATTGCTGTTTTAAGCCCCAGCCATGTCCCCATGGCTCCCACTCTCAGCTGGGCCCAGCATCCCTGCCTTTGACCCCTGTCTCTGCCACCAAGCAGCATTTTAGCACCCAAATTCAACAGAAAGAAGCTCTTTCTCAGAGATACCTTGCACTTGGTGACCCAAAGGTGCTCCCTGGGGACAGCCTCCACCTCACCTGAACACCACTGCCTGCCTCCCTGGAGAGGGAAAACCCCATGGCAGGGCTCAGGCATCGGCCCCACTTGGGCTTTACGTTTGTCATTATATTAATCTCTCATTTGAAATGGATACAAGGAGGGGGGAGAGATAAATTAGTCCCATTCTTCTGGGAAGAATGAAGTGACCCTGCGAGGCGAGGGACGGCTGTGCCAGCCCCACCGGCCCAGGCAGAAATGCTAATTTCTCCTTCCTTCCACCAAAGCCGGAGTAAAAAATGCTAATGGGGCTGACGGCGGGCTGCAGATAAAAGTCTGTGTCTGCTCGCTCGCACACAGATGGGTTTGAGCGCCGCGATAAGCTGGCAAACAAGGTAATTAAAATAATTAAAATGCTAAACAAAGGGGAGGATGGAGACAAGCGGTACAAAGGGCTGGGAGAGACGAGCAGCTCCCGGGAAATGGTAGCTGGGTGCGGGCAAGGAGGAGGGCAGAGGGATGGAGGTGGGTGGGCTGGGAAGGAGAAGGGCTGTGGGGTGCACCAGGTAACCATCCCACAGGGGAGCCCCATCCCTGGGCTGCAGCTGGCCCTGGCCACGGGGACATCTGGCTCTTCCATCCCCTGCCTGCCCCAGTGCCCCCTGCACAGTGACTGGGGGGAGCCCAGGAGCCCAGGCAAATTCCCACTGCCTTGGCAAATTTTTCCAGTTTAAAACAAAGTGCCCCCAAAACAGGCATGTTCTGCTGCTGGAAATTGCTATCTCAAAGTCTCCCTTTTATTAACAGCATCCATTAAAAAGAAAAAAAAAAAAAAAAAAAAAAAAAAGCTAGCTTGAAATTAAAAAATTAAAATTAATTTTTGTTTCAGGCCATGAGAAACATTGGATTTGAGTGAAGCAAACTTTTATTTAAAGCAAAGTCCTTGGGTGGCCCAGAGCTTTCACCTGCAAGGAGAGCTGGGGTCTGGAGCCAATCTAGAGACCTCTGTGCCGGGCTGAGGCCAAATCCCAGCATGCCAGCTGCAAATCCACACTGGTGCGGCACTCGGCAGGGATGTCCCCGATGGGCTGCCCCACCTCACAAGGCGCAGCATGGAACTGGGATGCCCCTGCCAGGCCGTGTTGCCCCACGCCAGGTTCAGAATGCCCCAGAGCCCTGCGCTTCTCCCTCCCCGTGGCTGTGCATCCACCCCTGCTGCTTTCCTGGTGGCCGTGGCCGCTGGAGCTGGAGCAAGGAGCCTGCGAGACAGTTTTAGCAGAAGCCACGGAGGGTGGGGAACGGCAGATGCCCTGTGAGATGCACTGGGGGGGTCGGGGCTGAGATCCCCCCTCTGAGCTTCCTGCTGTGAAGGAGCTGTAGCCAAAAGCAGGCCGGGTGCTGGCAGCCTGCCCGCGGTGAGCTGAATCTCCGGCTGCAGTTTGAGGCTCGCAGACAGCTATTTAACACAAACAGCCAAGCTGTTATCTTTTCCCTTAGGGCCACCATCCCTTTCGCTTCTCAAATGCCAAATTACAGCCTACATTTAATTTCAATGCCACGGGGAGATGCATGTCAAGGGAGGGCAGCTTCGTTTAAAATTAGCCACATTAGATTAGTGGTGATACAGCCAGGCAGGAGGGTTCGGAGAGAGGAGAAGCGTCCCCGTGAACTTTGGGGGGATTCCTCTAGGAATGTTGAGGATTTGGGGTCCAGCAGAGCCAAGTCTGCCCCATCTGCTGCATCTCTGGCTCCGCATGGATGCTGGTTCTGGCTGGGGATATCCCATGTTTCACGGGGTCAGGGAAGGGATTTATGGTGTGGCAGGCACAATGTGGAGCTGGCACAGACAGATACAGGGCACCGAGTGTGTTTCCAGCCATCAGCCATGAATTATTTGACCAAGGGAAATTTATGAGGATCTTCAGTCAAAATAGTACATTTTTTTCTGCACAGCACACTTATGGGAGAAGGGTGTGAGGTGGTGTTGGCTTCCAGACCACAGCAGTGGCATTGGTAAGATTCCTGTGAGCTTTTTGCCTGGATGTGGGTTGAACAAGCAGGGGGGTAAAGACCAAAGAGCCTCTGCTAGTGAGTGCACAGCTACATTCTGCTCTCATCTGAGCCCCCAAAATGATGGTTTTTGGTGGGGGGACAATCAGAGGAGTTTGAAACCAGCCATGAACACGTGGCAAGTGTCAGCCCAAATCCCAATTCTTTTTCTTTACATTGAAACGCAGAAATGCTAAAACTGTGGGCAATGCTTTCATGGGGAATAGTGACAGCCAGGAAAAGAAGAGAGAGCCCGTAATTGCAGGCTTTCACTGACAGCAAAACAACCCTTTAATAATAACTAAATACAAGGAGCGTGCAGAGAGCAATCTTCTCAGAAAGAAACAAACACTGATTTTTCTTTTTTTTCTCCTCACCAGAAACATCTCTGCTACAAAAGGGCCGGCTGGCATCACCCACATCCCCTTCATCCCCAGGGATTCAGTTTGCCCCGTCAAGGGTTTCCAGGCATGCTGGTGTGTGGCAGGGCAGGATGAACCCTGGCAATGCCCCTGTTCCCTCCACACCAGTGCCCAGCCACGCATGGGGGTCTGTGATGGGCTCATGGCAGGGTCCAGCATCCCTGTGCTCTGGCATCCAACCTGTTCATTTTAATAAAACTATTAAAGCCTCAAAATCCCCTGGGGTACAGCTACAAGGGGTGGACATAGGCAGGCATTGGGAGTGAAGCAGGAGAAATATGGAGGAGGTCCCCAGGGAGGTCCCTGATGGAGTGGGGGGCGTGGTGCCATGGAGCAATGCCACCCCTGCTCCAGCTCTATACCCAGGGGTGATTGGGCAGCCCTGTGGCACTGGGGTCCTGCTGCACCTGCCCAGGGCAGAGCTCCTTCTGCCTGTGCCCACCTCGGGCTGCTCCTCTGGGTGCTGGCTGGCTGCGTCTCTCTGGGCATTCACCCCAGGTGACACAGGGACAGTGACAAGTGACACAGTGTAGCTTCAGCAGGGGCACAGGAGGTGTTGATGGGTCCGTGGCTGGTGCCGTGTGGAATTCAGCATCTGCCTCTCGCACCAAGCCAGTCCTGCAGCACTCCCAGTTTCCACAGACCTCTGTCCTGCTCTGCCTCGCAGGACTCCCTGCCCTGTACAGCAAACCCAGCACCCTTGTTGTGGGCAGCTCTTCCCCACCCCAAATCCAGTTTGCCTTGCCATGCAACCAGCCCGCTATTTTTACAGCAGGTGAGGCAGCGGCGGCTCAATTTAACTGGAGGAAGGGGGGAGCAGGGCCGGGCAGAGCCGAGCCGCAGGGATGCTCCATCAACATGCACAGCCACGTGCCGGTTCGACGGTGGCCGGACAGCGTCTGGCTCATCCAGACACACTGCTGTGGGGAAAGCTGGGAATTCAGCCCCAGAAATAATGGCGGAGGAGGAATCCTCTAGCCTAGGACAACGGGCTGAATCCCACCTCTAGGACCTGCCGGCGGGAGCCCTTTGTGGCCCTTCATTAGGCTGTGATTTAGGTGCTCGCTCCGTTTAAAGGAGCGAGGACAAACCTTCAGCTCGTCCAAATGAGTGGAGAGCAGCCGGTGCCACCCCCGCCTGTCCCCTCCTGCGCTCTCACGGGTGGCGTTCGGGGTGGGAAGCTGCTGTGCCAGGTCTGGGCTGGCCGAGCCGCCGGGGCCAGCCCTGGTACTCAGGAATCTGCCGCCTCGTGGGGCTTCAACTAATGTGACTTGCATCTGTAATTTACTTTTAAAAGGGGATTCTTGCTTTCTCTCTCTCTCTCCACACTGCCTGCTGGCTGCTCCTGGATTTTCCAAGCAAAGGGAAGGGGAAGAGGGGTATGAATAAAATATCATCATGACAGCTTTTATATATATATACATGAACCCTCTCTGTCAGGCTGCGAGCTTCATTTTTAAATAAGAAGCTCAGCTCCGTTCCCAAGAGGCCAGGAGAACGCAGCGGGCTTTTAAGGGAAGGGACCAAAACAGAAGAGCATTTTCCTCTTCCATCACATCAGACTGGAGCTGGGTTAATTACGCTTCTCTGTCCTGATTTAAGCACGGGAGCTTATTCAGTACAACTGTTCCTTTATTAATGAATTGCAACCCAATTTTAACTGGAGGAAGCTGGCGAGGAGGAAAAAAAATTGGAAACCCTTTTGCCAGCATGCTCTGTTTGCTGCTGCCTTTCATTTACATAACTTCAAAGTGATGCATTTTTTAAAGCAACCTATTTTCAGGTCTGGCTGGACTGCATGGGTGCATGGACATCCATGCGGATGTGGCATTTCTCCGTGTACGCCCACTGCTGCTGCAGGGTGCAACAGCTCCTGGGCAGGGCTGGGATCACCATCCTGCTGGGCTGGGACAAGGCTCTCCACACTCTGCTGCTGCCTGAAATGCTGCTGGCTCTGGGTGAACGTCACCATGAGCTTACGACCTGGTGCCAGCCAGTCCCTGCAACATATCCTGGGGTTCCGCTCCTGCCCTGGCCCATCCTCCCTGGCATGGACCGAGAGGTGTATGGAGGGTGCCCCAGGAGCAGGGATGCGTGCTGCTGCAGTCCTGTGCTGGTCCTGCAGGGCATCACTGGCACCTCGGGGTCCCTCTGTGCCTCCCCGCAGCATCGGGGGAGTGGCGGGCATCGCGCCGCCGCCACGCGCCGGGGATCCAGGGACATATGCTGCTTTTTCACGCCGCGGAAACACCACCTGCTCGGCTTCCTGCTCAGCCCCAGGCAGGAAGGGAGGGGAGCCCATCACCCCAGTGCCCCCCAGCATGTCCCCACGGCCTCCTGCACCCAGCAGGGCTTGGCCTCTCCCTCCCAGCCGTGGGCACTCGCGAGTGCCCGGAGCTCTGGAGTGCCATGGGATGGCACAGCTGATCGCCGGTGCTCTGCAAGCAGAGAGAGCTGAGAGCAGCTTCCCAGCCCGTGGTGTGCCAGGACCCAGCCCGGTGCCAGCACCCACCAGACACCCTCCATCGGCTTGCTCCACACACGGGAGAGGTGCTGGGGTAGGGGGGAGCCTCATGGATATTCATGAGCAGAGGGTTTGCTGATCAAAAGGCGCAATCCTGTTTTCCTTTATAATATATCTGGTTAATACAGACTTAATGAACAAATGAATAATAAATTAGACCAATTTTGTTTTCTTTCTTCTTGGAAAGGCGGGCGCGAAGGGGGATTCTGTGCGGGTTTGATTGATAGCAGGGGTTTGCTGGGAGATCTGCTCCTCAAACCCTTATTAAATACGGAACAAATAATGGTGCAATTGGTTTAACCTTGTTGCAGCGGTGGTCACTGGCTGGGCAGGGAGAAGAGGAGGATGATGGGGAGGAAGAGGGATTTTCAACTGCCTTCACCCCACACCAAGGCAGGGTTCGGGTCTCTGGGCACTGGGTGGTGGTGGCTGCACCATTAAGCAGAGCACAGGGTGGGCACAAGCTCCAGGAAGCAGCCAGCCCTGCACGGCACCACCGCGGCACATGGCCCCGGGTGAGGCAAAGGCATTGTCAGGGAATGGAGCAACAGCACCACTGCCCCAGCTGGATCAACACAGCGCCTTCTGGCCTCAGCGGGCTGATGTCTGAGGAGCTGCCACCAGAAGAAGGATGAGATGATGAGCTCCATCAGGGAGGAGAGTTGTGGCCACCCCGTCATGGCCGCGAGCCTGGGATGGCAAGGGGCCGTGGGTCCCTGCAGGGCAGCACAGCTCGCTGAGCCGGCGCTGCCTTCCCTGGCACGGCTCATTGCCTCCGGGGTCGTGTCACATCCCACCCGCTGATGTGAAGCGCTGGCAGGAGGAGATGAGTCACAGGCCACTGGAGCATCCTCCACCTGGCAGGACTGGTGGGAAGATGGCTGCCCGGGGCAGCCCAGGGTGTTTCCCTAGGGAGCACTGGGGCTGGCATGCAGGTCTCCAGAAACACAAATCCCTTCAGAAATACCCTCCTGGCCTTCAACAAGCTCCAGGGTCTGGGCTTCATCCTGATCCATCTCCACAATGTCCCACTGAGATGCCTGAACCTCCTGGACTCCCTGCAGAGCCAGCGACGGGAGCATCCTCCTGCCCTAGGACGGATGTGGGTGTCATGGGTGACTTTCCATGCCCAGCATCCCTGTGCCCTGCCAGGAGGGCCAGGCAGCGAGGTGCTCCAGGTGGGTGCCAGCACCCCAAACCACCCAGCGACACCTCAGCACACACAGCTCCAGCAGTGCAGCAGGTGCTTGTTGTGGAAGCTGCTCCTCTCCAGGTAGCTTCCCCCTGCCATCATTTCAATCAAAAAAAGAGAAGGAATTCCCAGCTGCTGTGAGCTTAGCGCCGCTCCAGCTGCCTTGGCCCAGCCTTGCTGCTTTTCTTTGAGCTCAGAGCCCCTCACTGGAGTCCTGGCTGTGGTGGGAAGCTGGGCTGGGGATAAAAGTGCCGCTTACCTGCTTACTTCTGCTCCAGCGCCCAAGGAGCAGCAACACATGGATTACCAAAAATAATTCCCAGTAGAAAAGGAGGGAGGAAAGGGTGGGGGGGGGGGGGGGAGGAAAAAAAAAATAAAAGAAAGCCTGTGCTGTGGGAACAGCCAGCTAACCTCGAAAGCTTCTTACCTGGCTAGATTTAACTGCCTTTGTTGCTGCATCAGCCAGAAAAATCCCCTCCTGCATGGTGTCAGTGCTGCTGGCAGCTCGGAGCCGCTTCCCGGCCCTTTGTAATGAAAGGCGGCTCTGTGCGGCGGCAGCCGCGGCTCCGCTCTCCCCGCTCCGGCTGCTCTCCCGAGAGACCCAGCTCATCGCGCCCTGCTTGTCTTTGCGGGCCCGGGCTCGGTGCGCACGGGGCTCCAGAAGTGGCCTGGGGAGGAATCGCCTGTATTAAACACTGGCCCTGAATTAACTTATCTTCTGCCTCCTTGAACTGCTTATCGCTGTGATCCCAATCGCGGCACTTCCAGCTTGCTCCGAAGGGGCATTTCTGAGCCGTATCTCCAATCTGCTAATTAATGGCTTTATTAATGCTGGAGGAATGGCATGGCTTGGGACAGGGACATGAGGGGCAGGGGAGCTTGGGTGAATCCAGGCTGCTAAGGTAGAGCCTGAAGCTGTCCCGGGGAGTTGGTACTGGTGGGACACAGGTCCCACACACTCCCGTTCCCTCCTTTTCCAGGGCAAGCCCCAAGGCCACCTCTGCCACCATGGTTCAGAGCCTGGCATCTGTGCCACGCTCCAGCCAGCAGCACTGTGGGGCTGGGAGTGAGCAAGAGATGAATGGGACCAAGCCTGGGTGCCATCTGCACTTTCCCCTTGGACTTTTCTGCCACCTTGGTGCCAGCCCTCAGAGATGAAGAGGGAGCCAAATCAGCTGTGAGGCATCAAAGGGGGATGTGTGTACGTGGATGGGGTGCAACACCAACCCCAGTGTCCCCTTTGAGTTGGTGTCAGCTAGGATGGTGGGTGACAGCCACCTTGCCCGGGAGCATTTGCAGAGGTGGCAGCAGCCAGCTGGAGGACACAGAGGGGTGCTCATATGTGTGTGGTTTGTGGGACCGAGTGCACCTCGGGGCCTAGAGCTGCATCACCAGCGCAGCGTGCACCTGCAGCACCCCGCTGCCACGTGTGTGGGGACGGTCACGGCCCCTTCCCTGGACCTGCCCCTGCTCAGTGGGAAGCGAACGGGAAAGAGGACGGTGACGATGCTCCATCCTGCCTGAAATGTTTTGGTCTGTCTCCCAGGGTGGGCAGCCCTGTCCCGGGCTCCCCCTGCCCGCACCTGGGCCGTGACCTCCATGGCGGGCCGTGTCCCCATCCCGGGCCGGGCTCCTCCGGCGCTCGGAGCGGCCTCGGCCGCGGGGGGTCCCGAGGGGATGTCGGGCGGCGGGGGGGTGAGGCAGGGGAGGCTGCGGAGGGGGCGGGGAGCCCCGGCCGGACTGGGGGCCGGTGCCGGGCAGGGCCGGGGGCGGGGAGGGGGCGCTCGCCCCCCCTCCCGCTGCCCGCCCCCGCGGCAGCGCGAGTCGGCGGCGGCGGCAGACGGGGACGGCGGCGCCGCGCAGGTAGGACCGACACCGGCAGCGGCACCGGCAGCGCGGCCGGTCCAGGGGGAGCTCGGTGCGGGGCAGGAGCGGGCGGCGGGGCAGGTGCGCCAGCCTCCGTTCGGCTGGAGCGGCGGGGAGCGGCGCCGGGTGCCGCCCGGCCGGTACCGGCCCGCGGATGGGAGCGGCGGAGCCCGGCGCGGGGGTGTTCCCTCCCGCTGCTGCCGCTGGCCGGGGGCGCTGGGCCGGAGCCGGGGTTGGATCCCGCCGGGAGGGAGGCGGCCGCTGGCCGGCCCGGGCGGCAAGGCTCCGGGATGGAGGATCGGTGGTCCTGGGGACCGCTCGGGGTGAGGGGCTTCTCGGCTGCCCACGGAGAGCGAGGCCGGGGGATGGTAGGGGCTGGCGTGGGCGTGGGTCGGGCGCCGGCTGCCTGGCGGCAGGTGGATCCGGGGGAGGGACACCTCGGGGGGACCCCTCGGCCGCTCGCTGTGGCCCCCAATTTCCCCAGCGGTCACTGCTCTGGCCACCTTGGTGGGGCCGAGGGCGCCTGGGGGACAGCCGCTCGAGCGGGGAGCACCCTGGAGGCAGGAGTCATGTCCGGAGGGGCAGAGCCCTTGTCTCCTCTCCCCGCAGAGCCCCGGCCTGAGAGAGACTGACTCCCTGTAGGTTCACTGCATCGTCCCGGGTGGCCTCGGTGGGCTGTCGGGGTGGCCGGTGGCTCTCCGGGGATGTGATACATGTGACACGGCTGAGCTCCCTGCTCCTCTCTCGGCTGCCGCCTCTTCCCTCTGCAATTTTTCATCCTCCCATCTCCACGTCTACCTCTGCAGCCTCTGGTTTCTTTTTTATCCTTCCCTCTTGTTTCAAGATCCGTGGGTTTGTGTGGACTTTTTTTTCCAGCCCACTCTCCCCCCCCCCCCCCCCCCCCCCCCGCCTCCTGTTTTCTCATCCGTGCTCTCGCTCGCTTGAGCCCTCGTCTTTGTTTCAGCAGGGGAAAAAAAAAAAATTGCTTCCCTTGTAAAGTTGGCCCTGGCAGAGCGAGCCCCTGGAGAGCGATGCTGCCCGGGTGGCGCGGGAGCCAATGGCAGCCCCTGCCGCCCCAGAGCCGCGGTCCCCAGCGCGGGGGGACAGCCGCTCGCCCCAATAAATACCTGCCACCTCCCGGGCAGGGCGGTGTTGGGATGGCCCGCGGTTGGGGGGCACTGCCGGTCTGACACAGGTACCTCCACGGAGCTGCTTTCCCCAGGGTGGGTTTTTCTCCCGGCATGATTTCGATCACGGGCCCCGTGTCTCGGTTTGGGCACCTCTGTCACTCAGGTCTGTGTGTGCTGCTGGTCCCCGGCGGTCCCGTGGGGCTGGGGGCCCCTCGGCCGGCCCGGGGTCTCAGGGGGCTTGGGGTCTCAGGGGCTTGTGTTTCAGGTGTGCGCTGCTATGCCCAGGTTTGCCTTTGTTTGGAGCAGGGACGGGAATGAGGGACGAGGGGGGGGAGTTGGTCTTTTATTTTCCCTTTTGCATGGCTCTTTGATACCGTCCCCAGGCGGGGATCCCATTTCCCCGAGCCGCCTTTGCTCTGCGTGGCTCCTCCCGCGCTGCTGGATTCACAGCAGCCCCAGGTAAACGGAGAAGCCAGGAGTGCTCCGCGCTTCCCGCTCCCGTACCGCGGGCAGGCTGCCGGCTCCCGGCTGCGATCCCCGCACGGAGCCGCTTTGTGGCTGGCTTTGGCCTCGCCGGCTCGGGTATCGCCCGCCGGATGCTGGCGGCAGAATCTGGCCCCTTGTTTATAAGCGAGGGAGTAGTTTTGTCCTTATCTCCATCTGCTACGGAGGCCGGAGCTGAAATTTCAGTGGGATGCCGCGGATCACCCCGGGCGGCAGCCGGCGTGGGTGCTGCGCCCAAGGGAGTGTGGGCACCCCGAGGGGGCAGAGCAGCGACGGGCTCTGCTGAGCCCAGAGCTGGGCTCTTGAGGACCACGGGTTTAGCCATGGATTTATTGTCTGGCGTCTGTGTCTCCCCTCTGCTCTGTCTGGTTCCTTCCTCGTCTCCAGGCCGGCTCTAGAAGGCAGGGAAGAGGTGATGCTCGGGGGGCAGCACACAGAGGGCGTGCGGGGTGTTTTCGGGCTACGCACACAAAACGCCCGCTTCCCTGTGCCCGGGAAGTTGTTTGTACAGGATGCTCCCGTGGCTTTAGGCACCCGATGATTTTGATCACCTAAATCAAGCCGGGCGGAGCGGGAGCGGACTGTGAGGGCACCGAGCCCCGTGGGGAGCGCTGGCCGGGCCCCTCGGGCTCTCCGGTGTCGGCACGGCCGCGGCAGCTCCAAGGGCTGTGTTTGGAGGAGTGACGTGTGCGGTGACGGGAGGGAGGGACGGTGAGCAGGGCACGATCAGGGGCCGGAGCCTGGCCGCTTCCTGGGGCTCGCGTGGACATCCACAGCGGGAACAGAGACCGGGGAGGGGGATGAACAAGGGATATGGCGTCTTCCTCCGCTCGGCCCTCCGCCTGCCTCTGCGCTGCTGAGCCCAGCACAACTGCTGCGAGCCCCTGCTTGCCCCTGCCTGCCCTCTTCAAGCCGTTTGAACTCGGCCACAGGGAAAGAAGGCCGGGCGTAGGGTTTCCTCCCACCTTCCCCCCCTTTTTTTTTTGTGTGCTTTTAGACATGAGACATTCCTGAGTGGATATTGGTTGCCGGGGCTGGAACGCCTCCTGCCAGACAAAACTCATGAGAAATAGGGGAACTGGTTTGGGATTTTTTCTCTGGTGTCTTGACCCTTTGAGTTATTGAAAAGCCAGCTGCAGCTCAGCCCTGCACAGCGATTCCCATGTCTCCAGCCAGTCATTTTGGCTCTTGCAGAGAAGTCATTGTGAGTACAGGAGCAGCAGCTCACACTGTTGTGGTTTCTGTGGCAGGTTACATGGGTTTGTGTCTATTTCCTCCCCTCCCCAGTTCAGATGTGTAACTATCAGACTCATCAAAATGTAAATTATCAACCAAGAAGCTGCTGTGACATAGTCATAACTCTGCCCTCAGTGAGGTCAGCCTTTGGAGCTGGGAGGCCCAGAGGAGCACTCTGCCACTGTCCCATCTCCTGGCCACCATCCCATCACCCACCTGGCCAGTGGCAGGGGACAGAGGGGAGATGCAGTTAGGCAGGCAGGGCGTGGGTGACCTTGTGAGGTCCCCTTCGTCCTGCTCTGCTCCACCACCTCTCGTTTTTGTCCGGGCACTCACTGTAGACATCTCTGAAAGCTCTAATCTGCAAAGCCCTGGGGGGCTCCACACTGCGCTGGCTGCTATTATCCCCGAGACAAAGAGGGACAGGCAGGCAGATTACCTTGGCCTTTATTTTTTCAGCTGGGAGCAAAGAAAAGCCTTAAATGAGCTTGCTGCCAGGGACGGATTGATGGGGTAGAGCCCCCAGTGCCCTGCACTCCTTCCTCTCCCCAGATGCCGGACCCGGTCACTCCCTGCTCTGCTGCAAAGCCCCAGGGCGAGGCAAGGTTTTGCCTCCAGGCTGGGGTCCCCAGGGGCTCCCCGGCAGTGTCTCGGGCCATGTAGTGCCTGGGGCCGGCGTGGCCAGGGCAAACCTACGCTCACACCCACCTGGTAGCCACCGTCTCTGTGCTGCTGGTTACATTGCCAGGCTGGAGGGGCGATGGCTCATCCCGCACGGCTCGGGGGCTGTGTCCCACCCGGCCTGGCCCCGAGCCAGACGCCACCACCGCAGCGAGGGCCGGGTCCCCTCCATATGGTGCCCCTGGCCGGCTCCCAGCGCCGGGGCAGGTGCTCCTGTCGGGAGCACACAAAACCCCATTGTGGCGTTTGCCGGAGGGTTTCCCTCCCGGGCAGGGGCCCGCGCCAGCCCCAGCACTGCCGGGCGAAGGCTCAGCCGGGGGGACACGGCCACGGCCACCCCCTCCTCCGGGTGCCCTGCAGAGGATGCTCCCCGCGCAGCCCGTGTCCCCCTGGTGTCCCCTCCCCAGCGGCCGCGCTGGGTGGGTTGTGTCACCCGGCCGCTGAAGTGCTGATGGTTTTATGCCCAGCACTTAATTATGTCCCCGATTGCCACCGCCGTGTGGTGGCGAGCGGTGCTGGCTGTGACCCCACCGAGCCTGCCGCCGCCGCTGCAGCCTGGGGAGCTAATGGCAGAAGCACACCACACGTGGAGTTTAATTATTGGCTTTCTTCCTCAACAGAGTACATTGGCTGACCTTAATGCAATTAATTAGGGCTTAATCAACTTCTGGTGGCTCAGCGCAGCACACAGCGATTCCTGCCTTTCCAGGAGGGTTTATGAGAGGTTAAAGCAGTAAAGGGGAGGGTGTGGTGTTGTTTGTGGGTTTTGTGGGGCTGTGCTGATGAGTAAAGTTAGTCAAGTATTGGGGTAGACCTTGTGTCCTCCCGGGCTGGGCTTGTTGCTGGACCTCGTGGTAGAGGCAGGGGAGAGGCGAGCTGGACTCAAAAGCTGTGTCTGGAGTGATGCTTCTGCACAGAAATGCTTGTGTTGCTTGTTTTTGGCATCACGCTGAGCTCAGGGGTGGCTTGTGGCGGGACTGTGGCTGGGTTGTGCATTCAGCAGCTGCTGGTGGGTGGCTCTTAGGTTTGCACCCAGAGTGCTGGAGGTGAATTGCGGGGAGCCCCTTTGCCTCCTCGAGCAGCTGTCAGCCTTGGACACTAGAAGTTGTTGGTCACTGACTGCTCCTGAGCAAGAGGGAGGCTCCTTCCCCTCCCTGCCCAGCGGCATTTTAAAATTAGTAGCTCTCATTAATGTAACAGAATGTCCCCAGCACCCCTGGCATGGGCCCTTGGCCTGCACCCCATGGCTCCTCTTGCCTTGTCTGCTGGGTGCCCCAAAAGCTTTTGGAGCCTCTAAAAAGGGGCTTAGACACAAACGTCCAGCATAAAGACTTATTTGCACACCTTGTGTTTCCAGGCCAGCAGGCACCTGTTGGCATAGCTGGTGATGGGTGCCCTGTCCTTGGGCTGCTGGGGATGAAGTGACTCAGCCTTGGCCTTGCAGAACGCCCCTGGCAGGGGAGGTGGCCCTGTGCAAGTGGTGGCGTGTCCTGTTGTCAGCTGTAGTGATGGAGGCTGAAACCATGGCGTGTCCTGCTGTGCACCCTCACATCCTGCATGCTTTGCATCCTCTCTGTGCCGTCATCCCACAGCAGTTCCTGTCCCACAGTGGCATGTTCCCCCCTCTGCTGGTGCTTCTTTGGGTCCCCGCATCCCTGGCTGTGCCACCAAGCCCCTTGTGCAGGCTGCCCACTGCTGGGACTGGGATGTGGCAGCAGGAGCTGTGCCAGGCACTGTTACTGCCTTGTTTGCTTCAGTGCCAATTCATTAATATCAAAAAGCTAATTAGGATTCCACAGCCCTTCCCACCCAGCCCTTTCCTTTGGAGGCTGGAGGATACTTGTCTGCAGGATTTTGCTGCAGCTCTGTGTTCAAAGGAGTCAGTTCTGCTCTGTCCCATCCCGGTGCTTTGTGTCCCTCTCTCTGTTCCAGGCTGATCCATGTGGCTAAAGCCCCTCAAAGCCTGGCAAATGGGAAGTGATATTTGCCAATAATCCCTCTGCTCTCCTGGGCAGGCTTCTCATATTACAGGTTTATTAAAAAAAACAAAACCCAGGCAGCAATAACTGTGGCCCCAGGGAGAGCCCAGGCACAGATTGTTCCTGGTCAAACCCTACCTAACAGGAGAGTGCAGGCCCAGCCCCATCTCCTGGAGCATCTCTAGGCAGAGCACAGCCCCTCTTCCAAGCACAGAAGGAGTGAGACACAATCCTCTTTCTCCCTAGGGAACAAGCAGGATTCCCATGAGTCACAGACTAAATCCAATTTCTCCCCTCAAAGGCTGTGGGATAAACCCTGCTCTTGCTCACCAGGGCTCCCCAGTCCGGTGCCAGCACCCCCTGGCCTTGGCATCTTCCCCACTGCTGGGCTGGGCAGGAGCAGCTCCTGCACTGGCATCTTGCAGGGACAGGACAGAGCCAGCACCACCTGCCTGGCACCTGCTAGGACAAACACAGACTCTACTGCTGATTTTCTGCTTTGCTTTGCAAAGCTTTTGATGAAACTTGCCCAGAATTAGGGATGCTGTTTGCTGTTTCTTCCAGAATAGGGTAGAGATGTTGCTCCATTCTTTCCCAAAGTCTTGCCTCCTTGAGAATGGGTTTTTCCTGTGGGAAATTCAAACCATTAAAAATGTGTAGCTGGGGGTGGGTTTTTTGTTGGGTTTTTTTTTGTTTTTTCCTGCAAAAAAATACCAATTTGCCTGCAAGGAGTCTCACTTCAGCTCAAAACATTTCATTGTATGGACTGGGGGTTTCCTTCGGGTTTTAAGTCAACATTTCCCCTCAAAATGTCACTCAGGGAAAGCTGCTTTTTTTACAGCAAAAGTCTGTGATGACATTTTAAGTGGAGAAGAAAATTGCTGCTTCGTTTCAAAATGTCAACTTTGAGTGGGGTGGGCTTAGAGTTTTGTTTTTTTGTTGGTTTTTCTTTTTTTCATTCCAGTGTTTCCCAGGGGAAAAGCAAAATGGTTTCATTAGACTAACTGTTGCCCCCGCCATCATATCCAAAATAAATCTGTTGGTTTGGTTTTTTTTAACCTGTTTGCATTTTTGAAGCAGGGAAACTTTTGCCAAGAGAAGTTGTGCTCTGGCGGGATGCTGCCTTGGGAAGGGACAACCCTGCTGCATCCAAACCCGAGCCCTCTGTGGCAAATTCTCTGCCACCAAACTCCAGTGAGGACCTGTGGGAGAGACTCCGCTGCTGCCGGCTGGCCTTGCTTGCTGTGGGAAGGATTAACAGCACATCCAGGTTTTGAAGCTCTCCTCTCCCTGCTTTCCCTCTGCCTTGTGCTCCTGCTTTTATTTCATACAGCTCTCCTCGACAATCGCTTGTTCTAGATTAGGCTAGAGACTGGAGTTATCTCCCTTTTATTTATTAGGGTAATTATACCTAATGATTCACATGCTCGGGGAGAGTAATTGCTCCCAAATACAGCGCTGGCAGTGTTCTTACCCAGCCGGGGTGCAGTGATTCACAAACACATCTTTTCCTACAATTCATCAGCTGATGATCCCGTAATTGCTGACTTGCTTCGGAGCAGCTCAGGAGGGTCGCGGAGCCGGCGCTGCCCTCGCGGTGCTGGGTTCCTCGGCTGCTGCTCCCCTGGCAGTGTCTGCTCCCTGCCCTAAGGCCCGGCACCATTCGCCTCCCGTCCGGGTTGTGCTGGGGATTTTGGTTAGGCCGAGCCCCTCAAACTGTGGGATTTGTGCTTTTTAAAGAGTCACGGTGCCTAATCTGGCAAATTCCGTGGCACAGCCTGGCCGAGGGAAAGCCAGGGCTGTCCCCTTCCACAGTGGGAATGACTTCTCCATCCTCCCAAAAAGTGGCAGAGATGCAGTTTGACGCTCACCTCTTCACAGCTCTTGGTGACAGCCTTGGAAATACTGATGTGGAAAGCCAAACCCCCCAGGCTTTGCGCTGAATAAAGCGTCTGTGTGGATGGATTCCCCCTTCCCTGGGGTCTGGCAGCCCTCCGCCTGCACTGTCCCGGGGAGGGGACATGCGAGAGCTTTGCCTGAGGACTCCTGCCCATCCACCGTTCAGCGTGGGCAGGGACATCCATCCCACGAGGCATGGTGTGCAGAGTCCACCCTTCTGCACAGCTCCAGCCCCTGGAGGAACCTGGGCACTGGGGTGGAGGAAGGCTTCTGGGAGTGTTTTGAAGAGTGTTAATGTTCCCAGTGCTAGCCTGTGGCATGGAAAGGCAGCCCGAGGCTTGAAATTCCTCCTGCTGGCTTAAGGGGAGCCCAGGGTGATGGCTCTGGGGTGGCTCAGCCCCTCTGGAGCTGCTTAAGACAACATTATAGTGCTCAGCTGGAGGCTGCTGGTTGGCTGTGCTGTCTTGAGCCAGCAAAAAGTTTTTTGGTGCTGCGTGGCACCCAAAGAGTGTATTGGTACTTTGTTGGGGGGATTTTGTGGTTTGGGTGTTTGGTTTTTTTTGCGGGGGGAGGGGGGTTGGTGTGGATTTTTTATTTGTTTGGTTTGGTTTTAGGTTTTTGTTTGTTTGTTTGTTTTGGGGTTTTTGTTTGTTTGTTTTTGTTGTTTTTTCTTTTAGCTAGAAGACCCTTCCCTTCTCAGTCTGGGCATCACTGCATGAGCCTGCACCCACCACCCATTCTTGCCTGCCCCAGGCACTGCTCCAGCTCTCCCATCCTGTGGATGCCAGAATCGCTGCTGGGATGTGAGCAGAAAGGCAGGAGGAGAGGAGGTGGCACAAACAGCCCTTTCTGCTGGCCACCACTTGGCTTCATCCCCAGCACTGCTTGGGTGGGCTCCCGGGGGAGCCTGCCCTGGTTGCCCCCCACCCCCAAACATGGGGTTGTGCCAGTGCTGCTCTCTGAGCGTTCGCTGGAGGAACAGCTCCCTGCTTTCCTTCCACCCACATCCACCTCCTTAGAGGAGGATCCACGCTTGTTCACGTTAGTGCCTGGTCCCCTGTCAAGAGCTCCTGCAGGCAGCCAGGAGCTGCTCCTAATGGGCTGCCAGGGGATTTGGGATCTGACAGCTGGGTGCTGACAGCTCCCTGCAACTGCTCGCTCCAGCTGCTGGGCCCTCCTCTCCCTGGTAAGATGGAGAAGGATGCTCTGACCTCCACAGCGAGGAGGCTGGCTCCTCTTTCTCCCTTCACCAGGTGTTCGTGATGGTGCCGGAGGGTTGTGGTACCCACTGCCTTGGTGGGGCTGGTAAAGCCTTGGGGGACAGTGGTGGTACCAGCAGAGGGTTCCCAGGCTGGAGGAGCTCCGGCAGGGCGATGCTCCCAGATGCGCACTGTGAGAGGGGAGGAGGTCTGGGTGTAGCACAGAGCAAGTCTTATTGCAGCTCCTCGCAGGGAGTTGGGATGGGAGGCCCCGGTTAGCTGGGAGTGCTGGGAGCAAGTGCTGACACCTCCTGGGGCTCCCTCTGCAGCATCTCTGGGGCCTCCCAAGCTTTCTCCTGGCTGACACATCGCCTCTCTTCTCTGTCTGATGCAGGGCTCCTGTGCCTCCCCACAGACCCCATACAGGGGCTGGGGGGAATCCTGGGGGCTCCCTGGGGTCCGGCTCCATCCCAGCGGGGCTGTGGCAGCCCAGGCAGAGGGACTGTCCTGTCGTCCTCCAGCACGGAGCATCTCCCAGCCTGCTGTCTTGTATGGCTTTTTATTCCTATGTGATTATACATCCCACTTCATATAGGGATTGAAGCCGTGCACTACGCCGGGCTCCTACAGCAGAGAGCAGCCCCTGTGCCACGGGAGCCGGCCTCGGAGGAGCCACCAGAGCTGTCCCCTGGGGTGCTGGACGAGGATTGCTGGCCTCAGCCTGGGCTCCGTCCTGCATCCCAGGCTCCCCAGCCCTCTTGGGATGCAGGTGAGGGTGCCAAGCTGCTTTGGGGTGAGGCCAGCACAAGCCCACTCCTTGCGTTGCACCCCCTTGCGAGGGTGGGCCTGGTTCCGCACCACATCTGCTGTGGAGAGCCCCAGCGGCTGCACTGGTGGGCTCATCCCTGGGGAATCTGCTGCTTTGCTTTTGTCCCTGGCTGTCCCGGGATATGCAGCATCTACATGCAGGCACTGCCAGCAGCACAGGGGAGGAGGAAGAGGAAAAAGATGCTGAGGAATGGCCACGACAGCAAGGGCTACCCCAGGCACGATGCTCTTCAAGGTTTCTCAAGAGGCCTCAGCCACTCTTTCAAGGTTTGTGTTATATCTGTCACATTAGCGAAAATGGTGAAAATTGTGGCTTGTGGAGGAGATGAAAGGCAGCCCTTCCCAATGCCTCCATAAAGGAAGGGCCCCATTAACACCTAGTGAATTATTGGCCATTAATCAGGCTCTGTGCAAAATAAAACCATCCACATTTATCATTATTGGATCCTTAATGAAGTGATAATGGGAATGCTGGGGAGCTGTGATATTAATGTCTTCTAAGAGGCAAGAGCAGAGCCAAGGGCGGCAGCCAAGATTTTTAATTTACTGCCAGGAGCTCGTGCTGTTAATAACGCTGTTACTTCTCCCGGCCGTTAGCGCTCTTTGGCTACGAGCTCCCGACTTAGGAGAGCAAATCAACCCTGAACGTACCCAGCCTTGGTTCACCTGCTCCCCACACAGCATCTGAGCACGTTTTTCCTACCCACTGTCCCAGTGTCCCCTGCCCATGTGCAGGGATATGGCCAGGGAGCTGCTGGCCATCTTTACCCACCTGACTCCTTCCTGAAGGCTGGCTGGTGTAGAGTTTTGCTTTTCTGATAAAAAGGGAAGGGACTGTGAGCATCAAGCCCCAGTGTCTCTTACTGTCCTCACTCTCTCTGTGACTTTTCTCCTTAGGCACAGGCACCCAGAGCCAGGGTGGCGTGGAGCTGGTTCCAGCACAGCCCACACAATGGGGTTGCTTGGTGTGACTGCAGCCACACTCTGGTGTCTTCATTGGCACAGCTTTACTCTCATGAGGCCAATATCCCATCCAGGACAGCACGGACAAGCTGCAAAGCCCTGCTCAGCTGTGGTGATTCACTTGTGTTCCCAATGGGAAAGTCATTGCTCCTGCCAGCCCAGAGGCAAATCATCACCAGGCAGGTAAGGATGCTCTCATGTCTTGAGATTTGTGTTATCTCACAAATCCTGCTAAACCTGGCCCAAAGGTATGTTGGCTCATGCGTGGAGCCTTTTGACCTTTTGTGAAGGCACTGCAGGTCAGAGGGAGCTGGCATCAGGCAGGAGTGATAGCAGACAATTCCCTGCTGAGCACTGTCCAGAGGAAGATGCTGCTTTGTCTGTGAGGGCTGAGCACACTCCAATGCTCCTTTTGTCCCTAGGCAGAAGTTGCACAGGGTCCACCAAAGCAACCTCTTGGAAAGGGAGCTTTGAGTTATCCAGGTAGAAGCATCAGAGAAGTATTTCTGTAGCCTGGGTGTTCTTGCTGAACCTCCCCCTGGCCTATTATTTCCTCATTAGGAAAGAAAGGACAAGAACAAAAATCCATATATGGCAGCCAAGCAAAGGTAGATGGGAAATGCACTTCAAACCGCTCCATCCTTTCAACAAACCTTTTATTAGGCTTCTCTCCTCCCCAACACACACTCTTTAATCGTTATGAAAAGCCACCATTCAGGAAGCAAGGACACTGCTCGGGCTACCTGGAGCAGGCATTTCCCAGGAGAAGCCAGCCAGCACTAGCCCAAGGTTCTCCGGAATTGACTGGGAGGCAGCACAAGCAGCAGCTTGAAGTCCAGGGTGGTGGTCAGCAGTGTGGCAGAGCTGTGGGCAGGGGGTTGTGGTGGCCCTGTGGCAGTGTGCCCAGGCTGGCATACTGGACTGCTGCTAAAGTTCCCCTTCTGCCAGGCACCCCAGCCCGAAAGCAGAGTCACTCTGCATTCTGCTGGAGCAGAATGGCCCAGGGAGCGCTCAGCACGCTGTGGGGCCAGCAGAATGGCCCAGGGAGTGCACAGCATGCTGTGGGGCCAGCAGAATGGCCCAGGGAGTGCTCAGCACGCTGTGGGGCCAGCAGAATGGCCCAGGGAGCACCCAGCACGCTGTGGGGCCAGCAGAATGGCCCAGGGAGCATGCAGCACGCTGTGGGGCCAGCAGAATGGCCCAGGGAGCGCTCAGCACGCTGTGGGGCCAGCAGAATGGCCCAGGGAGCACTCAGCACGCTGTGGGGCCAGCAGAATGGCCCAGGGAGCACTCAGCACGCTGTGGGGCCAGCAGAATGGCCCAGGGAGTGCACAGCATGCTGTGGGGCCAGCAGAATGGCCCAGGGAGCACTCAGCACGCTGTGGGGCCAGCAGAATGGCCCAGGGAGCGCTCAGCATGCTGTGGGGCCAGCAGAATGGCCCAGGGAGTGCTCAGCATGCTGTGGGGCCAGCAGAATGGCCCAGGGAGTGCTCAGCACGCTGTGGGGCCAGCAGAATGGCCCAGGGAGCGCTCAGCATGCTGTGGGGCCAGCAGAATGGCCTAGGGAGTGCTCAGCACGCTGTGGGGCCAGCAGAATGGCCCACGAAGCGCTCAGCATGCTGTGGAGCCAGCTTCACCCAGCTGTCCTGGCTGCAGCCCATACTTGTGGCTGTAAGGCTGCCCGTGTTAGTGCCCCCGTGGAGCTGCCCTGCTGGGCACGGAGCAGGCGACCTGCCAGCGACCTCTGGAGAAAAACACACGGCACAAAGCAGCTTCTCCTGCACAACCACCCCCTGACATTACGGGGGCACAGCGAGCTCTGTAACGCTTGGCAGATTTTCCCCAGCAGATCTGGGAGCAGTTTGCCACTGCGAGCAAGTTCAGGCATGTTACAAAAGACCTTCAGACTCTGAGGACAAATGAGATGCGTGGATGAGTTTAAACCACCGGGCAAGACTGGGGTTTTGAAATTCCCAGGGTTGTGCCTTATTCTGAGCCTGGGCTGTAGCCCAGACAGTCCAGCTGCCAGCCTGGCATCGACACCAGGCCCCATGATGGTCCTGCTGATAGCCCTACTTGTTAGATACTGGCTTCAAAACCAAAATAGGAGGTTTTGCATCCTCCTCAAAACCCCACCCTCTGATCCACCTTGAAGCGAGGTGCAGAACAACTGACTGTTCAGTGAGACACCACAGGGTGTTGGCACAACGGTGTATTTATGTCACGAGATGAGATCAGCCACACGGAGTAGGTCGGTCTGTCTGGAAAGAGTCTGAGTCAAGCGTGTCCTATTACATTAGAGCTGGATTTTCAAAGGAGCTCAGCTCCCACTTAGGCTCTGTAACAAACAGACAGATATTCAAAAGGAGTTGGACGTGCTGGGTCATACTGGCTGCTGAGCTAAAGCCCTTTGAATATCCAGCCAAACCGTCAGTGTGCCTGTTGCTGCAGGCAAAGCCCTCCTGAAATCTAGCCCCACTGTGAGCTCCATGTCCTGGGAAACCAAGCTCATCTCTGCTCTCCCACACATCACACTGCAGTAGGTGACAAAAACGTGATAACCACTGTGTCCTCGTGCATGTGGGGGAGCAGCTCCCTGTCAGAGCACAGCTCTGGCAGATTTGCCCTTTGATCAGCTCAGCAGCATGGGTCAGGAGAGCTGAGCATGAAGGTTTCCTTGTCTTTTGTTCTGTGGAATTAGCAGAGTTAATCAGAATGACAGCAACTTCTGCCTCAGTGCAGAGGAAAGGTCAGTGGCTCAGGCTGGATGCACGACAGTTTTCTAGACAGTTGGAAAACAACACCATGAAAGCTCATAGCATACATGCTGCTGGCACAGAGGCTCTCCCAACAGGGACCAGCAGGGAAGATGTTACTGTGGAGGGAAGGAAGCTGGAGGACTCCACACAGCTGGCTTGTCACTGCACTTCATTCATCCCCATCCTTACACTGTCCAGTGAAGGTATGTCGTCCTCTTTGTCACTGCGCACTGCTTGTGTCACCCAGCCAGTATCAAGAACTTCTCTCTGCCAAGGTGCTTCTTAGCCACACTCGTGGGTGTGCATCCTGCTGGGCCTGGGGTCTCTGTCATCTCCATCTGCTGTGGGAAGAGCTGCAGGGCACTGTGCTGGCATGTGGAGCAGGTGCTGGGTGTCTCCTTCCCATCACATCCCCTCAGCAGCTCCATGCTCCAGGTGAGCAGGCCTTGCTTTTACTGCTTTTACCTCCTTCAGTCACTGTAATTTGCTCCTAAAACCCCACTGCTGAGCTGCTCTTCAGCTGGGGGCACTGGAAGGGCAACAGTGCAGCAAGGGCTCTCCGTGGTAGCCCTGCCACGGCCTCAACTTCCCTACATCTCTTAAATTAACTATAGCTGAAGCAGTCACAAGCCTTAAATCCAGTTTCCTTGTCTGTAACGTGACCTCTTACCTTCCTTTGATCCCACCAATTATAAGTGCTTGTTTTTGCTGTGGACATCCACTCATCTGTCTAATTAGTGGATTCTTTCTGTCAAAGACACTAGCAGCCTCAACAGTGAGCCCTAATTTAAGTAGTTTGCATTTGTCCACAGCATTGGTGCTTTAATTTACTCCTGCTCCTAATTAAGTGCATCTGGGTGTCTGCAGAGGGAGCTCTCATGATCTCTCCAAGGCTCTAATTAAAATGGCCTGGATGTCCATGACATTGGTGCCTGTCAAGCCTGTCACCAGGAGGTGATGCCCACCTTGGAACTGGCTGAAGAACGTGTAGGAGTCATTGTTCCTGAGAAAGGCCTCCACATCCAGGCCCTCCTGAAGTGCCTCAGCCACCAGCTCTGGGCTGCAGAAGGCTCCTGCTGCCTCCGTTGGCCCATCCTGCCCATCTGTTCCCCCACTGAGGAAGAGGATCTCACACCTCCCTTGGGGGCTGCTGGCTCCTGTGGCCTGGGCCTTGTGCAGCCCCAGCCCCACACGCAGGGCCAGCTCCTGGTTTCTCCCTCCCTTGCCGTTTCCTTGGAGCTGGACCGTGGTTTCTCCACCAGCCAGGATGCACACTGCTCTGTTGGGCCCTAATCCTCGCAGGGCCTGTAGAAACTCCAGGTGCAAACCTGGGATCTGTAGCTCTGCTGCCAGCTGCAGGAGATTGCCCCTCAGCTCGTCACCCAGGGGCCCTTCTCCGAGGCTGGCGAAGCCCAGGCAGAGCAGCTGGATCAGCTGGCAGTACAGAGTGGCAACACGGCCGACTTCCCCACGGACAGCTGCACTCAGCACCAGAGCTGCATAGCCCAGGCCCTCAGCCTGGCGTCTGGCCTCTTCCAAAGCCAGTGTGTTGGACCCAAGGATGATGTTGGAAACGTGGGAGTAGTTTTCTGGAGCGGTGGGCTTGGTGGGAGAGCTGGAGAGGACCATTTCCACTGACTTGGGCAGGTTGTGCAGCAGGTTGTATTTGGTGAGTATGTGAAGGCAATCTTGGACACTGTGGGAGCTGGCAGCAGTGGGCCCACTCGCTATGATGTCCAGGGGGTCACCTATCACGTCAGACAGGATGAGACTCACCACCTATGGAAAGAAAAGCCCACAGATTATTGCAGGAGGCAAAGATGGGTGGCCACAAAAGAGCACTGGCATAAGCACTGCTCTGAATGCCATCCCCACATCAAAGCAGATAGAAACAGGGTAGGTCTTCACCCATTTTTAATTTATGGACCTGTGAGTGTCACCTTGCCCTTCTCAAACCCACAGATTTAAAGTGCCTTTTGAAGCTGGACTATCATGTTGGAAGATGTAACCCGTGACACTGCACTTGTCAGGCCCAACCTAGTGTGGGTTCAGCAATGGGACACACTGAGAACAGCCCCCAGGGGAGCCAAGGGTCAGAGCCAGCCTTGAAAACACTGTGCTGAAGCACCAACACTTGGAAGTGCCTGCTGAATGTGGGCTGGGGTCTGCAGAGTGGCATGATGGGATGGCTGATGTTTCCCAAGTCTGAATTCTCACTCTCCCAGCTCGGTCTCCCTAAGATTTTCAGTCCCAAGTGAAATCTCAGCCAAAGAGCCCCAAAACAGTGTGCAAAGTTGTTCACTCAGTATGGACAAAAACCCGGCAAGTTGATTAAACCTCTGTTTTGAGGGTAGACAGGTGATCTCTGGGCAAACAGGGGCTCTCCCTTGGTTACCCGGGCAGGATGTGCCAGCTGGGCCAGCCCTCCACCCTTCAGCACGGACAGAGTCTTCCGGACAATGTTCAGCTCCTGTATGGCAGCTCCTCGGGAAGCCAACATCTTTGTGAGTTTCTCCTTCTCCTCGAGGAGGATGGGAGGGATGGGAGCAGGCAGTAGGGCTGATCCACCCCCTAGGATGCAGAAGAGATGGCAAGGACATCAGGATAGCAGGAGAAGGAGGACAAAGGAGAGCGAGGCTTTAGCCTTTTCCCTCACCAGTGTCTGAAGGGAAGGCAGAGGTGATTGGGGACCTAAGCTAACATCTCTGGAGAATTCAGTCATCTTCAGCAATGGGTTTTAATCACTGCTGTCCTGCACTCTCTGCAGTCAGCTACACTTCACCCAGGCAGTGTGAGCCTGGCTGGATGGGGGCACCACAAGCCTGCAGTGTGGTGGGGATGACAGAAGAGGGACAGCAGCTACCCTCACCTCTGCACTGGGCTACAGCTGGGTCCTCACACTGATATTCAGGGGTTACCTGGGTGGGTGAGCAGGGAGCATGGCCTCCACGGCTCCCACAGCAGCCAGTGCTGTGCACATGGGGACACTGCCTGCTTTGGTGGCTCCATTTATTCAGGACAGTGTGTGAAAACACTGGCTAGGGATGCAGCAAGATTGGAAAGTGCTGAACTGCAGTCATCTAGGCCTGGGAGGAAAGAAAAGGGGGGACAGTAATGCAAAGGACAAAGCACACTCCGAGTCCAGGGTGATAGCTTCACTGATGGGAATTCGATAAAAGCAGGCATTGGAAATGTGGAAAAGAAGGCAAGGTTCTAATGGAAAAGTGGAATGGATTGAAAATACAGAGGAGAAAAGAGCAAGGTCTGTGCACAGAGTGAACGTGCACAAAAGTACAGCTGAATGCTACTGTCAAAATGCAAAGCCTGCTCAGAGGTTTGAGACAAATCAGCATCAATAAAACATGATGAGCAAGAAAAACAAATGCAAATGCCTGTGTTTCAGTCAATAGCCAGGGATCTAGCTGAGAGGCAGGAGCAGTTGGGGACCGGCTGCTGTGTGGGAGTGCACATGCATAGGGAGTCACAGCCACGGGGAGATCCTGTACAGGCTCCCTGAAGGGCTGAGGAGTCTCTTGGAGATCCCTGTAGCCAAAAGGCAGGAGGAAGCCCAGGGGAATCCCCAGAAAGCACAGCTAGCTTCCAGTCACTTGGGTGTTTGCCTAATGGCACTGCTCTCTCTGTACTGGATCAGGCTTCAGCATCCACAGAGGAATAAACACTGAGCAGAGGACAACAAGGCCTTTCTGCAGAGCTGCTCCAAGCCCCTGCATGCTTTTGCCCTCTGACACGCACTGAGCTCAGGATGAGGTGATGTCACTGCATCCCTCTGATGCATCTTCTTACACAGCCTGGGATCTGGGGACAGCCTGGGGGCCACCGGCCAGGCCCTGGGGGTGTGCAGGGCTGCCCCTGCAAGGCATGCAGCTTACTGTGTGGTACCTGGAGGCCTCTTTTCCACTAGCTGGGAAGGAGCCAAGCCCTGGGAAAGGTCACTCCCAGACCTCAGCTTTCAGACTCACACTCTGGCACAAAGGCTGAGCATGCAAATCTACCAAGTGCTTGCTCCTCCAAGTCTGCATCTCCAAATATAAGGAGAGGGCAGGAAGAAAGTGTCTCCTTGCCAAGAGGTGGGAACAGCTGCCAGGCTGTGCCCAGAGGTGCCACTTCACTGTGGTGGCACAACTGCAGGACTCAGCCTGTGCAGCTCAGCCTCCTTCCAGTGCTGGGAGGCAGCATGTCCACTGCAGCAGCAGGAAGCCCTGTGCTCTCTCTTGCTGCATGCCTGGAGAAAGGATGGCAGAAGGGAGAGGAAAAATCAGAGCTGCAAGTGTCCGTGCTGAAGGGGCTGGCACAGCACAGCACTCCCTTGCTGCAGGGTCAGGGGTGGGCAAGCAGCTGGGGGCCCTCAGCAGATCCCAATCCCTGGGATCCCCACACTACCTGAGATGAGCACAAGGAGCAGGTCATCTGCAGTCAGACCCTCAGCCAGCTCCTGAATGGCAACAGCTCCCTTCAGAGCCTCTGCATCTGGGAGATTGTTCTTGGCGCCTTCGATGACCTGGATTCTGCTGTGTGGCTTCAGCAGCATCTCCCTGGTGGGGTAAGAGAGGCAATTACACCACGCATCTGTGCACCCACCCAGGCAGCCACGCTGTCACCTGCAGGTGCCTGGTGTACCAGTGGCATAAAGTGAGAGACCTGGACAGGCAGATGGCCTTTGCCGAGTGTCTCTTCCCCACAGCCAGACAGGCAGCACACCCAGCACAAGAGGTGGGCTGCATCACTGGTGTCACTGGCATGTGATGGTGGTTGAAGATGAGAGCGGTGGGGTGGGCAACAGAGCAAGGGCAGCTCAAAAGGACTTAAGGTGTTCTCAGCAACATCCCACAGAGGAAAAATCTGGCAGCCTACACCCCTCCTTCCTGCTCCCCAAAATTGTCCAGAAACAGTCCTTACTGCATTCCCGCTCGCTGCAGGCTCTCCTGGATCCCCAGTGGCACATTGATAATCCCTCGAGTGAGGTGGTCTCCCAGGATCTCTTCTGCTGCTGCAGCCATCCCCAGCACAGCTTTTCCAAAACCCACCAGGTACAGGTGCCTCTTCACTGGAAAGGCCTGGCCCTTCACCAGCAGCTGAGGGCACCCATCTCCCTGGAGCTTCAGAGCCCTCCTCAGCATGGGAGCTGGGCGGACGGTGCCCAGAGCGCCACAGAACAGGGACAGTGCGTGCTCGCGGAGGGACATGGTGCACAGGCTGCCAGGGCTGAGCCCCTCTGCCTTCTGGGGTGGGTTTCTGCACTCCCTGCCAGCACTGGCAAGGCATCAAGGGCTGAAACAACCAGCAGCCTCCAACCTGCAAGGGAAAGTGAACATTTTTGCTAGTAGAAGAGACAGGGCTGTCACAGAAAGAACAGAGGTCAAAACATGAACCGTGGAACTCTAGCTCCTGTTTCCCCTAGATTAAGGTGCCATATCAGTAGCATTTTCTAACTTTTCCCCAGGCAGGAGGAAGGGAAGGACAGTGTCACATTCAAGCTATCTGTCAGCTTGTGATTCCCCTGCAATCTCGTCACCCCCTGCAGGGAAGGTGAGCTCTGCCAGCCAGCTTCTCCATCACTGTAGATTTGCCACTGGCAAGCCATCATTTCTATTTGCTTAGTTTGACACCTTTCCAAACTGTGGAAGCTGCTCTCTGTCCTGGAGAGAGCAGGGCATCTGGGTGGAACAGCTTTTCGCTACATTAACTCCCTTTCCCATGCTAGCCAAATGCTGATGTCATCCTCTGGCTGTGCATTGCCCCATGTGTCCCTGCAGCATCAGACACAGACTGAGGAGAAACAACAGCCTTGCTGGCTGCCTCACCCCTTGCTGCTGGTGGCCACAGAGAGACCAGTAATGAGGTTTCCTCACCAAACAGCAAATTAACACAAGGCTTAATTTACCTTTCTCTTTTACTCCTCATTATCCATTAAAATCACATTTAGAGCCCAAATAAGACTTGGTATCCAGGCAAAGTGTCTGTGAAAGCCCATTTGAGCTGCTCTCCACTGAGCATTAGCATTATCTGCAACAGATCTGTGCATGGACCGAAAGATCTCAGCTGCTCAAGGGCAGATACTTGTCTTGACAGAGGAAAGGTGGCCCCTGCCAGCACGCACACATCTATTCCCTCCCAGCATTTCTCCTTCCTTCTGTTAACTGGCAGCAAATTCACTGCTGGTTTCTGAGGATCAAAGATCCTTGTGATCTGCATCTCTCCTGCTCATGGCATTTAAGGCAGGGTGCCAGGAGGCTGAAGCAGCCAGGGCAACACACTTGATCACAGACCCATTGAAATTCCTTGAGAGAGAATTATTCCTGTCTCAAGTAAGTGGATGTGTTTTGTGCAAGGGCTTCTTTTAGGAGAGCTCAGGAGTCCAGAGGTCTCTTTGTCCTGACACTCCCTAGCAATGCAAGGTGTTAATCATTAAGCTGGACAAGCTTTTCAACAGCTCCTCTGGTTGTAAATCTGCCTTATTTTGCTGCAGGGACCCAAAAGATCGATAGATAAAACCTCTACACACCTTCTCAGGCATTGAAACTTGGGAACACTCTGAAATATTGGGACAAGGGACTTGTAGGTAAGGCTATACAGAAAATCAAGTTTGTCAGAGAAAGATCTCCAAAAATCACTGAAGTGGGAAAAGACCCTTAAGAACAAGGCTAGTAGTAAATGATTAATTGCTTAAGAGAACAGATTTTAAAGCCAAAAGCCAAGGCAGATTAACCACCTACGTGTACTCCCTTTAGGTGCTGGTCAAAAGGACGGGCTTTTCAACCACCAGGAGACAGGAGAACAAAAGACAGGATGCCCTGACCACTTTGTTACTAGACTCTTAAACTTCATGGCAGCTGATGCTGCCAGCAGTTGAAACCACTGACCCCACTTCAGTGAGGGCCAGAGTAACTGTGCACCTCTCAGGAACTGAGATAAGCATCTCTGCTCCCAGCAGGTCTCTGATTCGCCTGGCCCTGGGCACAGTGCAATCAGAGGAAGGTGCTACAAAGCAGAGGTGCATCACACCCCAGGTCACCTCGTCTGAGCTGCAATACAGGGTTTGCAGGAATGGCTGGAGAAGAAAAGCTTCAAGGGAGCCAGGAGAGTTTAAGAAAATAAAGCCCCAAAGTTTTTAACAGGCTTTGTCTCTGCCTTGATGTTTCTGAGCGCTGCTGACCCAGAAGCCCGGGGAAATTGAGCACAAGCAGACCTGCAGCCGTGGCTCCTGTCACACGTGCCCTCCTGGCAGCACCGTCCAGCTCCAGCTCCAGCTCCAGACACGACACAGCAGGCCTGAGTTCTTTAAAGGCAATCCTCTCCTACTGGAGGTGGAAAAACTAAATGCCAGCTTAATTCATCTGGCACTTGTGTACATACTGCTAATGCTTACTCTGGAAAGCCTTTCAGTACAATAGCAGGCATGTAATCTGTTTTCTGCACTCTGAACATAGATTATACTTTAACCATCGAGGCCTGATCCAGTCTCTGGGAGCCAGCAAGCGCCTTTCTGTTGCGTCTCAGGATTTCGGGGTCCACTGCCTGACACTGATCTCAGAGCACAGGTGTAAAGGCAGAGTAAATACAGTGTAAAACCCCCTTGCAGTCAGAGGTTATCCAACTTTATACCAGTGCAACAGAGAGCTGAATTTGGCACAGATCCATTTGCTTTGGATGTCTCAGTGTGTGACTCTGCTCCTTGTCAGCTCTGATTAGACACACAGGCTCACTGGAGACTCCCCTTGGAATGGGGGCGCTGCTAATGATACCACAAATCCCTTTTTATGTAATTTATTTATACAGTCTCAGGCACTGGGTACTAAATGTCATCAGGGAACAGCTATAAATCAGTGCTATGAAATCCACTGTAGATATTAACAAAAAATAAAACTCCTACTCATTTTACTAAGGCTTTAAAAACAAGATCAAGAGGGCTCAATATCACCCCAAGACACAGGCAGTTGTGGAAAGAAAAATAACCCAAATGGCAGCTCTCATGCTCCCTCCCCAGATGGTGGGTTTAGAAGTGGTGTAATTGCCTGTTAACTGCTTCATATTGCACGAGGGGAAATTACACCCTCACATCCCTGCATTTTCCTCTTCCCACTGCTGGCTGTGAGGAATCTGGGCTGGGAGAAGGGGCTGATGATGTGACTCATATTACCTTGTGAATTAATCTCAGTTTCCCAGTTTCACAGGAAAATCACTTAAGGATGAATGAGCCCTCTTCTGTATGGATAGAAGGTGACAAGCTATAGAGTGAGGTTCAGGTTTCACACCTTCCCTTTGTCCCCGGT
Organism: Motacilla alba alba; assembly: GCF_015832195.1. Classification (NCBI taxonomy): domain Eukaryota; kingdom Metazoa; phylum Chordata; class Aves; order Passeriformes; family Motacillidae; genus Motacilla; species Motacilla alba. Next base: position 14,648,684 of record NC_052027.1, read on the forward strand.
TGGGACAATTTGGAGTTGGGATACAGACAGTCTTTTGAAAAGTTTCCTGTAAGTTCGTAGTAAGCTTAGATGAAAATGATGCTAAGAATTGCCTGTTCCAAAGAGAGCTGGAGGATTGTAAGGGGTTTAGATTAATCCCCTTTAAATGAAAACTTCCTCAGCTTTCATTCATGAATAATCTACGCACTTATAATAATCTACACAGACCATTATAAGCCCTTTCTTCAGAGGGCTCCTCCTAAGCCTGTAGAAATTTCCACTGTTAGCTCTCACACCAAAACGCAGCAAAACCCCAGCTTCTCATTTTCACCTTCTCTGGGAAAGAGGGAGGGGAAGGAGCTGGACTGTGATAAAATACAGGCAAAACGCTCGTTTGCATTACCTTTCATTAACTTTTTAATTAAAGCAATTCTGCAGGCAAGGAGCCAACGTCAGAGGGAGACAGAAAGAATCCAGTATTAGGGGCAGAAATGTGGTAAAGCTGCCAAGTAAATTGGATGGTGGCAAGAGACCAAAAGCATGGACATAGCAGGGCAGAGTCTGAGCCATAAACTTGGAGGCACACTGGGGAAGAAAACAGTGAACAAATGAGCTGGCCATGCCCATGCAGTGAGAAAAATGAGCCAGCACCTCACTCCATGGCAGGTACTTGAAAGCTAGAAAAATACTCCTTTCTAGGGACCCGTCTGCCATCGCTGGGCAGAGCTGAGCTGTTCCAGGTGCTGTGGTTGGAGGTTTGTTCAAGGATTTGCATCTTGGGCTGGTGGTTTTTTTGAAGTTGGGGCAATTGAGCTTATTGCAGGCCAGCCCAACCACACACACATCCTGAGCATTTCAGGGGCTGTGAGATCAGAGGATGCTGTGCCAGAACGCATGATTTAACTGAGAACTTCAGGGACCTAAATTACTTCAGTTTCAATGCTGTCAGGATGACTCTGGATTTCCTCCAGGACTGGTGGCTGGCCCATCTTGTACAGGGTCAGCTTCAAAATCCCTGAGGGGCTAGGAAAATATTTGAGATAGCACTGGATCAAACCCCAGTTGCTGGAGGATAATTTTGAGCTCAAGCACTAAGAGACAGATTACAGTAGTAAACTCCCAGACACAGCAAGTTTTAGCAGTGTCTCTTGTTCCTCGTTTTTCTTGCTGCGTGACTTTTTTCTGGCCTCTCGGCATGTAAATTACTGACAGACTCACCAAGGCTCCCTGCTTCCATTTCTCCTGCATCACCAGGGGAATTTACCTATGAAGTACAACAAAGTGGAGATTTTACTGCCTTAAACTCCCCCGTTCCCACTTACTGACACATCTCCTCTATCATTTGATATATCAACTTTAATTCGCCTGGCGAGCCCCGCTCAAACCCAAGCTTGCTGCTCCACATGGTCCCAAAAGCATTACAAGAAAATTTTCCAGGAGATGCACTAAACCCAGGAGGGAAACAACGCACTGAAGGCTTGTTCCAAGTGACTATTCTGGGAGGATTAGATGGGGGATTTTTCAAGACTAATCTCTTTAAATGAAAATTTCAGAATTTGATTAATTTTTTAATCTGCACATGGATTTGCATAAAATTACTGTACTGCCTCATTCACATATGGCAAAAGAGAAAATGTCTGCAGCAAGGATGGGCAGCTATGAAGGGTCCAGTGCATGAGTGGGTGTCAGGGACAGGGTGAAGGGCCCTTTGCCCCCTCTCACTGCAGTGCTCCTGCATCCATAAGTGGGAAAAAGTATGAGGGTGGTCAGCACCAGTATGATGAGACCAGAGGGTCTGCCAGGTAGGCAAGGGAGAAAGTAGGATGGAGCCTGGATACCTTTGTTTTAAGAATATGCTGAGCTCTGGGAAACCCAGGAGTCCTAGTTTCCACTACATGGCTTTCTATATGTTGCTTGGAAAAGAAATATGTTGCTCTCATGACTGATTTACTCACCAGGAAAGTGTCAACAGGGTCTCTCTGCCTTTGATGGGGAATGTGGCTTAAGGCCAAACACAGGGAAGATAAGTGTTCTATTCAGCATTTTATATATATAGATCAGTATCATTAGCAAAAAAAAAATTAACTGGATTTGACATATGCATCTTACTAGTTTTTCTAGGTCACACTCCCTTCACTCCCTATATACCTTTTGGAAATGATTTTTCCATGCTCTGGGGACTGCAAGGAAGAAAAAATTTTCACTAAAAATTCTTCTGTAGCTCAACACAGAACACTACTACCCTGAAGCCAAGCCCATGCCAAGTCTACTTCCTTTCATGCTGTAATTTCTCAAGCTCCCTATTCTGAGTCAACTTGCCATCAAAGATGAGAGTCATTTAAAATCCAGGGAAGGATCACAGTATTCTAGAGAAGATGAAAAGCTGCGAGCCTTGAGGACTGGAATAGTAGAAAGGGGTTGAAATTCAGTGCTGCGAAATACAAGGTCATGGTCTTTGGGATTAATAGCAGAAAATTATGAGCTCCTCAGCTGGAAATAACATAAGAGGAGAAAGAGCCAGGAATCTTAATCAGTCACAGGATGACAATTACAGCTGCCCTCTGGGCTGAGACAAGAGGCTGTGGGGAACGTGGAAAGCAGCAGATGTGAACTGCCTGGACTTTGCTGAGGTTTTTGACATCATTCCTGTGAGCACGCTGGAGGGTGGGCTGGGCAATCAGAGCCAGCCCCGCTGGAAAGCAGCCGGACCACTGGGCTCAGAGGGCAGAAAGCAGTGGCTCGGGGTCCAGCTGGCAGCTGGTAATCAACAGGGACTCTGCTGGTGTTCGTGCCGCCCCACAGCTTCATTAGTGACTCAGAGAGCAGCACAGAGCACCCGGTTTGGGGAGCTGCTGATGGAGGCACCCTCCAGAGCAACAGTGATAAACTCAAGGTCGGGGCCCACAGAAACCTCAGGGCACTCAGTAGGGAGAAGTGTGAATTTTTGCTGCTGAGCAAGCACAAGTCCCTGTATTGTGCAGGTTCCAGTGGAGTCTAATACAGAAATGCATAGGTAGAATAACTGCATTTGATCGATATTACTCAAGCAGCAATTAAACGTTTTTTCCATTAACTAATTTTGCAGGGGCATTATCCATAATTCCTACTTAATATGACATTTTTCTAGGAGATCCAATTATCCTGCCAGCTAAATTCCAGCTTGGTATAAACTGACAAACTAAGTTCCAACGATTAGGAAGAAAGGCAGAAGAATAAAAAGGAAGTGACAAAATATCAAATCAACAACCCACGGTGTTATACAACTCTAAAACTTAGCTAAGTATTGTAGGTGTTTTGAAGTAAATTGTCTTATGATGTTATTGGTGAGTCACCTCCGGGCCTGCAGGAGATAATCCAGGCTCTGATCCTGCAATTTAGAGTGTGCAGGAGGCACGACATTCCCAGCTTTCCTAAAACCTCTTGTCACAGGAAAATAAATCAGTTGTGGGTTTTGAACTGGCCTAACAAAGGGGCAGCTGACCCTGAGACCCTCAGGAGGAATGAGGGCGTGCTCTGGTATCCCTGGACCCCCGTGTGAAAGTCTTGACTTTGTTTCAAAGGAAAAAAGGTAAATCATTCTGAGGAGCCAAACCCACAGCAGTGTGAAGGGATGAGTGGGGTGAGATCTCCAAACATGTTACAGGGAGCTCCAGCAAGCAAACAGCAAGGGCAAGGACTCTGAGAAAAGAAACAACTAACTAAATCAGAAAATAATAAATGCACACAAAATAATTCAGCCCGTTTGAAGGACGTGCAGAGCTTTAACAGTCTTTGGACGTGCTGAGGTTTGACCACAGGAGGGCAACAGGATCCAAAAGCAAAATCACTCTGTTCTGGACACCTTGAAAGGAAATGCAATTAACATTCAGGAAGGCATCTACAGTTTTTTTTCTTTTGATTGTGAGTTTCTGGGGGACTGAAGTGACAAGATCTCCTGGTTTCTAAATTTAAAATAGCAGAAAACTTTGTGGGGTGAGATTCTCACAGCGACTTTTATACTCCAAGAGCAGCTTTTTAAGGTAAGAAATACACAAAAACACACATACTGAGCCTGTCATCAGGATTTGGGATAGAAAAAAGCAGTTCCAAGGTGTGTGTACTGCAGCAGCATCTTCAAAAGCCACGGTGTGTTTCTCAAAGGCTTAAGTGTGTGCTGCCCACCTTCACCTGAGAGCTTACGTGGTGTAGGAGCACGGTGCTACAGCTGTGGTGTTGCTGTAGTATTGCCAACAATCTTTAGAGGAATAAAGATTACTTGGAAATAAAAATATGCAATAGTGGACTGAAAGTGGGAGGAGAAGGGTGAGAAAGTCATCACAGTGTATTTCAAAGGAGAGAGAGCTGACTGACGCTCCCTGCTCCTGCTGGGCTGCCCTGAAGCTGTTCCCGAGGGCTCTGCCAAGATGCCGGCCCAGCACAAAATCACCTGTGTGGAAAAGAACCCTGAGACATCGAGCCCAACCTATGACCCAGCACCACCGTGCCACCCAGACCCCATATGGCCACAGCCACCCATATAGCCACAGCCAGCCTTTCCTGGAACACCTCCAGGGACAGTGACCCCACATCTCCCTGTGCAGCCCATTCCAATGTCTAAGCACCCTTGCTGTGAAGAAATTCTTCCTGATGTCCAGCCTAAACCTCCCCTGGCACGGACTGAGGCTGTGTCCTGTTGTCCTGTCAGTGGTTAGCTGGCCAAGCCCCAGCCGGGGCTTTCGGGGAGTTTAGAGAGCAGTACGGTCACCCCTGAGCCTCTTTTCTCCAGGATGAACACCCACAGCTCTCTCAGCCGCTCCTCACATGACCCGTGCTCCAGACCCTTCCCCAGCCCTGCTGCCCTTCTTTGGACCTGCTCCAGTATTCCTATATCCTTCCCGAACGGAGGGGCCCCGAACTGGACGGAGCACTCAAAGTGTGCCCTCCCCAGTGCCCAGGACAGGGAGACAATCAGTGCCCAGGACCGAGACACAATCAGTGCCCAGGACCGAGACACAATCAGTGCCCAGGACCGGGACACAATCAGTGCCCAGGACCGGGACACAATCAGTGCCCTGCTCCTGCTGGCCACACTATTGCTGATACAGGCCCGGCGCCACTGGCCCTCTTGGCCACCCGGGAACGCCTGGGCTCATGTTCAGCCGGCTGCCGACCAGTGCATTTCTCTCTAGTTTCCACTGGAAACTCCGAAAAACGCCTTAAATCGCCATCCTACGGGGGCTGTCCCGCGCTCCCCGCGGCCCCTCACGGCCCGCAGCGCCGCGAGCCCGCCCGCCCTGCCCCGCACCGGAAGTGACGCACTCCCGCCGGCGCGAAGCCATTGCCAGTTCTACGGGATGACGTCATGCCCTCAACCCGGCCCCCTACGCCTCAATCGGCACGGACGGGTGGGTAAAGAACTGATAACGAACCCCGGCCCCGCCACAGCCGCCCGGCCCTGCCCCGCCCCACCCCTTCCCACCTTAGGCCCCGGGAGCGGCGGGGACGGCGACAGATGCTGGCAATCGCGGCGGGCCGGGAGCGCGCAGGCCTTTCTGCTCTTCCTGCCACACTCAACATGGCCGCCGGCCACCCCGCCCTCCCCCGTCCCAGCAGCCCCCGCGCACGCTCCCCTCCCCGGCCCCGTTCCCAGGGTGTCCCGCGCGGCGCCGCCGGAGCCGCAAGATGGCGGACACAATGAGGGGGAGCCGCCTCTCCGCGGCCTGACCGCGCCGAGCCCGCCGCCCTCCGCCGCCCCCCGGGGCCCCTCACCGCCCCGCACCGCCCCTGACTGCCCCGACCCGCCCGGCACGGCCGTTCCCGCCACCGCCCGGAGCCCCGCCCGGCTGCCCTCAGCGCCGCCGCCCTCGCTCGGTGCGGCCCGGCGGGCGGGATGAAGCTGACGGACAACGTGCTGCGGAGCTTCCGCGTGGCTAAGGTCTTCCGAGAGAACTCGGACAAGATCAACTGCTTCGACTTCAGCCCCAACGGCGAGACCGTCATTTCCAGCAGCGACGATGACTCCATCGTTCTCTATGACTGCCAGGAGGGCAAGTGAGTGGCGGGGCTGGGGCCGCGGCCTTCGGGGTCTGGGACAGGTCTGGGGCACGGCGCCGTGAGGGGCCGTGGCGACTGCCCACGGTGGCCTTTGGGGACAAGCTGTGCCCGCAGATATCGCCGGTGAGCTTCAGCTTGAGCTTCTCTCCAGTTGTTTTTCAGCGTAGGCTTCTCAGTAGAATCCCAGCGGCAGGAATGGCAGCAGCGCGGGTTTGCCTGCTCTACGGGTGTACTTGTTATCTTGGGAGGCTGGAGACAGTGGTGATAATGTCCTAAGTGTAAGCGAAAGTTCACTTCTGTCAGAACTAAACAGTTGCTCAGCCGAAAGGGTTCGGTCTGGTCACATTTCCAGGTCGCGGGATTGCTGCAGGTGTGGAATTGACTTCTCGGGCTTCTCTGGGCTCAAGTCTCGCTAATTAGTGGAGAAGTGGTTGTTGTGAGCAATGCGCAGATGTGCCCTTTTAATGCCTCATTCGAGTGTAACTTCTTTGCTAAATGCTTTAAGCCAAAAGGTGCAGGTGGTGTGGCGCGTATCACTACAGCTATAAAAACCTGATGGTGTTTTCGTAAAACCCAGTTCCTAAGTGGTGTCTTGGATCGCTGCCGGCCAACGTGGTCCTCTGTGTTTTGAATAATTTTCTCTAGTTGTGTCCTTATCTGTAAAGCACCGTGTGATTTGCCTGTGCCTTCTAACATTGTCTGTTTGGATGTAATCGGTCAGGGCGTTGATTGATTTCGGTTACCTGAGGGTAACGCGTTGAGGGTGTGTTTCTGTTTCTCATTGAACTGTCCGGGTTTATCTTTCTTCTACCATTGATCACATGGTGCTCGTCTTGATTTCCGGATAAACTCTCAGAAATTTGCAGAGCGCTTGAGATCTGGTGCTCCTGTTCAGTAGATGGAAACCTACACCAAGGGCGTTTGTAGTCTGTGAGAGTTGGAAGGGTTTGAGCCAAATGGTGTCATTATGCCATTAAAATCTTTCTCTGTACTTTCTCACACTCTGTACAAGTGTGCATTTGTCTGCTTTAAATTCTTTCCGGTTTTAAGTTTTACATGTGCTTGTTGATGTAGAGATGTAGTTCTGAGGCTGTTGGTTGTTCTTGGTGTTTTTGTAAAGTCAGGGCTGGGAAGCATCCCATCCACACAGAACATGAAAGGAGAACAAGTGTGGGTGTGTGTTATAGGACAGGGAATAGAAAGGTCAGGGTAATGAGGGAATGAAAAAGAAATGGCTTGGGAGTGTCAAGACAGAGATAGGTCAGTGTTGTATATATTTTCTAGTAAACTAGGTATTCCTAACCCTCCTGCTTTTCCAAGCAGGCCAAGGCATCATATTTGCTGGGAGGAAAGATTGCCTCCTACATAGTCTCTTTATTTGGTGGCACACCTGTTCTGTATTATTTTAGACTTCTGTGTAGATTGCTTTACACGTTAAAGTTGTTGGTGTTCCCCATCTGCTAGAAGGAACTCTGACATGAAAATAATTAATTTTGATTTCTGTAAGAACAGGTAACTCTATACACAGGGATTGTGCCATGGATCGTATCCCAGATCTTAATTATATGCAGTAGCAGCAGGGCTGAGCGATGTTAATGCAGATGGTATTGATTGCTCTTCCCCTTTCAAACTTGTAAAGAATAGTTTGATGGGCTGGGAGGCATTTGGCCGTTTCATTCCTATTTCCATCTAATCCTGATGTGCTTTATAGTCAGAGGGTTTGCCTTAATTAAGTTAAATGTAGATCAGTGGTGCTCTACTGCAGTGCTGCATGGCAGTGTGAGTAATTTCAAGGTAACTTCTGTGTCAGGATGCAGTTCTCTGGTGGTCATAAAATTTTTAAGTTATTTGAAAGCTTCTCATGCACTATCAAAGTGTAGCTGTCATTTTTAGGGGTAGCCAAGGATGCAGGACACACTTGTTCTCTAACCTGGAAAGTTTTACTTTGAATTACTTTGTCACTCGAAATTCATATGAAGATGATATTTCAGGTCTCTGAGTGATCACTGTTGTGGCAGTTTCAGGCTTGTAGTTGGTTTATTTTTCCTTGTAAATCACAATTTGGAGAGCTTGACACTCTCACCTGCTTGGATATAATGGCCAGGTGGAAATGAAATGTCCTGCTTGCTGGGGTTCAGTGTAGGATACCCTACTTCACCAAATGGCCTGAAAATGAATGCCTTTCCCTGTGTAAAAGTGGGAAAATCTGGTGTGTGTCCCCTGTTGATGAGCAGTTCTGCTGGTAGAATTAAAATACAGCTGTTTGCTTGTACTTTAGGAGTATCCTCACCCAGTTTGCTTTGTTTGGCCACACCAAAATGAGTTGCACAGCTCTCCGAGAGTGTGTCCAACCCCGTCTTGGTGAACTTCAGCTTGTGACAGTGTCAGGACAGTTGAAACAGTGCTGTGTAGCCAAGGGCTGACAGGACAAGATTATCTCCTTAGCCTGTATTGTTCTGGGCTTAGGCAGCTGACATGAGCATCCAATGATTTTGGTCCTGAGATTCCATTTCTACTTCAAAGTGTGCAAACAAATAAATTGTTACCTAATTTTTAACCCATCCTGCATCACCAAATCCCTCCACAGCAGGTGGCTCAGAAGCATAACTAGGAGCTCACTGGAGTCTGTTTGGACTTGAGGAAGGACTGTGAGACCTTGCAGGACAGTTGTGTGTTGGGATGTACAGCAATCCCTGAGGCTGGGAATGTCGGGTCTCCTGCCCACCCAGGGACGCCAGATGTTGGGTTTCCAGCCCCCGGATTGGGGTGACCCCAAAAGATGGAAAAGTCTCTCCTCCAACCCGTGCCTTCGAAGGAAGACTCAGTAGTCTTCTGTTGTCTGTTCTCAAGGTTGTTGTTTATCTAAAAGATTCTTCTCCCTGAACTGCTGTGGCCCGTTCAGCAGGTCAGACAAAGGCACACTGCCCTCCCAGGGGCTGGTGCCATCTTTTATATCACACATTATGTGTTACATGTTTATACTTTTCCCCCAATGCCTACTATCTATATTGAATGGTGACTTTCTACTCTAAACCAATCTGTGAGTGCCAACATCACCAAAGACATGGAGGCTAGGAAGGAGAAAGAAAGAGGACAGGGCACACCCAAATCCCTCCATCTTAGAACTCCTGACCCCCATGTACAAAACTTGGACCCCTGCGTACAAGGCTTAAAACCCCCCTGTACAGCACTCAAAAATCCTTCCTTTCACTTCGTGACTACTTCTACTACACTATCTAAACTTGTGTGTGTGGCTTGTAATTCTCCATACAGAGTTAGTAACTTGCCCCACGGGCTAAGATCAAAACCCCACGAGTGTCTTTGGCTGCATGCCAGGGTCTCAGAGCCCCCTGCCAGCGGCTCTGACCATCCAGGACACCCAGAGGGATGTTCTGGATTCTGACATGGGAACAGCCTGGCTGCACATTGGTGACCCTGCTGTGATAGAATGGTGCTCCAGGCAAGGTTTACCTTGTGTTTTAGTGTATATCAATTGTGTGATATTGAAACAAATGAAGTGACAGATCTGAACTTCTGCTTTACTGTGGTGTTTGCCGGGCACACCCATGTTCCTGGTTGTGGTGATGTTTTACCCACAGCAGCAGTGATTCAAACCAAGGCATGAATGATTTTACAATCCTCGCCTGTGTTTTGTTTCATCTTTGTAGCAGATTTGCCTGAGATCTTGTGTTTTTCTTTGTCAATATTGCTTTTTTTGTAGGTGGGCTGCGTAGATTGACTTTGACCTTGGAATTGTTTTAGTGATTGTGATTTGTTGTTAAAAAGTACTTAGTTTTCTTATTTGTGTTTAAAATAGTTGACTGGCAACAGGTCTTGTGTGCAGTGACACACTTTTGTTTGTATCAGTTTACATGAGAACTTCACCTTTTGCAGAACACAGAGCTCTTTTTCCTTCTTTTTGGTAGATGTGCTTTTGTCTGTCTGTTGATCTTTATTGTCTCTCTCTGTTTATCTGTCTCTCTCTAATTTATTCTAAATAGATCTTCTGAGCTTTAAACTTGTAATAGAAAAGGAAAAGCCAAACTAGGCATGGGAGAATCTAATATCTATAATACATTTTGAGATTGGGTTTTTTTCTTTGTTTGTTGTTGGTTTTTATTCCCACCAGATTGGTCAACAGCATGGATGAGGTAACTTCAGAAAGCAGTGTGGGGAAGTATATCATGCATAATGTTAGAGTGTGTCAAAATTTAAATTAGGTGTTCTTTTTCAGAGTGTGGCATGTGTTTGGATGGGAAGATGGAAGTTTGTTTCAGTGTTTGGATGTGAAGAATGATTTTAAAAAGTGCTGGAGTTACTTGGGAAGAATCAGTAGAGCTTTAGTCTGTGGTACAGGTGGTGTGTGGCTTTTCACTGCACTTGCTGCATTGGCTTTCCCTTCATGGGGAAGGATTTTCCTTCATGGAACTTGCCCCAACAAGTTTGTTGGAAGTCAAAGCCCTATGGCTTCTCTGTTTGAGAATTGATATTCAAGAATGAATATCTGGTTTTGTTCTGATATGAAAAGTCTCCAGCTTGTGCTCTTGTTTGGGTGTGTCAGGTTGAGGCGAATGAAGACAGGGAAAAGTCCAGCGTAATAGGAGTACCTTGTGTGAGGTGTAGTCTGGCAAACTTTTCTCTTGGCAGCAGTGTTGGTTTTGAGTGCTCCTGCTGTTTGTTTCCGTTCCCATGCTGTTTGTCTTTGGTTGTGTGGGCAGAATATTTTGTGGGCCTGTGTAATAACCTGAGTTATGAGTCTCTGGAATAAAAATAACTCCTGGAAGAGATGGCATTTCTGGTGTTGATCAGTACCCTCGCTGCTCCACTGCCCAGCTCTGAAACCTTCGTGCTCCCTCAGCTGGGGATGAAAGAAGAAGGAGGGTGGTGGAGCCCTAGCACTGCTCAAACAGGCACCGCTGCTGTGAGATACCCTTATTAGCCAGCTGCTTCCGAGCTTACTCTGCACTTTGAATTTCTAGTACTGCAGTACATTACCTGCTTACCAGACCCCCAGAAACCCAGCTCTGTAGGTTGTGTTTGCTCTCACTAGTATTTTTCATGTTGTTGCAAAATGTTAAATTTGAGTTTCTTTCCCTAAGATTGGCTACAAGTATAATTCTGCAGTGGTTTGGAAAAGTCCCTGTGTTACTATGTCTGTTATAGATGACTGGTATATAGATGTGTTTGGGTTAATACCCCCCTAACAAGACACCCTGTTCTAGGGTTTGAAGTAACAGAGAACAAAGACTAATTATACTCAATCTAAAATAAGCAGCAGTTGAATGGGAGATTTGAATGGGCAGGGGCACAGTAAGGCAGTGCTGCGTGCTGTGTTCATTATGGTAGCTCCTCCTTTTCTTTTGCAGTAGATATCATAGGAAAAGGAATTTTTGGAGGAGATGCATGCATTTAGCAAGTGTTACAGAGACCTCCCCAAGCCTAGGGATAGTTTTGGAGAAGCAACAAGATCCTTGCTTGAAAATAAAATACAAAAGCTTTTCTTTCTGACATCTGACTTCTTGAAACAATCGTATAATGCCTCAGTGGGAACAGGCCTTGTTGATGCGAGTTTTGTTTTGAGGTTTTTGTTGCAGAGAGTGCAATTTTATTTCTACTTCCTCCTGACAGGCCAAAGAGGACCCTGTACAGTAAGAAGTATGGAGTGGACCTCATCAGATACACACATGCTGCCAACACTGTTGTGTACAGCTCCAACAAAATAGATGGTAAGTGATCCACTGGAGTAGAGCATATTAATCTCCTTACACTGCATGTCATAATTAGAGCTAAAGATTTGGGAAAAAGTTGTAACAGCTCTTCAGTGATGAGGACTGAGGCAGAGGAGGGAATTAATGTCCAACACTCATGCACAGCTTGCTGCTAGTCCCTTGAGCTTCCATGTGTGTTCATTCACTGCTGCAGTAACTGAGGGGTTGAGCGTTGTTAGGAAGGTAAAGCTCGGGTTCTTCACTTCAGTTGGTGTTGGTGTCAGTGCTGTCATCGGCCTCTGCACCTTCATTTCTTAGGTGAGTGAGGTGGGAGGAGCAGCTGGGCCGAATGCCACAGCTCTGCCTGGTGCACACAGCTCAGCTGCAGAGGAGGGGAGGGCAGCAGCTTCAGGCAACTCAGCAGATCACCAGCCAAGCCTGGAGGAGGTCACAGAGCTCAGTCTTGGTTTTGTCCTTGGGGTCAATGTCTCAGACTTTTGCAGTGGCCACATCTCTTAGCGCAGCACTTTGCAAATGGATTTGAACATTGCACTGTAGACTCATAATTTCTGTAGTAGAGGTTTTGGTTTGGTTTTTCCTTTGCACAGATGAAACTTTACAATAGGGATGCTGGTGCCTTGTGATGTGTGCTGGGCTACTAAAGGAATTGCAAAGGCTGTAATTTAGAGAAGATGGAAGTTAAGAGTTAGGAAGTTGGGTTAAACTAGAGCAAGCTGGGCCTGAAACTAGAGGAACAAGGAAGTCTCCACCAGAATTGGATTTAATGGTGTAAAAGGTTTAAAAGTGTCACAGGAAGCACATGCCTTTTTAGTCTGTTTCAGAACCTACTTTTTTTTAAAAATTATATTATCACTATATGTCACATTTTTTATTTGGCTGTTATTTAATTTACAATAAGTAATAATTAACAATCTAATGAAGCATTTTAATGCCACTTTGAGTATTGAGTTTTTGTTTATAAGCACTGGTAAGCCTTAAGACCTAAGTCTTCCTGCTGCAGGGTAGCATTATGGTGAACACTTAATTAGAAGAAAAGAAAAAGAGACAACGTGAGAATGTTTGTTGCTGTTACAAATTGTAACCTTAATAAAACCAACAGTGTGTTCTGTAGGAGTCCAGGAACTCTGCATGTGGTTATGGGCATGTGGTTATGGGCAAGGTGCATTGTATTAACCTGTTTTGCAGGTATTAGAGGGAAAATTACCTCAGGAACATTCTATAGGAATGCTGGTGCTAGTTTGCAAGCTTTTTTCTGTCGAATGTTTTGTTGCTACCAATCTACTTGTGAAGATTTCCTCAAGAGCTCTGGACTCAATTCCTGTTGCCTGATTCCAGGCTGAGGTAGTAGTTTGTACAGTTTGAGGGTCTATGATACCACCCGGTACAGGAGATAACTGTACAGGCCACTGCCTTGCCTGGGACAGAGCGCTGCCAGCAGTGAGGATCACAGAGGAGCACAATCTTCCTCTTTAGCAAAGGAGGATGGAATTCTGCATGGATACTTCGGAGATCAGGTAATCCCACTTCCTGCAGGAAACTAGAGATGAGTCCTGATAGCGAGTTTGAAGCATGTTGGTTCTACCCAATGTGGGATGCGACACTGGTGCTAGGGATTCATATTTTGGATAATCACCTCAGGTCACTTAGAGCTTTTCAGAACTGTCTCTCACCAGTACCACATTTCCAGCTTGTTCAGTCAGCTTCAGTTTGCTTCTCAAATACTGGAAGGTGGTTTAGACCTCTGAAATCAGCTTGATGGGCAACCTCAGGCAACAATGAGAACCTGACAGTTTTTTCACACGCAGAAACTTTTGCTGAATGAGCTTTTCAGAACATTCTGAACACAGTAGCCCCTCTGACTGTCAAAACACCCAGTTCATATTGCATCCTCTTGGCACGTGTTCTTCTGAGTCAAAAGTAAAAATGTCCTTGACCCTCAGCAGGACTGGTTGTTCCAGCAGTACAGAGTCTGCACATAAAGACTAAAAAGTGGCTTCTGTCTTTTAATAATTGTTTCCTCATAGAAGGATTTTTTTTTTTTTTAATTTTGGGGAGGAAGTCTCAACAGCATCTTCCAGAATTGTGGGCTACTCTTGGTATATTCAGGATAAAATTGGCACTCGAGAGATGTTGTGCTCTTATCTAGTCAATTTGTTTAAGGTTGCTTGAAGTGCACTGAGCTTTAGATTACTCTGTCCTCTTCTTGGAGCTTAGTGCAGAGAAAGTGTGAAGTTTTTGATTGTCAGATTAAACAAAAGAAGAGAGATGTGCTAGTTTTTATGATCTTATCCTGGCTTCAAAGTTACGGTTTTATCTTTAGCTGAGTGCCAGAATTTGTACATTTCCTGTGTGTACTGCTTAGTTGGAGATTTGTTTGCTGAATGTGGATGTAGGAAAGAACAATATTCATGCTGCAAAGCAATACAAAGTGGTAGCATCAACTCTGTAAATTTGATACTCTCCATTTTGTGAGAGCAAGGGAATAAAACCTGCTGCTACATCAATTTTAGCACCTTTGAAATTACCTTGCACAAATCACATGACAGTTGTTTTTAACATGTAACATGACTTCAGACTGTGGAAGTATCTTTTCCTGTTGCCTAATTTTCAGTTCTGCTTCAGAACTGAGTTGGTTATGTGTGTTTATAACTTGATTCTCTTTCGAAGTTTTACTTGAAATGAAATTACCAGACTGAAGCACTGTGGTGAGATTACTATTGCTCTTGGGAGCAAGTTACTATGTGATCTCTTTCAGATAACCTTGGGCTGATGGTATAGTAAAGCTTGTGGTTTGTTTATGTTTCAGACACAATCCGATACCTCTCCCTGCATGACAACAAATATATTCGCTATTTCCCGGGGCACACAAAAAGGTGAGATGTGGCTTGGGGACAGGGCAGGAGAAGTTGAAATAAGAATGGTGATGGGCTTGAGTTCCATTACACTTGCTTCATGCTGCTGTTTGATTAGTTCAGGTATGGGTTTTTACACAACTGTTGGGGTGGGTGTTGCAGCATTCACTTCTTTGGTTTGTTTCTGATGCGTGTGGGTTTCTGTATTGCAGAGTGGTTGCTCTTTCAATGTCTCCAGTGGATGATACTTTTATTTCTGGATCTCTGGATAAAACTATTCGTCTTTGGGATCTCCGCTCTCCTAATTGCCAGGTAAGTTATAAAATTCATATGCACAATGTGTTGAATTTTCACTTGGAAGAATAAAAAATTGATGTGTGTTTGTAACAAACTAAAAATACTGCCAGAAGTGTGTGCTGCTGATTTAGTGTTGACACTTTGCTGAAGGAGCCTGGGTCAGGAATCTCTGTGCAGAGTTTGTGTGTGTGTTTGTGTGTCACATTGTGTAACAGCACTTGCTCTCACCTGTGTCTCTGCTGGAGAGGCACTGGGGAGGGCAAGAAATAACACTCACAGCTGATGAAACAAGAGAAGGGCTGGGTGTCATCAGCTTGTTCATCAGGCTGCTACCTTATGCAGAGGGTGTTCTCTCAGAGCTGGCATCCCTCCTGTGTTGAGAATTCATCTTATCTGAGTGTTTGAGTGTGTGTCTAAAATTGGTGCCTTGATGCAATTAAATTTGATGAAGAAACTGGTGATCTAAAGTTACACAGCAGCCATATGGTCTGCCACCTCCTTGCATCACCTCTGTTGTTGATCAGAACTGTTTGTGAGGTTTTACTCGATAGCAAGACAGCAACCCTGGTTTTGTTTACTTATTTTTCTGGAATGCTTTACTCTTCTTAGTAGAAGCAGGCTTGTAAGAGCTGAGAAAAATACAAGAACTGGCAGCAGTGGCAGGAATGAAAGATTGGAAGTAGAATCTCTACCTTTATTGGTGCTGAGTTGTTTTGTGCTGGTATTTGGGTACACAGTGTTGTGCTCTCATATTTCCCCATCTCTCTGGCACCGTTTTGCTTATGAGAGAGGGCCCCTTGCTTGTTCCAGATGATGGAACTGTAAATAAAAGAGAAAGAAAAAAAGTTACTTTTCTCACAAAATGTTTTTATTGTTCTTCAAACGAAGCCTTTTCTTAATTTTTTCTTAATTCTGCTTTTTTTGGGAGTATGCCTTTAACTCCAAGGTGTAGGTTTCCCTTGGGATGAATCTCCATCTAGGAGTTGCTGCAGATGAGAGAGGGTTGTAAATGCAGTAGCAATTCTGTGACTTATGTTAATGCCTGAACTTGTAAGAATGGTAAAACTGGCACTTGTAACTGGAAGGTGCATCCAGCCAAGTTTGGGAAACAGGTTGAGGAAGTGTGACTTGTAGTTTTCAGTTGGTCCGTGAGATGGCAGCCATACTGCCTGGAAATATTCCCGGGAAACCAGAGCTGGCCCACTCACCAGGGACCATAGGGAAAACTGACCTACGAGGGAAAGAAGAGAAGTAATAAAATCTCTAGATTTACCTAAAGAGGAATGCAGAAATAAAAATGCAGAAACTTGTTAAATGTGTTACAGATTTAATAAAAGATGTGTTCTTGTTTATGTTCATAAAAGTGTTAGACCAACATGTGCAGACTGGTAGTCAGGATACAGAAGATTACATATTTTGTTGGCTTTTAACAAACTTTCTCAAGTGTTTTCTACTACGTGATTTAAGGAAAAAGTACCATTAAAAATAAGCACTGGTAGTAACCTATCAATTTTAATATGTGTGAAAAACGCCATTAACTTTTGTTAAATTTTTAGAAGTTTAATAGTAATGAAAATAGTAATAAAAATTAGGACTGTAAGAGACAATAAAAAGCAAAGAATTATGGATATCTGGGTGCCTGGCACTCTGCTACAGAGCACACATTGCTAACAAAGGATTACCCCTTAAAAGCAATAGCCTATTGCATATTCATATGTCTCATACATGATTCAAACATTCCTTTCAAACTAGGGTGTTTCTGCTTAATTTTAGCTTCCCCCCATCTTGTAAATCAATCTTCTTGGTTCCTCGAGGTCTGAGCTTTCCCGATAAGGAGGCAATAATTCTTCTCTTGGGATCTTGGTGTCTGTTGCTGTTATCTCTATCCAGATAGGAAAATGTGAAGAATTTCTTGATTATCTTTTCCATTCCTTGAGCTAGTTAAAAAAAGTATCTTAGATCACATAGTTTCTATTTTAATATTATGCTATAGCCTAAAAATTATATTTACCACACTACTTAAAAGAGATTAACACAGCACTACTTAAAAGAGATTAATACAGCATAACTGTCCAACATAATACAAAGAGTATTCATTTTAATATTTGCAAAGAGCCAATATTATAATATGTATCTGTAATATATGAAAGGTCTTTTGGCTTATAGCAGGTATGAGGTTTCATTCAACAGGCATGTAAAGCTCAGCAGTGATATTCACTTGCTTTCAAAGCACTTTTTTTTTCCCTCTTGTGCAGCCGTAAGTGGTAGGGCATTGCTGTTGATCCCAGCAGCAGTGTTTTGTGGTGCTGCCAGGTGTAGTTATTAACACAGCCATATAAGCCACCCTTCTCTGGGGACTTTTGGAGTGCATGACACCTTAAATGAGCTTTTTATTTGTTTTGGTGTAAACTTTGTCCCTGAAGCAAATTGGAAGCCCTATATGATGACCTAAAGTTGAGAAAGCTGAGTTCTGAACCTTTGTAAAACCTCAGTATTTACAATTTAAATAAATTTGTTCCACCCCTAGTGTGCTGTCCTGCTCACAGTGGACTCAAAGGAGGGTGGTAGAAATGTAAGCATCAGTCTTGCAAAATAATTCTGGCTGTTTCTATTTCTAGGGTTTAATGCATCTCCAAGGGAAGCCAGTGTGTTCTTTTGACCCAGAAGGGTTGATTTTTGCTGCTGGAGTCAATTCTGAAATGGTGAAGCTTTATGATCTCCGTTCTTTTGACAAGGTGAGGTACCCTGATTTCCCTTTCTACAGCTTTTATCTTGCAAGAAGTAATCTAAACTCAGTGCTCAGAGGCTGGATTTGTGTACTCAAGCTTACTGTCTGGGTGCCTCCTTGGCATCCAGAGAGTTCTCAGTAAGCAGACATCTCATGGACAGAGATACAAATCCTGAGGTACACTCTTAACCCATGGTAAAGTGCTAACTCTTGAACCTGCTCCAAACTGCAGTTCAGGCTCTTTGTTGTGTGGTTGTGGCCTTTCTTTCCTTGCTGCTTATTCTGGAAGAACACTGGCAAAGATTGAGCCAGGACTGTCAGAAAGGATGGAAATTCCAAAGGAAACTGTATTGGTGTGGTCAGCTGAACTGAATCAGCACTGAGCGTAGTTAGGTCCATGGTTCTCAAAACTCAGATGGTGATTACACTGGCTCAAATTCTCTAACTTCATTTAGCAGCCTAGTTTGAAAACCTGTTCCTACCTTAATTTAATTTGTGCTGTTGATTGTGGTAGAGTATGGAACTGTTGGATTGAAACAGCCTGTTGCACTCTTTTTTGTTTTGGAAACTAGATTCATATATTGAAACTTATACATGCAGCAACATGTATGCCTTGACGCTGTCTTTTGGTATCTTAGGGCTAAGGATTTCCTTTTAAAAAATCTGAGCTGTTTTCCTGCACTAAAGTCAAAAGCAGATTCTTGTTAACAGCAATATGAACAGTCTTCCTCACGTTTCCCATTTTCTCTCTGCAGGGGCCATTTGCCACGTTTAAGATGCAGTATGACCGAACGTGTGAGTGGACAGGCCTGAAGTTCAGCAATGATGGGAAACTCATCCTCATCTCCACGAACGGCGGCTTCATTCGGCTGATCGACGCCTTCAAAGGAGCTGTCTTGCACACGTTTGGGGTGAGCCTGCTGCCTCTGGTACTTGCTGGAAAACATGGTGTTAGTTTGGGGAGCAGGTGCCCTTTGGTTGTGAGATTGCCGTGGACACACTCTCTACTACATATTCTCCTGTTTTGTGCCATAGGGTTATAACAATAGTAAGGCTGTCACGCTGGAGGCATCATTCACACCAGACTCTCAGTTCATCATGATAGGTAAGAAAATTCTTGGCAAGAATTTCAGTGCTCTGAAATTAGCCGTGTTATGTAGGGCTAAAGCTGTGTCTGTTGGGAAACAGAATGTACTTAAACAATACAATGCAGCTGTAAGCTTTCTTTGCACTGACAGTGTTCTGTTTTGTTAGATTGCTCAGTGTTCTCTAGACTGAAACATAAAAAAGCCTGCAAGAAGTCTTTTCTTCCTATATATAAATGCTCTTCCAAAATAGATGAGAAGCCAGGAAACTGTTGTAGTGTGGGAAAACTGGTCACACAGTTTGTTAGTGGTCCTCTCCCTGTGGCTAGGACACCCTCCTGTGCTGCCTCACAGTATTCTGTGCCTGTGTTGTGGCCATCCCCTGTTTCCTGATGACCAAAGCACATGTTTGTGCTTGGGACACTGGTCTTGCAGCTTGGTGCATTTGTACACCCTCAGGGCTGTTCTCACCGGTGACATTCTGGGGCAGCTGCAGTTTGTTCATGTGGCTCTTGTAAACCCCCATGTCTGTGGAAGAAGCTCTTAACCCTTGGTAGAAGCTGTAGGCATCGGTCTGGTGGCTCCCAGTGTGTGATTCCCCTGGCCCTCTGCAAGATGGACTCCTGAGGGAAGCAGGTGGCAAAAATCAGCCTGAAACTCCTGTACAGCCTGGTGCTGCACCTTGGGCACCCCACATGAGCACTTCAGTCACCTGCTGCCCAACAGGACCTTTGGACACAAGTTAGATGAATCTGTGTGGTGCTCCCCATTCTAGAACTTTATATTTTCTTCTTATTTCTGTGGCTGATATATCAAATATGTTTAACCTTGTGGTAATCTGATATCCAGATCCTCATTTTTCCTGTATGAGTGATGGTCTTGGCAAAACTTCCTTTCTTTTGTTCTGGCAGAGAACTTCCTGATTGCAGAGAAGAGGGGTGGGGTTTTTGTTTAGTTTGTCTCTGGAGAGCACTTTATTGCACATATTTACTTTCCTGTTGTGCTCTTCCAAATTAAAACAGTAGTAGAAGTTCCAACCACTTATTCCTATTCAGTTTTTACATATGATTAAGTTGCAACTTCTGCTTCTTAATTTTTTCCTGAAAGGCTACAGACATAAATACAGAAGGAGAAGAAAATGCTTTGCATTTTTATTAGGAATCCTATTTAAAATGAGTCTAAAGAAGAACTGAATTTAAAAAATCCAAGTTCTCTGCCTCAGAGTTTGAAAAACGTAATTTTAAAGTGAAAAACTTGTTCCATTATTGTAATGTGGAGAGTTGATAGCTCCAGGGGAGCTTCTGATATTTGGCTTAGTGCATTGAAATCGGGTTACCTTCCATCGTAAAAGCTTTGGTTTGATTCTGTGCCCACTGGGTGAGACATGTACCTGTGTCTGAACTGAGAACTTGTGTGAACAATGACTCTTTCCCCAGCACTTGGCCTCTGCACATTGGTGCAGGTTGGCCAAGGTCTCTCCTCCACAGCTGGAGATGTCAGTTCTCCTTTCCTACTGGGTGACAGTAGTTAACATCTTTGTCTGAATAGTGTTGCTCCTGTTGTGTAGTTGAGTCTCTGCAGTGCAAAGGTACAAACCTGCCATTTGGATACAGGAGTTTCAACTCTGTGATGTCTTGTACCTGCCCTTGTGGCACTTGGAGAACTCTAAAGGTTGTGTTATGAAGTTGAGACCTGCCTGTTCCTAAAGTTCTGATAGAAAAAAATGTTCTCTCTTTCCTCTGCTGACATCTCCAGTGCATCTTGCATGTCTTGTTTTCCACTCCTACCTTCAGGTTCAGAGGATGGGAAGATCCATGTTTGGAATGGAGAAAGTGGGATGAAGGTGGCTGTCCTAGATGGAAAACACACAGGTCCTATAACCTGTCTGCAGTTCAATCCAAAATTCATGACGTTCGCTAGTGCATGTTCCAATATGGTAAGGAAATGGGCTTTAACTTCCTCTGAGCTCCATGAGGTGCTGACCATTCCAGAGATGAATCTGAGAAGGCTCAGTGCCTCTCCTGTGTGCTTGCAGGAGGTGGCAGCTCCTACAGGATGCTGCAGGAGAGATTCGTGTTCTGCTATGAAAAGATGTTTTCTTTCCTCCTCTCTAGGCCTTCTGGCTGCCAACTATTGATGACTAATTCCTCGGCTGTGGCCGCTGTTGGATGGCTCCATACTGCTAACAGCAGCATGTCATTGCAAGCATAGTTCTGGAATTGCCTACATAGACTGTGTTCCTGTTCCTGCGTATTTTCCATGTCTTACCTTTATCTACAGCATTCCGTTGTGAGGACTGCTCCTCTTGGCCTCCTGGCACGCCTAAGAAGCAGTATGCTGCAAGTTCTTACCTTCCAGTCCATGCCCAGCAGACTTTAGCCTAAGATGGAACTGACACTGTCATTTCTTAGAGCCCTGAAGTCTGTTTTATCTACAAAATGTTTGTTGCATTTTTTAAAGCTGTAATTATGTGTTTTCCTGCTGTAAATGCACAAGGCTATTGATGTTCCAATGTGGAGCGTGCGGTTCCTTTCCGTAAGTGCATGTTTTTAATGTCTGGGATCTCTGGTTTCACTGCAGTCCACAGATGCAAATACTTCTGTGCCAAATGTGAGCACTGACAGTTTTCAACGGCAGATGCTGGATTCTCTTGCAGTGGAACATGCACCAGAAGTGTGGGTAGCTGTGAATGTACCTCATACATCTTGTCATCCTTTCTTTTGGCAATTTAGCGTGCAACTGCACAGGTTTCATCCACTGTCAGAGATTGCCAAAGCCTCCCTGCTGTTTGCTGTGTCAACATCCTGGAGGTGCAGACAGCACTGCTGAGGTCCAGCCAGTGTCCCGAGCAATAAAGGAGTCTGTCAGCAGAAGATGGAGAAACCACACTGAGACTGAAAGCACAGTCTGCCTGTGTATCTTCCTTATGTACCATCTTGGCTGATCTTACTTGTAAATATCATGGGGTGGGTGGGCAGTGGGAATGGGCCATATTTTTTTACTTTTAGATATAAAAGAATATGATGTGGGCCAGTAATGTAAGGTGTCTAGGCTGTTTACTTTCACCAATGCAGTTTTCCACCCCGGTCTGTAAATAAGCTCCATGAAATACATCCCACAGCAGGCTTAGACTGGTGTCCCTTTGTTGGTAAAACTGACGTGGGTAGTCCATCACACAGTCTGGCACTGGTCTGCAGGTTTTTGGTGATAGCTCCAAAAGAGCAATGCATCCTTTGTCAGATGGTGTCTTCAGAAATGAATTTTAAAAATCTTAGGCATGACTGTGCTGACTCTTGCTTTGCTGTGACCCTGCTCCAAGGAATGCCCCTGCAAAGTGATGGGGAGGGACATGCTCTCCTGCCTCAGGGGCTTGTAGCACTGAAAAGCTGGCTGGCTGGTCTTAAAGCCCAGTTCCTGGGTTTTTTTCCTGAAATGCTGCTTCAATGGAACGCATTCACCAGCAAGCTGGGACAGGCCTGGCAAAAATGTAGTGTTCACTGTATTCTTGCCTTTCCAAACACACTTGGGGTTGTGCTTGGGAAGTCTGTTCTTTCCCTTGTCCAGTCACATGTGCTTCCCTGCTCATAAATATGAAAAGCTGGCAAGGTGACAAGACAGCAACAGGCGTGTTCTCTGCTCTCCAGGGCCACTCCATACTGGCAAACCGTGCTGGAGTGTTTTCCTTAGGTCAGTTTCCTTATGTTCCCCTGTTACAGCCAAGTTCATCTCAGCTGTATACCATTCACATCATGACTCCCTGGAAAAGTAAACGCCTTGTCGAACAGCTGTTTCTGTTTTGCTTTTTCTCGCCTTTGTTCTGTCCCCTCCTAGTCCTTGTCCACGGAAAGGTGCTGTGCTAAGAGCTGGGGACGGGCACTGAGCATTTCTGCGCTGCTGGTTCAGTCCAGGTTGCAGCGCTTCCTGTGGCAGTGCAGGAGCTCTGCCCACACGGGGCAGGCTCACACCGCGGTGCTCCATCTGTGCTGTGGTTGTGGCTCTGCTGCTGCTGCCACATGGGGCATTTCTAACCACAGGTCTGTGGTGTGAGTTTGCCATCCTCCAGCAGGGTGACAGATGCTTTCCCTGTGCCCCACAGGCCTGCTGCTGGAGATGCAGATGAGAGGTTCGTGCCACCCCTCTTCTGCGCTGTCCCACCATCACCTATAAACAAAACTGCCCCGTGCAGAGGGAGGTGGTTTTCTCGGGCCTCAGTCCCTTGAACTCAGCAGTGTTGCATTTCAGGCTGTTTGGTGCTATTTTACCTTTGTTGGTATTTGCAGTGCTTTGTAAAATACAGATACTTGGGGTTTGTAGTGTGTTTTAACAGTCAAACTTCAGCGTCCAGTAGTAAATTACCTTTGAGGTTTTTCAAGTCTTTTGCCTGAGGAAGTGAACAGGTAGCCTCTGGCCCTATTCCTTGTTACTTTTGACAGGGAAGCATTTGGAAGTCTTTTATTCTATAAAAGCTCTTTGTTAATGTGGTTTTGAGCACATGTTAGAGGTTGTTGTTCAGCTCTCTTCTGCTTGCAGTGTTGTAAAACATGGTGTGTTGTGGCATGGAATGTTGAAGGAGAAGGGAACCAGAGGAGAGGTTTAGAAAGATACACACACAAGTACATCAGTGGCTTTCTGGATTGAAGAGGGATGTTCAGGCTCATGCACTAATTCACCGTTCAGGGTGGCAGCTGAGTGCCTTCCCAGGGCCCACTGCCACCCACGGAGGCAGAGACATCTCTGTTGGTGTAGCATGGAGTGCTTTCCATCTGGCTTTAAAAGAGGGGAATGTGCCAAGCGTTGTCAGGGAACATGAGGATTGTGTGTTTCAGACAGTTGGACAGGAAAGGTGAATAAATCTTATAGCTTTCAGCTTCTACGTGCTTCTCTAGGAGTCCCAGGGCTGCAATTCCTGTGTTCTTTAGGGCTGCCAGCTAATGAGAAACAGATCTGATGAAAAACAGCCTTCCCAGGTCTGACAGAGTGGCCAAGCAGCAAACACCATGCCCCCTCCAAATCTGACATGTAAATCCTCCCTATGTTCTTTGGGATGAATTAAAGACCTTTCTTCAGAGCAAGGGGGAAGTGAGACTCAAAATCTCACCTCTAAGTAAGCAGTGTGGTGGCTGAGCACATCTGCCTGGGCTGTAGGAGATTTCAGGTTGAATTCTTCAAGTCAGTCTTGAAAGATTTTTATTAGTTCATTGAAGCTCCCAGGTCCTGGACTTGTGCCCCAGTCCCTTTGTGCTTTGGAAGGTGCAGGAGCGATTGAGTGACAAATTTGGAAGCAGCAGGGTATCATTTTCCAATGCCTCTTGGCTATTTTAGCACTTTAGGAGACTTCACCTTGGTTTTGGGTCAGGGGCAGGAACCCGGTGAGCCTTTCAGAAACTGGTCTCTGTGGTCGTGAGCTGCGCTAGGGAGTTGGACTCCTCGGTGGTATCTGCCAGTGAGTGTAAATACGTAAAATCAAATTATGCTTTGTCACAAAATACTACCTATGTGGAGAATTCAATGTTGTGGCTGTGACCAATAAATATTTTGTAGAGAGACCACTTGAGTGCTGTAAATTGATATAATGTGTGTGATATAACTTGCTGGTTTCTTAGAGGGGGAATGTTAAACTCATCCAATTTTTAAAATCTCTCTTCGTTTTGGAGAGTCAGAAATTCTGTAGTGGAAATTAGGGTTCTTTGAAGTTACCCCTCCATAAATTGCCCACTTTAAGAGGGTTTTTTTTGCCTATGAATGTATCAGGATAGGGAAGCCTTGTGACAGTCACTTATGGAGCTATGGTGCCCTAGGTAAACAGGTGTTCACAGCAGCCTGTGGTCTGGATGGAAGAGCCGAACTCTTTCTCAGCAAGGTGAGAAAATAACTTCCTGAATTTGGGTGACAGGAATCTTGGGTAATTACAGCTAATGCATATAAGTGTGTTACAGCTACGGAAGGGAGGACAGCAGCCAGGAGCATTACCGTGGGTGAATCCTCATGTGCATTGTTTTCAGGTCAAAGTTAAGAGGATGGAGGGAAAGTGAAGCTGGAGAGAAATGGTTTTTATTCTAACCCTTGCTTAAACCATGAGCAGATAACTAAGAAGGCTGCCCCATTCCTGGGGGAGTTTCCTCCCACTGCTGGAAATAATCTTTCAACACCAAGCCCTTGCAGCACTTCTGGTAAGGGGATGCTTCTGGTGACAAGCAAAGACAAATTAAAAGCAAAAACTCCCCAGTGATTTTCTGAGGCTGTTTTCCTCCAGCCCAGATCTGTGTAAAACCCTCAGCAGGAATAACACCCCACAGTAAGATGCATGGGAAAAAAAAAAAGTACTTTTATTTGGACTTTCATCCTTGTGGAAATTAAACACACACTGGGGTTTGGCTGCTTCTCTAGAGAATCCTGGAACCTGTGTAATGAATAATGAAAACCAAAGTGGGGACTTGGGGAGATGGGAAGCTTGTCCAGACCTGAATTTTCCTGGCTAATAAACAGGTTGGGAAGCAGATCCTCAGAGTTTAGGACAACTCTGGCGTGTCTGCTGCAGTGTTTCTGCTGGAATAGGTGCGTGAAATTCAGCACTGCAGACAAATTGCAACAAACCGGTTTTATTTTACACGGAGCTCTTCTACTGAATCAGCTGATGCACTGAACACCTTGGTTCTCATCAGTGCTGCCGCTACAAAACCTGCTTTGCTATCAGAAATAACCTGAATAGAGAAAGCGTCAGCAAGTGTGGATTAAGATTTGTTAGAAATCTGTACACTGTGTTACTAACACACTTCAGTGTTCTTAAATAAGGCACATATCTTCGCACAGGAGGCTTCTGTACATCAGGGTGAAGCTTCACCTGGCTACATCCTCTGGGTTTGAGGTGCTGCCTACAAATGGCAACTGTCTCGAGAGCTCTGGGCTACTGCTCCAGCATTCCCATGCCACAGGCACAGCTGTGCCCAGTGCTGTCTTGGCAGCAGCTCCCAGGTTTTCAGCACATCTCACATTACAGCAAATGGATACAAGAGATGCTTTAGCTTATGCATCCAGTTCAGCTTAGTTCAAGTCTGATTAAAAGCCAGCTCTTCAGACCGGCTGGATCTCAATTGATCCTTATTGTTCAATATTAAAAAGGGAGAGGGATCAGTAGAAATATGGATCTGAGTGTCACTGTACCTCAAAGATCTTAGGAAAAGTGCCCTTTGGTTTGCATGGCCCCCTTTGCAGGTTCTCCTTGGTCCAGCAATGAGAAAGGGGAGTGATTTGTTCCCCACTGTGCTTCTCTTGCATGTTGTTAAGGAGCTAATCTTGTTCATCCTGTGCCAAGTGCTGGCTGTGCATTTCACGTTCCACTGCAAATGGTTTTGCTGGAAGAGCAGCAGAAGTCCCTCAGTCTCAGGCTGATGCTGAATGGCATCACAGAAAGGGGACACGGAGATGCTGCTTGTCATCCTGACAGTCAGTCCTCTTCCCTGTTGTGTAGTGGGATGACAAATACAGAGATGTCATCGTAGGATGCCTCGTGGCTGTCATCCAGCATCCACTGGTGGCCTCTCTTCTTTCTCCTTGCCCTGCATACCAAACACTTGGCCAGTTCTGAAAACCTGTGGGCAGAAAAATGCAAGGGCTAATATAGCAACTATTCCCCTTAAGTACAACGTTGAGATGTGGCTTTATGTTGTCAAAATTGGTTTTTAAAGACATCAGCTTTGTAATTGTTACTTTGGGATGGGAACAGATTAGTAGGCAGTTTCCAAAGTCTCAGAAAAGAGTGGTCATGCCAGAGCTGACCTGGAAGCAGTGGGATCTCAGCCTGCTTTAGGTCTGACCAGGTTCTTTGGAAGGGAAAACAAAGGCAAAGCTGGTATTACCTTTGAGGGTCTGTCCTGTTTTCTGCAAGGAAGCTCCTGACCACATGGGCCACCTCGTCGTTGCACAGAACATCCCAAAGGCCGTCAGTTGCCATGATGAGGACATCGTCTTCCTTAATGTCATGCAGAGCAAAGTCAAACACATTTACCTGGAAAGCAGAGGAGTAAATCTGTGACAATTCCTGCAAGGTAACAGAGGGGTCAGGGAGATGAGACTTCCCCTAAGAGATGACACGCTGGGACCAGGGTGCTTGGAGAAATGCTAAGACCTGCCAAGTCTTTAAAAGGTGCATCCTTCAGAGGAGCCGCTTGTTTAATTCCACTCTACAATTCCCATGTGCTGTGACTGACCTTAGGAATGCAGGAGAGGAAGGGTTTGACTTCAATGTTGGTGTCGATGACCTTGAGCTGATGATCCCCCAGGCCTCGAGAGACGGCCAGAGTGCCCAGCAGGCGAGCCTGGCCCCAAACAAAGCAAAACAGGATTGAAACGTCAGTGTGGGGCTTTTCAAGGCTGATGTGTGGTTTGTCCTGACTGATCTAGGTGTTGCTTTAGGACCTTTCTCGAGCAAGCATCACCCAGAACAGTGTCTGGAGACTTTGGAGATGGAGGAATGGTCAGAAGCAATGGCCTAATGGGAGTGTGGAAACAGCCTGACTGTGAATGGCTCCATGTGGCCCATGGTGCGCTCTGCAGTTAGTACATGTGCTCTGGGTAATGCTACAGACCTCAGGAGTCTGCTGGCAGACCTCAGGAGTCATGGTGGCATCTGCTCTTGGTTTGAGGTGGCAAGAAAGACAGTTGGGTTGTTTTGGGGGTGTCTGTCCGGGCAAAGGAGGTTCTGCACTGACTCAGTAAAGGGGGTGGCACAGGGGTTGTAGTGCTGGGGGAGGTGATGGGACTTGCTGCTCACCCCCAGCAGGCAGATGCTGGATGGGAGCAGTCACTGCTTCTCCCTACCTCCTCCTTCCCTCTCCAGGCTCATTTCTCAGCCTTTCCTCAAGGAGGACAGTTTGTGGGAAAGGCACTGGAGCTAAAGGACACAGTCCCAAGTGGGAGCTGATGAAGTTCTCATCTGAATCGAGTTCTTGTGTGCAAGCCCTCAGGGCTGCTCTCTGCTCTGCTGTACTCTGGAGGAGGGAGCTCCAGAGGGCTCTGGTTACACCAGCCAGGCAGCAAAGGAAGCTGCTGTATCCAGGCTGTGGGACTGTGCTGTGCTGGAGAACACCAGAGCTCCAGGTCTGCTCTAGTGCCCCAGAGTGTGACGTGAGTGACAGGGACACTGAGGACCCCCAGAAGTCTCCCTGCCTTTGCCTCCCCTGTGTGTAAAGCATTAAGCTACCTGCTTCCCGTGACCATGGACAAGAGGATACTTGAGGTCAGCTTTCTCCACCGTCTTGTACCCCCTGGAACAGAGAATTCACTGTTGATTTGGGATTTGTCTGACTTGATGGTACAACCCAGCCAGAGCATTTTGACTCTGATTGACACTTGTGGTGTCCCCATGCACAGGCAGCTCACTGAGGATGGGGCAAGGTGATCCTCACTCTCCCCTTCCTCCCCAGCTTGTACCTGCACCGGCTTGGAACTGCCTGCACCAGCCCCATGCCCATGGATGCCAGAAGGACCATCCTGTTTTCTAACCACCCTGCCAGGGCCATCATGGTCCTTTGGAGGGAGCTGCTCGCAGCATCCTTCCCTACCATTGTGCTGCTGCTCTCCCTAGCAGGATGTGCCCTTTCTCCTTCACTTCCCACGGGCGAGGCTGCCCTGTGCTGCAGCCTTGCCCTCGGGCAGAAGGGACTCACCAGCCCTCCATGAAGTAATCCCGGTACAGGACTTTGTGGCCCACATCATCTCCCTTCAACCTCCGTGGGAACTCGAAGCGGGTGAATTCACCATCCAGGAGCTTGGGGAAAAGGAAAGCCTGGAGGAGAGAATGGAGGGGTGAGCATGGACAGGTTCTGCTTCTGCCTCAGGACTGGCACTCCCAGCAGCAGAATGGAGACCAGAACTGGGAAAGCACGTTCCAATGAGGACATGAACATCTCCCATACTAAAGACTGTTCTACCTCAGCCCTCCCTGGCTAGTTCCAGCTGACATTATGGCCTTCAAGGAATGCTGGAGGTCTCTGGCCACGAGCCCTCTCTGGCCCAGTGGGATGCTTGCAGCTGGATTGTCTGATGTGTGGAAGGAGTCACTCACCAAGTGCTGAATTCGCTGCCTCTCTGACTCAGGGGTGAACTCGCTGCTCATGGGCACAATGCTGTCCTTCAGGACAAGAATTGCCCTACAAGGGGAAGAGGCAAAGCTCAGCTGTGCCAGAGAATTGCTGTGCACCCAAAACTTTTAAAAAATGCCACTGCATTCCAAATAACTCCATTGCAATTGCACGGTTGCAACAGAGAACTGTGCTTGCCTGGTTTGACAGTGGTTGAGCCCACTGTTAGAGGAATGGGGCCACAGTCAGGTGAGGGAAATCACCCTTCACTTTGAAACACCTGCCAGGCTGAGTGTGCTGCTGCATTACCACCCCAAGGCTGTGTTTGGGCAGCTTTAGTCCCTTGAAATCCCCAAACTTTTCCAGAAGGCATGGGAGCACCTTTCTTCCAACAGGTCCCGTGCCAGGCAGGAGGGGGATGGCGGGGCTGCACATTTACTGTCTGTAGGATTAAACCAGAGCTGTGGTTTAACCTGGCAGCTAAACACCACACAGCCACTCACTCACTCCCCCACACCCAGTGGGATGGGGCGGGTAACTGGGAAAAAGGAAAGTAAAATCTGTGAGTTGAGAGAAAGAAAGTTTATTAGGACAGGAATGGAGGGAAAATAATAAGAAGAAAATAATTAGAATGTAGAAAACAACTGATGCACAGTGCAGTTGCTCATCACCTTCTGACTGATGCCCAGACACCTCCCCAGCAGTGGCCCCAGGCCACCTTTCCCCTCAGTTCAGACACTGAGCATGGTGCCATGTGGTGTGGAACATCCCTTGGGTCCCTTGGGGTCAGCTGTCCTAGCTGTGTCCCCTCCCAGCTTCTTGTGCCCCCAAACCTCCTTGCTGGTGAGGTGAGAAGCTGAAAAGTGTCTGACTCTGAGCAGCTGCTGAGCAGTGCTCGCACAACTCAAACATCAGTGGCTGTTCAGCAGTGTTCTCTAGAACTCTGTCCCAGCTGAAACCAGGACAGTAAGATGCTGGAAACCTTGCTTAACTCCCAGCTCTCAGGCCCAGCAAGTTCTCCCTTTTATTATGACTCACCTGCTGTCCCCAGCATTGGCCACATAGAGCTTTCCCTGGAAATAAAGGGCAGCCAGAGCAGTGCAACCTCCTGTCTGGTTCGTAGCTTCCATCTCCTGGCCAATGACTTCATCCTGTTGGTTTCAACAAGTTTGGAGACTGGCGTGATCTGGGCTGCTGCTTTCTACACACTGTCCCATCCCTCCCAGCAGAAACCCAGAACCAAAACTGACTGTGGATGGGCCACAGGAAACCAGCAAAGGAACAGGCAATGCTGCTGCTGTACAGCCTACACAGCTGCTGCTCCTGGACTATGGATGCTTTAGGAGGGTGATGGGGAGAGCTCAGACTTGTACTAATATGACCACAGCCAGCTGCCTGCCCTACAGAATGGTTCAGAGCTACTGCAGCTTTGCTCTGGGTCAGCACTGCCAACACACAACTCTGACACGGGCCTTGGGGTCTGACCCAGCGTGATCTCAGCACATTTAAAGGTCTGGCCCAATGTTCCAGCCTAACTCAGCAGCAGAACTGCAGGCCCTGCTCTTCAGGCTCCTGGGCCAGCAGGACTGGTGCCCTGCATGGGGTACTCACACATTCCTGAAAGGCATTCTCCAGGGCTCCCACCACCAAGTCTGCTGCATGGATGTGCTTCTCCTCCACGAACTGGGGGTCACTGTCACAAACACAGCGCCCGCTGAGGTGCATGGGGGGCCGGGCCTCGGTGATGCCTCCCACAATCTCCTCCAGCTTCTGCTTGATGCAGTAGTGCAAATAGTTGGAGGCGATGATGGCAGCGTCTGGGCCACCGTGGCCATCAAACAGCGCCCAGTAGTGACCAGTCAGAAACTGCCGTGAGGAAGAGGCACAAGACAGGGGCTGAAGAGGTTGTACAGATGGCAGGCTCAGAGCCAGGATGCCACTCTATGTGTTTTGCCTGACTTTTCCACCCCAGCTTCCCTTCCCTGCCACCGGTAGATCTCCTCAAACTCCAGTGATAGCCACGTGCTGCTCTGCCCAACCCATCATCTGAGCTCTGAGCATCTGGATTTGCACCACACCCCCTCATGGGCTGTATTTGGGGAGATGGGGTCATTTCACAAGAAGTGCAGCAGAGCCTGGTGAGAGCATCCTGTGTGCCCAGCTCACACTGCTGCCCAAGTGATGGCAAGACACACTGGCCCTTGAAAGCACAGGGAGGACAGGAAAGGTGAGGGCACCAAGGGCTTGGATGACCTCAAATGCCGCAAGTCATGGGCCACAGAAGTAGAAATGGCATTTAGAGGCAGAGCTACGTATTTGCCAGCCACAGGGTACACAGGTCCCCTAAATACATCCAAGGAAGGGTTTCAGCACGTGGGCATGTAGGACTGATGGAGCAATCCCGTGTTTCCTGAGCCTGCACCCTTGGGTGGCAGCAAGAGGCTGGCAGCAGGGTGAGCACAGCCTGCCTGGGGACAATACCTGTGTGGAGCACAGGATCAGCCATTCCTCATCCTCCTCCAGGCCTGGCTCTCTCCTCCGGACAGAGATCTGACAGCAGGCTGCCTGGTCCTCATTGAACTCTGACTTCTCAGCATTGATAACCCTGCAAACACTCCAGGTAAGGTGTGGGGACACACTGCACCTCTCCTGCTCCCAGCCAGCTGTGCTGGCTGCACTGCAGCCCCTGCAAACAGCTGCACCTTGCCCCTCCTTTCCAGCCCCAGGCTCCCTGCTCCCTTTTCAAACTCGAGGATCTCTTTGCTGATGACTGAAATAGAAAGTCATTTATGTGCAGCAGGGAAAAGCCCAGCTGGGGACACAGAGACCCGCACCCTGGCCTCAGGCAGCCCTCGTCAGCAGCCCACACCGTGCCATTTCCTGGTTGACACAGGGCATTGCAGAACCACCACCCCTGCTTTTCCTTCCAGCCTTGGTAATGTTTGTCCCTGGATGGGAGTGGGCTCTCCTTGCATTTCACGCTGTGCCATCCCAACACCGTGGGGTCACGACGTGGTCTGGCCAGGACGTGGGGACAGCTCCTGCCTGGAGTTCTGCCCGATCCATCCCCTCTGCCATTTAAAACAGCAAACCAAGGGATTTCTAAAATCGCGGTCATCCCCTTCCTTCGTTTTAAAGACACTTTGCCAAGAGCGGTGCTGCTCTCGGGGCTGCCCCGGCCCCCTGTCACAGCGCTGGGGCCGGCACTGCGGCTGGCAGGGGGTGGCCAGGGGTGTCCCCGCCGGCCCGGCAGGAACGGAGGATTCGCCGCCACGCCAAAGCTCCTCTGGGGCAGAAAGCCGCTCTCTCCTCGCCCGCAGATGCTGCAGGAGGGCGAGCTGCGCCGGCGGGCGGCCGCTCCGGGCAGGGGCGGCCGCAGCCGAGGGGCGCAGCGAGGGCAGCTGGGGAGCGACCGCCCCGGGCACCCCGCCAGGAGTCCCCTAAGCCTCCCCCGCACCCTCCACAGCCCTAAAACCGCACCGTGCCCCGGTATCGGCACCCGGCAGCGCCCCTCGCCCCGCCCGGAGCCCCTCCCGAGCGGCCCCGCCGCTCACTCACTCGGCGTATCCCGCGCCCCAGGGCAGCGGCCGCTCGGGCGCCGCGCCCCGCACGGCCCGCCCGCCCCGCGGCGCCTCCTCGCCGCCGGGCACGAACTTGGGCCGGCGGTAGCGCAGGGCGGGGGGCGGAGGGCCCGGGCCCGGTGCCGGGGCTCCGCCGGGGCGCTCCGCGGGGCCGCCCCGCCGCCAGCGCCGCAGCCACTCGCCCGACATGGCGGGGCAGGTGCGGCTCCTCCCGGCCCGGCCGCGGTCCCGCCCCGGGGCGGCGCGGAGCGGAGCGGCCCCGCGCTCCGGAACGGGCGGTGCTGCCTGCCCAGCCGTTTCCTGCCCGGGACGCGGCGGAGCGGAGCCGAGCGGAGCGGAGCCGAGCGGAGCCATGACTCACCAGACCGGCATCCACGGTGAGCGGCGCCCGCCGAGCGCTCGCGTCCCCCCGGCCCGGCCCGGGGGCTGCCCCCGCCGCTCGGCCCCCGCCCCGGGCCGGGCTGCCCCGTGCGCCCCCCGCCATCCGCACCCCCGCGGCCGCGCCCCGCGCATCCCCGGCCCCGCCGCGGCGGACTGCGGGCGGTGTCGCGACAGCGGCGGCGATGGGGGCGATACGATGAAGCTTCCCGAAAGAGCCGGCGGGTTTCCTGCGGTTGGCGGGGGAGGGGGACACTGAGTCAGGCTCGAGCGTTTGGGTGCCGGGAGGAGGTGCGGGAGGGGTTCGGCCCCGGGGTGCCGCCGGTGCGGGGCTCTCCCGCATCCTTTGTCTGGGCTGGCGCTCAGCACCCGCCGCGACGTGCTCGGACAGATGTGTCACGCTCGTCTGCCCGGCCGCAGCCCCGGCCGCCGCTCCCTTGCCCGCGGGGATGCTCGGCCCCAGCTGCTCCCCGGCCCGGGGGAGCTGCGGAGAGCCCGAGTGAATTCCTGCTTCCCGATTCCTCCGCCCGCTCCCCACAGGACCCAGCCAGCACCCCGACACGACGGCTGTCTGCATTTCTGAGTGTGCTTGGTGCATGACTGACTGTGTGTCCTCACGGTATTTCCCTCCTGCCCCTCGCCTTGCCAGCTCAATTAGCAATATTAATCGGGAGTAGAGG
Organism: Motacilla alba alba; assembly: GCF_015832195.1. NCBI lineage: Eukaryota > Metazoa > Chordata > Aves > Passeriformes > Motacillidae > Motacilla > Motacilla alba. Next base: position 14,682,105 of record NC_052027.1, read on the forward strand.
TGCTGCATAATTTATGTAACCGAATCAATATGCGAGCAGGGATGTGAGAGCAGCTGCCCCCGGAGCCCTGCTCTGTGCGGTCGGGTGTGAATCCAGCCCGCAGCGTGTCCCGGGAGGGAGCTGGGACATTGGCCTCGCAGCTCCCTATGGCCAGCACCTTTGTGCTGGGGTGGGAATTTGTGTCCGCTGGTCCTTCGTGGCAGGAGCATCCTTGTTCCTTCAGCGTGGTCGAGAACATCCTTCCCCTCCAGTTGCTTCTGGAGGGGCTGTGGCTGAGAAGTGGCCAGCGATGATGCTTAGATGTTTCTCCTGTTCAGGTGGAGCTGGTGGTTGTTCATGGCATTTGGGTTCAGATTCATTGTTTCTGGCTTAATCTGAGATCCTGAAGCACATGCTCTAATTAAATCTTTCTTGCTTTGTAAAAATACAACAGTAATTTAAGAAGTTAAAAATCATCAGGATGGAGCCCTGCACCCACGTGAGCTCTGGGTGTGCTGGCCCTGCTCTGCAGAGTTGTCCATGGGTTTGGGCAGGCAGGGCCTCTTGCACCGTGTGCCCCCGGAGGCTGCTGCCTGTTGCTCTCTGGCCATGCCCGGCTGCTCCTGTGCTGCTGCTGCTGTCCTTCCGGGCACCTGCAGCTGCCAGGGAGGGAGATGTGCCAGCCTGGCTCTCTCTGAGAGCACTGACCTTCGCTGACCTTGGTTGCCCACTGCTTGGCAAGCTGTGCCCAGTGCTGGGAGTCACCGCTGCCCGAAGGACGTGACGTGCCCTGTCAGCGGGAAAGGGGAAGGGACTCGACTTCCCCCGAGGAGCTGCAGCGGTGCAGGGTGGGGATGGACCTGATGAATCTGCAGATTCCTGGGCTGGGGGTGCTGTAAAATCCTCCCTGTGGTTATGGAAAATAGCTCGTGCCGAGTGGTCTCGCTGTTACGGCATCTTGGACATCTCTGGGCTCTCTCTCCGTGCCCTGTTGCGCCGTCTCTCTTCCGGGAAGCTGCTGTTTCCTCTCTGAATGCAAATCTGCCCCTCCAACACCTGTGCTGCACAACTGGGGTGCCCCAGGCTTTAAGGGAAGCCCCCCCGAGGTGGGTTTGGGATATTTCAGTCTGCCTCACCCCGTCACGGTGATTGAATTATTCTGTTTGCTCAGCAAAGAGCAGATTCCATATCGAATGAGGAACAGCCATCCCACTGCTACTTTCATCTTCTCTGCTGAGGCACTGAGGTCTCTTGTTTGCTCAGAGGAGGAATTATTCAATTCTTCCTGCTTTCTGGGGCCTTGTTATCTTTGTGTGCACCCAGTGTTTTCTGTTTCCCATTTCTCCCATATTTTCCCCATTCCCATTTCTCCCATATTTTCAGGAAGGCTCCTAGGGGAGTTATGATCAGGTTCTGCAGCTGGCTTAGGGGAGGTTGCAGACAAGCTGGTGAGGGATTTTGCTTGACATGATGCTAGATCTGTGTGAGTCAGGGTGACGTGGTGGTGGGGAACCCCAGAGGAGCCCCTGTGGGAGACACTCCCACGTCATCCCAGCTTTTGGGGAGAAACAGGTGGAGGGGAAGCTCTGGCAGTGAGAGCTGGGGGCGTCAGGGAGTGCAATCAGGTCTGAGCCTTTCATGCAGGGGCAAGAGGCTAATTATTATTTTTTTAGGAATCTCAGGCAGCTCTCTTGAAGGTGCTGGCAAGAAAACCAGGCTGCCATGGAGACTGCCAGGCTGGGGAGGCGGTTGGAAGCTCTCAAAGGGTGCTGTGGGTTTCCTGGGGCTGGAAACCTGCTTTTTAGCTATAGCTGGGAGGATCCATTGAGTGTTTTTGCAGTCCCTATTTTGCTCTGAGTGGCATTAGATTGGAACAGCATTTGCTGCCTGAGCTTAGAACCTTGGGAAGGCGATGCTGAACCGGGGCTTTGATGCTGGTGGGAGGTCATCTGCTTTCAGTTGCTTCTGGGATCTCTTTCAAGACCACTGGGTGGAGAGAAAAAGTCTCTTAGAAGGTATTTTTTTCATCTAGAAAGTAGAGAAATAAAATGCATTTTGTTTCTTCAACCCAAAAATAGAGTTTGGTACCTGCTCTTTCTGGGGGAGGTGATGAGATCCGGGGATAGAGGAGGATCTTTGCTCCCATCCACAGCTGAGCTGCCACTTTGCCCCAGGATCTTGCTTTGGGAATGCATCTAGTAGGAGTGGATGTTTGCTTCAGGAGGAGCACAACCATGGTGCACATGGGCAGGAATGCTGTCAGATGGGTAAAAAAAGAGCCTAAGGTGGGACCCAGGAGCTGCTGGGTCTGCAGAAGTCTTAGTGGAAAGCAGGCAGCTTGCTGTCTCTCTAGTGAGAAGAAGGAAGGACCTTCTCTGCCCATCCAGCACATCACTAGCTCTCTCCTCTGGCTGTGCTGGGAGGCAGCACTGGCTCCTGAGGCAGCTGGATGCACGAATTTGGGGGGCAGCTTTGGAATGCTGGAGGCACCCCCTAAGCAGAGACATGTCACAAGGTGCCATCTGCGAAGGAGGAAGAGGAGATGGGAATGGCTGGTTCATGGCCCCTTTTATCCTTGGGGAACAGAGGGCACTGGGCTGCTGCAAGGATATTTTTGAGGAGCCAGACCCAGTCTCTTTTCTGGGGCCACCTTGGAGGTTGATGCCAGGCTGGGTGCACTGGGGGGTGTGGCCCATATCCAAGTGGTGGGCACGTCAGGATAGCCAGAGCAGAGAAGACCAGATAAATGAGATGTCAAACGCCTTGAAGTGAAGCAGTGCTGGGATAGAGGAAATCCTTTGGAAAGCGTGCGGTGAGAGATTAAATGCAGTGAGATCGTGGCCAGGGGCTGTCCCTGGGTGCCTGTCCCCTCCAGTGCACAGACCAGTGCTCTGCTGGTGGCTTCGGTGGGCAGGGAAAAGGAGCAGCAGCCAGCAGCTTCTGCAGGCAGGGACAGACCGTGAGTGCTGCACCACACTCTGCCCCAGGATCCAGCTGATGCTGCCTGCAGGGTGAGTGCTGCCTACCCTGAGCAAGGGAAGGGACGAGTAACTCCGATCCAAGGTGGCAAAGTGCAGACCAGACAGGTCTTGGGCACATGTGGAAAATCAGGTGTTGAGAAGCAAATGTCTGGTGTCAGGCAGGTGGCTGAAAGTCTCTGGGCAGGATTTGCACTAAGGACCAGGAGCTGTCCATGTGAAATCCTGCAGGAATGCAGTCTAGCCCCCCCAGAAAATTGGGAGAAAAGCTTTGCTTGTCTCCTCTTTTGCTCTCTTTCCCCCCTGCCCCACTCCCTTCTTTCTATTTTCTTCTGACATCTGTAGCTTTTTCCTCAGAAAAGACTCCCTGCGAGGACATATTTATTTTTTCCATGGTGAGAAATAAAATCCTCTTACTGCTTAAACTGGCCAACCGTGTCCATGGGCAGAAAAGCTCTCTGCAGCAAGTTGAGCAGGCACTGCATAAAGGAGTTACACTGGGATAGACTGAAAAGAAGGAATTTTAGCAGCAGCAAAAGCTATTTTGTGCCTGTTGCAGTTGTATCCTTTCCCGGCTGCCCAGACCAGGAGCTGGGCAGGGACAGTGTGGGTAATGCAGGTATAACCATGTTTTATTCATCTTGACTTCTGTCTGGCCAAGCATCCCTGGAACTTGGACAAGCTTTCCCTGGGTTTGTGGCTGGATTTTTGGCTGAGTTTCCCCGTTGCATCCCAGGCACGCTGTGCCCCGGACAGTGAAAGGGAAGCAGCCACTTGCAGTCGCATCGAGTTGAAGATGATGTCCAGGCAATGAAAGATTGATGGCCCGAGGCTCGGGTTTCCCGCGGGAGGGCAGGGTGGCTCGGTGTGCTGGGAGAGGCATCTGTTTCAGGGAGCATGTATTATTGATCTGGGAGCTGGGCGCTGCCCGGGGGCCGCGGGGAAGGGTCAAGCCAGCAAAAACTTGTTGCTGCCCCAACAAGCGGGCGAGAGGCTGGAGGAGGGGACGCGGGGGGAGACGCCGTGGCTGTCGCCTCCATCCCCGTCCCGCGGTGCTTCCCCGGGGATGCGCGGGCGGCTCCGCCGGCACCCCGGCATCCCCGGGGACAGAGTGGCTGTTGCTGTGGTTACGGTGTCATCGCTGCCGCTCTGCCCCCCGGGCTCCTCGCAGCCCGGCTCTGCTCAGAGCAGTTCGCTGGGGCTGTAGGCAGCAGAGAAAGGCTCGGGCTGGGGCCAGCGTTCGGCAGGGTGGTACCCGCAGGCACCATCGTTCAGCGGCTTCAACAAGAGCCGTGCTCCAAGCCCGGCTCTGAAGTGTCCTGGGGACTGATCCGAACGGGCACAGGGCAGGCTGATCCCAGCACAGGGCAGTCCTCCGGCTGCCAGCAGCGTGTCCGTCAGGAGGTGCAGGGATCTGCCTGCCCTGCTGCTGCCCGAGCCGGGCCAGTTCAGGCTCTGCTCTGCACCTCTTGGTCAGTGCTGCCGGAGGACAGGCGCTGTCCTGCCCTCCTCCCACCAGCTCCAGTTCTCCTCTGGCACTTTGCCTGCAGGGTCGGGGCCACCTGAATGCCGCTGCTGGCCAGCCATCACCTCCCTGCCACACGCTGAGCTGCCCAGCCTGGGTGTCCCAGTGGCATCAGCTGGCTCTGCTCAGCCCTCCATCCCAAACGGGTGGAGGTGCCGCTGGGCTGGGAGGCTGTGTGGGACAAGGGGACCTGGGACATGCTGTTATCAGGCTTCTAAATGCAGGCTGTTGGTGAGCAGGGGACAGCTCATCTGCAGCCTACAAACAGGTGGGAGAGGGAGGTGCTGCAGGACTCAGTGGCTGAAGGCAGTTTTGGACTGGGGTGTGTGTGCCCACCGGGTCTGCCATGAAGGTCGGCAGCAGGGCTCCCTTGGAGAAAGGCCAGAAGGTTCCTCAGATGCCACTGGGCTCTCACTGCCTCAAAGCAGCAACATCCTGAGGAGCCATATCCATTTTTCAGGGCAGAGACAGAGAGACAGGGTGTCCTTCCCAGGGTTTGGGCACCCTCATCATGAGTTTTCCCAAACACCATGGTGGGTCTTGATGTTCCTGGCTGGAAAACCAGTACAAACTATTTGTGATTTTTCTTCTCTTCCCTGGGCTGACCAGCTGCAGCTCCTGCACGCTGTGCCCTCTGACACAGGTGCTGTCTGTGCTGTGCCTGGCTCCTTGCACGATGCTGGGTGTGCTGTTCGTGCTGTGCCTGCAGCCTTGTCAGCACCAGATAACATGGTCACGCTCTTGTTCGTGCCTTCACAATGACCGTGCCTGCAGCAGAGTGAAGTGACTAACCTGGACTTGGCTTGTCACACCCACCTCTCTCCTCTGGAGCTGCTGGACCCTGCCCTGTCTGGTCCTTTCTCCAGTTATGGTACTTTGCTTCCTATTGAGTTTCATCCTATTTCTTTTTTCCCCAGCCCATTTCTCCAGTCTCCTGAGAGAACGCTGAATTTTTCTCCAGTGCACACTTGCATCTCCTCTAGCTTCCCACCTTACAGCTGCAGGAAGCACTACTGCAGCTGCCAGAAGTGTTCATGGAAGTGTGGATAAAGCTGCACCCACCGCAGGTGCCCAGGACACCTTGCTCGATCCCACCTCTGATACCTCCCTGAGTGAGTTACCCATGCAGTTTCGTGTCTGTGCCATGCAGGTTCACCACCCCCACGTTCCCAAGCTGGCATCTGACACTTGGACACACTTAGAAGCTGAGCTGAGACCCCTGAAGCCCACAGGTCTGTGGCTCTGCTGGAGGAAGCATGAGGGATCTCATGCATCTTGGCCTCAGCAGATCCACACTGGCTGTAGCCCAGCTTGGATTTGTTTCTGGATTATTAGTTCCAGAATTTTCCAGGAACCCATGTCTAGAGGGTGAGTTGGATGTGTGGGTCCCTTTCAGTCCTCTGCCCTGTTGCTCCTCCCTCTCCCTTGGTCTCTATGGTTTCCTCACACATGGGTTTTTCAGCTCTTGAGTTGTATCCTGGAGACTTCCTGGCAGGGGATGCCTTGAGGCACCATCTCCAGGGTGAGGTCTCCTCCAGCTCTTCCTCCAGAGCTGACTGTGGACTTCTCTATTAATATTTCAGGCACGCAAGCCATCTCGTCAAGTCTGCTGTGCCAATTAAGTTGTAATCATGCCCTAATGAAGCAGTGCTGAGCTCGTGCTCAAACCTTCCCTGGTTTATTCCTCTCCCTCGTCATTGGCTCTTGGCTCTGCCTTGTGAGAGGCAGAAGGGGACATTGGAGACACTCTGGTGTTTTTATGTAAATGAAAATTGCTTAAAAAATCAGAATTAAATCTTGCAAGCCCCCTCTGAGGTTATTTTGAAAGTTTGGCTGCTGTCTCCTCTGGAAATAGTCTCCCTCCTTGGAAGACCTTGTGGTATTTCCTGTGGTGCTCTTGATTCTCTGGCAGCATCCAGGCTTTTCCTCACCCCCTTCAACCCCTCGGTACCTACACAGGCCCCAGTGCTTGGCTGTCACTTGTCAGCCACTCAACTGCCAATCATCCTGGCTGTCGATCTTCAGAGCATTTCCAAGAGGGCTACAGGGTTGCATTTGCCAAACTCCTGATTTTCCACCTGCCTTTGGGTTCTGGGAAGGATGGGGTCACACTGGAGGGATTTGCAAGCAGGTTAGTGCTGCAGAGCTTTCCTATTTCTTCCCTGAAGTTGATGCTGTAGAAACTTCCAAGAGGGATGTTATTCTCTCACAGTTTTGCAGTGTAATAGGAATTGGTGAAACTTGATGCTTATGAAGAGTTTTGTCTCCTGCATGAGGTTTCCTGAGTGTATAAATGTCTTTTTTTCTTCCTCTTCTGCCTTGTGTGTGTGCAATAACCACAGATGCTGCCAGAAGGAAACAGCCACTCTCGACAGGGAAAGGGGCTAAAAATATCAGAATATCCTTGGTTGGGCACAGCAGGAGCAGGCTGAGCTCCCAGCTGGCACTGGGAGAGGGTGAAGGTCTGCTCTGGGAACTGGGAGAGCTACATGCCCTGATGCTGTGGGAGGGAGCATGCTTCTGTTGGGATTACCCCAGCAGACCTTCTGTTTGTCCCCTGAAATGCCATTAAGGAGTGACATGCTTTTGCTGGGGTGTCTGTGTGCCCATTCCTGCAGGCTCCTGTCAGGATGGCATCTCTGGGTTTGTACGGGAGCTGCTGCCTGCAGGGAGCCAGCCTGGGAGCTGTTCCCGGTGTGTGCCTGTCCTCTCCGTGGGAGGAGAAGCCAGCAGCCCTCTGCTCGGGGCAGCCTGTGAGCTGCTGGAGCAGATGAATGGCAGAGGTGTCACTTGTGGGGGACAGGCAGGCGTTTCCTGGGAGCTCCCCAGTGATTCCTCTTCCCTCGGGGCTGGGGGAGTTTTGGCAGTGCCCCAGCCCAGGGTCTGCCTCCAGGGGACCGAGGGCAGCGCTCAGTGACAGTCGGTGGCTGCCCGTGTCCCTTGAGCAGTGCTGGTGACATCGAGGGGCTGTGCCAAGGGTGGCACCCAGTGCTGGAGGGACTGCAGGGAATGGCTGTGGCCCTCGTAGGGATGGCTTCCTCTGCCACGTGCCTTGGCTGGGGATGCTCTCGGGCTCCAGGTTCCTCCCTGCTGCTGGCACAGCAAAGCGCCGGCAGTGCAGGGGCTGCTGAGGGACATTCCAAGCACGGGTCCTGGTGTGGGCTAAGGGATGTCTGCCCAGGTCTCTGATCTTTGCAACACCAGTTTCTCGAGTATTTCCAACAAGCACAGCAGCTTTTGAAGTCACAGGAGCCCCTTCGCTGCATGGCTGCATCCAGGAAAGGGCTTGGCTTGCTTCAGGGGGAGCCAGGCCAGGAGATGATCCTTGTTGGGGGGTTGGCCCCTGGGAGCCACATCTCCTGGGCTTTGCCTTCACACGGAGCGTGTCCCGGGAGGCACGGGGAGCTCTGGGCCAGTGAGGCTTCCAGGGTGGGCAGAGGAAGCCTCCAGTGCTGCCTGGGGGCTGCTCCTTCACTATCCAGTGCCTCCAGCTGCCTCCTGGTCGGATGCTGAGGATTGGTTGCCATTGCCTGGTGCTCAGGGAGCAGGATGAGGAGGAATGCTCCCCAAAACACTTCCCAAAAGCCTTCTGCAATCCAAGCCCTGCCAGCTTCAGAGCAAAACCCTGGGGCTGTTGCCTTTCCCTTCCCCACGGGCTCAGCTTCAAACCAGCATCTCCAGTTTGGAGCCGTGCTGGCTCCCAGCCGCTCGGGAGCAGCATCCTGCCGTGTGTCACAGGCCCAGGGCACCACAGCCTGTCAGGACATCCTCCAGCCACCCCACTGTGCCAGCCCTGCCGCTCTGTAAAGCGAATCAGCTTGTCACTTGAGCTCTCCCTGCCTGCACTGGCCAAGCCATCGTCTAAATTTGGGTGATTATGTTCACCCAGGCCAAGTATCAGGTTCTCTGGATCACATGTGCTCCCAGCTGCTATTTAACTCTGACGCCTCAGGGAGACGCAGCGCTTCTCCCCCAGCTTTTTGGGTTTTGCCTTATTCTTATTTTTTATTATAATTTTTTTGGCACCAGAGATTTAATTAATTTTTTTTTTTTAAGTTTTAAATTTCTATCCTGCCAAGTTGGTCCCCTTTCTGGTCAGTCACTGAGCAACCCAGCACCTGCTTTGATTGCTAAATCTGATCACGATGTTTTTGGTTCTTTCAGCCACCACAGAATTAAGGGACTTTTTTGCCAAAGCCCGGAATGGTTCAGTTCGGCTCATCAAGGTCGTCATTGAGGACGGTAAGTCCCATTTTGAAGTGCTTTGATTTACACTCTGTCTGTTCTCTGTTTCCTCTCCTCCTTTCTTCTTCACCACTGCGGTGCCAGCTTGTGTTCTTGTAAACCTCAAGGAAAATGCTGCTGGGGCTTCTGGGCACGTGGCAACCCAGACCTGAAATACAAGCCCAAACTTTGGCTGTGCTGGTGAGCAGCTCTTGGAGCCCCAGGCCAGCTCCAGTGGGGAGCAGTGACTTTGCCAGCAGAGCAATACCAGCCTGGGAAAGGTGCTGCTCTGTGGGGGCTTTTGCTGCTGCTCTGTCATATTTTATGATGGGATCCCTGTGGCAGGCTGCTGAAGGGACCCTGGGCGCTCTGTTGGGGGTGATGCACAGGCATCTTCTTCTTCCTGGGAGGTGTCATCCCACAAGGCAAGGAGATGCTGGGGCAGGGGGGTGCTCCGTGGCTCAAGGCCCAGCAGTGGATCCTGTGAGGAATGCCACACTCTGAGACCCATCCCATCCCATCCCACGGGCTGCCCCTAGCCCGGGATTCAGCCTGGCACCAGCCTTGCCCGTGTTTGTCCCGTGGAATGGGTCCTTCGGGTGGCCTCTGCATCTGTCAAGCAAGTGAGCAGAGCTGAGCACTGATTGAGTGTCCCAGCGGGCGGGGAGCTGCCCTGGTGTAGGTTTTCCATCACCTCAGCCTCATACAATTGCATATGAATGACTTGTTTCTCGCGGCAGCAGCAGGGACATTACTGCCCTGCCAAGCTGCTGTCACCACCTCCCCTGGGTTGGGCCGGCAGTGCAAACAGCGAGGTGGATGTGGTTGTAAAGAGCCTGTGGTCATAAGGAACCCACCTGACCTTTGGAGAGGCTACAACGTCCTGTTCAGAAGAGCAGCATGACTGGAAATGCACGGGACACATCCGTGGAACTGCAGCAGGGCTCAGCAGTGTTGGCTTTGTCCTTGGCAAGGTCCCCACTGTTGGGGGATGAAACATCCACATTGTTTCTTTGGAGTGTCTTTGACAACAATTTTGCATTCTCAGCTTCTTTTGCTTTTCAAAAGTGGAAATCAGGTTTGTGTTAGGATAAGCCATGCGTGTCCCTAAGCCTGGACTTGGGATGCTTAGGGCTTGTTCTGCTGGTTTTGGGTTGTGGCTGCTGATGCCAGCGAGGGAGACTTTTTATCACCAGTGGAAAACATTTCCCACCATCTCTGCTGTGGCTGAAAGGGATTTGTTAATCTGTGCATTGCCAGCAGCGGGGCCACCACTCTGCTGTCACACAGGGGACATCAGCCTGCTGGTACCCAGCAGAGAAGCACCCTTGGGCACTAAGAGTGGCGGGGCAGATGTCACAGCCAGACAGAGAAATGCTCACCCTGGAGGGGAGGTGTACAGAGCTGCCTGGGGAGGACGTGCCAGCTGCCCTGCCTGGACAGGGGATGTGGAAGAGGAGCCTCCCTCTCTGCTGGATGGCTTGCAGCACCTTTTGCCCTATGGAGAATTTGTCTTGGGGCATTTTGGAGCAGGCAACAGTGAGCAGAAGGAGACTAAGACGGTGCAAGGAGCCTTATGGCAGGTGCTCTGTGTCTGGGCATCTCCAAGGCTGAGTGGCCCTTTGGGAGCAATTTGAGAGGTCGTTTTTCCTTTGGAGAGCTACTGGGAAGAGCTGAGATTGGATGGAGGAGGGAGTAGGGGAGCAGGGTGTGCACCAAGACTCAGCACCAGTTTCCTGGTGTGAGAGCAGCTTGTGCTCCAGCATGTTTTCAGATGATGCTCTGCTCCTCACTGCCAGCAGGATTTGGGACAGGATTGGCTTTGTGGACTTCCCTGTTGGATGCATTTCTTTACTCACAGGTGATGGTGATGGTGTGCACTGAGTTTTGCAGACTGGCACTCAGCAGAGCTGCGGGCAGGGCTGCCTGGTAGAGGCATTTCAGAGCAATTGAAGGGGGGTGCTGGGGGCACCTCGAGGGCCAGAAACTCTCCCAGCTCTGCTTTTCCAGCAGCAGCTCCTGGGACAAACAGAGCCTGACACAGCCAGTGCTGTATAACTCTGCTGAAGGGCGTCTGCTCTGAGTTTCCCCTTTCTGACACTTCCCAAGGAAGAAAATTGGTCCCTGAATGGATTGAGCAGAACTGCAAAGAGCTCGGGGGAGAGCTGCAGGCGGGCAGCTCGCAGCAGCACGGCCGGGGTCCGGCTGAGTCACAGCCCGGGAATAGCCTGGGGTGACTCAGCGCTGACGGCTTTGTGCGTGAGGTGTTGGTTTGTTTTGCAGACAGAGATACCCTCGAGCTGCCAGTGGGTTTGGCCCTGCGAAATCCCTGCAGTTTCTTCTTTGTGATGCATAAATCCATTCGCGGAGCTTTGTGTTTATTTTAGGAGTACACTGAGGTTTTTTTGCTTCCCTTTCTCCAAGCAGGTAGTTTTGCAAAAGGTAAAGTATTTCAAGCACCTTGTTCTCTGCTGTCCTTGTTACTGAACCAGCAACTTGTGCCACCCATGCACAAGTAGCTGGATTGAGTAGTGGTGGCAGATGCCAGGGCAGTGCTGGGCAGGGGAGGGCTACGCTGCTCTCACAGGGGATGTCCTGCCTGGGTGGGAAGAAGGGGTGAGTAATTCCTCCCAAACCCTTCATTCCTCAGCTGTTTTCCTTAAAAGCTTTCCTGCCATGAGATCTGGAGCTGCTGAGCTGAATGGGTCGGGAGGGAGAGGGTTGTGCCCCAGCCGAGGGAGTGCCTGGCTCCCAGTGGGCAGCGGGGCTGTGAGCAGAGGTCCTGGCAGGGCATGTGCCTGGCCAAGCATGCCCTCAAGTGCTAATTGCCCAAAGCCCCAAAATATTTTGCTTTGGCACCCCCAGAATTTCCTACATCTTCTTCTGAGTCCTGTGATCTCCCCCCAGACCTTTCTGCAGCTACAAATGGAGTAAAAATACAGGCTGTTTTCCAGCAATCTATGTTAGTATCCTTGGCACCCCCACTTTTCCACACAGCCATCCCAAAGCTTGACTTGACCCTTGCCAGGGTGTGGATTCATGTCTGTAGGATTCCTGCACCAGTGTTTAAGTCCCAGCTGGGCAGTGCCCAGGTCACAGGGCTCCCAGTCCCACTGCCACTTGTGTAGCAGCTGGAAACAATGCCCTGAGGTGTGTGTGAAATGCACAGCTTGCTTCCAGAGGCTGAGGCTCTCCTGGCACCATGGTCCGCCTCCAGGCTGGGGACTGTGGGACATCCCTGCTGCCCACAAACCCGGGCTTTGGGTGTCAGCTCTGATTTTGACCCCTGTGAGGTTACAGGGAATCCAATGAGAGCAGCTTTGGCTCATCATCCTGGATTTTGCTGAGACCATTACTCTTCTCAGCCCCCAAAATGTTGGTGTTCTCTGTGTCCCTGGTGAGGTGTTCTAGTGACCCTAGGGCTTGTCCAGGTGGGATGGGGAGGTCTTGTGTTCCCCTGTGAGCGAGGAGGGATGGGTGGGGACTGCAGAGCTGGAGGGAGCAGAATGGAAGGAAGCCACAGGTGGTCACCAGAGAGGAGACTTTGCTGATGAGAAACACAGGAGGGAAAGAGATGGTTGTCAGGAGGCTGGCAGAAAACCAGCCCTCCACAGCAGCCGCAGCCCCATGGTCTCTCCTGGTTGGAATGTACAGTCCTGCATGTGACTTGAGGTCATGATTTTTTCTTCTGCAGTGCAGCATCACTGTTGGTGGTGGAGCTGCAATGAGCCCTTAGTGAGCCGCCCCCTGGTCCTGCGAGATGAGCATTGCTTTGTCTAACACCACCTTTCCTGTCTTCTCCTTGCAGAACAGCTCGTGCTGGGAGCCCACAAAGAGCTGTCCCGGCGTTGGGACACCGACTATGACACTTTGGTGCTGCCCTTGCTGGACGAGCAGCAGCCCTGCTACGTCCTGTACCGCCTGGACAGCCAGAACGCCCAGGGCTACGAGTGGCTCTTCATCTCCTGGTCCCCCGACAGCTCCCCGGTGAGCTCCGGGCCCTGGCACCCACCTGGGGACAGGGACGTGCGGGGACAGGCAGGGGGAGGAGGTGCTGGCCAAGGGGACTTTGCCCTGGGGCTGAGGAGGAGCATTCACACCCTCCGTGGTTGAGAAATGGAGACTGCTGTGGGGATGGGGAAATTTTTAAGACACAAAGAGATACACTGGGACTGTGTCTGTCCTATTTCAGTGCTAGTGAGGAGATGGAGGAGCTGGGATGTAGAGCGGGCAGTAGTGTGACCATGAGGCCAGGATGGAGACATCCCATTGTGGCTCTGGCCATTGCAGGGAGGAGCTGGCACTGGCCCTGATTTGCCTCCAGCCTGGCCCTGCTCTGTTGAGGCTGATGCAGAGTGGCTGCCAGCCCTTCTCCTGGCCTTGCTCCAAAATCAGCTGGTGGAGAGTGACACAAAAGGGCTGGTTGGATGGGAAGCAGGTTTAGAGGATGTCAGTGGTGCAGCTTGGAAAATGCCATCTTGCTGAGCACATCAGCTGAAATTTACTGATGTGTTAACATACGTGCTTGTCTTCTATATTCATATTTGTGTCTATATATATGTATATATGTGTGTGTACATATATATATATATATATTCCTATGTATTTATTTGTTATATATTTATTGTGGTCTATAAGCTAGATAGATTTACTGCCACATTAATACATGCAGTGGTCACACATATAAAAATATGTATACGAGTGATATATATGTCATTTTATATGCATGTGCATATTTGTGCATGTGTACATGTACGTATACGCGTGTATATATAATATATTTTTTTAATATGTATATCTTTCAACAAGCCACAGAGGCTCTTACTGCAGAAGCTCAGTGTGCCCAGGAGCACTTGCCAAAGCTCTTCCCTGCATTTTGCAGAATGATGCAATAGAAGTGCCAAGGGTAAAAGTCACTTTTAAGTGGGTCTGTGGCATTTGTGCCTCCTTTAACCCAAGTGCTGGTGGGAAATGGTGCTCTGGAGCTCAGGGACTGGAAAGCAAAGCATGGAATAAACTGTTGGATTGTGGGCAGCTCTTGGCAAGGCTGCAGCCCCAGAAATAGTGCTGGTGGGTTTTCCTAGCTGATCCCTACCTAGGGATGCTGCCATTAAGAACCAGACTGAGCCAGAAACTCGGTGGGTGCTGCCAGGAGAGGCTGAGGTATGTGGAGCCTGTGGTGGGGTGGTGGCTGTGAGCCCTGGGCCCCCCTCTGGTCCCGGTGCCCCTGTGTGACAGCAGTGCCCCCCTGTCCTGGCAGGTCCGGCTGAAGATGCTGTACGCTGCCACCAGAGCCACTGTGAAGAAGGAGTTTGGCGGGGGGCACATAAAGGACGAGATGTTTGGCACAGTGAAGGTACCGTGGTGGCTCCTGGGCAGCCTTGGGGTCTGACCCTGAGCTTCAGAGCCTGCCCAGAGCTCAGTGTGAGGGTGGTGGGTGTGGGATGCTGGAGTTTGGTGAGGGAACAGCAGGGTGTTGGTCCTCCGCGCTGCTCCCTGCGTGGCCAGTGCTGCTTTCTCCTGCCTGCACTGTGGTCTGTGATAGAGAGTGTGGGAGAGGTGGGAGGGAGGCTGTGACACGTGGATCTTTACGCTGAATGGCAGAAGAGCCAGGTGGTGGCAGTGTCACTCCAGCAGCCAGAGCTGCCTCCACACCGGGCTTAGCCACTGCCTTGCATGGAGGTTTCTCCTCCTCTTCCATGGGCAGAGGGAGCTGCACAACCAGGACATCAGTCCTGCTGGGGCCTCTGGTACTGGTGGAAGCCAGGGAACATTCCTGCTCTTCTCCAAGGTCCCTCTGCTGCTCCTGGGCTATGGGCTCTGCCTTTCCCTCTCACTTCCATGCTCATAAGCTTCATGAAACAGCCAGAGGAGCCCACTGCCACAGGCATGGGTGACTGGGGAGGAGCAGGGGGGTCAGAACAGACACATCGAGTGTGGGATTTGCATGGAGGAATCCGAGAGCCTTCGGGTTGGTCCTCCTGGTCTGGAGGGACCCCGAGACTCTCTGGGTTGCTCAGACTCAGCTCTAGGCTGGGGGTGCACCCAGCCCTGCAGCCCTGACCACCTGTGACACCTGCCCTGTGCTCTGTCTGCAGGAGGACGTGTCCCTGAGTGGTTACCAGAAGCACGTGTCCTCCTGCTCTGCCCCTGCCCCGCTGACCGCCGCCGAGCAGGAGCTCCAGCAGATCCGCATCAACGAGGTGGGTGTGCTGCAGGGCTGGGGTGCTGCAGGGCTGGGGTGCTGCAGGGCTGGGTGTGCAGCTGGGATGGTGTGCTGCAGGGCTGGGGTGCTGCAGGGCTGGTGTGCAGCTGGGCTGGGTGTGCAGCTGGGCTGGTGTGCAGCTGGGCTGGGGTGCAGCTGGGATGGTGTTCAGCTGGGATGGTGTGCTGCAGGGCTGGGTGTGCAGCTGGGATGGTGTTCAGCTGGGCTGGTGTGCAGCAGGGCTGGTGTGCAGCTGGGATGGTGTGCTGCAGGGCTGGGGTGCAGCTGGGATGGTGTGCTGCAGGGGTGGATATCCAGCAGGGCTGGGGTGCAGCTGGGATGGTGTGCAGCTGGGCTGGTGTGCAGCTGGGATGATGTGCAGCAGGGCTGGGTGTCTGACAGCCCTGGGAGAGGAGCCTGAGGCCCTCTGGGCACAAAGGGATGGAGGATGCAGGGAGTGAGCACTCAGCTAAAAGGAATGGCTCATTTTTACTGCTCTCTGGCATTTAAACCATTCCTGCCCTTCTCAAGGTGGATGAGCACCCTCACAGTCAAACTGGTAGCATAAAGAGGAATTTACACTCCTCTTTTTTTCCCCCTTGCTTGGACATGAGCTCAGGACTGTGTTTTGCTGACGGTGAGAAGATGGTTTGGGGCTGAAAGCAGGTCTCTAACGTGTGGGTATTGGAGCTAAAGCAGAGCTGAGTTTCAGATAGGGAAGGCAGGAAGAATTCAGGCTTATCTTTGGACTGCAGCAGCATCCTCTCCCATACACTTCCTTTATCTCTATAAATACGAGGGATGCTGTCCCAAGAAATACAGATCTTAGCCTGTATTTGGGGACTTACATGCTGGAAAGGATGTGGAAATGGTAGGGTAGGGCTGGGGACATAGAAGGCTGTGTCACCATTGTTCCCTGCTGGCCTTTCACAGCCTCTGTGGTGCTGTGACACGCTGAGGCAGAGAAGGGGTGTGCTCACTGTTGGGGAGACCACTTGGAAGCAGTATTTTGTTTTGGGATGGGGAAATTTCCCTTAGAAAGCTTTCCTCTCTAGAGGAGCATCCCTGTCCTCTGCCTGTGCTGGGCTGTGGCTCTCATGGGTGGATCAGGACCTGTGTGGGAGATGTGAAGCCAATCAGGCTCATGGCATTAATTGATAGCACAGGTGAGGCAGGAAGTTTCTACCTGTCAAAGCAGGTCTGGGGGTGATTTCCACCTGCCAAGGCAGCTCTAGAGGTGGCAAAGTTGAGGGACATTTGGGAGATGCCACCGAGGAGGGGTCTCCAGCAGGTGGGTCTTAGGGGAGTTATCCCAGCTCCCAGCCTGGAGGGCCTGGGCAGAATTTGTTCTGGAGGATCCAAGGAGATGCCCATGTTTGGAGAAGAGAGGGATGCTGATGGTGACTGTGGGGTTTGTTTGGCACCTTGGAATGTCTGAACTTGATGATTCTTGAGGGTCCCTTTTGACTCTGCTGATTCTGTGATCTGCCATCACCTTGTCTGGCCTGTGCTGCAGGGTTGAGTAGTTTTGGGGGGCTTTTGGGTGTGTCTTACAGGGCTGTATGGCCCAGGTAAGTGGTGCTTGTGATGCCCATTGATCTGCCTCATTCTCCTTCCCTCCCACGCTTGCCTTTGTGAGATGCAGCTCCTGGATAGAAGTGCTGCTGCTGTCTGGTTTGTTGGGGGTTATTTTAAGGGTACATGGTCCCCTGTGTCAGCCTGGGCCACAGGGAGGAGTCACTGACATTAAGAAAGAGATGAAGATGGATATATTTTTGCCTGTGGATTTAAAGGTGGGGAGCAGCCAAGCGCTGGGCGTGCTGAGGGGTCTCTGTGTTGGTGTCACAGCTTGGTACAGTGATGCTTCCAGCCTTGTTCATTGCCTGCAGCTTGCAGGGTCCCTTGTGCACAGGCTCTGGGGCCTGGGGTGTGCTTGCATGTGACTGTTGAGTTTGGGGGAGCAGATCCCGTGTGTGGGAACGAGTGGTGAGGGCCAGCACTGGCCTGGGAATCAGCCCTGGGGCAAACGCTGACCTCAGCACTTCTGCCAGGCCCCTGCAGGCTCCAGGGCCCCGCGCATCCCCTTGTGTTCAACCGATCCATTGGGATTTCAGAAATGGCACAGGGGACATGGTTTCTTTAAAAGCCACCAGCCCACGAGGGCTTTGCTGTGCCCCTGGCCTGGCGCTGCTGCTGGGCCCCGCTCCCTCCCCTCTCACTCTCGACTCACAGCTTTCCAAGGCGCTGGCCAGACTTGCAGCCTTCACATGGCCGTGCTTCTGGTCAGGCAGAAGCTGCCTGGGGTCCTGCCCAGCCACCTGAGTGTGGAGAGGGGATGGGATGAGAAGGGCAGGATAGCCCAAAGGGGCAGCTGAGGGCTGCAGGGCCAGCAGAGTGCCTTTGACACTGAGCAAGGCAGGACTCGGGCTTGCACATCCCCCAGGGAGCCGCCCAGCCTCTGGCAAAGCAGGCTCTAGGCTGGGCTGTGAGGACTGGGTGGGCAGAGGTGATGTCACGAGTTAACCCCCTTTTGGATAGCTGGGTGGGAGCCCATGGAAATTGGCCACCTGCCATGTATCTCTATATATTTTTAATAGCTGGGAAGTGCCAGCTTCACTGAGCTGATAGTTGTCAGCAGACCGTGGGCTAAGAACCAGCTTTGAATTTGGCATTGAGCTCAACACCCACGACCGGGGAGCCTTTGTGGAAGTGTCGCAGTTCAGAAACATGGGTGGAGGGGGAGCTGGGCATATCCCATTGGCAGGCCCCTGGGGCACAGGAGGGCAGCCTTGGAGCTGGGGGAGGAGGTAGGAGAATTGAGAAGAAACAAAGGTGGGGGTGCCACTGCAGTGTGTAAGGGGGTGTCCTTCACAGCTGCCCCGCAGTGCTGGTGCTGCTTCACCAGAACCCTCCCTTGAGGACTTTGCCATAAGACAGAGAAATGCTCCTCAGGCAGGCTCAGCACCACACCAGGGAGGAGGAAAGAGGAGGAGAAAATATCACCTAAAAAAAAGGAGATAAAATAACCTCCCAGGCAAGCCTGCTGCTGGCAAGGTTGGGAGGCTGGGATGCAGCACATGCTCAGCTGTCCCATGCACTGCCCCCAGGCTGTGCCCTGGGGAGTGCTCAGGCAGCCAGTTTTTAATGTTTCTGAAAAGGGAAGGAGTAGAAAATGCAGAGGTATATGGGGGAGTTGATGTTGCTGGGACAAATTTCCATCTCCTGGTGTTTTTGGACTTCAGTGTGCTTTGTGTCAGAGCTGAGGTCTCTACAGTCCTACTGTAACTCTCCTGGTCTTTCTGCATTTATGGGAGAGAAAGCTGGGGTTCTGGAGGTGTTGGCAGTGGTGATGTCCTTGTGCTGCACCTCTGCACAGGGTGGGACCAGGTGAACCTGTGTGTGTCCTGAATCCCTGGGTGTTTGCCCTCAGGCCCTCGCTGGTGCCAGGGCACCCTGGGGGATGGCAGGACAGCAGAGCTGGAGGTCAGCTGGACCTCATGCCCACCTGAGAATCATTTCCCTTTCCTGAGAGCTGCACATCAACACCCTGCTCATCCTCCAGGATCCTTGGCATGGATAGAGGCCTGGGCATTTTTTTTTCCCTCACAAACCTTCCATATATGCTCCTCAGTGGAGGATAGCCCAAAAGTAATTGCTGCAAGTGCTGGAACTCCTCCAGACCCTGGACTGGGGCCACCCTGACTGGAGGAGATGGGGCAGGGATGGGCTCTGCACAGGGATGTTGCTGGAGCCCTGCACGCCCAGGCTCGGGGCTGCCCAGCCTCTCCCTCCCGCTCCTCCCCACCACTGGCATCTCCTGGGTTGATTTTTGCTGCTCTCCCTGCCCACATCGCTGGGATCAGCCTTCCCTGTGCTCCAGCAGAGGTGGTGCAGCTCCCTCCTCCGGGCACGTCCGTGTGTCCCTCCCCTTCTGCTGTCACACGAGTCCCCCTCCCTGTGCTGGGTGCCATTGACAGTGTGTCTCCTCTTCCCACGCTCGCAGGATTCCTGCTCCCAAGGCTCGAGCACTGAGATGGTAGGCTGCTCTGCTCGCTTGGTGCCGGGTTTCTCCTCCTCCTGGCAGTGTTTTCCTGCATGCTCTGCTCTGGGCATCTGGCTCCATCATCTCCCCAGGGCGTGGGTGCTCCTGGGGCTGCTGTAACAAAGGGCAGCCGTAAGGAGACCTGCCTTGGTGCTGCCCAGTGCTTTTGAGATGTCAGCTCCAACTCTTGTGTTTCTCTTGGCATGCCTTGACTTCTCTTCCTTTTCTTCTCTTCCTTTTCTCTATCAGGGGGAGGGAAATGAAGAAAAAAAAAAAACAAAAAACAAACCAACAAGGTTGGACTCTATCCAAAAATCCCCAAAACCAATCCCAGAGGAAAGGGAGCCACGCTCGCTGCAGAGTACCTGGGATAGTGTTGCTGGAGTGTTTCCCTGGGAGGGGGTCTTGAGGTGGGAGGGGCTCCTCTGCCATGGGGGTGACCCCATCTCCCTGTATTCTGTGGCAGATGGTGGGGGGCTGTTGCTGCTGCCCATCGCTGGTAGAGTACCCCGAGCCTGAGGAGGTATGGTGTGCCCGCCGCGTCCGCCCTTCTCCCCAGGCCCCACCAGGGACCCTGCTGTGCCTGCATGGAGGCACCTGGAGCCATCTGATGTCTCTGCAATCTCTTTCTCTCCCCTCTTTGAAGCGGGGTTTGGTCTCCTGGACTAGGGGGTTTGCTGGGGGATATGGCTGGCAGCCTCTGCCTTGTAGGGGTTGTAGGGGAAACAGCGGCTGGGATCTTTCTGAGCTGTGGATCTCCAATCCCCAGCTCCGGCGTTGGAGGGAATGTCTGTCTGCTGCAGTTAAACCCACTGAGGAGGGTGGGGTGCCCAGCTGAGGGCTGTGGTTCCAGGGCTTCCCCTGTCACCCGCAGGTTGCAGTTGGAGATGATCGGAGAGGACGTGTGCCAGTGCTGGTCACAGCATCCCTGCCAGGGAGTCGCTGGGAAACGTTGGTTTTGAGCTGGTGTTTGCTGAGAGTGAGGCAGGAGGTGTGGGGGTGCATGGCTGGGGCCGGGTGATGTCCTGCAGAGGTGGGATGGTGACAAGCACCACCATCCTGAGCCTGGCTGACTCTCGGTGGTTTAACACCATGATCCCTGTGGGACAGGTGTCAGACACCTCCTTGGATGAGAAGCCTTTAGCTGCAGAACCAGCTGGTTTTCCTGTTCCTCCCTTCCCCACCCTTTGCCACTGTGCCCTGACGCTCGAGGTGGTCTCCATCCCCAGGTGAAGACGGAGATCAGCGTGGAGAGCAAGCACCAGACGCTGCAGGGCCTGGCCTTCCCCCTGCAGCTGGATGCCCAGCAAGCCATCCAGGCTCTCAAGCAGAAGAAAATCAACTACATCCAGCTGGTAGGTCCCTCACATGGCTTTTCCACTCCCCACATCCTGCTGCTGTCTCTCACTCCCATCTGCTCCCTGTCCCCTCTGTCCATCAGAAGCTGGATCTGGAGCGGGAGACCATCGACCTGGTGCACACGAGCCCCACGGAGATCACTGACCTGCCCAAGAGGATCCCCCAGGACTCTGCTCGCTACCATTTCTTCCTGTACAAGCACTCACACGAGGGAGATTACCTGGAGTCCGTTGGTGAGAGCCTCGGCCCTCGGAAAGGCCACTTTGAGCCTGTGCCAATCCCTGTTTTCCCTGGACCATTGGTTGCATGGGGAGCAGGCAGGGATGGGGACAGGGATGGTGCATCAGGGAGCCTCGAGTCAGTTCCCTCCCACGGTGGGTGCTGCAAACCCTTCGGTGCCATGTGCAGGGCAGGTCTCTGGGTGCTGCCCCAGAGCGCTTGGTGGTGGCGCTTTGGTTTCCTCCGGTGTTGCAGGAGCAACAGGGGAGATTTGGGTGATGGAGGGATGGCTCACCCTCTCGCTGGATGTTATCTGGGACTCTGGGCTGGAAGAGCCACGAGCGGGGTGGGATGCAGCCGGTG
Source organism: Motacilla alba alba (assembly GCF_015832195.1). Taxonomy (NCBI): domain Eukaryota; kingdom Metazoa; phylum Chordata; class Aves; order Passeriformes; family Motacillidae; genus Motacilla; species Motacilla alba. The sequence goes on from NC_052027.1 coordinate 14,702,999, forward strand.
CTCCCTGGCCATGGGCCCGGGCAGTGCCTCAAGCCCTGCTCTGTTTTTGCAGTCTTTATCTACTCCATGCCTGGGTACAAGTGCAGCATCAAGGAGCGCATGCTCTACTCCAGCTGCAAGAGCCGGTTGCTGGACACTGTGGAGCAGGAGTTCTGCTTGGAGATAGCCAAGAAGGTGAGAGCGAGCCCCCCCAGAGGTGATGGAGCTGGGCACTGCCAAGGGGCTGTGCTGCAGCCTTGGCCCAGCCCCTCTGATGGGCTTGGGGGGAGCTGGGTGCCCCAAAGGTGGGTGTCAGCTCCCGAGGGAGCCGCTAAGCCCCCGTTTCCCGGCAGATCGAGATCGACGACGGGGCCGAGCTGACGGCGGAGTTCCTGTACGAGGAGGTGCACCCCAAGCAGCACGCCTTCAAGCAGGCCTTCGCCAAGCCCAAGGGGCCCGTGGGCAAGCGGGGACAGAAGCGGCTGATCAAGGGCCCGGGCGAGAACGGCGAGGACAGTTAGATCCCGCGGGCGGCGCTGAACGGACACCATCCCTGCGGCGCTTCCCGCCTTCCTCTCCGCTGACCTGGGGATCTTTCCCTCCATCTCAGCCGTTTTTTGGTTTTTTTACCTTTTTTTTTTTTTCCTGTTTCATTCCTTTTTTTAAACATCTGGATGGCTTGTTGCACCTGGGGGCAGAGCGGTGGGGAGGGTTCGGGGTGGTCGCTGGTTCTTTTCCTCGTGTCCTTGCGCGAGCCCCGGGGCTGCGGCGGGAGGACGGGAGCAGCAGAGCCGTGTCCCCAGCCTTGCTCCTGTCCCCCTCAGGGTCACAGCCGCTGCTCTCGGTGTCCCCTGGGTGACTGAAGGACACACTCACCTGAAAGCTGCTCTATGCAAAGGGAAGGGGGTTGGGGATTCCTGTTTGAGAAGAGAAAATGCTTCTTTCCCTGCCCCCCCAGCCTCCAGAGTTTGCTCCCCTGTCCCACTCTTGGTGTGCACGGCCCCTCTGCCCCAGGCTGGAGCGATCCCGCACCCCCCCAGGGTGTGGGCAGGACCCCCTGTGGGGTGGGCTTTGCTTCCTGTGGGATGGGAGTTTCTCCCTGCAGAGAGCCAGGCATCGGGAGGTGCAAGCTCCCCACTGAGTCCTGAGCTCAGCCTGGACCTGGAGAAAGGTGACTCTGCCTTTGGGTGATGTTTGCATCTCCTTTTTGAACTGCTCCAGTAAGGTTTTCCCCCTCAGAAGAAGCTGTTACAGCCCTGACTTAGCCCTATCCCTGTTTAAGATGGGAGCTGAGGGGTTCCCGAGCCCTGGTCCCCCATCTCCATTCCCCAGCCCCCAGCATTACCTTACCCCCAGGTTCTCAGCTGGGTCTCTGGGCTGGGGCAGCCCCATGTCTCAATAATCACATGGGCTACTCCAAATACCTGTGTGGAGGAGCATGGCAGCCCCTGTGTGCCCCTGGGGATGTCCCCAGCCACCAAGGGCCATCGTCAGCTCCACGGTCCGAGCTTGGCACTGTGATTTGGGCTGCACTGGGGGCCTGGGGGGAGAGCACCTTGCTGCTGGGTACCAGTGAGGGCTCAAGAGCCACCTGCCTCCCTGAGAGGATGGAAAAGGAGTCAGTGAAACCTGCCCTCTGCTTTCCAGCTGTGGCAGTGAACGTCTAGATGTTGCCTCGGCCTTGGCGGAGTCAGGGGGTTGAAGCTGGGAGGAGCAGAGCACACTGTACTGAACGCTGTATTTTCTAAAGAATAAAGTATTTTTAAAACAGTCTGATGCTCTTTGGAGATCCCCTGGGCTCCCCATGTTTGGGCATTTAGCAGCTGTGAGCTCTGGAGCTGCAAAGCAAATTGCTTGGACGTCATGAGCCAGAAGCCAGCAACTCTCACAGCCCACCTGCCCTGGCTGAGTGCAGCCCTCACCACCCTGAAGGACAGCCACGGTCCAGGGGTCTGGCACAACCACAATGCCTGGCAGAGATTTTTACACCGAGCCACTCCAGCAATGCCCAGAGCTCAAGCTGGCTGCAGGAGGCAGAATCCCTGCTCAGCCCAGCTTTCCTTATTTTAATGGCTGGTGGTTTTGCAAGGTTGTGAAGATGCTCCTGGGGCTGTTCTCTTGCCTGGAGCGAATTCCTGCCTGCCCATGAGGAGGGAAAGCAGGAGGATGCAGAGCCAAGAGAAGAATTGGGAATGCAGCAGGGTTTGCCTGCATCCTAGGCTCCAAATCCTCCTGCTCCTGCTGACCCAGGTCAGGCCATTGCCATGTCGTGGATTTACCCTTCATGCCCAGGATGAGATGGAAGATTTGCAAAGCCAGCTGTAAAATGTTTTTGAAAAAAAGGTTTAATGCAAAAAAAAAAAAAAAAAATCCAACACTTAATCAGTTTCTTTTTGACATGGAGATGGAGGAGAAGGAGGGAAGATTCTGCTGTGCAGGAAGCAGCCTCAGTGCAGGAAAACTCTCTCTGTATATAAATGCTAATAAGCCTGGCGCTGATGGCACCAGAGTCATTTGACAAGCTGAGTCACCCTTCTCCTTCAGATCTTACTCCCCTTCTGTGCTGGTAATTTATAACTTGCCCAGATACTGAGGGGGAGTGAGGGCTGTGCCCCTTTTCCTACCTGTCCCACTCACTGTCCCCACCCCCTGCCAGTGCAGCCAGCGCAGGTGACACCCCCCTGTGCCAAAGGCCCACGGTCATGGCAGAGATGACCAGCAGCAGCCCAAAGGCTGGGCACCCTTCCCATCCTATCTCATCCTATCTCCTGTCCCATCCCATCCCATGTCCTGTCCTATCCTCCAGCCCATTCTCCATCTTCCATCCCTTCCTATTCTGTCATCACCTGTCCCCTCACATCCTATCTCATGTCCCCCTTCTCTTCCCATCTCATGCCTTCCTTTCCTGACCCAGCTTCTCTTTAAGGGTTGGGATAAAAGTCTCTGCTGGTGCTGCAAAAGACCTGGGGTTTGAGGCAATGCTTGGGAAACCCACATTTGGCCAGCAGTGAGCTGTGCCACCTCAGGGCACGTGGCATTTGCCTGGCTGGGCAGGGGACAGCAGGGCACAGCCTGTTTCAAACAGAAGGGGCAGCTGCAGGGGGCTGTGGCTGAGCACCCACACAGCCAGCCTGAGTGCTCAGGGCTTTTACGGCTCACAGCCAAAGGTTCATGGGCTCCACAGCAAAACGAGCTACAGAGTAAATGATGGGACTATGACGTTTTTCTTTATGGGATCCCCACATGGGAAAGGGCAAACTCTCAGAGGAGCTAACTCCTATGGCTTCCACTCTTCTGAGATCTGAAGCAGAGGGGCTGCAAAAGAGTTACACCTGGTTGTAAGTTGAATATGTGAACTAAGAGTCAATTGGCACCTGGGCTATGAAACCTCAGATGCCTGTGGGAAAGGGAGATGAGCCCTTGACCCTCCCAAGAGCTCCATGCCCTCCCTATGATCCTTGGGGAATGGCAGGAAGCAGGTAGGAGCAGCAGGGAGTGAAAGGCTGTTTACCTGTGGGGTAAGGATATCTGGGAATCCCTGGGAATGTGCTGGGTTGGAGGTCCAGGTGGGGAGGAGGGTGCCTGACCTAACCTAACCTGGGGATGATGAGGGCTTGGGATCAAGCTGGAGGGTGCCTGGGGCACAGAATGTCCTAAATAACCAGGAGTCCAGCTGTGCTGTGGTGGGCTAGCAGCTCTGGGCCAGGGGCTACCTTGCATTAGGCTTTTGCTGCCTTGTGCCAGTGTGCACCCCAACAACAGTGCTTTGTGGTGAGGCCACACTCACATCCCCATCCCAGCTGCTGGCAGCAGGCCAGGATGCAGTGCAAGGGCTGTGTCCCAAAATAAACGGGTGTAAAGATCAGGGATGCCAGAGCTGGGGGTTTGTGGTGTCAGTAATGCCCCGTGCCATGGTAGGAACAGAAGCCCCTGCAGCCTCTTCCCAGCAATGGGGAGCACGTGCTCCTGCTTGCACTTGGAATGGTTTTGCTGCTCCTGTGGCACCTGGGGTTTCTCCTTTGTGTAAATAGGTTGGAAAATGGAGGGGGGGTGTGAGTTTAGGGCTAGGCAACTTTTAACTAGATGAATTATTTTGGCCTAGACAAATGTTAGCCATGGCTTTATGGCTGCATTCCTGCTTCCTCACTCTGCCACTGCCATTGTCTGACCTTAAACATATTTTACTGATTACTTCCTCTATTATTTTTTCCGGGAACCAAACTGAAGTTTGCATAACTTATCCCTACTTATACAACCCCCCATTCAATCATTCAATTTTTTATTTGCTGGGAAACAATATGTGTTTATTTTTTCTTTCTTTGTCCTTTCCATTGGGGAGAATTTATCTTTTCAATATGCCATTGGATTTGTCTTTCTTTTGCAGTTAAGTGATGGACATCTGCTGGCCTCTTGCTGTGCCCTGGTTCTGCTTTCTCACTCTTGCTTGCCAATAGCAGTGCTAAAGGTAATTTGTCACAGCTGATGTTGAAGGTGTGGAGGTACTGGCTGCCACGTGCTGAGGTTATTCGTGTTCCTTTCTTTCCAAAGGTTGCCAGCTTTGAATCCTGGGGTTTGGTTCTCTCCTGTGATTAATTTGGAGGAACTTTGGAGATTTTTGATAGCTGGTACCTTTCTATGTCTTGTTTCTTCTCCTTGGTAGAACAAAGTGTTGAGTTGCCGTTACAAAAACTAGGAAGAAAAACTGGGCTTATGAACTGTTTTGTAAAATGGACTGGGCCAATTCTGGAGGCTTTCAGTGAAAAAAACTAGAAATGCAAGTGACCTGGTACTGTCAGAATGTGGCCATATGTGAGTCAACATGTTGTGTTATCTCCCACACATACTGATTGCTTACAGCTGTTTCCTGATTGTTGCCGGAGTTTGCAATGACATTGTTGGCATGTCATGGTGCTGGGGACAAAGTCCTTGGGAGAGGTTGATGGAGGAGCTGTGGCTTGTTATTTTATTTTATGTTATTTTATGTTATTTTATGTCTCCAGTTAATGCAGTAATATAACCTAAAAGATAACAGGAAGAGCTCTATAACAGATATATATGCATTGAGTCTTTTGCCAAAAATGGTTCATGGCAAGGCCAGGCGGGTCACATCCTCCCTTCTACAGAACTCCTGCATGTGGCAGAGGCAGCAGCAGCCCCTTGGCTGGCTGGCAAAGAGCTTTTTCGAAGTAGCTTGACTGCTTGGAAAGTCAAATGTTTTATAAAAACTCTTCTGAGAATGGCAGGGTGCTTCAGTACATGCTTAAACAACTGGTGACTTCCAGCTGATGATTTTGCTTTAGTTTGGGATTCTATCTCCACCCCACATGGCTATTTGTGATACTATAACAGATCCCCAGTGGGAGGGAGCCTCACGGCAGGCATGTGAGTGTGCCAGCAGGGGGAAGTGCCAGGCTGGCTCCTTACAGCCACAAAACAAGAGTCCCTGGGAGAGAGTGGCTGTTCAGAGCCAGTGAAAACCACTGCAGCAGTCCCTGCACGTGCCCGCACCTGCAAGGAGCAGTTCAGCGCTCTGCTTGACTTCATGCCAATGCTGACCTCTGAGTACACGTGTTCAAACCCAGAGAATTTACTGCCCCCTGTTCAAAGCAGGCCTTTGCTATTTACCAAAGCATTAAATGAGATAGGCCTGTTACACCCAATTGCTAAGGTTTCAGAAGGGTTGCAAAGGCAGTAGATGCTCTCCCACAATGACTGCTTTCAGAGACTTGACATATTATATTGTTTGCTGCCAGTTTTACAGCAGCTCACGGAGACTTGCAGAGGCACAGGCAGCCAGAGCCCACGTGCAATGGTAAACACAACACACCTTCCTTTTCCAGCCCCTGCCACACCAGCACCTTGATGTTCTGTGAGGTAGTCAGAAAATACCACTTAATTAATGGCATTAGCACCTTTTCCCTCAGTGTAGGCAATGCCAGAAGGGGAAGGCTTGTGCACAAACTACAAAGGAAGAACAGGGTAGCAGAGGGAGACAGCACCTAGCAGAACCCATTCTAAATGCCTGCCTCCCAAAACATGGGAGCTGCTGCTTATTTACAGCACTGCTCAAGTGCATGTAGAGTTACATGTGCATGTTTTCAAAGGCTTGCAGGAAGATGCCCCAGAGAAGCTATTTTCTCTTTTCATAATAAATAAACCCATGCAGGAAGCACTACTGATGTCTTTGGGCAGTCACTGGAAAGGCAGTAGTTCAACTGAGGGGCACTAAGCTGTAGAGCACTGTTTATTCCATCAAATGCCATCCCAAATCAGTTCCAGTTATGGAAGTGACACAGAGAAGCACACAAACACAACAGGGCATCACGGCTCTTGAAATTTATTTTCAGAGTGTAGTGCTTCAACTACAATTAAAATACTTGAGCAATTAAAAAATGCTACTGGCTCCATACTAGAGCTGGACAACAACTAACACTGTTACTTTCATGCACTGACAGATACTAGTTTGCTCATGCCACTGAAGTAGGCTCGTTCTCGTTCGCTCATCACTTCAAAATGCAGGGGTCGTCTACAGAAGTTGCATTCAGCTGAGGAGTGTGGTTTCAGCTCCAGACCAACATCCTTCCACGTAGCCAGCAGTTTTTCTGTTAAGAAAAGTTTATCAAGATCAAAGCTTAAGACTGGATTGCTTTAGAGAAGCAGCAGAAGTGTCAGCATATTTATTCTCCTAACAAGTGAGCAGGGGTAATAGGATTTCACTCTGACACAATCTACCTCTTGAAACAACTGCAACTAAGTCTCAGCTATCCTCGTATCACCTCTCCTCACAGGATCAAGAAGGATCTACTTTCTCTGACCAGATCCATGTTTAAGACAAGTTAACAGCTCAGCTGAGGACAGCAGAGTTTGGAATCCATGTAACACGTGAAGATATGTTTGGACAATGCATGAGCAGAGCTCTGGCTGGGTATAGGTGTGTGCTGGCCTTGCAATCTCTGATCCAAGTTACAGTGCACTGGCCTTCACACCTCACACTCCAAGCAGGGAAGTGTGCAGGATGTGCTGCAGCAGTGGAAAGACACTGTCCAGCTCATGACATCTAAAACTTAAGTGCTTCCCAGTCTCATCTTTAGTATAAAGACTGCGCAGACAGGCAGGACCTGCACTGCACTGATGCAGGAGTCCACTCACCGATAAAATAACTCATCATCTGGGGGGTGTGGTGAGGTGTAGGGGCAATTCGGAGCAGCTCCTCTCCACGGGGAACCGTTGGGTAGTTGATGGCTTGGACATAGATGCTGTGCTGGCTCATCAGCTTGTCACAGATCTCTGTATTTTTAGCAGCATCTGCAACCTGAAGTTCAAAATTTTAGGTTACAAGATCAACCAAAAGAATGAGAGTTGGTCAAACTGTCAGCCCAACTTAGCAAGGTGTAAGAATCCAATAGGGCTGGTAAGTAATGCGTAGGTCAGAAAAAAAGGCTAAAAGTCTGTGTTGCAGAGCACTCTGGGCATAAGAGCATCACTGCAGCCTAGGCAGGCTGCTGTTTACAACCCAAATATTTTTACTAGCTGGTTAGCAGTTCCCTTATTTTCTGTATATTGTTAGTGTATGAAACCCACAGTCTTTCATGCTCTTTTTTATTTGGCTTCAGCATGGTGTAGACTCCTGGTACATCTCCACTGACCAACAGGGTGAGTTTGAACTTTGTGAAGGCAGTAACCGACACTGCGGGTACAGTGTGCTCATGGACAGTAAAATGGGCACCACCGTGCTGACAGTACCCCAAGCGCTCACCCTGATGGGAATGATGTGGCTGGGGCAGTGCACCACGGGCAGCCCCGCGTCCATCAGCATCTGCCTCATGAGCTTGACGTTGCGCTGGTGCTGGCGCCTCAGGCCCTGGCCCTCGGCGCTCTTGAGCGTGCGCACGGACTCCAGGGCCCCCGCCAGCAGCATGGGCGGCAGCGACGTGGTGAAGATGAACCCCGCGGCGTACGAGCGAACCGTGTCTATCAGAGAGCTGGTGCTGGAGATGTAGCCTCCCACGCAGCCAAATGCTTTGCCTGAAGGGGAAAAAAAAGTGAAAAGGTAACTGACTGGACTTATTCTTTGCACCTACTGGAATGATGTAAGTATTTCACTTGGAGGAATGGGTTATTCTGACCACACATGTAATGTAGTCATGGCATGTTCCAGCCCCCCCCTTGGTAATCTTGTATTTACTCAGCACATGGTACAGCTTTGTATTTAAGCCAATCTTGATAACGTGGATCTAGCTGCTGCACAGCAAGGAGTGTTCATGCCTCTATCAAATAGACAAGTTTTGATTTTGGGGAAGACCTCCCAAGCCAAATCATCAAGCAGGGACTTGAACAGTGACCCCAAGTGATCAACACTAAGTCTCTCAGCAGATTTAAAATAATCTGTTTCAGAGATGCTAGAAATAGCCCGTGATCCTAAGGAGCACAGAAGGCTGTTACTGTGATTGTGCAGTTGATACCAGCCCTCCTTTCCAAATGTTTGGAGTGCAGAACACAGCCACAGACAGAACTAGGGTGTCTGGTAAACACTTCTATTCCTATTTGGCTGTAACCCAGGACTTTAAGTTCCAAAGGGCATAAACTTTTCTAGTAAATTTTATTTATGTTTTGAAAGGTGTTTAAACAACATTCCAAATTACAAGAGTAAACTTACTCCTGAGCCTGCATTCTACTCAGATAATAGCAGTTGCTTCAGTACTTGCCAAATCTCTTTACATAACTCCCCATCTCAGGTTTCTAGATTAGGAGCACTCCATTTCACATAAAGGAACTAAGTACTACTAAATATAGAGAACTGCTCTACTAGCATTCTCACCTGAATTTCTTCTTGAGTTGTGTAACATGCCACTGTGGAGGACTTTTTGCTAGCTTGCTTAAAAGAAAACTCCATACAAAGCTACCATAACTATTTCTAAAGCAGTGTAAGTAGCTTAACAGAAGCTTTTCAAACTGTGAGGCACACTTAAATCCCTCGGGCTTTCTGAAAAATCCTAGGCCCCAGCAGCTCTTAACAAGTTCACTTGACTGGACTGATTTTGAGCTAACCCACTTAATTTGGCTGCTCGGCAGCTTTGCTGCCTCAGCTCCTGCAGGAGCGCCAGGCTGTGCATACCCAGCGTTCCAGAGATGATGTCCATCTTGTGCATGACTCCATCCCGGTCTCCTATCCCACCTCCTCGGGCTCCGTACAGCCCCACAGCGTGCACTTCATCCACAAAGGTGATGGCCCCGTGCTCGTGGGCCACATCACACAGCTCCTCCAGAGGACAAACAGCACCTAGGAGCCAAAGCAGACACTGGCAGTTTAGGATTTTCTGTACAACCGGATAAACCCCAGAAGTACCCCAAGACAACCCCTATAGCACTGTATGCTTTGAGACCTAAAACACAGATACTTGAGGACTAATTGCCCTAGAAGCAGAGAGGAGGCTTTGATGTCAACGTACCATCCATTGAGTGAACAGTTTCAAATGCAACAATTTTAGGGGTGGATGGATCAGACTTTTTCAATAGCTCTCGCAGATGGTTGACATCATTATGGCGAAATATATGTTTTGGCACCCTGCTGTTACAGATCCCCTGGATCATGGAGGCATGGTTTCCAGAATCAGAGTAGATCTCACAACCTGAGGAAACAGGTTACAGGTTACATTTTAAGTATAGAAAGCATTAACAGATTCCTAGCATTGCATTATGGGAAGAGTTCAGGAAACAAGGGTAGCTTGTTCTTGAAAGTAATGCTCTTGATCAAAAGAGAAAGTTACAGATATGAAACAAGAGTAATATTTGAGGTTTATTTTAGGCATTCAAACGAACAAAAATGAGAGCTTGAGAAAATAGTTATCTAACTCTCCTAACTTCTGAAGTGAGAAAGTTCACCCCTTCCAGTGGGAAGACACTAAATTCCTGCTGTCTCATTTTCAGGTAGAGATTAAACACAAGAATAGAAGATTCAGCTTGTCTAATTCCTCCGGCAGTTCCCAGCTCCCAGATCTCAATCTCAGTAGGTTGATGTTTAGGTCATTTGTCTTGAACATACCTTGAATATGGTAGTAAAACCAGCAAACCACACTCTGCCCATGGATTAGGGTGAATCCTCACTTTGGACAGCTATTTGCAAAACATACTCCCAACAGCTTGGGGCAAGACTGTGTTTTTGTGGCAACACAGGTGCAGTTTGAGATCTTACCTGGCAGCATTTTAGCTAGAGTGAAGAGAGTGGAGTCATTGGCTACAAAGCAAGATGAGAACAACAGTGCTGCATCTTTTCCATGAAGATCAGCTAGTTCTTTTTCCAAGTCCACATGAAATTTACTTGTTCCTGATATGTTTCTGGTGCCTCCTGCTCCAGCACCGTGTTGTTTCAGTGTTTCCCTAAAGAAGGCCCAAGAGAGGCATTAGCATTGCTGTGGGACACACAGAAGAGTAAAGGATCATTGCTGAAAACATTCTGGTACATAATCAGGACTGTTCTAAAAAAATTGGCAACAAAAAGGAGCTGTTGGGTCTTGGAGCAACCTGCACACTCAGGAGTCCAGTAAGGTCAGAGATCAGTGACTAAGTACAGCTGCAATATATCACCCAGTTTATCTGGTAACATTTGGGGCTTTTAAAGACAATCCAAGGAGCACAATCAGTGACCAACACACACAGTGCAGCCCTGGATCTGAACACTAAGTGACCACTCAATAAACGAGTGTAACCTTAACTGCACACCAAGAATCACATCAGAAGCAACCTATGTCCCACAGTACAGAAATCAGTTTTTCAGAAGCCTTGCCACAAAACACAGCTTGAAAACGCCTCTTAAGAACACAGCACCACTCACATAACTGCTCCACAGACACGAGGGTGGCGGCTCATGCCCAGGTAATCATTGCTGCACCAGACAGACACCTCCTTCTTGGTGATCAGGGAATCGGTGTAGTCGTCTGCCATGGGGAAGATCTGCGCCTTCCGGTTCACGGTCTTGAACACCCGGTAGGTGTGATCCTTCTTCTTCTCATCTATCTTCTTCTCAAAGAACTGATCATACTGGAAGGTGGACACAGCTGAAAGGAGACAGAGACTTCAGCACACAGGAAATAATCACAACAGACCAGGCCTCTGGGGGTTTTGCCAGACATTCTTACATTTTGGCAAGTTATCCTGAAGCAGATGAGAGACGCTTTCCGGTTTTTGCTTCAGCATAATATCCTTAAACTTCTCGAGCAAGCCGCTCTGCTCTGCTCCCTCAGTCTCAATCTTTCTCACTGTGGAAGTACTTGGTATTTTGGCAAATTCTGTACCTAGAGATATTGTAATAAATTCCAGTGAGTTTGGTTTGAAACAGAGTGAAGTAAGCTGAATTCAGCAAAGCAAACATTTTAAGTAAAACCAACATTTCAATCTTTAGGAAGTACGTGCCCAAAACCCCATGTTGATCCTGCTAGCATGAACTATTTTATTTGCTTACAAATTTGCCTTTGACAAGACAGAAGGATTAGCCTTGGTAATCAGTCACAGTACACCAGGCAATTTCCTTATAACATATTTGGTTCATCATGACTCAGAGAATCACACTATACAGCTACAGCACTCATTTGAAAGCACTGGTACACACCTAACTGAAGGCAGAGTTCTGGTCAGCTGCTTCCTTTTTGTTCTGTTAGCGCAGGTTTTATTTTTTTAAAAACTATGCCACGGAAGGCGAGCAGGAATGTAAAACAAGCCTTTTGAGACAGGCAGTAAGGCTTTACTGATACTGCTGAGAAGTTCCTTCCTTTGAAGGACAGCACTTCCACACTACCACTGCAAGCCAGCTGACACCCTTTAGTTCCATAAACACCAAAAAACCACCCCAAAACCACTGCCTGCTTTCAAGCTCGGATTTGTGCTGGCATTTGCCTGGTGTCTTGACACTTTGCTCCATCTTTGGATATAAAGCCTTTGTCTAAACCAGCACCCTGGCAAAGCTCTCTTCAGATCAAAGCATCTGCTTGGGTGCGAGTGTAACAGCTTGACTCACACACCTAGAGCCAGCCAGCACATCAAACACAGCTCACAGTATTCCCGCATCAGAATCACCCAGGGAAGCCCTGCAAAACTTCACAGGTATGTCATTAACACCTACACTCTCCAGCAGCTTTTCCCTGCAGTCTCCCATAATCCCAGCTGCATCATTTCAGCGGTGCCTGTCAGACCTGGCACGCTCCACGTCCAAGTCAGGCACCAGAAGCTCTCAGGAGGAATCACTGCTTCAGTGCACAGAGAACGTACCTTTCCTGTCAGCCTGCACCTCCTGCACATCCTCCTGCAGTTCCAGGCTGGCTTTACAGAAAACATTGCTCTTCTTGTGGTTCATCTGAGCTGCCAGGAATGGGCATTTGGTAGCTGTAGTCTGGCTAGCACTGGCAGGTGGGTGGCCAGCAGGAAGCTGGTTTCCATCTGCATTCTGCTGGGCCACTTCTTTGACATTCGTGGCCTCTGAGATGGGGGCAGAGAAGGGAAAACACTTCAGCTTCATCATTTGAATACAATGACTTCGGTTTTTTGATCCATTACTTTTGCAATTAATTTGGAAGGGTCCATTAATCCATTCAGAACTATTTAACTGAACAGTCACATTTTATTTATACAGGCACAAAATCCTAGTATCACCCAAGGGACATCTGAGTTAAGATGCTAGATCTAGCACTGTACCCTTTGAGGGGCAGAATTACCTCTTTTTCACTCTCAATGGGAATATTTAAGGAAATACTGATATGGCAGTAAGTGCCATGGTTTAGTTGACACGGCAGTGTTCATTCATAGGCTAGACTCGACCTCAGAGGTCTTTCCTAACCTAACTGTGATTCTGTGACCTTCTTTCCAGGACTTCAGAGATTTTTCAGCCATGCAGCTTCCTCAGCTCCTTCCCCTGAGTGCCTGGGCAAGAATTCCCCAAGGAGCATTCCCGGGTGGCATGAGGGGCCACTGTACCGTGAGAAACACCGCCCCGAGACCCAGGACCCCGCATCCCCGCCCGGGGCTGGCCGCGGGACGCCCCAGCAGGCCGGTCCTTGATTCATACCACGGTCACAAATTTCCTTACCGCGGACATTTCAAGATTAGGCAACCCCTGCCTCAGCGCTGCCTATTCCAGAAGTTTCCCCCCGTGACATGCAATGTCCGCGTTATCTTTTTCCCCCCTCAGGGACCCTGGTTTCGCTCCCCGGCCGTACTCACCGCGGCGGCCCGCGGGGGTCTCCTCCTCCGCCTGCTGCCCGCGGGCGGCGGACGTGGCGAGGGCGCGGGCGGCCGGCGGGGCCGCCTCCATCATGCGCGGGCAGTGCTGGGCGTACAGCAGCAGCGAGGGCCCAGCCTTCTGCAGGAACGCCTGGGACACACGGGCCAGGAACGGGCAGCGCCGCACCACCGCCTCCATCCTCGCTATCGGACGGGACACCGGAGGTGACGGCAAAGCGACACCGGCGACGGGAAGGCGACGCTGCGCTGCGCTCCCGCACTGCCGCCTTTATAGAGCCGGGGGCGCGGCGCAGGCGCGGTGGGGCGGCGCAGGCGCGGGCAGGCACCGGGGCGGCGCCCGGCGGCTCCGGGCTGTCGGGAGCGACCTGCGGGGGTCGTGGGATAGTGGAAGAGTGTCGAGGACAGGGAGACACCCCGGGGGTTGTGAGGGACCAGCGGCGTACCGAGCACGGGGAGAGGCGCAGGGGGTCGTGAGGGGCTGGAGGCCTCCCGACTCCCGGGGGTCGTGAGGGCTGGAGCGGGTGCGGGCGCCATGGGGGAACAGGGGCGCTGTGAGGGCGTACGGGAGGCCGAGTTGTTGGGTACTGCCGGGGTCTGTGAGGGGATGGGGCAGCCGGGCCTGAGCGGGGGCTGTGCCAGCATGGTCCGCTCGGGAAGCGCTGCTCTGGGTTTCCCCGGAGCCCCAGGCTGGGCAGTGCTTGTATCCCAGAGGATTTGGGCTCCCTCGCCCCCAGCACAGGAGACTCGGGGTCACCCCAGCGCGCCCGTTCGTGGGAAAGGGTGAGCTCTGAGTCCCTGCGCTGGGGGAAATCCAGCGCTGCTCGGACGCGTCTCGGTGTCTTGTTCCTAAATGCCCCCTGACTCCCTGCAGAGCCCGTGCCCGGGGGCTCAGGTGGTGGTGGGGGGATCCTGAACTCCTCTCACTTTTCCTACAGCTGGTATTAATCTAACAGGTCCTCTGCAGGTGATGCTCAGACTTTCACCATTTCGTTTTTGCCGGGTTTTGAAGGGAAGAACAACAGCAACAAGTAAAATAGAACCCTCCATTCTCTGGTTTGCAATGGACATTAAAGCTTGTTTGCTTACAAGAGTATTTGGTGGGGAGGATAATGGTAAAAGGAGTTCTTATGTGTGTGGCCATTCAAACCACAGTAGTGCTACTTCCTGTAAGCACTGACTGCTCAAGTGTGGAAAGAATGGAGAAGGAAAAACGACAACGCATTTTTTTTCCCTCATCTTGTGAAACAATTTCACGGAAGACAGGATTTGGGTAGAGAGCCAAGAGCTGTCTTGGGCACTTTGGGGCAGGAGTGGGTTTTGTAACAGGTGCGGAGTTTGGAGAAGAGCTGTCTTAAAGGTCACTCCTGGCTCTTGCCTTGCATGAAGTCACATTGTGTAGTTACTAGAAGGTGCTCACGTAGCATGACTAGAGAAAGCCTGTGTAGGACTGTGCCTGCTGAACACAAATTTGGCTATAAAAACCACTTTTTTAGCATTTAGGTATTGCAGATTAATCTTTAATCTGGGGGACAGCCAGCAAGGTATCTCCCTGACCTTTTATTCACCACTGACTCGCTTTGAGGATGCTGCATGCAGTTTGTAAACTTTGGGATCTGAGTAAGTTGGTCAGGAGGAAGCCTCACAGTCAAATGTCAGATTTGATGTCAGCTCCAGTGTGTTAGTAAGCTCTGAGGCAGGAAATGGGAAAGAGTTCTGCCCTCGTGTACTACTTACAAAGCCCTGAAAAAGTTAGCTGGGGTTTTGCAAGGTGGGGTGTGAGATTTGGGGTTTAGTAGGGCTTTAGCAGATGTGTTTTAAGCACAGTTCTCTTCTTGCTTTTTAGAAATTTAAGACAGTGTTATATAAGAAGTCTCAATGCTCAGATCTTAACTCAGTATTTGTCAGTGTAATGCATAATTGGTGTCATTAAACCAGATATGTGCTAGTTTTAATTTGTTCTGTAGATAAATTATTTAAGTAGGGCAGTGGTATTTGACCTCAGTGTCTGTAGCAATTATGATAGCAGGAGTCCTGGTCATTTGGTAATACCAGGATAGTGTTTTGAATGATTAGTTCAGTTGCTCATTAAGAATTCATTTTTGTTCCCCCCCCAACTGTGTTTTGGCTAGTATTACATACCTCAAGTATTTAGCAAAATAATAAGTTTAAAGACACTTGATCTGTGTTTCAGATTGCTGCTGTCCCCATTTCCTGGAACATCAACATTTGACTCTTTACCCTGAAGTTTTGTGTCACATCAGTCATTCTAAAGATTGAGGGAACATCACAGCATTCTAACTTGTGGATTCCTGACAAGTGTCCTTAGAGCTCAGTTCATGTGTCTGGGCCTAAGGGATCGCTCCTGTGCTCCTGGGGTTAACTGCAGGTTTAGCAACAGAAATCAAATCCATAAGCTTGATTTTTAATATGTTGAGAGTATTTTTCTTTCCCCTCCTATTTTTCCCTTAACAATTGTCCATGATACTTAGCTCGGAGGGAACATGTGTTTTGTTCTAAGAGGCACCAGAGAAAAGTGTTGTGCAAATGAGCACAGATCTGCTGCAAGAGGCTGCAGAGCTTGTCTGCCTGGACACCTGCCACAGCAGGTTAGATCCCTCAGAAATCCAGTAATCCTCCTTTATCCTGGTAATCTGAACAGCAGCATCTCGCCATGTTGTAGGGCTGAGGGGTGAGGTATGTTAGTCTGCTCGGTTGCTGGAATTCAGAGACTGGTGGGTTTGTGTTCAGCAGTGCACGTGAAGCCTGAAGAGCATCTGCTTTTTCACAAACATCGTTCAAGGCTGGCAGCTGAGACACGGCGACCTTGGCTGCGATATGGAGATCTCCAAATGGAGCAGAACTCTCAGCTTTCCTGTCAGACTCCCTCCAATCTGTGCTGTGCATCAAACCCTGCAATAACACTTCCTTTAAGGCTTGATTTTGGTGAATTTATTTAACCTTGTACATGACAGGAATTGCGCAGAGCAGCGGAACGACGTTAACCTGACCCTCATCTTGGAGGGTGCTGAAGGAACTGTCCTTGTCAGTGCACAGAGCTGGCTGGAGTCTGGGAGCCACAGAGCAGGGAAAAGTCAGGAAAAGGGTGTCCTGTCAACTGCTCTGCCAGTGTCCTTCCTCCCCTTGGAAATACTGCCAGAGCTTACGTGTTGAAGGTGAAGTAAATACTAATAAAGCTGCCGTTAATTAAAATTTCTTAGGGCTTCAGTGGATTAATTAAACGGTGTTTAAGGATGTTAATTGTGGCAGTGTATTACTGCCATCCTACGAGGCTCAGGAGAAGCAAAAGCTGTTTGCCACACTGCAGGAGGAGCACAGTGTGCAGCAGGGCCAGTGGCAGCCCAGGAGGGAACAGGGGGCCCATCCTGAGAGAGGCAGCAGGAACAGCAGGCAGGGGAGAAGGAATGGCTGCTTGGCACCATGGAAAGGGCAGGGTAACATGTAATAAAGGAGGAAAAGGGTTTAAGCAGACGGGGTAGCACTGGTGTGAGAACAAATTTATTCAGCTGGCCCTGACAAAATGTAGCTCAGAAGGTATTTCCTTACTGAGCCTATGTTTTGGAGCAGCCTTTAGAGCTGGTCCCTGAGACCAGATGGATTGAGCAGAGGAAGCTCAATCTGCCTGAAAGACCCGTGTGTTGCAGTGGCAGAGGAAGAGAAGGGAAGGCTCTCAGCTGTCCTGAGAATCTCTGATTATTTTAGTTTCCTAAAGCCCATTCTGTTCTGATGATTTGTCAATTTCTTAGCTAAATAAAAGTTGAGGGAAAACAAGGTTAAATTCCAGCAGTTTGGGTTGTGGGTGAGAAGCCACAGAAAGTGCTTCCCACAGAGAAATTGAAATAAGGAAAAATCCCCTGCCATAAGAACATGTTAATGTCTGCAGATGTCTCTGAAGAGTTGCTGGTGAAGATGGTCTTTTTCCATGTGGCTGGTTTACCTGTAGGGTCAGGTGTAAGCTGCCTTGAATACTTCTCTCGCGTCCCTCTTCTCTCAAGCATGTTTGCCCCAGCATTCCTGGAAAGAGAACTTTTGTAGCATTCATCTGCCCTTGCATTTGTCTGCAGGTAGCTCCTTTCATAGAGTTTTCATTAATTTTGTGCTTTGAGGAGAGCATTTACATACTTAGCAGAAAAGCAAGGGTCAGAGCCCTTCTGCGTTCAGCCTGTTCAAATGAAAGGCTGTACTACACCATAATTAGCAGCATCTAATCCCTTTTGCCCACTTCTGAAGTCAGGACTGTGCATATTCCTAATTTTTTCCCACCCTGTCAGTGTCAGAGAGGGCAAGCCAGGAAAACAACTCCCCCTCCCCATGCACAAACCCTTGTCTATATTGAGATCTGAATTTTCCGAGGGAGTGGGAGTGGGGAGTGGATTTAATCCAGACTCAGATTCCAGGCTTCATCTGAGAACTTCCACTTCCGGTCCTGAGACCAGCAGTTCTTGGAGAGGATTTAGTTTATTTACCTTTTAAGGCAAAATTGGAGGCTTGTTCTAGCAGCTGCATAGTGACAGTTCTTCCGATGGTGAATTTCTTTAACACGTTTCCTGATTTGGAGCCAGTGTCTTCTTTGCATGGCAGAAGAGGAAATCTCATTCCTTTCTAGGACCCTCTAAGCAGCAGAGACTTTGAGCAAGCTGGAGGAGCTGCTGGAAGCTGAGGCTCGTGTTGCAGAGTGGCTGAGCAGCACCCCTGTCTCACTGACGCAGGCCAGGCAAGATCCGTACCCATCTCATACAAACGAGTGTGAGTTGTTTTGTTCCCTACTGTAATGGATCCCCTTAAATTCATGGACTGCTGGTGGGCCCTCACAAGGCTGTTGAGTCAGGACACTTTTCCTGTCTGCCAGGCCCCAGGAGCTGCCCACTGCTGAGGAGGAGTTTGGTTTCCTGGCAAAGTCCCATCACAGGGGGGTGAGTCAGGCTCAGTCCGGGCAGTGGAAGCTGTTGCCACCCTCGTACAAGGTACCTCGCTGTCCCACTGAAGGGCACCACCCCACGCTGCTGCTGCAGTCCACAGCCCAGCTGATTAACACGTCCAGCAGTGGCTTATCCTAAATACAGAATATCTCCCTGGCATCTCTCCAGTTGCTTCAGATGTGGAAAATCACATAATAATTTTTTTTTCATCTTTCATTGTTGAGTTTGTCTTGCTTTGTGCAGCACATAGCAGGAAATGATACACTAATCCTTCCAGCTACTGTGCGCTTTGCTGCACTTGCCACGGCTTGCCTCCACACCCTCATTTCCTCCTCTCTCACACAGTTTTCCTCCTTCTCTTAGAAAGAACCAGTAGACCCCAACCAGTATACTTTTAGTTATGGTTATTCAAGTTATTCAGCCAGTCATTTTTCTTGTGTATCTCAGCCCTCACTTCTCCTCATTAGATACATAGTCAGAGACAGCACCTTCTATATCCAGTTTAGGAGGTTGAAGTCTACTCAACAGAGAGCAGAAATACCTTAGATAATGTGAATTCAAGTGCTTCCATATTGAAGGTATGAGAGGGTGGGGAAAGGACTTGGATTTTTAGTCAGAGCTCTTTATAGAAATAGAATGGGGACTTCAGAAAGTATTTAAATAGATAGTCTGCTCCTCTCTATATAGGAAGGACAGCTGTCAGAGGAGAGAAGTGTGTATCTCTTCTTCAAATTTAAATGCTTTAGGCCCAGAAACACACTCAAGTCTTGCTTATGTAGTAAAGCATCTTTGCTATACCAGGTATCTCTAGTGAGAGCCCCTAGTGTTGCTCTGTGGGCACCTATGCTACTGTGGGCATTGGCAGGCAGGTGGAAGTCAAAGCAGAAGGGGGATTGTCTGAGTCCTTGAAAACAAGAAATCAACCCATAGCAGAGAAAAATGCTGTGTTGGAGCCTATGGGCTCTCTTCCTTAAAGCAGTGTCAGTGTTAGGAGTTTTCTGTCAAGAAGATTGCTAGAAAGCAAGCAGCAGACCTTCTTCTCTCCCTCTTGTCCTCCAAAAATATGCTGGTGTTGGCAGGGATAGAGTTAGTGTTCTTCATAGCAGCTTGTATAATCTGGGCTTTGGATTTCTGATGAAAACAGCAATGATAACAGAGGGACATTTCAGTCATTGCTGAGCCGTGCTTGTGCAGCGTCAAGGGCTTTTCTGTTTCTCACACTGCCCTGCCAGCAAGTAGGCTGGGGGCACACAAGAAGTTGGGAGGGACAACCTCAACTGAGCAGAGGGATATTCCACACCATATGACACCAAAATCAGCAGTTAAACACTGAGGGTAGAGGTTGGCTGGGGCTGTCACAGCTCAGGGACTAGCAGGACATCAGTCAGTTGGTGGTAAGCAATTGTTTTCTTTTGCATCACTTGTTTTCTCTCTGTCACTTTTGTCTTCTTGTTCAGTTATTAAACTGACTTTATCTCAACCCACAAGTTTTTATACTTTCACCCTTCTGATTACCTCCCCCATCTGAAAGAAAGGGGGGACTGAGTATGGGCTGTGTGGGGATTTCGTACCTACTGGTGTTAAATCATGACCAAAAATCATCTCTGACTTGTCTGCCTGTCCCATGGGCCTGCCATGGACACCTGAGAAGGCAGTAGCATAATAAAACTGCCCTCACTTCTTTCCAGTCACCACAGACTCAGATTGATACAGGAAGTGAAATCCTTTGTATAAATTGATGTCCTTTTTTTATCAAAATTAAGATTCCCTGACTGGACAGTTTTTAATCAGTACTACTTCCTGCAGCCTTTACATGCTGCCTTTCTGTTCCCTGGTGGAGCAATACAAGTAAGATTGCCTTTTGAGCCTGGGAATGGGGGTAAAGGCATCCAGTGAAGTCCTAATAGTCACAGTATACCTACTAGTAAGGCTTGTTGTTGTGTTTTGTCTCAGCAAAGGCTTGTAATTCTTTTACACATCTGGTAATATAATTTCTTCTGCAAAGGTGAGTGAAATCCAGTGAAGTAAGGAGAAGCATTTCAGAATGAAATACCTGCTGATGACGTGAGAAGGCGGGGGAAAATCCCGCTCCTGACTAGAGCCAAGCTGGGCGTTTCTGTGTAGGTGTTATCCCATGAATGAGAACCCAGTGAGGCAACAGAACTCTGCTAGCTGGGTGGCTTTACTCCTTATCCAGTCATTTCATAGCATTACATATTGCTGGTTGTGAGACAGTTTTAAGAACTCTCTTGGAGAAAGCAAGCAGTAACAGAGTGAAGTGTAAAGCAGTTTTGATCTTTCATTGTTTCTATCAATGGCCAGGGAAATGTTATCGATTTAGAATTAGTTGTCATAGTTAATATTGGATGCTATAGTTGTACAGTCAGAATCAGCTCCGTGCAAGACATAATCCAGAGGATTGGGGTGAAGTGGCCAAGGAGTAGAGCAGAAGGATGCCTCACATTTAAGTAGAAGTTTTCCAGACATGAAAATAGCATGAAAGTGTGTGGTAACAGGGGGTATAAAACCTCACAGAGCCAAACTCTCCTGTGAGAAGAACACCACAGCCTGTGTATACACCAGAAAGGTGGAAGAATGAGCTTACAGCCTTCTTAGGGTCCAGCTCCAAATGCTTCCACCTCCCAGTGGGCATTCTGCCCATGGTGTTTGCTGTGCTGTTTTGCAATAGCTCTTGTTGCTTAACCTGTGGGATGCAAGACATGCTATTCCTCCTTATGCACTGAAGATTACAGATAGAGGGTGGTGATAAGTTATTAAAATGAGAAGAGTGTCAGCTACAGGGAAGAAGGGGCCTTGTGCTGAAATATTAAGGGAGGAAATTAGCACACTGTATCTCCAGATCTGAACTTGAAAGCTGCAGATCAGAGAAACTCTGTGACGTATTGAGATTATTGCAGTGTACAAGGCTTCCATTCCTTGTTTGCTTTTGTACTGAACTCTCCCAAAAGCCGCCAAGTGCTCTGTGTGCCCTGTCTTACAAACAGCTTCAGTCATGCAAAGCTCTGGACTCCACTTCCAAGGCTTCCAGCCTGCTCTGCCTGCCAAGCAGCACAGGCAGTACCAGGAGCAGTGAGGATGCCAGGACAGCTGGACTGGGAGGTTTCTTGGGGTACTGTGACCCTGCCGGCAGCCTTGTCTGCATTGGTTTATTAGACCTGATGGTTTTGCAGCTGCTTTGAGCATCATTCTAGCTGAGATCTATTGGACTAGAGGACTCAAAGGAGTGAGCTGTCTCTGGCTTGGTGTGCTGAGCAAACCTGGTTGTGTTGTGTTGGCTTGGGGTGGTGGTAATGGTGGGGAAATGTGTTGCTCTTGTGCCTGCAGGAGATGTGGTAAAGAACTCAGAGCTTTTAAGGTCTTCTTTTCAGGAATCTCACTGCTTAATTGGGGGTTAGGCATGTGCTCTCTCTTGGAAATGCATCTTGTCCCAGCTCTGGGCACAGAAGATGCAAACTGATTCTAGAGAATGTCCTAGAAAGAGATGGAAGTGCAAACATTACACAACAAAAAGGTTGAGAGGGATCAGCTGAGACATTAAGATTGAAATGGCAAAAATACAAACCCAAGGTTAAGTCATTCACTTCTGTGCCTGGTTTCTCATGTCACACTGACTGTAAGAGCAAAGCAAAGGAGAGTGCAGGATGATTGCTGGCTTAGCACTAGGGATGGATCAAGTGATTGGCCCGTGTGCTGTGGTTTTATAGAGAGCTCTGATAATCTTATGGAGCTTTTATATACGTTAGATAATCTATTCTCTTCAGACTTGCAATCCAGAAATTCCTGCAGGCATCCCACAAGCTTTTAGGAAAACTGGGGTGTAGTTCTGATGATTTAGTTTTGTACTCATCTTTTTTTTTAAGACCTCTAGTCTTGAAAAGTCTCTGCTTCAAAGTTTAACTTGAAAAGGCAATTCAGAATCCATGTTCTCAAAAAGACGCATTGTGTTTTCACTGTGAAATTTAACCATGCATTAATTAATGCAAAATAAAAATCGATGTTACTCCAGGTGACCTGTTGTGAGACACCCTCTCTAGGCACTGGTAAGGATGATTGATCACTTGGGGAGGAAATCCTGAGCCTGTGAGAGTGAGGTGTGGTGGCTCTGTGTGGAGAGGGAACTCGGGCAAAGGATAACGGGTGGTTCTCCAGCCCTCAGTAGCACCAGAAAACTTTCAAATTAGCTCCACTGCACAAGGCTCTTGCTGGCAGTGGCTGAACTGTTTCTCCAAAAGCCCTGATGGCAGTTTTATACTTCCTTGTAATTCTTTGTCACTTCAAAGTCTGCAAATACAGCACATAATGATGTATTATTGCAGTGTTTAACAAGCAGAGGGGTGGTTGGGTTGCTTTGCAATGTTTTTCCACTGCCCATTTACTATTTAAGGTTAGTTATTCTGCCTCTGATGGATTGTGCTGAGCAATCTCTGTGTCCAGGTGGATGTGATGTTGGGTTTTTTTTTCCTCAAGCTGAATTTGTGAGGCAACAATATCTTGCAAGGAGTAATTTTGGGGAGAGATGCCATGCTGGGCCATGCACACTTACTGGCCGGGCTCTGATATGGAGCAAATGTTCATCCTCTCCAACCTGCAGCAAGAATGAGCCACTGTAGTGGAGGGTGGGGTGCCTGAGAAGGGGACAGCCACCATTTCAACCACAAAACAGGAGCCAGCAGTTCTAATGAGTGAAGATGTGCAAACCTTCTGGATCTTTGTGCTCTCTAGTGCTGAAATCCAGAAGGATCTTCAGGGCTTGTGTAGCACCTGGCTTTGCACTTTGGTTGGAAGAGGCAGAGGGGAGGCTGCTGCTTAGCACAGCAAACAGCTGTGCTGTTCTTTGGGGGTGTGATGGGGGCAAGCTGTGAGTTCACCTGTGAGCCTTTGAGGCCATGGATTGCTCTTTGAGAGCTGTGCTCTCTGTACTTCTCTCTTGGAAAGGTGCTAATCTTTCCTGTGTTTATTTCAGCTTCGTTCCCAAAACTGCCTGCCTCCTCCACAGTAAAAACTCTGTCAGGATTATTTACCATGAAGAACACTGAGATTTTGAGCGAGTAATTGAAATTTAAAGCTCTAATTACAAGAGCAAATAAACTAGAGATGCCTCCTAAGCTCATATTTTAATTAGAAGAAGTGATTTCAGTGCATCCTTCCCAAAGTCCTGGCACCGTCTCTTGGGTTTGATAGCCAGTGACCCAGTTTGCATGGAATGATCTCACTGTAGTGCAGTCCCTCACCCAGCTGCACTTGGATGAGGGAGAACAGTGCAAGTCTACAGTGATGGTGCATATACTGTAAATTTGATTGCTCTGCTTTTCAAAGTTTCCTTGGGTAAAAATACTGGTTTATGTTTACTTGGCAGCTTTTCTCCTTTCTACTTGTCCTGGTTTAATTGTGTCTGTTCCCTGGCGTGCTGTCAGTTGTTCATGTTGGGGAATACAATGCCTTTGGGGGTGGTGGTGAGCACAAGTGACACCTTAATAAGGGTCCTCAGAGACATGGCTTTAGTACTAAGCCACCCCCCTCTCCCAACAGTTGTCATTATTCATCTCTCCTCTGAAACAACTATTTTTAATGCTTCTGCTCTGTGCTGAGAAGCTCTGGTGTTGCTGTTTTTGCTGACAGTGGCTGCTTTTTAATTGCTCAGGTAGAAGAAACAGGGCTTGAAAACTCAATCTGCATTATCTTATCTCCCTGTCACCAGTGGATTTAAGCAGCTCAAGATATTCGTATGGATCACGTGTAGAGGCAAAACACAACCAGCTGTAGAGGCCAGGGCAGATGACATTTACCTAGACTGCTCTCCCCAGTGCTAGCCATCCATGGCCTTGCCCTCAGTCAGTCTCTGCTCCCTGTTGGCAGATGTGCTCTCCACTGTCATGGTCAGGACCAGCTCCTTCTGCCTAGTGAACAGCCTGGCTTTGCCAGCATGTGACCTCTCCTAGTGTCAGCTGCAGTGTCAGGCCCTTTTCTCCACTGGCCTTGATGCCCCTCTGCAGCACCCAGGCCTGTGACTGCCTCTGTGCGAGCTGAGGCAGCCCAAGCAGAGCAGCTGGTATCTCTTGGCTTCTCCCAGAGGAATTGTGGGAAGAAGTGACTTGGGATAGCACACCCCACCCAGCACAGGAATATGCAGAGGAGAAGAGCAGGGTTGCAGGTGAAGCCCAGGGATCCAGGGTTCAGCTGTCCATCAGGATTTGGTATAGCTCCTCTGATGGAGCCTCATGGCTGCCTGCCCTGGTCTGTTTTCAATCTCATCACTCTCCTGTGTCATGGATTATGTCAGTGTGGTTTGGGCAGGGGCTTGTGAACAGGCTCTGGGTTGCTGTCACTTCCTCAGGGGAGATGGGGGGAGCCTGGTTTGTCTGCTGGCTAAAAGCTTGGCAGGGAGCAGGCTGGGCAAAGCAGCTGCTGCTTGGCTTGGGTCTGGCATAACCCCTGGCCTGCTTTTTTGCTTAATGAGCCACCTTATCTGTCATGTTCCTCATGGCAGATGGGGAATCTTCGGGATTAATTAAGGATCATAACTGTGACCTAGTTACCAGACTTGCACTATTGTCACTGGAGCTCTCTGAGCCATCAGGCTCTTTGAGAGAGCTTCTTACCCTTGCCTTCTCTGGTTACTCGCTCTGTGTATCCTTCTGGGACTGACTCTGAGCCCCAGGCAGGATCACATTACATTAATTTCTCTAATAGATCCCTGCTTTACCCGTGGGTAGGTAACTCTCTGCTTCCCGCTCGCAGTGCCTCAGTTGGTGTGGGGATTGCATATGCTGACACAGACAGGGCTGTCCCCTGTTTGGGAGCAGGGGAGAGATCGGCTGCAAGATGAGGGAGGATGGTTCTGCAGACAGCATCCTGAGACAGTCTAGTTCCATGCTGCCATACCATAAACCATATGGATACTGAAAGGTTATTCCAGGGCCTCTTCTCTTGGCTCAAATCTTTCTCATTTCTAGCTTGTGCTTTATTGTGGCAAGCCCTTATGGATGCTCCCTTTATGAGGAAGAAGCAATGATGACTAGAGCTTGAGAAATAAACTGAGTTCAAGCTCTTCTAACCCTGCTTTTCACCTGCCACATTTTCAGGTAGAGCACTGTTCCAGATGTTAATGTCTCAGCCCTGTGTTCCTGTGCTCTGCAGACCTGCTACAACCCAATCTCTCCTGCTGGGGAGGGGTTTGCACCACAGGCATCTTCTTGTTCTCTGCCTCCTGCTGCTGCTGGTTTGGTGGGAGCTTGCCTTGCCCACAGGACTGAGTCCCACACAGCCAGGCCATTGCACGAGCTCCCAGCCTCGTGCACAGGGACTGCACATAGCCTCTGTGCTGCTCGTGTGAGGGAGCTCTGTGTTCCTGAGGCTCCCCTCAGTCCCCCATGGAGCTTTAACCAGCCTGATGTTCTGCTCAGGGCCTGTCCATAGCCCCAGTGGGATCCCAGCAGCTCCTGCTGGTTTTGGACAGAGGAGCACGAAGGAGGCTGTGGAGTGGGACCCTGGGGAAGCAGCACTTTGTCCTCAGAAGCCCGCCTGGATGGGGAGCCTGGCTTTTCTCCTCTGCCTCAAAAAACATCTCTCATGTTCCAGTGACCTGCTTATTATGTAGGTCAGCATCAACTGGAAAAGATAAACAATTTCAAAAGTAGGAGAAATCCAGCATGAATCCTCCACACAGCAGTTCTTTCCAGAAAAGCAAGAAAAGTTTTCCTGGGGGAGGTGGCAGGCAGCATGGCCTGTTCTTCCACCCCTCCAGAGCAGAGCAGTTGGAGGGGGAAAGCTCTGAGGCTGTAGGGATGTGTGATACCCTGAAAGCAAGCACAGTGTGCCATGTGATGGGTGAACAGTGCAGTAAGTTAGGCAATAGGAACTTGACCTGAGTGCTTGGGAGTTGTTTGTCCTTTATTGGCTTCCTTGGGCTTGGTTTTGGTAAAGAGGAGGCAGTTTCTGCTGGTCTTCTTGGTCATGTGTCTGCACAGCACAGACTGGTGCCGTGTTGCTGGAGGAGTCGTCCCTGCTGGGACACAGCTGTCCTGCCAGGGTGAAAGGGGGACACAGAACAAGCAAATGCCTTTGGATGCCAAAAGTAAAACTGAGACAACTGACACCTCAACCAAAATTCATCTTAGTGTTGTGCTGGTGCCATTACCCTGGGGCTGCTCTGCTGTGCTAGTAGCAGAGCTGACACCTTGTGATACCCACTGAGAAAAGAGAAAGTCCTTAGCATAAACTCCTGACTGTAACCTAAGCAAGGGACAAGTTACTTTGTGCACAAGAGGTTTGGTGAAGTCCAACTTCAATTGTACTTGCCTCTGATGCAGTAAATCTTAGTATCCCTCACTATGCTCACTTCTCTCCCAAATCACCTACTGAATATCAGCTTGGTGGGAGACACCCTGTGCCCTGGCTAATTCTCACTTGGGAAAGTGTATGTGTTCTTGCTGGCCAGCCAGCAGGCAGGTGAGAGCTGCAGCTTTTTCTTGCAGGAGCAGGAATGTAGCTCCTCGCTCTCCCTGCTCACTATGAAATTTCTCTTTCCCTTCAAACATGTAGAAACACCATGTTTTTGAGACAGCTGGGTTTGACAGGAGAAGCTAAAATTACTCAAAGGCTTCACTCATAATCAAGGTGAAGCAACACACACTCGTATTTGTACAATGAGATTTCAGTATGCTGCATTTTTGGTGATGGAAAGGTGTGTGGGGAGGTGGGTTGTGCAGTGAGCAGATGGCACTGCCTGCACCTGCCTTGCTGTTTGCTGGGTTCCCTCCCCGTTCACCCAGCCAAAAGCTGAGCGTTTGAAGCCTCTCCAGCACAGGAGGCTCCTGGCACCACCTCTTGTGCTTGAAGGTGCACTGACTTTTTCCCAGATCACAGGTTCTTGCAGAGCTGCTCACTCTGTTTCAGACACAGCCTCCTGCAGCCTTCGTTCCTTGCTTTATACCAGCATATGCTGTGCTGGCTTGATAAAGCAGATCTGTCTGTGACTGGACTGTCCTTCCTCTTCAGTGTCTTGATCTTGGTGGTTTCTATTTAATATTTGAAGAGCTCTCCGCAGATCCCAGCTCTCCCATTGTCTCACCCAAGGGCAGGCAGTCCCTGCCCCATCACACCGTGGTAGTCTGGAGAAGTCAATGCAGGAAGCATCACAGCAATGAAATTTTGAACAGAATGATGTTTTTTCACCTGCAGTAACAGGACATCTCCCATGCTTTGTGCACTCACATGGAGCAGAGCATTAAGGCAGCAGGCATGTGTCTTAGCTGGAGGCACTGCCAGTGTACTCCACACAGCTTGCAAGTCTCAGTCAGGATGTAGGATTAGGGTACATTCCTAGCACAGGATTTTCTGAGTTGGCAGGGGATGGGTGCCCTGAGGCTGGGATTGTCACACTGGCTTGGTGGGTCCTTGCACAACGAGGCTGCTGTGTGTTGAAGACAGCAGAGTGCTGGAGCTGTCATGTACTTGTGGTGAGAGTGTTAAGGATGGCTTGTTATCTGTGCTTGGAGGAAGGATTTGATTAGAAATGTCTCATAAATGTGTGGTTATTGAATGAGTTGCTCCTTTAGTATGCATGAGCCATCTCCACATACGTGACAAGTGCATCTGTCCTGAGCAGGCAGCTGCTCTAAAGAAAAGCAGATGAGCTTCCCTCATCACAAGCCTTTTCTCATCAAGCTTTTTCTAAATTGCTCCCTGCATGGAGCAATTCTACAACAATATTAAACACAGCAGCAGGGGTGAGTCAAGCAGATCTTGTCAAAGCTGCCCTATTTTTTCTCTTTTTGGTTTTATTATAAATTGAATTCACTGTGCCACAGGGAACAGTGCTGTTCTCAGCACGATTGGTAGCAACAAATAGCCACCCAGGAAAAATATGTATTGTGTGGTAACTGGGAAGAACCTCCTGTTCCCAACATCTCCAGCCTATCTGGGGCTTGTTGCCATGAAATTGTGGAGCTTAACTAAAGGATGATTGGGCTGTGAGAAAATCCTTTTAACCACTGGTTAGCTGAGCTTACTTGTGTGTGAATCATTGTCTTCAGAAGTTGGTGAGACCATAAATTTAGCAAGATGGAGCATCCAGCTCAGATTCTTAAATGGAAAACAAGGCAACCTGGTGCTGGAATCAACAGTGATGCTTTTGTGAGGGAAACTTGGGTATTACTGTCCAGACATAAACCAGTCCTGAGGTGCTGGAGGCCAGGTATGCAGGCAGTCTGTGGTTCTTGCACCTCTTTGGGAAGTGTCTGGTGTTGGTCTGGATAAGAGATGAGGTGAGGTGGCCCGTGGACTTGACATGGAGGCCTTGACAGCACTCTGCCTGGCCTGGGGCTCTGCATAGCTTTCTGTTGCGAGAACACATCTCCCATTTGCTCAACTTTGCTTTGCTAATATCAAGATAAGTCTTGGTATTGTTCAATGTAGGTTTTTTGCCCAAACCATGAACAGCAGTTTAACAGTTACGGTAGCCTCAGATGTTGTAAAACTTGTGGGCAGTGTGTGAGCTGTACTGGAACATGGAGGGTCTTTGAAGCAAACACCAGCCCGAGTCTTGGATAATTAGTTGGGCTGCTAGCAATTAGCTGTCCCACCAGTTACTTGTCTCGGAAGCTTCAGTTGTCCTGTGGATGAAACAACTACTAATTTGAATTAATGTTAAAGTAAAGGGTGCCTGAAGAAATAAACCACCTTGGCTGTTTTTGTGGCAGTGAGCTCTCTGCAACCTGGGGTTGTTCTTTCCTGCACGCCTCCAACCTCAGATCTTGGCCTCCTGCATGCTCAGATCTTGGCCTCCACCTCTGGGGTGGTGCAGTGACCCCAGCACAGACCAGGCCTGCCCAGGGCAGGAATGAGTGAGGAGCACAGCTGGGCCCTGCTGGGCAACAGAGGGAGGACTTGGAGATGATTGTGCACCTCTGGATGCAGGTTGAGGGAGGTAAGGAGGCAAGCTGAGACTGCTGAAACCTCAATGCAATGCTCTTAGCATGCCTCTGCTCTTTCTGCAGCCTGCAAAGTAGGTCCTTGCAGCCTCTGTCTCTGTCCCTGCACAGCCTTGCCCAGACACTGCTGGGTAAAGCAGGCAGGATATTCTCCCTAGGAGGTGATTTAATTACAACCAGACAAAGCCTTAAGGATCACGGCCTCCAGGTAAGCCTCTCACATCTCTGGTTGCTCAGCTCAGTGGAGTGGGACTGTGCAGGGAACTGGTGTCACAGCTCTCCTTTGCTGGGTGAGATCGTGCTGTGGGGGACAAGAAAACAGCCCAGTGTCCCAGCATGAACGAGCCATCCATTCATAGCCAGCTCCTCCAGCAGTACCAGGCAGTCCTGCACGGAGACGGGCCACAAGGATAAAGGACTGACTCTCCTCTTGTGACAGGAGGGTTTATGCCAGGCAGTTGTGGCTGGCTACTGTTGGTGACAGGAGAAGGAGACTTGCTCTGAAGAGCTTCCCGATGCTCTGGGTGTTCAGGGCTGAAGATCCAGTCACTAGATCATGGCTGTCCAAGTGCTTTGGTTTGGAGGTTCAGGCTACAGCTCTAAGAATTGAGGAGATGTGCCTACGAACAACAACCTTCTGATCCGGTGCCTTTTCAGATTTGGTTTTGCAATTCTCTTGTGTTTTAAAGGATTTTTGCCAGGCTAGGATATGATTTGCTCTTGGCTTCCTTTTCCCTTTGTTTCAAGCTGAGCTCTGCGAGGGCACAGTGTTGTGCTGGGGTTGTGCTGGGGTTGTGCTGACTGCCTGCCAGCAGCTTTGAACGTGGTGGCCATGCTTCAGTTCAGTGAAAAGCTCAAAGAACAGTAAAGCTTTTAAATGTTCCTAAGAGATCCCTGAAACCACAAAGCCACTTGATAGAGACCTTGCCATCCACTGACCAAGAAACAGGCAGGCTGTAAGCAGACTTGAACCGTGGCAGCCGTGAGGAAAAAACCAAACCAGAAACCAATTATCCAAATACTAAATCCATGAGGGACCTGTTTTCCTTAGGTCTGCTGTTGATGGAGCTCTTTGCATGGCAGAGGAAACAAAATCGCTCACCAAGTAGAAACTAAATGGGTGGAAAATAATTTCTGGATTGCTTGCAGCTATTTGCCAGTCGTGTAAGGCAGAAAAAGGTTAAACATTAATTTATATTTATCTCTTCTGTACTTTTTTTCACTTGCCCAGTGCTAATCCAATGTAGCAATCTGGAGGGTGCATGGCACACGCAGTGCTGGGGCAAGGTGCTTTTGGGTGAGGATACAGTGGGAATGTTCACCTTTGGGGGCTATCCTGCCAGGCCAGGCTGCTATTGCCAGTTAGGCCAAATGTCACTGAGCTGTTGGGGCGAGGGCTTGGCCTTGGCAGCCAGGGTTACTGTGCTGTGGAGTTGCCCTGCTGCAGCCAGGCCCATTCTGTGCTGTGTGCCTGGACAGATGAGAAGGTGAGGACTTAGCCTGTGCTGTAACCCCTGCCCTGGGTTTCTCCAAGCCTGTCACTTGTGAGTCACTATTTGTTTATTTACAAAGCACACACAAATGATATCAATACAGAGTCAGGCTGTTACAGACACTGCTGTTTGGACATCAGGCTGTGTTTGCAGAGCCGAGGCAGAGCGGTTGCACAATCTGTGTAAGTAGTCAACCATTCCTAAGAAAACCACTCGATATCTCAGGTTTTCTACCTGATCAATTGCTTGAGCCCAATGACCTGACTTTCTGCTTGCTTTTACGATGTAGAGGGTTTAATTTTCCTGCTGCAAAGGTGTTTTACTGTGTGTGGGCTTTGTGTCATCTTTCGACCTCCCCTACTGCATAAAAGCATTAGGTCAAAAGCTGTAAGAGCACCATATCCAAATAGATGTGTTTCACTTGGGACGGACAGGGGTTGCATAAAAGTTTAATTTAATGTGGTTACTCATGATTTTATTTTTTAGTGCTAAAACTTCCTCTCCACAGTCTAAGCCCAGAACTCCGTTGTGAATGCTGGTTTCACCAGCACAGCAGAGACCACAGCTCAGTTCGGAGGCAGAGTTTTGTACCACACTGAACAAGGTATAAGACTTGTGGTGAGGTTGGCACCAGGAACCTTTATCTTATGACATCTGGAGGTGATATGAGGGTAGCTCTCTATAGTAGCAAAGAAATGTTTCTGTAACTGTGCAAGAAACATACATTCAGCAGTAACAGTAAAATGATGCTTTTGCTGTTGACCTTGTAAGATCAAGGCAGCCCCCTCCAGATATGTGGCAGAAAATCTACTCTAGCACAGTCCTCAGCTAAGATAACAGGCCACAGGTAGGTGCTAGTTGTTCGGCCTAGCTTAAGAGAGATGGGAATCTCTGTTTATAATTAGAGTAAATAAGCCCTGATGGAAAATTGTCATCCTCCTCTTCTTTGGGTCATTTTTATCCATGACACCCATGATTGCAACACCAGTGTGATTAATTCCATGCAAGTGATTTAGCTAAGATGTCTTTTCATGTGAGGTTGGACTATTTGCTTGCACAGTGTTGTAATACTTTACAAACAAGAAGCAGAGCAACCCTGTGTCTGCCCTCCTTGGGGATGGTGGTCTGTCTTTTCAGGCTCACAAGAGACAGAAGGAGGAACTGAACACTCTGAGAAGACACTTTGAGAAACGAGCCTGTGAAATCCCACACTGCCAAATGAGGCTTTGTTTTGCACAAACAACACTGAGACTTGAATACTTCAGTCTTGGCTGACTGCACGAGTCAAGTGAGTCAGAGCAAATGTTCATCCAGCTAGCAGCAGACTCTAAATGAAGATGCTGGTGTGCACTGTGCTCCTGGCAATACCCTAAGCCAGAGGATATGAACTAGGAATTAAAAAAAAAAAATTGTTAATCATTAAACAATAAAATTTCTGGTGAACTCTGCCTTGATGAACTTTTATGAACTTTACAAAATCACTAGGTTGGAAGACACCTTGCAGACAAACGTGCTTATTTTCGAGCTGAAACTTGGCAATGAATTAAACAGTTCTGTGTCATTTGGAAACTAACTTCCTTAAAAGAAAATAGTATATTTGTGTTCAATATAAGCTGCACTTTCCTGCCCTCAGAGCTCTCAGATAGCATATCACACTGCCATGAAACTTGCAGGTCTTTAAACTCTCTGTTTGAAAGCCATACAGTTTTGCTTTGGCTGAGTATCCTGTAATGTCAACAGCCTGCATTTCTGACATCTTTTGTCATGGTGTAAGTATTTATGGCGACCATGTTGTGCTAGAGAGATTTTTCCCTGAAGGTCAGGACAGCTGCAGATGAACTAGCTGATCCCTTCCTCTGCTGGTCCTTTACTGTACCTCTGCAATATCTAATAAATGTTTGCTGATTAGAATAATTGCCTTTGGAGTAATTTGACAGAACTAAATGCTGCCAACACTAAGTTGATTTAGCAAGGGAAGTACTTTCCCTTTGCCTTATAGTTAGGACCTTTTTGGTGCACCTAGGTTTGCACCACTAGGTTTGGACCACTCTGCTTAAGTAGGAAAACAAAACTGGATGTTCTTAGCATAAAGTTCTCCTACGCCCTGAAATTGGACACCATCTCTCTTCAGGTTAACACAAAATACTGAAAATACTTCACGTTAACACAAATTACTGAAAATAATAAAAATAACAGGAATTAGAAACAGCAGGTCTAGCATCTCAGTTCTAATTATAATAGTGTTCAGCCAGTGCCTGCATTTGGCAGAGGCTGTGATCAAATCAGCCAGCTTGAACAAGAGCTTGGCCATTCTCCAGCTTTAGTGTGGCACTTTCCTGGGCAGGCAATGCCTTTCTCGTGCTGTTCTCTGGGGAAGTCCCTCACACAGAACAAGTTTCAGTGGATCATTTCCTCATTCTGCTCCTCAGCTTCTACTTGGCACAAGCTACAAGTTGCCAGGAGCTTGACAAGTGGGCAGTAGCCATATAGCCCTTGAACTGGAGCCAGCATGAACACAGCTGTGGCAGAGGCCTGCTCCCAGCAGCTGAGGTCTGGTCCTGTGCAGTGATGGTTATTCAAGGGAGCAAGCAACCCCTGAGGAGCAGCTGAGTGTGATATTCTCCCTGTTCTCCTCCTGGCTGCTTGGAGCATCCTGAAGGCCAGCAGGTGTTTTCTGTTCAGCTGTAGTAGCAGGCTGTACTAGATAAATATCTACATACTCAGCAGGCTCAGGAGGGTTTGTGGGTGTCTGTGTTTAGGCTGGTCTGGACTTTGTCATGTTTTGCTGCCCTTCCCAGATGCTTCCTTCTGCACTTAATAAAGTAGGGTATGGCGTCACTTTTAGTTTTGTCTTTGGAAGAGTAAACAAAACAGAGACCAAAAGCCAGCTACTTCAAACATATTCCTCTGCTACAACTAGGGAAAATCTCTCCTTCAGATACAGGCATCCACTGTTTGCATTGCTCATCCTCCTGGCAGGGGTCATAGGCTCTGTTTGCCTCATTTGGTTCAAGCCTAACCTTTCTGATCTTTCTGGTTTTGAAATACCTGAAATTCTATTGCTTCCTCTCATGGATTCTGGCTCCAGCTGTTTCCCTCATCTCCAGGAAATAATGAAAAAAGAACTCATCAGTGGGTCAAGGTATGGTGCTAGACAAGAATGTGTTTGGTTTTGCCAGGGCTTGGTTTATCTATCAGACACATTGCAGGGCTGGCATTGAGCTGAAAGGCAGGGGCAGAGGAATGTGCCTGGTCTCCAAGAGGGAGTAAGCCCGACCAAGAAATGCAGAGCTGGGTGACTTGCAATGGGAAATAAATTCTTCTGAGAAGGCCTGAGGTGTTGCAGGAGACTCCTACACCTACAGGCCTTTCCTATACCTCAGGATAACTCAAAGCAGCACACTCCAAACCCACTGCAGCTGTAGCACCTCCCTTTTTTTTTGACTTGTCCATCTTCCTGTGAGAACCAGCATCTTTCTTCACCTTTGTGCTTTCACAGGAAAAAATACAACAACTTACTTCCTGAAGGCTGAGTTGGGAGAGGTGGTGCTGTGATCACTGCATGCTGGCTCTCCACCCCAGAGGGTTTGCCCTGCTGCCAACAACTGCCTGTTGCTGTTCCTTGTCTTCTGAGAATGCTTGGTGAGCTTTGCCCTTGGAGTAAGCCTAAATTGCTGAGGATTTTCTGGAGATAAAGCTGAAGTCAAAAGCTGAATATGGACACTTTATAAGAGTCAGAACCTGTTAGGACCTGGCTCGCTGAATCTGTGTTTTGAATGGAGGATTCACATCCATTTGCAAAAGACTGGAGCTAGACAGTGAAATATCCTCTGACCCTCCAATTTTCCAGTCCTTAATACAGTATTAAAGCTCCGTTGCAGCAGTTTGAAGGATTCACAGCTAGATATAAACCATTCTATAGAGGAAATATAGTCATTTTTATACTTCTTCCTTGTGCTGCTGGTGACTCTCTGTTGACAAGCTCTTCGTTCATTGGCACGACCATGACAAGCCTGCTTTTAGCACTGTTTCCAAACTTAGCCAATGTTTAGAGCAGATTGTCAGAGAACAGCAACCTGGCAATGCTAACAAGGTGAGCTCAGGGGTTGTTCTGGGCTCTCAACCGTCTGCTGGGTCTCTGTCACCTCAGAAATAGCCTCCCCTCTTACAGAGATGACAGAATGCTGCAGCCAAACTGCCTCACACTGGGCTGCAAAACAGAGACAAGCAGCAGCTCAGAGCTGGGTACCAAGACAGGTTGTTTGTATTGATCCTGCCGGCATGAAGAGTGTTTACTCCACACAAAGGCTTGCTGCAATGTGTTTCAACATGGAAAACCCTTTCCCCTTGCTTGGCAGAACTTTTCATAGCCAATTGAGAGGCTAGTTTGTTACCAAGGAGCTTTGCAAGGTGTTTCTCCAGTGAATCACAAAAGGTGCAGAGTGTCAGGGTGTTTCTGCAGGTGCCAGAGGGGTGCAGCTGGAAAGGTTTCACAATTGTCCCAGGCTACAGCTGTCCCTGCTGCTCTTTGGGGAGCCACTCCTGGGTGCAGCTGGACATGGCCCAGGCCTCTCCTTGCTCACAGCCCTTCAGGACAGCTCTGTGGACTTGCTCAGGTAAAGGCAGGGTTGGTTATCACTTCATAGAACCAAATTGTGACATCTGAGCCAGCCCAAGCTTGAGGTTTCAAACTCCCCTAACTGTCTTCTTCAATACCCAGGTTTGGATTTTGGCCAAGACTAAAGTCATAGTTCTTATGTATTTTTGTTTTTCAGGCTTGAACTGGTTACAACTAACTCTCCTCTGCACTTTCTAGCTTCTATGATTCTGTGATAGCCCAGCTTTAGGATGGACCATCCCAAGGTGCTGGAAGGCTACAAGCCCAGAGTGAGCCACAAAAAAAGAACACCAGCTGCATTGTGGCTGGATGAGGAGCTGGAGGAAAGCTGCCCCTTAGAAAGCTGCCAAGATCTTTGGCCTGTCCAGGGAACCACTGCTGGCATGGAGAAGGAGGTGTTCACAGCAGCTCCTGCACAGGACACCCAGGTGTCTGCTCACAGAAAGCTCGTACTTGCCAAGGTAACACAGCTAATCCCTAACACATGTCCCTGCATATGCAGACCCTGCACACCTTGACAAGCAGCTGCTCCCCCACTTCCCAGCTGTGCTGGAGAATGTCTGGAGTGCCTCATCTCTGTCACCACCCCCCAGCAGCCAGGCCCTGGCTGGCCTCCACCTTTGGCATCAGGGCTGGGCTTTCCCACATTCCCCCTGTGCAGTCTAGTGCAGTCCCTTGGGCTGGTCCCCTGGGCTGGCCTCTCTCCCTGATATCCACAAGGACATTTCTGCAGGTGTCAGAGGGGCCCAGCCACAAAGCTCCCCAAACAGGGCCCTGGCATGCCCAAGGCTGCAGCCATCCCAGCTCCTCCCTGGGGACCCGCTCCTGGTGCAGCCAGACACGGCCCAGGCCTCTCCTTGGCCACAGCCCCTCAGGACAGCTCTGTGGACACTGCTGGGCTCTGGACTCCCACCACTGGTGGCTCTGGGGCAGAGAAGCAACAAGTTCCCTCCAGCAGTTTCTGCTTGGGCTGGGCTGCTCACCCTGCCAGGGCACCACTGCCAACCATCACTGAGATGTCAGCTGCAATATCCCCACAGCACAGGCACCACAGTGATATGCCAGAACATTCCATTGGAACCCGCAGTTAGCCATGGCCAGTTGGCTTTTGCCCACTGACTGGGAGAACGAGGTATGGCTGTGCAGGGCGATGGCCAATGAGGGAAGCTTCAGTCCACCTGTGAGAATAGAAAAGCGAGCTGATTCCCCCAGAAACACCACCCCTTTCTGCTCCAGATGCACTGGGGCAGTGGGCTGACATGGCTGCTCCTGGCCTTCCAGGACAGGGGGAAATTGTGCCTTGTGACACTGCCATACAAGCGATGGAGGACGAGCGGGACGTCCGGTCTGGCAGTGACAGACACAAGACTAAACGAGCTCCTGCTGTTTCCAGTGAGCGCACAGGCAAAGACAATAGATTCTTGCCCCTCTGCTTTCCAGAGAAGCTTTGGAAAATGCTGGAAAGTGACCAGTTTCGCTCCATTTGGTGGAGTGAAGGTGGAAAATGTGTGGCCATCAACAAAGATCTCTTTGAAGAGGAGGTGCTGGGCAGGGGAGTTTGTCAGCGGGTTTTTAACACGCAGCACATCAAGAGTGTTATTCGCCAGCTGAACCTCTATGGATTCACCAAAGTGCAGCGGGATTTCCAAAGATCTGCCTCTCTGCCTGAATTCCTATCAGAGGAAGCAGCAGCTTCTGCTCACAGCCAGGTACAGCAGCTGCTCTGCACAGCTACTAATGCTTGTGATAATCTGGTGGGGGGAGAGGGACCTTCACGGCAAATAAGGCCTTGCCATAGAAGAGG
The DNA here is from genome assembly GCF_015832195.1 of Motacilla alba alba. Classification (NCBI taxonomy): domain Eukaryota; kingdom Metazoa; phylum Chordata; class Aves; order Passeriformes; family Motacillidae; genus Motacilla; species Motacilla alba. The sequence goes on from NC_052027.1 coordinate 14,740,012, forward strand.
TAGGGATGGGAGTGAGTGGTCTGGTTTTCATTCTTTTCTCAGTCTGTGCTCAGGCAGATTTGAGTGAGTCTTTCTGACTAGTAGAAATGCAGATAAGATACATTTCAGTGACAGCTACTGAGTTTGAACCTGTTTAAGGGACAGACAGACTCAGTGTAATCTGATTTCACAATGTTTGTGATCTGTGTCTTGCTGGATCAAATCTGGAACCTTCCTATGGCACCTGCCCAATGCCAAGCAGATGCATCCAAGGATCATGGGATTATCTGCCTGCTCACATCTGCACTAGCTGCTGAGAAATAGTGATGTTTAGCTTTTGAAAGCAGTTGTTCTGCTTTGGTCCCCAGGAGGGCAAAACCTCAGTTGTGATGGCTGAACACAATGGTCACACAATGCTTTGGCCTCAGCTTTAAGTTCCATATTTAAGTTCAAAGTCCTTTTCCTTAGCCATGCTCCTCTTTTGCAATTCAGAGTCCTAGTTCTTGTAGCTTGGGTTTTTCCAGTCTTGGAATAGTAGCAACTAACTCTTCTCCTTGTTTTAGATCCTCTACTACTATAACCCCAGCTTCAACAGAGCACATCCCTGGCTGCTGGGAACGTGCAAAAGGAGAGCTGCCCTCAAACAGAGAGCCCTGTGTGCAGCAGGGTTGGATGAAAGGCCGCTCCAAAAGCCCAGATGGTCAGTGTGGAGGGACATGCAGGTGTCAGCTGAAGCCCATCCATCTCCACTGGCAGCTGCTCCCATGCTTCTAGAGCCTCCTGGAGCACTGTATGGACATAAAGTCTGATAGCCACAACCTAATAGAGTTGATAATAAACTGTTTGAACAGAAAACCTTCCTGGTTGTCCTGTCCTATTTGAACAGTGGAAAACTCTCTTATTTAGTTCTGTGTCTTTAATGTCCCACTTGTCCTTTAGTGGCCTCAGCAAGACAGATATCCCAGCACAAATATGGCCATGTCCTGCTAGCACAAAGAGGTGCATCAAAGGCTGAGTTCCTGTTGGCACTGGACAGAAAGGAAGCCAGGAGCTTCTTTCTCTCTCTGAGGATAAGATGCTGGAAGGGCAAATGCTCTGTGCAAGGAAGCAATTGGTTTGTGTGGTGGGCAGTGGGCCCACCACTATCCAGTTCTGCCTGCTTCAACTGGCTTGGAAATACAAAGCACCACTATCCCCTCACACAGCTCAGTTCACAGCAGGAATGTCTAGCTTTAGTAATTACAGTCTCTTCAGAGGGGAAGGTGCTGCAGGGGAGATGCTCAGGTGGCTGCCATAGAGTTTATGCTTGTTGGAACAAGGGCTGCTCTGACATTCTGCAAACAGGTGCATCGTTCCCTTCAGCATGTAAAGGCAGCAAATGTAACAGATATTTGGGGTTGTTCTGTGGTCTGCCCTGGTCACACTTACCTGCCATTCCTCCCTGCAACAGGAATGGTGTGTGGGAAGGAGAGAAGCCAGCTCTGGGTCTTCAGGAGGTGCAAGGCTGCTGAGAGTGTAGAGCTTTAGAAGAAAGACTGGGCAGTTCTGTGCTTGCCTGTGCTGACCAAACTCTCCTTACAGCAGGAGTTTCTCTGTGAAGGTTGATGTCGGCCTGCCCACTCTGCTCTCAGCATGGCTGAGTCTTCATCCTTTTAGTTTTTCCCATGTGACACTTTCCACAGAAACTTCATACTCCTCAGCAGGGTCTGACTGATACTCTCCTCTAATCTGCAGAGTGAGGTCCTAGATTTGTGAAATTCTGTGACAAAGAACCGTTCGATAAGATTAGAGGCTTAAAAGTCAAGGCCAAATGTGGTCCAGCCTAGTGATCAGTGTTGTTTGGAAAGCAGCCCCAAGGGGAGAGGTGAATTCTGGAACATGCTTCCATGGCACTGGTAATACCAACCTGCTTTGTATGTGGGTGGTGCTGGACCGTGCAGTGTTACCTGCCCTGGCCAGGCCAGCCCCAGGGTCTGTGTGGCAATGAACCCTGCTGGGTGTGGGTGCTGGACATGTGCCCCATGAGTGAGGAATTCCATGTCCCGAAGGTTTCAGCTTCACTCCTGTGAACTCAGCTAGCATTTTCCTAGCACCAGTTTTTGTGCACTTTGGGCTCTGGGTTGATGCAATTGTGAGTTCAGCAAAGCCTGAACTCTGCTCACCCCTGTAGACACCAGCAGAGAAAGTTCAGGGACTGAAAGCAGCCACCTGCCCTTGGTCAGCAAGATCAGCACAGCTGAGCCACCTGTGCTGGAGACATTTTAAAGCCAGGTTTGATCTACATTCATGTAACAGATTTTAAGATCTTATAGTGGCTTAAGGCGCTAGATATAAGTGGTCAGAGACAACTTTGTAGATGCCAAGAGGCTGCTGATGGTATTCTGGCTGGATCCAGCTTGAGGTTTTCTCACTCCTGAATCCTTCTCCTCCTTTAGGCTAGTTCTGGCAACTGCAGGCATATACGAGCTCCCTTTACTTGCTCTCTCTCGGATGGCTTAAGAACTGTGTAGCTCCACAGAGAGAATAGCAGTGTATTCCTCTGCTGCTTCTGCATGCATCCCCTTGCCACCCTTCCCCTCAGCCATACGGATGAGCAGTGAGTAGTACAAATCCACTGCAAAGACTAGGCAGCAAATAAAGCAGGATATTGCAATTAACAGGGTGCTTTCTGACTCTCTGCCTAGCAGATGCTTCAAATCTGAAGCAGAAATATTTTCTCTTAATGTCCTGAGCAACTGCAGAGTCCAGGCTTTGCAGCGCCTCTGCTTTACAACAGCAAAGACCTTCTGCTTGCCGAATGCTGAGGGGAGAGCTCCCCCAGCCCTGTCAGCTGTTTCCTGCTGATGCTGTAAGCAGCTCATGTCACTTTCCTCCCTCTTTTCGAGGCACTGATAACAAGCACCTGGGGCAGCCAGGTGACCTTTGTCTGAGCTTCCTCTTTAAACTCCCTTGGCTTTTACTTCATTGCCTGGTTGCTAGCAGCAATAAAGATCTGTTCCGATAGCAGTAGAGGCTGCTCCTCTTCCCTTTCTCTTCTTATGCAGCATCAAAGATCTCTGAATTTACTTGAACAGATTAGCATTTAGGTCAGGATTTACTTGAGTAAAAGGTTGGTTTTTTTGTTTGTTTTTTTTTCTTCCTGTCTTAACTCTGTAAGGAAGGGTAATAAGCACAAAGGCAGGTGGGAAAAAGAAATGTGGGCTATACATAAGCAAGTTTGGCACACAGGAGAGGACAAAGTCATTAGTAAGCGAAAAAATAACTGATGTGGCAGCAAGCTACACCTCCAGCTGATGTAAAGCAGCCTCTCCCATATGGAAGCAATGGGACATGTCACTGTCATCAGCTGAGCTGCTTGGTAGGTCTGCTCCCTTCTGCAGTGTCTAACCTGTCTGTAGCTGCCCCCTTCCACAGCAGCAGTAAAGGAGGTTGGACAACAATTCTCTGAGATATGAATCTTCATCTACATTCTTTGGCTCCTTGTAGCTGTGTGCTTGGGCTGCCTAAGTCCCTGCTGTGCTCTCTGGATGCAAAGTGCCAATACCAAGGTGGCTGTCACAACCCAGATGGTCTAGGATGTGTTGGGATGGGACATAAAACAGCAGTGAAGGATCATGGGGACAGGATGACCTTGTTGTGAGAGTGCTGCTAGCAACTGGGAGACCTGGGTGTAGGTACTGGTTCCATTTTAGTGTGTGCATTGCATTCACCAACTCCATGTCTCTTGGAGCTTCCTTTGCATATGGCAAAGTACTTCTTCTCATCACTGGTCTCACTGAGAACCTCAGCTTTTTCAGAAAAACTCCCATGCCAGCTTTCTGAAGCTTTGCATGCTGTCCTTTGGAATATTCTTAGGACTGTAAAGGTACAAGTAGAGACTGGTATGCTCAGCAGTTTAAGTATTAACAGGACACGTGAGAACTGGGGTTTGCCGTATAGAATTGGTAAACATTAAGTTTAGTTGCTAAACTTAGACCCACTCACCCTAGAGAGAAATCCAGGGTTTTATGAATTGGGCTTGGAGTCAAAGGTTAACTGTAATTTCATGCAAGAACAACTCACCTGAATTCTGCGTGCGTCTGACGCTCTGCAATAGCTTTTGCAGCATGCAGAAATCACAGCTTTGGCAGGGCTGTCAGTGCAAGGCGCTGTCGATGTGACAGAGGGGGCAGATCCTGGGGCTTCTGCTCTCTTTCTGATTTACTGTGACACAAATAAGCCCAGGGAAGGACTTGCTGAGAATTACTAGATAGCGCCTAAAGGTGGCACGCTGGGAAGTGGCATTTGAAAGAGGCATGCTTAGCGCTTTTATCACCCACAGTTACGGTGTTCTTCCCAAAGAAGCTGCCTAGATGGGCCTGATTAATCTCTAATGAAGCCGTGCTGCATTTTTATCCCGTGTTCCGGCTGGCTTGTCGCTCTGTCTCCAGGCGAGGCTGCTGCGGCCCCCGGCTGCCCCCCGGTGGCCCCCTGAAGGACGGCAGGAGTCCCTGCGGGGACACCGCGGTGACAGCGCATGGCCCGAGCGCCCCCTCCGTGCTTGCCCGTCAGGAGAGGGCTGGCTCCAGGGACACCGTTTCTGGGGGGCCGGAAAAACCCCGTCCTGCCCAAAGCCGGGGCAGATAATGCCACAAGGATGTTTGAGTGGCTGAACTGGGCTAGTCAAGACTATCAGCTTCACTGCTGGACCCACTGTGTGCTCGTTGCTCCCAAAGGCCCCTTTTCCCCTCTTGACATGAATTTTCTTTAATTCTTTCTCTTTTGCCATTTGCTCTGAACTCCCACAGGTGAGAGCATCATGCCAATGATCTGCTGTCACCTCTGGCTGTTGGTGTTACACAGTGGCACCCCAGGGCTGAGGCAAGCAAAGTAACCATCCATGGCCACCAGAGATGCTGCTTGTGTATTATCTAGAAGGCAGCTTGGGGTGGTTTTTTTGGGTGGTGTAATCCTTCAACTAAAGCAGATGTTCCCATTTCCTGCTTTTATAAGTGGGAGTGCAATTACAACATGTTTCCGGATTTTTATTTCTCTAAAATGGATTCTTTCAGACCTCAGGCATATTTAGCATCATGTGTATCTTCTTTTTTTTTTTTATTTCAGTACAGAGAAAGAAAAGCTAATACTCAAATGCCAAAGAATTTAATGAGGAACAGGTCAGGCCTTGCTAGAAACCACTTCAGACTTCCAGATCCAAAATCCATAGCTATGTGGGCAGAAGGGCCATGTCTGAGGGAGGAATGCATCTCTTCAGATGCAGTACCTCAAAGGGCAGGGGGGAATGCAGAGCTTTTCAGGCACCCCTGAGCCAGCAGACTGCCTGCTGCAGGAAGGCAGTGCATCAGGGAGAAGGAGGGATGGCTTCCCTGAGAACCCCCATTCATGGAATTGTGTTCATGGCTCTGCTTTTTTGAACAAAGCATGAGTGATTCAGATAAAGTAAATCAGAACATCTCTTGACCAGATGGCTTGAGTGAGGGCTTGGGCTTTGTTTCCCCAGCCTGAATGCTGGATCATTCACTGATGGAAAGGAAACTACTGCTTTTGGGTCTCATGCCAGAAATGAAGCAAGTGTGTCCCCTGGTCCATCTCTCCTAGCTAGTTTTAAACCCACTAGATAAAAAAGTGCAATCCTATTCAAGAAGTTTGCAAAGACATTGGGTTGCCATCAATGAATCCCTGCTGCTGTGGGGTAGGAGATGTCAAGAAGATTATTCTCCATGCTATCACTGCTGTTTCTGCACTGCAGGGATCCGGGGAGCCCCATTTCTGCAGGTGTCAGAGGGGCCCAGCCACAAAGCTCCCCAAACAGGGCCCTGGCATGCCCAAGGCTGCAGCCATCCCAGCTCCTCCCTGGGGACTCGCTCCTGGTGCAGCCAGACACGGCCCAGGCCTCTCCTTGGCCACAGCCCCTCAGGACAGCTCTGTGGACACTGCTGGGCTCTGGACTCCCACCACTGGTGGCTCTGGGACAGAGAAGCAACAAGTTCCCTCCAGCAGTTTCTGCTTGGGCTGGGCTGCTCACCCTGCCAGGGCACCACTGCCAACCATCACTGAGATGTCAGCTGCAATATCCCCACAGCACAGGCACCACAGTGATATGCCAGAACATTCCATTGGAACCTGCTGTCTGTTGGTGCCAGTTGGTCTTTGCCTGCCAGCCAGTGGGACACAGCCAAGCTCTCCAGGGCGATGGCCATGGAGCGAGAGTTCTCGTCCCTGCGCTTTCCACAGAAGCTTTGGAAAATGCTGGAAAGTAGCAAGTTTCAGTCCATTTGGTGGACCGAGGGTGGAAAATGTGTGGCCATCAACAAAGATCTCTTTGAAGAGGAGGTGCTGGGCAGGGAAGGACAGCAGGTCTTCCACACACAGAAAATTGAAAGTTTTGTGCGACAGCTGAATGCATATGGATTCACCAAAATGCGGCGGAATTTCCAAAGATCTGCCTCCCTGCCTGAATTCCTGGCAGAGGAAACAGCAGCTTCTGCTCACAGCCAGGTACAGCAGCTGCTCTGCACAGCTACTAATTCTTGTGATAATCAGGTTGGGGGAGAGGGACCTTCACAGCAAACAAGGCCTCCTCATAGAGGGCCATTTGCAGGTTGTTCATAAGGGGGCTTATAAAAATAAGGGAGAGGGACTTTCTGTGCAGGCAGAGGGTGACAGGACAAGGAACAGCGGTTGTATAGTGAAAGAGGCCAGGTTTAGATTAGCTGTTAGGAAGAAATCCTTCCCTGTGAGTGTGGTGAGGCCCTAGCACAGGTTGCCCAGAGAGCTTGTGGATGCCCCATCCCTTGAAGTATTCCAGGCCAGGCTGGATGGGGCTCTGAGCAACCTGGGATAGTGAGTGGCATCCCTTCCAAAGGCAGCGGGGTTGGGACCTGATGATTTGTAGGATCTTTTCCAACCCAAGACAGTGTGTGATTCTGTGATGGAGGGGATGGAAGTGAGTGGTCTGGTTTTCATTTCCTTCTCAGGCATGTTTGAGTGAGTCTTTCTGACTAGTAGAAATGTGGATAAGATACATTTTGGTGAGATCTACTGAGTTTGAACCCATTGAAGGCACAGACAGGCTGAGCATAACCTGATTTCTTTGAATGTCTTTGCTCTGTGTCTTGCTATATTAAATCTGAAACCTTCCTGTGGCACTTGCCCAATGCCAAGCATCAAAGGACCAACAAGTTTGCCTGCCTGCTTACATCTACACTGAAGCTGCTGAGAAATAGTGGTATTTTCAAAAATAGTTGTTCTGCTTTTGAAAATCCTACATTGCTCTGCTCTCAGGAGGCAAAACCCCAGGGGTGGTGATGCCTGAACACAACCATCACAAGGTTTAGCCTGAGCTTTAGGTTTTACACAGCCCCCAGGGTACATGATCTCTGCTGCAGTTTGGAGTAACCGGGGAGATGGCGGCAACTAACTCTTCTCCTTGGCCTGTTTTAGATCCTCTACTACTATAACCCCAGCTTCAACAGAGCGCATCCCTGGCTGTCAGAAGCGTGCAAGAGGAAAGGTGTCCTTAAAGGAAGGGGCCTATATGTGGAACAGATGGAGGAAAGGCCCCTTTAGAAGCTCAGATGGTCAACCCAAGCTTCATGGAGAGGCAGATCTGGGCTCCACACAGGCACCTGTTAGAGAGCAGTCAGTGTCCAGTCTGTAGTGTCTAATTAATAGCGCTGTTCCTAGATAGAGATGAATAGAGTTGGAAGAAATAGATTTGAGTTTGTATTAAACCACTGGAAGAATAAACCCTTCTCGGTTGTCCTGATCTCTTTGCACAACCCCGGGGTGAGTTCCTGTTTGGAACACTCACAGACCAAGCAGAGGCAACTGATCTCCCAGCAGATGAACCACTTCTTGGAACTGACCAGCCCGGCTTCTTAGCCCTAGAGAACACGGCTTTGTGGTGCTCTCCTGGCTGCGACCGGAGACCGCCTCACCAGGCTCTAGAGCCACTGAGCCCCAGAGCAGCAATGAGACAAAGCACTGGGATGGTCGGCACTGAACGGGCTGCCAGGGAGCGGCACCACGCCTGCCAGGATAACGGCTGTAACAGCGCCGGAGGGGGCTTTCCCAACGTCCTGAGCCCCCTGACGGGGCCGGCCGTGCCCAGGGACCCCGCTCCCACACACGGCCCCTCCACGGCCCCGAGCCGCTCCCTCAGCCCGGGCCCGCCGCGGCTCCCTCAGCCCGGGCCCGCCCCTCGCAGGGCGGGGCGGTTGCTACGGGGCGCGCGCGGCGCGGGAACCGAACGGCGGCCGCGGGGCGTCATGGCCGCCCTGTGCGAGGTGAGCGGCGGCCGGGCCGGATCGGAACGGAACAGCCCAGCCCGTGTGGGGCCGCTGCGGCGGGACCGGGGCATCCCGGCGTGCTGCGGGGACTGCCGCCGAGCGGGGGGGTGGCGGTGGCAGCCCTCGAGCCGTTGTGTGCCAGCCGGGAGGGTTGTGACTGTGCCGGCAGGAATGAGAGGGGAAGGCAGGGCTGGTGCCGGCCCGGGGGGGTCTGGTGCCGTGGGGGCCTCTGAGGCCGGCGTGGCGGTGGGAGGCAGTGCTGGGCTCGGGGGGCGTTCAGTGCTGCTGTGGGGTGGCATCACGCCGGTGGGGCTGGGGACAGAGGGGCTCGATGAGCTTAATGCTGCTGCAGCCGGGGCTGGTCAGTGTTTGTGGACAGCAGCACCTCCAGGCTGTTGCAGGGGTCTGGATCTCCGGGGGGCCGGTGCTGAGGGGGGAGCGCTGCCCTGCTCTGGGGCTGGTGCTGGGCTGGGCTCTGGTCAAGCCCTGAGTGGGAAAAGGCTGTGGTGGGGATTGCCAGGGAGGCAGCGGCAATGTGTGTGAGAGCAAGGATTGAAGGCTGATCAGCCTGTCCTGAACGATTTTCAAGTGTTAAAACCTCCTGTAATAGTTCTCTCAGGTCTTTGTTTTTTTGCCTGACCTCCGGCTTTTGTTGGCCTTAGCAAGGTGCTGTGGAAAGGGTTATGTGCCGGTCTGCTTTGCTGTGATTCTCATTTGTCCTGCCTGTTTCAACAGGTGTGTTAAATCTTGTGAGTTTGCCTCTTCTTTGCAAGTACTGGCTTCTTGGCTACACCTGGGCTGAGATGAGCAGCTGTCAAAGCAAAGCTGAGCTTGGCTGCCTGCTCAGGTGATCATGGACATGGCTTATCTGTTCTACAGTCAGCTTTAGAGCCTCTGTGCCAGCAGCATGTTGTAAAAATGCATGAGGGATTTGTGCAGTCGCTCAAGATCCAAGCTAATAACAGCTTGGATAATTTGCTTCTTTTAAAAGTTATGGTAAATGTGAAATTTGTGTTTTGTGTTGTGCAGTTGCCTGCACAATGGTTCTTGACTCTACCTGTTTTTTTGTGGGGTGAATATGTGGCCTGGTTTACTTCTTGAAGAAATAAAATGATTTTATTGTACAAAGATGGTTCTTAAATCTGTAGTGTCTGAACATTCTTGTCTTCCAGGAAGATCCATCCCTGGAGAGGCACTTCAAAGGCCACAGAGATGCTGTCACCAGCGTGGACTTCAGTCGTGCTAAGAAACAATTGGGTAAATTGTCTGTGTTTTGATGGCCAGAGGATAAAGACGGAGCTGTTCTGCTTTAGTTAGATGGGGGGAGCAGTGGAGGTAACTGAGCTCTGCAACAGCAAAAGGTCCTGGCTGTTGCTTCCTGCTAACAGCAAGTTGAGCATTGCTGCACTCGCCTTGTGTTTTTAGTATGTTGTGAAGAAGTGCTGAGCTGACTTAGGTCAACGTTTTGCCACAAGGGAGAGTTGTTGGAAGGAGGTGTAGCCAGGGTGCTTTTAAGTCACCAACTCACTGGTGTTCTCTGCTTAATCTGAAGTGACATTTAACCTGCTGCAGCTGATGCCTCTGCCAATAAGAAAGTGAAGAGATAACCTTCATTTCCTAAGTGTGTGGAAGATTTGCACCCTGTGGCTGTTGCATGGTTGGACTCTTGGAACTAAATTGTCCAAAGTAATGCATGGCTGGCCTTGTTTTGTTTGAATTACTGATGAAATGATATGCATGACAATAATGAAATACACAGCTTTCAGTAGACTGGTGAAGCTTCAAGGACAATGTATTGACAAGGCTGGAAGCTGCAATTGGGAGCTGAGTGTGAAATGTAGTTATAGTGCAATTGGAGGAGGGCTAATGCAAGTTTGGGTTTGTGTGGTTTTGTTTTTCCTTTTTTATTTCAGCAAGTGGCTCAATGGATTCGTGCCTGATGATCTGGAGCATGAAGCCTCAGATGAGAGCCTATCGCTTCTTGGGCCACAAAGATGCAGTTTTGTGTGTCCAGTTCTCACCTTCTGGCCACCTTGTGGCTTCAGGCTCTAGAGACAAAACCGTCCGTTTGTGGATCCCTAGTGTGTGAGTACCTCTTCCCTTCTGCCTCTCTTTGTGTTTAACTATGGCTTGGATTTTCTCCTTACTGCTTTGTAGCAGTTCTCTGGCTATGGGACAGGGACCTGTTTGAGGGAAAGAAGAGCCACTGTGTCTTTGTCTTCTCTTCAGTCTGTGAATATGGAGCTCCTGGTGGTGCAGTAGGTGCTGGAGACAGATTTTAGACTGAGAGTTCCATAAACTGTTGGATCTCTAAATATGCCTTGTGTTTATTTGCCAGAAAAATGCGTCTTGCATTTATTTGGAAATGATGTATAAAGAAAAATGAACACATTTGAATTGTGTTGCCTGGCTGAGGTAATGGCAGATTGCTCACAGCTGTACAGCATCGGGTGTGCTGAATTCTGGTGTGATGTGGCACTGGAATGGCCAGCTGGAGCATGGGCCATTACAGGAGCAGTTGTGAGGTCGTTGCCTGCTTGGCTCTTGTTTCAACGAGCTGTGAAAACACCTCTCTCCTTGCCTGCCTTGCTGCAAAGGACCTGGCAAGAGTACAGAACCAAAGTGTCTTCTTTTACACTGATCTTTCTGTAAGTGTTTAAATGGTTGCACAAATTAGCTTGTAGCATTTTTTCCCCTTTATAGGAAACATGAGTTGTTTCCTGTTGGATTGGCCTCCAGTATGGGACCGAACAACTGGTTTTATCTGTGTGTTCTGTACTGCTCATGAAGCATGAGCAAGTTTGGGGTTGATCAATGTTTTTATCCTGGTGTGGTCACATGCAGTTCCCATAGAAGTGGCAGGTACTAGCACTGCTCAGCATACAGCAGCTCTGTGTTTTCAGGTGCAGAATGCCTTTGCTGCCCCGTTGTGCAGTTTTAAAGAGCTCTTCCCTTTTGTGTAGCAAAGGAGAATCGACTGTGTTCAAGGCTCACACGGGAACCGTGAGAAGTGTTCATTTCTCCAGCGATGGCCAGTCCTTAGTTACAGCTTCTGATGACAAAACCATCAAAGTGTGGACGGTTCACAGGCAGAAGTTTCTGTTCTCACTGAGTCAGCACATCAACTGGGTTCGCTGTGCCAGGTGAGTACAGCCCTCTGACAAGCAGAGATAGAGATTTATCCCTCAAAGCAGAGGCTCAGTGTCGTGGTCTGGTGCAACACATTTCTGTTCAGGGTGATTCAGGTGTGTCTAGTTACTGAAATATATTGCTGACCTGCAGAGACATCCTTTGAGTTATAGTCTGCACCCACTTTGTGTTTCTCCAGTAATCTCTGTCAAGCAGAGGCTTTCCTGCTTTGTGATTTGTTCTGTGCTTTGTTTTTACCTGGTAAGGAGAGTTCTGTCTCTTGAAGTTGCTAATAGTAAAAAAGGAGGGGTTTCTGCTGTTATTTCAGCTTAGTTTCTTAAGACTTTTAATGCCCCTTGTTAAAATGATCACCAGTGCTACCTCTCAAATGTTTCAAGTGCTGCCATGAGAACATTATTTCCTGGTAACTGTTTCAGATTTGGTTTCAAGGAATTGTTTATGCATACGTGTATCTAGGCTAAAGCCATGGTTCCTCTACAGGTGAAAAGTTCATTACAGTTCTGTAAGTGGTGATGGCAGTGGCTGGTAGCACTACAGATGCCCACAGAAGAGCAGAAAATACGCTTTTCCGCTATGTCTGATGATCTGTAGTTAGGGACTCAAGTCCTGATTCTGTAATGTGTATTCCTGTGAAGAGAGATCTGAATCTGTCATTTATATGATATTTTGAGATGGGAACTTAAAATATTCTCCTAAGGCACTGGAATGGTGAAGACTCTGCTGCAGCTGTTTTCTTGTGAGTGACTGTATTGCTCTGAACTCTTGTGGCAAAGGCTTGAATTGTTTTGAATCAGGGCAGAGAAACAACTTGAGGTACACTTGAATTGAAACAAGTAAGACACAAGACCTTAAGTCAGATTCAAGACTTTCCTGAGGGTTATTTTATGTGCTCGTGGAGTTAGGGATAGTTTGAGTACTTAGGGATTGCTTTCTTTTCCCTCAGCTTAGTGATTGGATTTTCAGTCTCATTGATGCCTCTGTGACTTCTTGAAAAGCTAGGTGGTTTACCAACATGTCAAAACACCTGGCCAAATTCAGTCGACCCTGTACTCCTTTCATTTGAGGGCTCTTGTTAATTGCTGTCACTCTTGCCTTAGATTCTCTCCTGATGGCCGGTTGATAGTGTCATCCAGCGATGATAAAACTGTCAAGCTGTGGGACAAAACCAGCAGAGAATGCATCCACTCCTTCTGTGAGCATGGAGGGTAGGTACCTGGTGGTGGTGTCTGAAGTGGGGTTACCTGGGGAATTTACACCTGGTTTTGTGAGGTTCAGAGGTCCCTGTCCTGGCAATTATAAAACTGCTTAAAAAAACAGCAGCACCTCTTACAAAAGTAGCCAGTGTCAGGGCCCAGTCCAGAAATGCCCTGGCCCCTTTGACTGCTTAAGGTTAGAACTGTGAGGGTTAGATTTCAGTAACTGTCCAGCACATCAAGCCTCAGTTTCTTTGTGCTTATTTATTTTTGGAGATGCTTAAATTCCTTATTTCTTCTTTTATTTTGCTCTGAGTTGTCATAAATTAAAAGTGCAAAAGCCTACTGACAGAATGGCGCTTGGATGCTTTCATTCATCTTCAAGTTTTTAAATAATGAGGTTATTCAAAACCCCCACTTTACATTCAGAAAAATAGCTATTAAATTTGGAATGTAGCAGAAGATAATTTACCCAGAAACAAAACAAGTCCTCAGAGAACTGAGACTGGAATCTCCCTAATTCATTGCTGCACTGAATTTCTAGTGCAATATTTTGTCCTTTCTAGGTAATATACAATGATAATAAGACAAATTCAGACATTATTTTTTTCAGTGCTCTTAAGTATGTGTCTTGTCCAAACAACCTATTGAAAGAACTCAATTTTCTTCAGTACTTGCTACAAGAATAGTCAAAAGATAATTAATTTTATCCAATTTGTTTGGTGAGGAGCTATCTTTTCCTGAAGGATCTGAAGCTTTCATTGTACTTATGTATTCAGACTAAAAATTGATTGGATTCAAGGCCAGAAAGAAATTTGGCCTCAGCCTTGCTACTTTCCAAGGGGCAACATATGATTTCAGGCACAAATTCACTAAGTTCCATCTTAAATTTAATTAACAGATGAAAAAAACTCTGTTCAGTCTTGTACACATCACTCTGGATATAATGTTAATTTAGTAGAAGACATATATTATGCAAACATTAAATGAAGACTTGAAAATGTTGTTGTGACAGTTGGATCCATCAGATTTCACGAGGTTTGTGTCTACAGCTCCTACACCTGTAATGTGAACTACTGAAGATGTGCTTAGGTAGGAGCCTGCAGTCTGGCTGGGCTTAGAAGCAAGGTCTTAAGAGAAATTCAGCAAAATAAATTTTCAGGTTATCTCCTCCTTCCCTGAAGGTTCAGTGAGTCATGATGTAGCTTCCCTTGTGGAAAAGGCCTGTTTGATCTGCAGCAGGAGTTGCAGGTGAGCAGTTGGGTCTGGTTGCCGTTGGCAGGTTTGTGAACCACGTGGATTTCCATCCCAGCGGTAACTGCATTGCCGCGGGCGGCACGGACAGCACGGTGAAGCTGTGGGATGTCAGGATGAACAGACTGCTTCAACATTACCAAGGCAAGTCAAGAGCTTACAAAAGTTGAACTTTTCCATGTATTGATGCAAATTGCTCTGAGGAGCAAGTCCGAGGATTGTTACTCCATCAGCTGCTGCTTTTCCAGAAAGGCATTGGATTAGGCCTGCCAGCGGGAGCCTTTCTTCACCAGACGTCATGCTTTGCTTTGTGTTCAGCTCCAGAACTAATCCTGAAGCTGTCCCATCTTGCAGATGGGCATGGGTCTTACCTGTGATGCCATTTGGCTCCTATTCACTGTTACTGAGAAGGTGGTGTGCAATAAAAAGGATGCGGCCTTTGCCTCTGAATAAGCCTATAGGAGGAGTCAGAATTGCATTCCAGCAATTCAAAATGTTGGGCTCTTTTATGAGAAAATTAGGAAAAGTTAACAAAAAGGGAAAATCAAAATCAATCGATTGCGATTCTATACTATGACCCATGTTTATGGTTCCTTTTCCAGACTCTGTTTTTCAGCTTCCATAATTAGCTTTGGTGATGCCAAATGACATCTCTTCCCATTACATGTTCTTGTCCCACTGATTAGTGCTGCTGTTTGGTAGATCTGGATAGGAAAAGGGTGCTTTCCCTTCTCTGCCAGCCTCTGTGAGATTGATTGGCCTATTCTATGCATTAGTTTCTTCAGCCAAAATGTGGCTTTTCTTTCCTAGTAACACTTTTTAAGGCTGCTGTGATGTTTTAAAATGAATACATTCTCCAGCCCTGTTTCCAGTGTTGATAACTTATTAAACTTAATTTTGCTAACCTTCCCTGAGGAACTGCTTCTGGCGTGCTCGTAAAGCAGATCAGAGACATGGGGCTGGAGCTTGGTGTGTTCTTTCTGCCCTCAACATAAGCTTTTGTGCATTCCTGCTGTGACAGCCTCCCAGCTTCAGTTGTTCTTCTGGATCACAGTCACTCCCAGCTCTCTGGTAGTTAACAAAATCTAATAAAAGTCAAACTTTTGGATGACTGTTGTTCTGATTTGTCAGTATTGAGTGTGCAATTTGTGTAATAAGTATTGTTAACTTGTGGCCCATATCAAAACTTGGAAACGCCTTCCTGAAGTCTTGTTGCTAAAATCAGTAGTGTTTTTAAATACTTGGGCAGTGTCAGGTTGTCCTTTAACCTGCTTTATCAGCTTTTCAATGGTGGCAAGATCTGCAGTGCATGTTTCCAGCCACAGTATAACTTGGCTCAAAAGTTGTCTCTTCCTGCTTTCCACTTACTGCTATTAAATTGTCCAAATCTAATGTGGTTTAGGCTTGGCTGCCAGTTTTATTTTTTGCCTTGGAATGACATATTTCCCTGGTATCCCACCCTTACTGAATGGCATTGTAGTGTGACACCCTTGCTATTGAAGCAATCATTTTCCTGGCCTGAGTATTATTTTTAACAGCTACTGTGTAAATCCTAGCTGTGTATTAAACCTTTAACTTTAAACCTTTTACCTTAAAAATAGTAATAATAGCTGAAGAAACCTTACATTGCAATGGTGGTTTTTTGCCGTCACTTCATGCACTTGTGGCCAAAACCTGATGTGTTTGTAACATGTTCTGGAGATGTTTAGAAGTCCTCCCCTTCTGAGGGTTTATGCATACCTCCTTTTGGCTAAATCCGATTTAGTTTTGTGTCTCCCCTGTGAGGCTGCCAGTCCTGTTCCACTAGGTGGCATCTGTGCCTTCAGAATGTGCTGATGCTGCCTGATTTCCAGGGAATCCATTTTAAACATGGAGTTGCATGGAGGAGTTAATAGATGAGTAGCCCTGCCTCGGGCTCTTGCGTCTTAAAGTTGGGCTGGTTTCCAGCACTGATTAGTCTTTTAGCAGTGTTGCTCTCGTTGCCAGCACTTGTTCCAACTGTGACATTTGTAAATGAAAGTTGGAAGTAGAGAGCTGCAAAACCTTTTGTATGGTGTGTTTTTCTTTGAGCCAAGCAAAGTATGCTCTGGTCACGTTTACTGTACAGGAGAGCACACAGATGCTTTATTTGGTCCTGTGCTTGGCGCTGACTTTTTGTACAGCAGATTTTGTACAGCCCCTACAAAAATGGCCAATGTTTATTGCCTGACATTTTTTCCCTGTCCAATGCTGTGTGTGGGACACCTCTGTAGCAGGTCTATGGAAACAGCTCTAACCTGTTTTTTATTCCTGTTTAAAAAAGAATAATTGGTACTTCTGTCCAGTTTGGATGGGGCTGATGGTGGTTATCTGTTCAGTAGAGACTGTGGCTGCTTCAAATTCATCCTGATTTATCTTCTCCCTGGTGATACTAAGGGTTGCATTGCATAAAAGAAGTGTTGTGGGACTTGGGACAGTTTTGTGCAGGCTGGGAGGACTCAATTTCAGATGTTAACCCCCAGTATAAGTCCCCTAAGGGGCTCTTACTTTGCTAGGGCTTGGCTGGCAGAAGGGAAGGGTGGGCTTGTAGCAACGAGTCACTGGGAGATGCCACCTGGTGCTGCTCTGGATTTCTTGTTCACAGCATGAAACCAAGTGAGGTGGCAGGATGTGTTGGCATATTTTTTGGAGAGAGGTTATCAATGGTCTTGTGGGAGGTATGAGCTGCTTTGACAGTAGAGGTGGACTTTTCTCCGAGTTTACAAGGGCCAGTAACTCCTTAGGCACAGAAGCTGTGACTGCTTGTGCAGCCAGTCTGTGTGACCTTTCCATTATGGAAAGGTTGGGTTTTTTTGGTTTTTTTTTGTTAAGCTGGAAATACTTTGTTTACCTTCTGGAACTTGCAAGATGTGATACATTACTAACCTTGTCTATTTCTGATGTGATTCCTTTCAGGACTTTCCCTAGTTGACAAGATACATTTACATTTATCTGAATATAGACGCTAAGGGGGTGAGAATATTACAAATCACTCAGAATAAGATTTTCAAGGGAGAAAGATATTTATCACTCTTTCATAAGAAAAACCTCCACACAGACCTTTTTCTCCTTTAATACACAGCATGATACAGGGTTGGGGTAGAGGAGGATCTAGCTGTGTGAAGAGACAGTATTCACCAACAAGAATAGCTGTGTAGAAGTTACCTGTGTTCAGGTTTTCTTCTGTTTTGTAACAGGCTGGGTCAAGAGGAGTTGTTTTCAGAACTTAGCTGAGGTATTTAGTGTTCCTGAGAATTTCAAAAGTAGAGGCATTCTGTTTTACAGTTGAGCAAGGTTATTTCAGCTATCTGCTTTGAATCCACGATGCAAAAAATATTTGCTTCTAATGTACTTAAAATGGTATTTTAAGGGGTTTCTTAACATGCAGCGTGGATTCAAAATGCACAGTAGACTCTCAACAGAACATAAATTTAGCTGGGTGTGATGTATCAGAAGTAGTAGATTTGAGATACCAGAACATTTGGAGGGCATGTAGTATAATTAAGAATAATTGGATGGTTACATCCCTCCTCAGGCATATTAATATTCTGTAATGTCACATACGCTCAGGAAGCTGGGCATATGTGAAGTACTGCGTGTTCTCATAAATAAATATGTTCAATAGCCTGTTCTGTAAAAGTTTGGGGAGGGAAAAAAGTCATATATTAAATGTTTAATGTTACACTGAACTTCAGTGAAGTTTCACTTTTTTCGTAGAACATTTTCTTTAGCTTTTTTCAGAATAAATCTTGGGCTTCATCTTCATGCAGGGAAAATGGCTTTATTGCAAGTTCACACTCTTGATAGTTTGTCTGTTTGTTCTAAATTTTTGGCGAGACAAATAGGATGTCTGAGGAAATAATGCTTATACTGGACCATTTTCAAGTTGCTCTTATTTCCTAGTTTCTCTTAACCCCAGTCTTGGCTAGAGTCAGATAGTAAACCAAAAGAAGTTGTGCAGTGTCAACTCTGAGCGTCTTCCATTGTAATTTCAGTCTTCTCTGTGTCCTGAGATGCAGATTTTAATCTAGAATGACTTAAAGAGCGAGGCCAGCAGCTCCACAGTAGTAAAGTACATCAATGTCCAGCAGTCTCACAGAATCCTGTAGTTCACTTGCACATACAGTACATTTTGGGGCTATACTGGAAGCTTTTGTAGCATTAAATCTCCCAGAATAATTGGCAAAGCTTCATTTTTCCTTTCAGTAAAGTAGTGCCTATTTTTACAAGAATTGAGTTACTGTTATTGTTCTCCAGTGCTTTGAAGAGCTTTTGTGGAATGTTTCCCCCATGATAATTTTCCTGTTAAATTTTATAACAGAAAATTGCAATGTGCTTGTGCTTTATTTTATTCTTTTGCCTTGGGCTTATGTAAACTGGTCTTGGTGACTATTATACTTTTTTTTTTCCATCCTTAGTGCACAGCTCTGTGGTCAACAGCCTTTCCTTTCATCCCTCTGGAAACTATCTGATTACTGCTTCCAGTGATTCAACTCTTAAGATTCTGGACTTGTTAGAAGGAAGATTTCTCTATACTCTGCATGGTCACCAGGTGAGGCAAAGGCTTTTTTACAGTAATGTAGAGACTCATAATAAACTGAGCCAATGCATGCTTGAGGCTTTCATTCTTCATGACCAGAAATGGTTTGAAAGCTTCCTTGTGTAAAATCATGATTATAATGCTAGTAATCTTTGAGATCATCACTGTTCTGAAGGGAAGGAGGTAAGGCAGGAATGGAGAGAAAGAGAAAGCGAGATTAAAAGTGAGCTCCAGTATTGAGGATTCAAGTCTGAGGCAGAAGGAACTCAGAGCAGCACCCTTGACTCTGACTGACCCTGTCAGCCTCTAGTGCAGCTCTGTCTCCTTCCCTCTCTAGAGAGCTGCAAATAACACTTGGCCCCCTGACACAGGTGTTCTGAAGATAAATGCTGTTCACCTGGCAGGAGACTCAAGAACAGTAGCAGTAAAATAGAGGATATCTATTTTGGGATTTGATTTGGGAACATCTTGTTAATGGACTGAATCATACAATTGAAGGTGATAAATGGTGCTGGTTGGTTAAGTTTAACTGATTGGCCTATTAGTATTATGCTGCTGGATGTGTTACTTGTAAGGTTAATTTTATGAATGCTTGGAGCTCTTTCTAAATCTTAAATGAAAATAAATAGACTAATTTCATTGTCCATGCGGAGTGGAGTGTGAAAAAGCAGGACTGCCTTAAGGGATCCCTTTCCAAAGATACAAAGAGAACAGAAATTCTTAACCCACTTGTGTCTCTTTTAAAGTGGGGGCTGAGTTTTAAAGCATAAAAACTGTTGGGGAAAACCACAGCCTGAAGCTTTTTGGAGATGATGGGGATTGTTGTGGGCAATAATGGTATCTGTGTAAGCTGTAAATCTGATAATTCTGTCTTCTTGTGGCTTTGTTTAGTGACTGCCACGTTTGATGTCTAAAAAGATCAAGTTTATTCTGTAACTTCTCTTTTGCTGTACATTAATAAAATTTTCTTTTTTCTTTTTTGTAATATTAATGGTAAAAATTAGGAAAACCTTATACTTAAGTCCTTCATGAAGTAGAGCTTTGATTAAAATTGACCAAAGAGTTCAACTGTTAAAAGAATGGTTGGTTATCCTAATGTGTTATCCTAACATGTCAGCCTTGGCTGTATAAAACTGTTCTTGGAAGAGTAAGTGGATACTCCTACCAGATAGTGGCTGCAAAGCTTCTGTTGCTTTAATCTTGTTTTCATATCTCTCTGTTGTGTTAATCTGTGTTAATCTGTGAGTTCTTGGGAAGAAGCTTCCTGGAAAAGGGTAAGTGTTGGAAGAACGGGAAATCTTTACACTTCCCCCCCTCCCCTCAGGAAGGGATGTGCCTGGTTATGGTTCAGCAGGAGGATGAACCTGCTTTCCATTTTTCTCCCATTTGAGCTGCTAGCTGTGTCTCACTGACTGCAGTAGCACAAAAAAATAAATAAGAGTTTAGCATTGAATGAGAGTCCAAAACTGATTATGGTGATGGAGATCTTCAGAATGAGCAATAGAAAGTCCCTTTAGGTTAATGCTGTACTTAGCTCGAGGCTTTAAAAGAACAGTTTGTGGATCACCTATTCAAAAGTAGAATTAAAGCTCCCTGTTCTTCCTCCCTGCTGCTTCAGACCAGTAAAACAGTGTCTGCCTCTTTCTCCTGGGCATCTAACTGGCATTGGAAAACCTTTGCCTTTGGCACAGCTGAATAGTAGCTGCTGTTGTGGCATTTACAGCTCCTTCAGTTTGGAAACAAGTGCAAGTATTGAAGTGGCTGGTAGAGCTTTCTGGTTGCCTTTGAGGGTATTGCACTGAGATATCTGTGGAACCAGTCCTGGCACAGTCCTGCTTGGCATTCCCTGTCTGGCATGTGCTGTTTTGTTGTGGGTTGTTTCTTTTACTGCCTGATTGAACAGATACCTTGCTTTTCCACCAAAAGCATATGGCAACTTGTGCTTTGTTCCCAGTAAGCCACTGTCAGTGGCTACAGGCTCTGCTGTCACCAGGGGTGGATTCCTGCACTGGCTGCGTCTCCAGCTACTTCTGCTCATAGATAAATCCACATTACTTAATAATAAGGGACTTTTTTTGTCCCCTCTGTTATTACTGTGACTTGTGCCAGTATCCCCAAGTGGCTAAAAACAAAGCGGTGTGGACTTTTTGGTCATTAAATTGATTTGCCTTTTTATGCAAGTGCTGCAGGTTAGTCACCAGATGGACAGCCTGTTCTGAAGATGTTCTCGAGTTGTGACTTTTTGAGGTTGAACGTTCTGGTTGACACTTTGTTCCTCCTTTGACAGCTGGCTGCTGTTACATTGTTCTGGGAAGGCTGCATGCAAGTGGACACTTAAAGGAAAAAACCCTACAGTCCTTTAGACATACTTTGACGCAACTGCTGGAGTGCCAGAAATTTGTTAGCAGCTGATTAGCTGTAGTTTACATGGGGAGGTTGGCCAAGTTTACATTGCTGTCTTTAATTGAAATGTAGCTGGCCCCTTGTAGCAGAAGGATCATTGGAGACAGAAGTTTGCAGCTTGGAGCTGACATCTTGCAGCTGCAAAATATCGTTCTGTATTGTGCTGCATATTTTGGTTCTGGAGTGCTTCAAGCTGTGAAGTGCTCTTATCTAATTCCATACAGATGAGACGCTGGCTTGGTATGTAAATCCACCTCTAGTACTGAATCATTGTTGAAGAACAGAATGTTTTGAGGCCTCTAAGCCACCCCTAGAGAGTTGCTAGAGGAGAGCAGGTATGCACATGGTACTCGTCTGCCCTTTGGAGTGGTTTAATTAGAGCATTTCCAGACTGACTTCCTCAGTGGAATGGAAGTTCTCAGTAAATATTTAGAAAACATCTCATGGTTATGTTCATAAATAGGAAGACAGAAAATGCAAAGTTAAAATTCTTCAAGCAACCTTGACTTGAACTATGAAGTAGCTGCGTTCTACCTACCTGGGCAACATCACTGATGCTCCCTGCTTTGCTCACTGAATAATGAGTGAGGTCTCCTGAGCAGGTGCATGGGAAACAAATGTGCTACTTTACTGTCAGCTGCCAGCTCTGCCTGGGTGGCATTAAACATCTGTGCAGGCCTGTCCTCTTTGAAGAGTGTGGGGACATCTCCGGGCTACACAGAAGTGAAACAAAAAAGAAAGAAATGTGTGTTGCAAACAACAAGCAATTGACTTTAGGCTAGCATTTCTGAGTCTTGAAAGGAAATACAACTTCTCCGTCCTTGCCTTGTGTTTTTATGGACTGAAATTTTCAGGAGTTAGAGCTGCTGAAGATTCAGCTGTAAGATGCCAGTATAAGTTTTCCCTATGTTAGTTGTAGCCTTTACTCCCTGGTGAAGGAGGATGCAAACATGACAGGCTTGCTCAGGAATTTTTCAAAGCCCAGTGTACTGAGAATCCTTGGGGCCTCTCGCCAGGTGTTCCACCTGAAACCATCTTGTTGTCATTGCCACCTCTATTCCCTGTGCTTTTCTCCTTGCTTCCCTTCCCTTCTTTCCCATGTGACTTTCCCTCTCCTCCCATGCATGAAGCAGCTGAAAGCACTGTCAACAGTGGCAGTGACTGCTCTGTTTCTTCCTAGTTCTTTTATGCCTAGAACTGATGATGCCAGGGCTGGGATCCCAGTGTGCTAGTTGCTGCTGGATTTGCTTTTCAGGCCTTGTCTCCTCTCATGGCCCCTTGTTTCTCTTTGCACTAGTTAGTCTGTTCCTGGAGAGTTTGGCTGAATGTGCTGTCTCCCACTTTTACATCTCCTTTTGTGGCAGTGGAAGAGGAAACTCTTCTTTAATGCAACTATTTGCATCCTCTAGATATGCCTTATTCCAACTCTTAGCATTTTCCTTGCTCTCTTACCAGGCTTTTCTCTACTATGCATTGGTTTCTTGCAGGACTGAAACAAAAAAAGTAAAAATCTACTAGCATCCTTGACCCCACTTCTCTCCAGCTTCCTCCCATGCTGCCTCTCCTTTCATAGTGCAGACAGTGTATCATTAAACTACTCTTCTCTGGTTTATTCCTTGACCCTCTCCAACCTGGCTCTTGTTTCTTCTGTTATGCTGAAGCTGAAATGTTAGCTCTGTTCCTAGCTGAAGCCCGAAAGTCTGGCCTCTCTTGACTTGCCTGTTGGTGTTTGCCCTGTTATTGTTGAAGCGTTGTGCCTTCTGTGCCCAGCAGCTCTGGGAGAAGAAAAGGGTGTTCAAGAAGGATTTCTCTTTGATTGTCCACTCATTATTTATGGATGGTACACATTCATCTGCTGCCTGTGCGCAGGTGATTCTGGGCTCCAGTCATATTTCTCCAGACTGAACTCTTAGCCTTTCTCTTAAGTATTTCTTTCAGAGACATCTATTTTTAGCTCTACCCTTGAAAGCTTTGTGTTCAGGGATGCTATTCCTGTTGTCTTATGTCACCCTGGTGTCAGTTGTTACTGATGCTATTAGCATCCTGCCAGTCACTTGGTGGTGTAATCTGTGTCCTGGCTTCAGATCCCATCCCTCTTGGTGATTAATGCATTCAAGTCATTCAGAATAGTCTCATCATCTATTTTGAAGGCCAAACGTAATGTTTTATGTAAGCTGATCAACCTGGGAAATACTAGGGCAGTAAAGGCCTTGCAGTCACTAACATCCTTTGTAGGAAGTGGGAAAAGAGGCAGAAGGTGTAATCTTTATCTCTGCCCATGAATTCTGTAACATGCTGGGCCTCACCTTTCTCACCTGTGAAAGCAGCTGGAAATGGGCTGTCACCTGGTGTTTCAGCTGCCATGCCATGCATGTCTGACCTTGCCTGAGTTGTGTTCACTGG
This sequence comes from Motacilla alba alba, assembly GCF_015832195.1. NCBI lineage: Eukaryota > Metazoa > Chordata > Aves > Passeriformes > Motacillidae > Motacilla > Motacilla alba. The sequence continues at coordinate 14,763,243 of NC_052027.1, forward strand.
GAATGCTGCAGCAAACAATGAGGTTTGCTGCTGTTATCATTCCTTCTCTATGGCTTCCTTTTTCTTTATGGTTGCTTTGCTCCATCCAGCGTTTGAGCTGTTTGTCCTTTTCAAGGCTCTCTGGTACTTGCCTCTACCTTGCCTGGTACTCTTTCATTAGAAGAGATGGGTTGAATGTCAATTAGTGACCATGTTTTTCTCACTCAACAATTTCAGTGGGTGACTTGTTGCTTTCTTCTGTACTTTCTTCAAAATTCCTGCAGCTCTTCCAGTATCATTAAAGCTGCTGTTATAATTTCAAACTCTACTGGACATGCAAAAAAGCTTGACAGTCCTGACGTTGACCTGCTGAGGATTAAATAGAAATGTTCCTTACCACTGACTTGGTGTATGTCATTGCCTAGCTCCTTCTTCCTGCAGCTTGCTGTCTAGTCTGAGGCAAGAAGCTGCTGGAGTTTGGGGATTGGTGCTAGCAGCTTGTGTGGAGCACCTTGGGCAATGGGGGTTCAGACTGGAAATTCTGAACCTCCAGGAAATACTAATAGAGGGCCATTTGATCCTGCTACAGAAAGCAAGATACTTCTACAGATCCAGCAGAAGAAGGTTGCTGCATCCCACAAGTTCTAGTTATGTGGGAAATAAGCTTAAAATTCTCTCTACAGCTTCTGTAGAAGAATATGCAACTGCTACTTTTTGATACTTTTAATGCAAGCAGTAAGTTTTCTCCCTTAAAAAAGGGAGGAAAAAAGGTTTGAATTCTCTGTTCTCCAATCTCATGTCTGTTTCCCAGATCTTCATCAGAAATCTGTTGGATTTCTGCTGTGCTTTCCTGAGACAAATGGAAGTTAAGCTGTGTCTAATAACTGGCAAGTGTAGCTTTTTATTTTTGTTTGGTGTGTCAATATTAAATTGCAAGGCCATTTGGCAAACTGTTGCTATAGCAAACCTGTTGTATCTTGGAAGAGTTCTGGGAGTGCATGTAGCGGGAGTACTTTTTCACTTATGTCAACAAATCTGTAGAGGATGTTGCGTCTGTAGACTTGTTTGTTCCTTTTCTTTCAATTTATAAAGGCACATTCAGTCTTTGATATAATTTTCTATTTTGGGAAGAATATGTTCTGTTGAACTTTTTTTCCCTTCAGAATGCCATGACTTTGGAGTCAGTTCATTGCCTGTTTTGATGTGATTTGTGTTGTACTAGATTTTGTCTAAATACACTGAAATATTTAGACTGATAAAAATATTTTTAGGAAACACTGCTCCTTTCCAGTGTTCCTTGCTTGTGCTTGTTCCTGAACACTTTGTCTTAAATTTTTTTCTGCCCTGCTAACTCTGACTGGTTTATTATAGTCCAAGAGCAGCTTCTGTATGCTCAACTTCTGTGATCTTGGAGCAATATTCACCACTGCAGTTTTCTAGCTGTCGAGTTGTTTCTGCCCTTTCTTACTGCTTGTCTTTTGTTTTTGCATTTTTTTTTTTAGAGCCTCCATTCCTGACACGTGTTTAGAGAGCTGAACACTGGGGTGGGTGGGTGGGAATAAAGGCAGAGGCACAGTTTGTCTCAGCTGATTGATGGCAGTGTCTTTGGTCTGAAATATCTACCCTAGTTATTGCTGTGTCAGGTGAGTGAGCTTAGTCACACCGAGCACTGCGCCTGCGCTTTGGAGTTGCTGCTACTGGAGCTTTCCTGGCAAGTCCTCTCTAGTGAGGTGTTGCTAGGGGAGGCCTCAAAACATTTCGAAATCACTGCATGTGAAATGATAATATGGAAACACCTTTATGTGTCTTAAGGAAGCTATAACTGTTCACACTGGGATTGAGCCCAGCAAGGCTCTGGTTTAGCTGCCATAACATTGTGCCAGCACGATTGGATGCCCACAGGACTGTGGGGCACAAGTTGCAGTGAGAGCTGGGTGCTTATCTCACATGCAGTCTTTGGGTATTTGTCTATCTTCAGGATTTATTATGTTGAGTTCACTTCTACAAAGAAGGCAAAGAGGGTGTGAGGTTTTCATGCAATGTCCACTGGAAAGGTGTGGACTCAGAATTGTGTCTCCTTCCAACACTGAAGGAAGAAGAAGCTTCTTAATTGCCTTCTGAGATACATGATCTTACTTGAAAGGGGGTAACTGCTTCTGTCAGGAGGTGGATGGTCATGTGGTGGTTTCAGGTGGTTGTTGTGGCTTTTCTGGTTGTTTTCAGTGTTTGTTTTTGGTGTTTCCTCAAACCCTCCCCAGCCAGTCAGCTCCATAGGCAGCCTCTGGAAGTTCTCATTCTGCCCTCTGCCCTTGCTGCTGAACAGTCTGCAGAGGAATGTGTTCAGCAGCTGACATAAAACTCCAGGATCTGGGTCCCCAGCTGTTTACTCTGAGCAGAACAGTTTGTCTGTTGTGCCTGGGCTCGAACACACGTAGCATTCCTCAGCTCTGTTTAACTGCAGCTCAGAGCTCCTGCCTCAGCCTGCTATGTGCATCCTCCTGTGTGCTTGCTGGAAGGTGGAAAACACATTGAAATAGGTGTGTGGTGTGGAAGGTGTGCTGTAGCACTCAGAAGCATTTGAAGTCTCTCAAAACTGAGTGTTTTAAGCATGAGGCTTCTTCAAAATGCAAGTGCTGTGCAGAGGTGATCCTGGCTGCATTAACTCTGGCGTCTCTCCTATCAGACTACTAAGAGAAAAGCAGTTTAAGCCAGCCTACTGTACAAAAACCTCATAGTTTCAACACTTCTAATAAATGAACAGGAGGTTTAGAAATTGCTAATTCTAAAGTGAAGAGGGAATGTTTGAGGGGAACAAGAAAAAGCCTGGTGCTGTAAAAATTGGTTTTTCCTGTCTCTGCCATGGATATTGAAAAGTGGGTGTCTTAAACTGGGGTCAGAAGTGTGGGAAGTGGTAAGTGCCAGCAAGCTGAGCATCTTAATTATGGCCCATTTACCTGACAGGTAAGAGCTTTTCAAATTTTGCCTTTAGATTGCTCATGTCAAATGATAAATACCTTGTAAAGCTGTAATGAATGGAACATTGTAACAATTCTTTTTCTTTTATCTTTTTTTTTTAAACCTGTCTTTTAAATGTGTTTGCAGGGACCAGCTACCTGTGTAGCATTTTCAAGAGATGGAGACTTATTTGCCTCTGGAGGTTCTGATGAACAGGTACCTGATTAATTTCTGAGTTATAATCCAGATTCACATTTCCTTAAAAGCTGCTGCTTTTTATTCTCTGTTGAACAATGGGGAAAGTGAAAGTGTAACCTTTATCCAGTATGTCTGGACCATGCTGAAGCAACTTGCTGTTTTATGAACAAAAATCTGGAGGTCAACCCCAATTTTTTTTTCTGGTAATATAAGACATATAGCCCAAGAAACCCATACTCAATTGCCAAAGTGCAAACAGGCCCAGCCTGTGCTGCAAATATGTCCTGGTTTTAGCACAGTGAGTTGCCCTGCTGAGAACACAGACAGGCTTCAACCCAAAGTAGTGGTCTGAGTAAGGATCATCAGTCTTCAAAGAGCTGTGTTGCATTGCTCCTAATCCCCAGGTTGGACCAGGTGGCAGTGCCCATCTTTAACATCTGTCTCTTCTCTTTGTGAAGAGACAGATTTGTCTGTTCATTAAGAACGTCACTTTTTTTCCCCTCTTGCACAGTGGAATGCCTTGTTGGTTAACCATGCAACAATGAAAGAATAATGCTTTTATTTCATGCAAAGCAGTGATGCAAATTCATAAATGAAGAATAAATGCTCCTTCTGATAACCAAATGAGCTGCCTGGATTCTTGGGTGTCTTTCAGACTTCTGAAATTGTTGATTGATTGCTCTTTAACTCTTTTAGACTTACAAAGTCACTGCTGAGGGGTTTACTGCATGGATTTCCTCTTGCTATGTTGAAGTGATTTAGGTGTTAGAGGCCTCTTTTCTGAAATTGGTACTGTGTTATGGAAAGCAGAGGCCTGTAAGTGGGATTGGTGTCCAGCTGACAAACTAGCTTAAGAACTCTAATGCTGGTCCTAGTACTAACTCTCCTTTTCCTCTGAGTCTCATGATAAATGAGTGACTGGTTGGTTGGGATGTGGCTGATAACTGTCATTAAACTGAGCTCGGTATTTTAAAATATTTGTGGTTTTGATGGTGTATTCTTCATGTTGCTTTGAAGTTCTCTTGATCCTTTTAGTTTAATGATGTTCTTGACCCAAAGAATGCTGAAAGAGGTCACTTATCCATTGAGAACTCAGTTAAACTGTCTGTATTTAGTAGCATATTTACAAACAACATCCTTAATTTAATCAATGGCCAAGCTCTTCTTGGGAAACTTCTTGTGGATTTGCTGATTCTTCTCTGAAGGGTTGAAAAAATTACCTACAAGCAAACTGAGATGGGAAATTTTAATGGAGTTAACTTTCTTCTTCAGGTGATGGTGTGGAAGACCAACTTTGATGCTGATTATGGTGATGTAGTGAAACCCCAGAAATACAGCAGCAGTGTGGATGGGACCCATGGCACTGGGGTAGGTCAGCAACCAGTAATTGTGGAGAGTTCCTTTCCAGTACACTTGGTGCAGCCTTGGAGTGTGTGACTCAGGTGGTTGAACTGTGGAATCATCTTTCTGTGCTGTTTAATTGAGCTGCAAGACACCTGTTTTTTAAGTAAGCTTGTACTGTTTGTTTTTGTTTAACTGGGCTTATAGGGCAATTATATGCAATGATCTTAAAAGGAAGATAAACTTAGTGCATGTATAGATGTGTTTTTTAGTAACAGCCACTGTTTAGGAATGTGTGGTTCGTAATGACATGAATGATAGTTCACCAAAAAAAGCAGATGTAAGCAACAACTGAAGTTGGCTTTGCTAGCTGACATGAATCCTTCAGGCTGGTGTCAGTCCTGAAAATAGAATTCACGATATCTTTTCACTGACAGTCAGCAAAGACAAAAAAAATTGCTGTGCGTAGGTGTCACACATGACAAATAGGTGACATACTGTACTGGAGCTTCTTTCCTGAATACCTGGAGACTTAGTTCATATCTGTTCCCTGAATCATGTGTTGAGACCTCTGACTTCTGACTGTACCTGAGGATAAATCCAGCAGCTGAGCAATTCAGTGATGCACTGATCTGAGTGGAACTTAGATCAGCCCGTCAGATGCTGGCTGTTACAAAAGTGACCCTTGAAAACTGCTGCCCGTAAAAGCTGTAATTTTTGTACATGGTGGTGATTCATTTAAAGGTCTTTATTTTGTCTTGTCAGTCTTGGGATATTTTTGATACATTTGGGTATACTTGTAGGATTCTGCTGTATGTTATCCCCATGGCTGGTTTTTGGTTAATCTTGTTCAGCATGAGCTGTAAACTGAAAGGCTTTCTGTGAACCAGGGGTCTGTGCATAAGTGGCATTGCCCCAGCTGAAGGGCAAACTTTAGGCAATGTCTGTTGCTCTGTGGCAATGTCTTTGACCATATCAATTTAGATCTTTAATGGGGTACTAAAGTTACCTCTCAAGCACAACGGTGTTTTTATTTAATATGGCTTCAGTCGATTGCTGGAGGTACTGGAATAGCCACAGTATTTTGGGATGAACAAGATTCTAGTTTGCAGCTCTAAGCCTGATGCCCTACTATGTGGAGTGCTGTGTAAAGAAAGCAAACAAAACCTGAGGTTGGTTAATGTAGGTTAGTGGGAGAACATGGGAGGAAGCAGTCACATAAGGAAGGAGGTGAAAGTGTTTATTGGTCCTTGGCTTGTTTTGGCTAAATCTGACTTCTTCCTTTTCCTCCCCTCCTGTTCTAACTCTAAAGTTATGCAGGCTATGAAACTATCAGTCCAATGACCTCTTTGTTTATTAGCCTATTGAACTGGTCTAGCTTTGAACTCTGCTTTAATTTAAAATATGGCATAGTGTAATACTGGGCTGAAATACAGCATAGATACATCCTTTCTGGGAGAAAAATAACACTTTTGGTTTGTAACATGCTTAATGGCTTAAAAAATGTAGATAAGGTATCAGCTAATGGGAAATGATGGTAAATTTACCCTCTTGTGCTGCTGTTACTGCCAGAGCATCTTATCCAGTAGTCTTTTAAAGAAAGGAAGTAAATGCCTGAGCTCTTCCAAAACTTAGTTTTTCATTTTAAAACCTCTTAACGTGTCCATTGAAGGGAGCTGCTGAGCAAATCCCTTGAACAATGCCTAACCACCTTGAACATCTGTCCCTCCAACACAAGTGTTCCCCTGTGGAAGAGGGTTTACCTGGCCAAACATCCAGAAGATGCTGCTGGGACCAGCTGTTTGTGTGCCACTGACAGGCAAATCTGTGTCATGTGCTGGTGGCTGACAGGGTTTGCTCTAGTGATGCTCTGAGCCTGTAGGAAACAAGGCACTCTCTATTCTGAGGTGTAATGTGTTGGTTTATCCCAGGTGCTGTGTATTTGCAGAGGCAGAACTGAATCCACGCTCAGTCATGTAGCAGAAAGATACTTTGATTTGGGGTCCTAAATTACTTCAAAGGAGTTTTCTTAAACTGCAGTCCCAATGCAAGCTTTGGCTTGGGCATGCAGCATGGGTGGTGCAAAATATCAAAATATAGCTAGTACTATATCCTCAGATTAAGGCAGTTAAAATTGCTAAAGTTAGGAGGGGAAGAATAAATAATGTCTTCTGAGACATTTGAATACCCTAGGTTAAGATTAAATTTAGAATTGATCTGAAATGTTCTTTGCTGCTAAAAAGAAACTGATATCTGAAAATGGCTTCATTCTCTATTTTAAGTATAACCTGAGCATGAAGATCTAGGCTCCATAGTAACTTATACACTCAGTGTCAGTCTCCTCTTTTAAGTGACTGTCATGTCTTGTATCTTTTAGAAATAGATTGTGCTGGGCTCTTTAAGAGTACCACCATTCCCACAACTAACTGCAAGACTTAAACTTCACTGTATTTTAATTTCTTTCTTGTTTTGTGCCAAATGCTGGCATTTTTAATAGTGAATTGCTTATTTTGGTGGCTTTTGGGTAGGTGAGATAGTTATTTTCTGTCAAATTCAGACTTGAAGCTGCCACCTGCAGATCTTGATTTCATGCCAAGGTCACCTTTTCCTTCAATGAAAAGTGAACCTACTCCTTCTTTCTCTACTGCTGTGTTAGTGTGCCAGGATTCTGCCTGTTGAATAATCCTGAGATTTTGCAGACATTTCAGGATGTAATTACATTTAAAATACGCATATGGGTTGTTATTTAGTTCTGGTACCCCTAAAATACATGAACGCTATTCTTGACACATCTTGAATCTGTTTTCACCCTTAAGTCCATGAGAATATTTTTCCAAGGAGAGCTTTTACTGTTGTGTAGCTGTATAATTTTTTTGTTAAGCATTGTGAAGGCACAGATATTAATGAAAATGTGGCTGTGTAAAACCACTCAGTGCAGTATCTGGTTTCTCATGGAGAGAGGCTGACTAACATGCAAGAAAGAATAACTGAATACAGACATCAAAACTAGTTTGTTGAATAGGAAGGATAAACAATCCTAAATAAGCTGTGGGATAAGAGTCATGAAATATTGTCAAGGTTGGTGAGCTTGAAAACAAACTTGCTCCAAACCAATTTTCACTTCCCTAGGCAGAGGGAGACTGGAGCCTTTAGAAGACTCTGGTTTCTCAGGCAGTTGGTTTAAGTTCAGGATGAATCAGGCTTTTGGACATGTTTGTAACAATGGACAGAAACTTCAAAGTTGCTCTGCCCACCTGCTTGTGTTTTCTGTAAATATAGAGGCTTGGGAGATGCAGCTTGCTTTGGAAGTAGAACTGATCTGTGCAACTAATGCAAATGAAAGAGAAGGACATCATGGGCAGAACTGCAGTCATGGCTGGTGTGAAAGCAGAGATGTGAAAGCGTGATAAACAGCTGAAGCTGTCAGAAGTGAATTCTGTTAGCATAGATGTGAGACTGTAAATGTTAGATCAGAAGTAGTAGCTCTGCATTAAATGCTTGCTCTTAAATTATAGGCTAACAGTTGTTGCTTTAAAGTGTTGCATAATCACCGTGAAACCCAAAGTTCGGGGCAAGCACTCCTGGTGTGTGCGGTGGGAAGCTGATGGGAAGAAAGGAAGTCTTGCAGTCCTGTGCCTTGATCCTGTGAGTGTGCTTGCTTTGATCTAGAATCTAAGGGGTAAATTCATGCTTTGTGCTACAGTATTGAATGGTGAGGACTTAAAGGAAAGTCAGAATGAGAGAATGGATTTTGCCGGTGATTTCAGAAATACAAGCTTTTATACTTGTCTGGGGTCAGTAACTGTAAGCATTCACTCTGGGTGAAGAGTTGTGTGGGATCAGAGCAGAGGATGTGTTCACTGTTCTGATAAGTTATGAAAACATTCAACATATGATTTATTTTTTTCCAGAGAGGGCAGATAATGTGTTTTATTTTCGAGGTTTGGTGGTGGACTTTTTGGTTTTTTTACAGGTACAAGGAAGGCTTTGCATTTGTGGTTGCAGCTGACATGAGGGTGCAAGAGCACTTGTTTCATTATGGGACAGATTTGCTGCTGTTGTTACTAATTCCAGGAAGGCTGTGTATGGTCAAGTGTCACAGCAAATGCTGAATGGTTGATGTCACATGGACAGTTAGACAGTGCTTGGGTGTTTATCTAAGCTTGTTTATCTAAACACTGAAATGGTAAATAAAAGCATTGTAGTATAAGCTAAGTAGATAGACAGTTTTTTTTAATGAAATATGGAAAATAGGAAATATGCATTGATATATAGATTTTTTTTGCTCAGATTTAAACATAAACCTCCTGGCATGTTGTAGCTCTTTGCAAAGGAGGAGGCTTATGAGGAGATTTTAGCTGCAGTGTCTGTAAATAACTTTCTAATGAAAAATAACTTAAAACTTGCTCATGCTGAGGTACCTCAGACAGACTCAGAAAGAGGTAATCCCTTGGTAGGGCAGTTTGGGAGACGTGGCCAGAAGTGGGATCTGTCCTCTGACATTCTCTTGCCAAAAAGCCTTTCTGCTCTTCTGAAATTCAGGAGCAGAAAAGTCTTAAATATCCTTAGCTCTTATGGAGTTAAATGGCACTTAGTTGTGAAGATAGCAAATTTCCAGGCATAGCTGACCTTCACAAAGGAAAGCTTGGTAAGAGCAGCATTTCAGCAGAAAGGACTTAGAAACAAGCAGCCTGTGACTCTTCAAATGTGTCTTTCAGCTTAGACAGACATTTAGGCTCTTTCGATGCTGCTGGGTTTAGACCTTTCTCCAGGCCTCGGACTGTGCTTATTTCTTCAATGGTAAATTATCCCAGATGGTCCTGTTGGATGGGATTGGAGGCAAATTCCAGGGAACGTGATCTGATCGTAAAGTTGTCTGAAGTCCATGACTGAATGTCCAGAGCTGACTCCACCTCTCTCCTTCGCTGGTTGGGTTTGTTTGGTGACCTCGGGTGCCTCCAGTGCTCAGCCCATGGTCTCGTGCTGACTGCAGCAGTTCATCCTGTCAGCTTGTCCTTGTGTAAACAAATTCCTTCTGAATTACTCATAGGCCAGATGTGCCTCTTTTTTTGACCTTTTGGCTTCCAAATTGGTAACTGTATCTAATTTTGGCATTTGTTAATGCTTATGAATCCTGTTGTACCTTTTCTTTTTTACTTCCTGTGAAATTCCTTCCTGGGAACCAGTTTCATTGCATAGAGCTGCAGCTCTTTGCATTGGGATGTGAATGTGGATTTTTGTTTGCACCTTCTCCACCCCCTTCTGTTTATGTAATTTTAAGCATTATAAGGGAGGGATCCTGTGTTCAAGAGCAGGAGTCCAGTCTTCAGTCTGTGGCAAAGATGGAGTCTGCAAAATGATTATTTTTCCTCATCTGCTATCACCTTACTTTTCTGAGGATTCCCACTCCAGGAAGCTTTAGTGTGGTGTACAATTGCCTTCCTCCTGGAATAGGTAGGTAGATGGTTTACTTGAAAGAACAGCAGTGTGATGAGTACTCGAGGTGTTTCCACTGTTCTCTATCCTACTTGTGTGTCCAAGCTGAAACTTTGTAGGGTTGAGCAGGAGCCTTGCTGTGATTGATCACGGGAGCTCTTCCCTACATCCTTCTCAAGCAGGGTGGTTGCAGATGGTTGCCCATAGCTGCCTCTCCTTTTATTAAAGGAAACCCACTTATCTAAGCCTGTTTGGAGATGTGACCTTGTAATTGGTTTGTGAGGGAACAGATCTTAAACAGGAACAGAGGAAAGGAGATTGAGAGCAGCCCTGAAGAGAAAGACTTGAGGATGTTGGTTGACAAGAAGCTTGACTTGACCCAGCAATGTGCTCTTGCAGCCCAGAAAGCCAAACGTGTCTTGGGCTGCATCCAAAGCCCCGTGGGCAGCAGGCTGAGGGAGCTAGTCCTGCCCCTCTGCCCTGCTCAGGTGAGACCTCACCTGCAGTGCTGCCTTCAGCTCTGGGCCCCAGCATGAGAAGAATGTGTACCTGTTGTGGTGGGTCCAGAGGAGCCATGGGGATGATCAGAGGGCTCCTCTGCTGTGGAGGCAGGCTGGGAGAGTTGGGATTGTTTAGCCTGGAGAAGACTCCAGGGAGACCTTAGAGCCCCGTGTGGTACCTGTGGGGGGACTACAAGAAGAGTTGGAGAGGATCTTTGGACAAGGACATGGAGTGACACGAGGAGTGTCTTGGTGAAGAACGTGGGAGAGAGGAAAAGGCAGCACCCTCAGCTTGGCTTTCCAAGGGGCCTGAATGACTGCAACAATCTGCAACAGCTTTGCCTGGTAGTGGATGGAGCAGCTGTGCTGCTACAACTGTTTTCCCTTGTGCTCTGGTTTGACAAGATTTCTTCCAGAAATAAGAGGATCAGCTTTTAATTTCTGTCATCTTACAGTGAATAGATTTGTTCTTAGACTCTGGAACAATAAGGCAAGTCCTGACAAGTCATTATTGGTCAGAATAAAAATTGCCTTTTAAGTTCAGCATCTCAGGCTAATTAATGTAAATTCTCCCACTTAGGTTGCTGCTGTATGTGGCTTGCTTTAGTGCTTGAGTCATAATTCAAAGAAGTGAGATGGAGGCAAGATTTTAAAGTTTTTTTTTCAAGCTGCAGTTCTGTGCTAGCTCGGAGATGGATGAAGTTAGCTTAAGCTTTGAAAGTTTCTAAGGTCTCAAACTGCTAAAATTCAAACTTCAAGAAGGAGGAAGAACAAGTGCATGTGTTGTAGTGTGTCTGTGTCTGCATTTACATATACATGGCATGCATTTTTATACATGTATAATGTATGTAAGTAACAAAATAGGTATGCACGTGATTTGTATGTTACACTGTGTATATATATTCCTAATTCAGTGGAAAAAGGCAAATTATTCTGATGAAGGGAATGAGCTGGAAGCTGTTGTTTCCACTTCAGCAGATCACTGTGTGTCTTGCCTTGGAGGCTGGTGCTTTTGGTGTAAAAGACCCTGTAGCTGGACATCCCAAGGCTGAGAATAAACACTTTTTTCAATGTTTGGCTGCCTTTTCTTGGGAATTTTTCTCCAAAAATCAGGACCAGAAAGAAGCAGTTCAAATCTTGGTGACATTTCTTACAAGTGGTTTTCATTAGGGCTTTGGTCCTATCGTGGCTTGTTTCCACAAAAAACTGTTCTGTTGAAATTTTTGTTGTTGTTATTCTCCAGGAGCAGTGTTAGACAGTTGAGCATCACCTGTGCAACAAAGCTTAATTATTCCATACTGAATTCTGAAGGACCTCTTCCTATTTCCTGAAGAAACTCTAGGACAGATGGGAGGGGAAAATTGGGTAAGGGAGATAAAATGCAGGAAATATAAATCTAAAATATTGAAGTCCACCCTTAGCTTTTCCTTCTCAAGAAATACAAGCTTGCTTTATTTTTTTAACAGTTGGTAGGCATTAGGTTTTATCTGTCACTGGGCTTTCAGTGTCTAGCATTACTGTTTCTCATTTCACTCTTCACATGAATATTATTTGTACTTTTGGAGATGCAATATGTGCCAAGCTCCCATTTGTCTTCATGTTACCTTGAAGCTGATGGTACTGCTGTCTGTCCTGATTAAAAAGTGACACTTACAGACTATAGGACCAATAGACACTGAACCACAGAGCAAGGTCACTGAAACGTGGGAAGGAAACAGCTTTTCTCTTCTGATGCGGAGCTGCTCTTGGCTGGAGATTGCCAGACAGGGGCACTTGCAGAGATAGGATGCTGATATTTCTGCAAGCAAATCCAAATTTCAGTCCAAGTGCAGCCTTCTCCGTATGGACAGGCTGTTTTGTACATTTTTGAGTCCCTTAGCTGGCCACTAGCTCTTCCCCTGTTTCTGTCCTTCCGGGCATTCTGGTCAGCAGAGCTGGATGCTCTGATGCTGTTTCACTTAAAATCCACGAGCCTCCTTCATCCGCCTCCTCCTGCCAGTGCTTCACTTAGGCTTTGGCAGAAGAGTGCCTTGGGATTTAAATGGCTTTGAGATGTCCCTATTAACTCTTATTTCTTCCTGAGTTTATCAGGAGCTTAATATTTATTGGCCTATGGTGAAACATGGCTGTTACAGTAGAGGTGCCAAATTTTAGTGGTTTTTTTAGTAACAGCAGTAGCGAGGAGGATTCTGCGTAAATAATTGCATCAAACCCAAGGTACCGTTTGTCTGAAGCAAAAATAAAAGTAGGTACTGTTCTTTTCACCTGCCCTCTCTTTTCTCTCTCTCCCTCCCAAATTCCCTGCATTATTGCTACTTGAATTTCGACATAAGAGTTGAGCATAGATGAATGGCCATATAAATTGTTTCACAAAGCTAATTTAGCTTGTGTCCTAAATTGAGTTGCTACCCTATGCTGGTCTGGACAATAGATAGGGAGTAACGCAAATCTTGAAGAATGTGATTGCTCCAGAAATTTCAGTGCTGCCTTGAAGAGGGGATGCCTTTCCAGGCCAGAGAAATGTGTCTGTGCTCAGTCAATGGTACTTTGCATGCAGCAGGGAGGACTGAGGGACAGCTTTTCATGAGCTCTTCTGTCTAGCACGGTGTACTCCATCTGACCTTCCTGTGGAGCTTACCTTGAAGCTGATGTGCTTCCACTGGATGTCACTGTTGCTCTTTGGGAACACATTTAAAGTATTTTACCTGTAGTGAAAATGACGCCTCAAAATAGACTTTTAAAGGTATTTCTCTTTGTATTAGTAAAATTGGGGTTCAGATGAACGGCATACGCCACCTTTGAGGGTTTTCTGCTGCTCTGTTTCTAGGGGAATTTTTTCAGCTAAGATATGAGTTTGATTGCACTAGGGAATTTTAATACATTGAAGGTCTGTGTTGAATTGAACACGTTGGATGTATGTTTAAGGGGTGTGCTGTCTTTCTAGATACTTGAAAATTAATTCTTGGCAACATCGTACTGTGTTAAAAAAACCCCACCAAAACACAAAGCCCTCAAAACAGTAAATACACTCTGTTAATTAATTGAAAGGGACCTAAAGGTAGAGCTGAACCTACCCCCTTCACACCACTCAATTCTTCCCATCCAGTGGAGAGAGGTGAGGAAAAGGAAGAAGAAATATTTCCTTTGGACTGAATTATAAAAATGCTACATTTTATTAGTAGGTGTAAAACTGAGGGGGGTGGTTATTGTATCAATATGTCTTCTGAGGATCACCATTTTAGAAGCAAAATGGCATTTTTTGGTTGTGTCCTGCAGTTTGCTACAGATGCACATGTGTTGTTTAGTTCGTACCTGCCCCCCACCCCCTGATCAGCTCTGTAATTGCTGGCCAGGATGCTGTTTAGCCAGAGCAATTTTCATAAGAGGCTCAGTAAGAGACCTCTGGAATGAAGGCTGATTAATTTTCCCCTTCCCCCAAGTAGTTGCCTTGTGCTGTCTTTAAGTGGTTGCTATAAATAAATCACTTCTGTTTTCCCTTTGTCACTGAGATCTGTATTGTATTCTGAAACTGCTCATCTCTTCTTCCTTTAATGTTCAGCTGCTCCTTGCTCTACTCCCCGGGTGTAATATGCAGATGTTGTAATAAGATATTTAATGGCAGAGACGTTTGTTTGGTTGTGCCAAATAAATTGTACACTTGAACTCTGACTGAAATGAATTAAACCTCTGCAGCAGTGCCATTGTTTCTGGTGCCTGCCCCCAGGATTCAGCTGGCACTTCACCCACAGGTGAGTCAGATGAGAGCACAGGTGTCACTGCCTGTAATCATGATAGTCATTGCTACTGAGACTGACACAATTTTGTATTTTTGCAATGTTTTTCTAAATCTTTTAGAATCTAAATACCTGATGGCTGGCTCAGATTATATAAATTGTCTTTAGAAGGGCTCCTGGAGTCTCTCTAAGGCTGTGTGTTTCTAAGGGTTTTCTTGTTCATTCTCGGGAACAGCAGCTGATTTAGTCTGCTTTTACAAAATTTGAAAATGTTTCAGTCTGGAGGCAATTTGGTTCTTCCTCAGCGAGGTGCATACTTCCTGGAACCGAATGGTCAAAAGCCTTGGTCAGCTGGAAGCCTCCTTTTTGGAAGGGACTGCTGTGACTCAGTGGTTATTTGCTGGCTGGCTGTGTCCCTGGTTTAGCCACAGGCACTAACTCAGAACCTCCTTGCTGAAGGCTGTAGCTGTGGGATTTCTCGATGGGCAGTAAGGAGCCTTTCGAGCAGCTGTGGTGTTTGAAATGGGACAGTGTGCCGTGTTGTCATGTTTCTGTTTTTAAATGTAGATATATTTCTGTTCTTGGGGCTGTTGCCTTCAGGAGCCCCCATGGCCGTTCTGGAGGTGGCTTTTCGTGGGAGTGGTAGGTAGCTTGTGAGGTGAGCGGCAGAATATGGCATCTGACAGCTCTGGCTTCAGCTTGACATGATGAGGGACCACCTGACCCCTAAAGCATCAGTGTGGGAACATCTCTGCAGTATTGCCTTTGCCAGACTCTTACACTTTGTGAACTGTAACAAAGAGAATATAGACTCAGAGTTCAACCCCAAAGCTTATTATGAAAAGCTGTCTGACATATGCTATAAAGATAGATGGAGAAAATCTGTTGCTACAGTCATTTTTCTGCTCTGTGAGTCAGCTTGTTCTAATGGGTTTTGAAGAGGATAGCTCATCATCATTTGGGGTTTTTAAGTGCAGGTTGTATGCAGCGTTAGCTCACTAAAATTTCTGCTGTGCCATGATTGACTGGCCTGAAGTTAGATCATCAGCATAAGCTAGTCAGCCTTAAAATAGAAAGAAAATGTTTTTTTTATGCTAGTTACCTATTGAAAAGCAGTGGTTTGTGGTTTTTGTTTGTTTTCACTTTTAAATTTAAGCAGCAAATAGCAGGTTTTTAAGACTGGATTGATCTCATCTCTGCAAGAACATATTTTAGTTGATTAAATCAATGCATCAGTGAGCAATGTGTGGCTCTTTGGCTTCCTGCAGCACAGGAGTAGCTGGAGTGTGGCTCCCATGCTGTGTGACCTGGAGTGTGGGCTGTGTTGGCCAGGGGCCTGTAGACAATCCAAATTATTCAAGCAGGTGGGAGGAAGGAAATTAGCAGAGGCTGATGTGGCTGGTACCACCCGATACCCAGCTGCACCCTGGCCTGTGGTGGAGCACGGTGATCCCTGTGGAGCAGCTGTCACTTAAACCTTCCCTTTCTTTCCTGCTCCTTCTGCTAAACTGGCCATGTGGGGCTTAGCTGTAGGAGGATGGTTTGGTGGGCAGGGTCTGGAAGAATGCTCAGCTCCTACTAGCAGTTGGTGGCCAGCAGCAAGGCATTGTCCTGTCAAAGCTGCTACTGCTGCAGCCTCTTATTTCTTCTTCTCTTGCTCACCCCCTCCAGTCTCCACCTTCCCTAGGTACTCACATTTCTGCTCCTTGTACTACTTATTGCATATTTTGCCTGTGTCGTTGAGCTGGATCTCAGCCTCGGGAGCCTTTATGTGGCCTCAATCACAGCACAAGGGTTTTTATGTATATTTGTTAAATAGGTAATTTTTTGTATGCATTTATATATCTTCATGATGTACTGAATAGTTGAAGTTATGTGAGCTGGTCTTGTTGCAGTTTATTTGCACATCTGCACACATCTGGCATCAAATACAGAAAGGAGCAGGTAAATCAGTACTGTGCTGGTGAGAAATGCATTCCTGCTGTTGCATAGGAGAGAAGAGACAGGAGCAAATCTTCATTTCTATTTTGAAGAAGTACATGTGTAAGAGCTTTTGGAGGCTGTTTTTCAATCTGTCAGAATTCCTTGCTTTGTTGATTTGTAAACTTTGTGTGAGCAGTAAGTGCATGGGATGGAGCTGCACCAGGCATTGGGCTATGGAGAAGTGTTTTGAGAGCTGTGATCTTGGCTTTCAATTCCAATTTTTCCATTAGTGTAAATTGAGGAACTGAAGTCTGCAGTTGCTTAACCAGCTGGCTACCTCCTTTAGTTAAACTTCTTTGTACTACTTCTTCTGGCAATATTGCAGATAAACAATGCAAATAGTGTTTGTTCTACAAGAAAAATACCATTTTGAAAGAAAAGGAAAGAAGAATAGGTTCTTTAGTAGAGATCTATTTGTGTTTTAAACTTAATTTATTCTGAATGAAATATTCAAGCTTGCATAACTGAAACAGTTGAAACTTCAAAGTAAACTTGTTCTTAATCTTGTTGAGGAGGAAAACCAGTTCAAGATAAACAAAATTGAAATTACTTAATCAAAACAGTTCCAGTGCATATTGGGACATCTTGCTTCTGCTGAACTTAACTATGGTACAATGTCTTTGCCTTCTTTCAACTACCAAAAGTGGAGAGAGGCTTTAACTTCACTGTTGGAGTGAAATAATCAGACTCCTTTGGGGTAGCTTACTTAATTCCTGTCATTGGGATGTAGCGCTTCCCAAACAGCTCCAGTAAGTCTTCACTTACCTGTAGTCTGTGCCTGTGTGCCACAAGAGCACACCCAAGTTCTTTGCACATAGAAAACTTGATCCTTGCAGGATTGCTTCAAGATTTTTATCTAAGGTTTGCCTTTCCTGGTGGTAATTTAAAAACAAACAAAAGCACACGCAAAACCCCCCCAGAAAACAACAAAACCACCCTCCACCTGGAGCAGAAAGACAAGTCAGCAGAAGCTTTTCCTTTTCCAGCTGTGGCAAGAACAATTCCTTTCCTCCTTTGCCTGTTTTTAATAGCATAGACTGTCCCAGCATAAACTGTCCTTTACTGTTTGCCCTCCATGGAACAGCAATCCCTGTGCAGTTATTTGCATTGCAATAGCAGATTATGTCTGTTTATTTTTCTAGCAGTCAGAAATGGATGGTGGCATTCATCATAAGAAAACAAAAACTCAGGATTCTGTTAGGACCCATGAGCAGCAAGAGGAGGAGACCAGTCTTGCAAATACCCTGGAGCATATTATGGGACAGCTGGATGTTCTGACTCAGGTATGGTTTGCTTTTTAATTTGTTATTGACAAAGGTACCTGTGACTGGAAGAATTAGGAATGTTTTGCAATAGTTTCATAGAATAATAATATGGTTAGTTCAAAACCTCTGTTTTTTAGTAGTATTTTGATAAGTCTCTCATCATCTGCTTCTCAGCTTCTCTCTATCAGTTCCCTCACACTGCCTTCCACCTTAGGCCCCGCTCTTCCCCAGTTTCTTTGTGCTGCAGCATGGTAGATGCTGCTGGAGCAGCTCTGATAGACTCTGCTGTTAGCCAGGGTTTATCTAAGGTGATGTGTAAAGGAGTGGTTGGCAGAACAACTCTGTGAATAATCTGTGTCTCTCTTCCCTCCTCCGTTATACCACAGCCCATCGGTGGACTCTGTTCAGATCCTGCTCCTTTCCCCCACCCAGCATTCACCTACACAGTCCAATGTCTGCAGAATCCTCCTCCTATCAACAAGTCTGGGCCCTTCTGTGCCTCATTGCTGGAACATGTTTTTCACCCACAGCTACAAACAACTAATCCCTTGCTAAAACGTTAACAAGCAGTTCTTTCTTGGAGTCAGTAAGCAATGTTTGAACAGAACCAGCCATGAATGGTGATGATCACAGAATGTGTTTACTTAATAAGAATTTGGGAATAGAGGTGTTTTTTGATTAACTAAACTGCTCCTTGCTCATTGTGGAGAAATACTGTGTCTGGTGGGCTGGACCTGAGTTTCATTGTGGTTTTTTGAGGTATGTGAGAGGCAAGGAGAAAGGATGGAATGGCAAGCATTGGAGGTCTCCTGTAGCTGAGACTATGGTGGAAGGATGGAAAAACCTGTTGGGAGGGTTTTTCTGTGAGTTTAAATACTGTTTCTGAGGAAGAACAAGTAGGTCTTAAACTCTTGGTGTTGAACATACTGATTAGTAGTCTGAGTTAGCTCTCTGCTCTTGAGAGAGTTAACTTGTCAAAGTACTTGTCAAAGAGTGTAAGATGATGGGTTGGAGGGCCCATCAGGAGATTGAAGGCTGTTTTAGGGATTAAAAAACATGCCACAACTACAAGCAATCTAAAATAGTGTAGGATGAAACCCAAAAGGTATTTAAGTTCACTTGGCAGGAATGCAAAAAAGCACTTTTGCTGTGATCTTTAAAACACTGAACACTGGAGGAGGGGAGGGAAATCTTGTGTGACACTGGGCCCTCATACTTGTGAGTAAAAAGCAACCCAGTGTATACACAAAATATTTTAATACTGTTTTTATGTCTCCCTAGTAAGCTTGGAATGTGATTGTTATCTTTCATTACATTAATCACATCCACATTTCTGATGATGGATGTGTAATGGCTCCTTTTCAACTTCATAGGTGTTTAGAGGAGGCAAATATTGCAGTAAACAGTACGTGTGGGATTTAACCTAAATATAAGCAATGCAGATATCTCTGTCGAAGATATTGTGTAACTGTAGAAAATTCTAAATGTTGTTTTAAACCTAGCAGAAAGAGAAATTGAGATCAGTGGGGGAGGAATAAATTAGTAAGTTATAGGATAAAATTGGAAATAGCCCTGAAATAGTAAAAAACCAAAAAGCTGCCTTGAGTAACTGTTTTCTTCAACCTTTTACCTTTTTCGTAGCATTTTTACCATCTTTGAAGTACTTAATTTCCTCTTGGTTCTACTCTGTGTATGTTGTATTAACACCATTCTGATGCATTTGTTCAGATAGGTGTTCCTGACATGCTGCTTTCATGCCAAGGTTTTGATATGTAGCAGTGACACAAACTGACACCAAAGAATCTTTAACAAATGAGCCTGGAAGAATTCCTCATTCCTGGACTAAGGCAGAAGGCACCTCTGGGAGGAGGGATGTGGGCAGGTGGCAAGGCAGGTGTGGAGGGCATTGACTTGCATGTCTGAACTATGGCTTTTCCAACTTGGGCTGGTAGAATGGAGTGCAGCTCCAGCAGAGCCACTGTTACCCCTCTGTGATGCAGTTGGATGTGCTCTGGTAGGAGCTGTGCTGTGCAGGGATCCACGTGAACTGGAAGCAGTGCCTGGTGGTGTGGGGCTGGTTGTCTTTCCAAGGCGTTTCTGCCAAAGCACAAATGGGTGCTGCTCCCTGCAGGCAGCAGATTCAAACCAACGTGTGTGTGTCAGCTTTGGGCCTGCTGACTCCTTTGTGAAAGGAGGACACCAGTGCTTCTTCAAAACAACAGAAAACTTTCATAAACAACACTTAACAGGTGTCACTATTTTCTCTTCTTGGGGAAGGACTGAAGGTGCTCCTAGTGCTCTGTTAAAATCATAATTCCTGAGTATTGCGTGTTTCAGGAGAACTCTAAGGGCATAAGCAGGGCCATCCACTTGAAGGGAAAGAGCATGTGACATTTCCAGAAACCCTCTATTGATATAGCCATCCATAGGCTTCTCAGGAATTTAATCTGTTAGCTCCATGGGAGCTTGGATTCATTTCTGATGTGGTATTTTGAGTTCCAGTGTTCATTGTTCTTATTGTGGATGCAAGGCTGTGCTGCCATCGTGTAAAGTTCCGGTGGGGGAAGGTTAAAGTTGTGATAAACTACTTGGGGAAATTATGCAGATCTAAGCCAAATTTATTTTCCTAATATATTTTTCTGTAGCTGTCATTTCAAGGTTTAAACCTGGTATCATGTAGAAGTGGGAAGGAGAGAAAATACTTCCAATTTCTGCTGAAAGAGGTGATAGTAAGACATCAGCTGTGGGCTGTCATCTCTTGCCAGCACACAGCTTTGTTCTGAGCTGCACACTTGAAGCTGCATCACCAATTATTAGTACCTTCCCTCTGCTGGCAGTAGATTTCCAGATGAAATGAGGTGTCATGTGCTTTGATTGAGTGAGATTGTTTTTGTTCAATTCAGAGGTCTCTTCCAGCCAGTCACCAATCACTGAGGCTGTGGAGGTGTTGTGCCCTGCACAGGAGGATACACTGAAGCAGACTTGCTCCTTCAGCGGCCCACTTCAGTTCTTATCAGAGAGAGAGATGGATCAAAAGAATCCAGTGGCTGTTGTGTATCTCAACTAGCAGTAACCACGAGAGTGAATAGAAGCTTTGCTAAGCTTATTCTTATGTTGTTGGTATGATTCAATTCTTTAAAGTTTTGGCAACTTTCTTTCAACTGGTGTTTAATTCAATGAAACCTTTTTTTCCTCCTCCTCCCCAAAGCTCTGTCAGGATCTCTTTCATTTTACT
Organism: Motacilla alba alba; assembly: GCF_015832195.1. Classification (NCBI taxonomy): domain Eukaryota; kingdom Metazoa; phylum Chordata; class Aves; order Passeriformes; family Motacillidae; genus Motacilla; species Motacilla alba. The sequence goes on from NC_052027.1 coordinate 14,783,869, forward strand.
TGTAAGAAACTGGGCTAATGTGACCTGACAGGGTCTTCATATTTTTTCCTAAAAGCAGTTTGTGTTTGGCCTTACATGGCTCTTTTTCAGGAGAGTAGCATATGCTTAATAATTCTGCTGCCTTGAAGAGTGAAGCTGAGACCTGGACATAAGCCAGTTGTTCCCAGTAGTTTTGGATTACTTAGATGCCCTGGTTCCCCTGTGTAGGAAAGCAGGCAATTCACATCTGGCAAAAGAATGAGGAAGATGAGAATAATAAATGTATTATACTGATGCTTTGCTCCTCCCTTTCCTGCAGCTTATTCTCTTGTCAGTGTCTCAGTGTTTAAAAATCCTCTACTGGCATGTCAGAGATGTGGAAAGGATGAAAATGCAAACTGTTTATCAATTTATTCATTTCTGTTGAAGACTGGATCTCAGTATCTCAGTGCCTATATGAGGAGTTGGGGTGAATATTTAAGGGGAAAACAAGGTGATTTTCTCTCTTGGATAACCTGGCACGGAAAGGCGTCTTTTGGCTGAAACAAAAATGTAGCAGATATCAAAGATTTGCTTGGTTCAGGTGCATTTCCTGCATTTACAGCTGAGCTACCCTTCTGAAAAGATCATCTGTGAGTAACTGTCTTGGCTGCATTTGCAGTGATCATCTTCAAACATTTTAATGTACTCTTGTCCTCACTCCAAACACCTCCAGCTGCTGTGTTCGCTGTGTTCATCTGTGGGCAGCAGGCACTGAGGCAAAAGCTGCTGGTTTTATGTGGGAAGGAAGATGTCTTCTCCAAACGAAGAGTTCAGAACCAGGTTAGCATAAAAATTCATAAATAGCTGTGATAATCCACCCACAGGAAATGGCTTTATATGCTTCCCCAAACTAATCTTGCATTGAAGCTGGGACAAAACAACACAGTGAAATGGAGAAGACTTGATAAATCTGTACAATAATCCAAAGCCTGAATTGAAGGACAATCTAGCTCATGTGAGATTAAAGGATTATTTCACTCCAGAAAAGATTGCAGGTAGAGAAAGAATTTTTCTAAATTACTTTTTTTAGCATAAAAAAAAGACTTGGACGCAAGTAAGTTGCTTTTTAATTAAAGCTGAAAATGTTTGTGTGTCCAGTGCTTAGTAATGAAAGCGAGTAAAATCAACTTTTTACTCCTTTTTTGAGATGTGATCTCAAGCCTGTGTTGGTGAGGGATGAATGTGGTCTCTCTTTTGAGAGGCACTGAATGTAAATTAGTAAAATATATGCTTTATGACTTCAAGTAGTTTCAAGTCAAGAAGAAATATTTGGCGGTGGTGGGGGGATCATGTCCCAAGTGCTTCTACCTTTGCTGTGCACAAATGTCTTGATTTCTCTTTTGGTGTTGCTCTCAAGACCTGAACACCGATGGACCCAATATACAGGAAAAAACTGCAAGTAATTTTTATTCCAAGAGAAATAGTTTGAAATCTGAAACACTAATAAAAAAGTTCTCATCTGAAAATCTGTGGAGTGTCAGATGAGCTTGGTTTTTAAATCTGAATTTAAAAGACATAAAGGCTATTTCTTGTGAATCAGACCCATCTCTTAAAGATTCAGTAGCTTTGATCTCTCCCTCAAAACAAATTAAGTACCCTGGCTATTGCCAGTCCTCAGTGTCATTGAGCCGAGCAACTTTTTTTTCCCCTCTGAAATTTACTTCCAAAATATGCTTGTTATAAAATCTTAATGCAAATACATTTTTCTCCTTTCTAAGATTGCTTAAATGAAATGCACTCTGAGGGAAATTGCTGTCTTAGCAGGGCACCCTCTGAAGGCTGGCTCTTCAGAAGTGCTGATCTGCTCCCTGAATGTTAACAGGACCTTCACCTTCCATTTTCCTTCAGTGGGAAGGAATATTAAACACCTCCCACAATTTGTTTTCACAAGCAGACTTTGACGATTAATATGAATTGTTATTCAGCTATTGGATACCAGCAGCTGAGTTCATTTAGGTGAGTGATTTGCATCCTCTCAGAAGCAGGGGATGGATATGGGAAGGCTTTGAAATCTTTGTGGTTGGGGAAGACCTCTGGTCATTTGGGGTTCTAACCTCTGTATTGTGCAGTTGCTGTCAAGGTGCATGTTTGGACATTTTGTTGTAGCTCATTCTGACTAGCTGTGGTTTTTTTTTTTTTGTGAAACTGGGAGTCTCCTGACTCCTTTTGCTGTGCTGGCCCAGCCCCAGAGGTCTGGGAGCTCTGCAGCAAGGAAGCTAAGCTGCACTGAAGCCATCAACCATTCCCTTCTAGAAACGTGTAGGATCTGATGTAAGTGCAGTTTAGCATTGGCTGGTCAGCTGTCAAGACTAAAGCAACAGCAACGTGTGATGAAACATTTCTAGTCAGAGGGAATGTCAATGGAAAGACTCAGTTGCAAGGGGCTTCTGTGCCTTGTGTCTCTACCCTGTGTGGATGAAACTGGTGGAGCCTGTGGCTCATTTTTGTAGCTAGGATTGATTTAATACAAAGGACAACCTTTTCTGTACCCCAGGGTCCCTTTGGTCACTGTGATACTGGTACTGATCATGCTGCTTGCTCTGGCAAGCACTGGATGGAACTGGAATTTTTGTGTATGCTCGTGTGGTTTTCCGACTGTAAAAAGCACCGTGAGCACTGCAAGTGATCACTTGTTGCTCTGCTGAGTACCACAGCAGGAATTTGTGCATTACACTTAAGTTGCTCCTATGATTTAGTGAAAGGGGTGGTAAACTGTAATTTAGGTAATTCTGCAGAAAGTGAGGTGTGCTGGGAGGTGGAAGGAGAGATGGCAGCTGAGAATGATAGAATGGTTTGTTTGGAAGGGATCTTAAAGTTGATCAAGTTCCAACCCTGCTGCCAGGCCAGGTTGCTCACAGCCCCATCCAGCCTGGCCTTGAATGCTGCCAGGGATGAGGCAGCCACAGCTTCTCTGGACAGCCTGGGCCAGGGCCTCACCACCCTCATTTGAATACTAAGGGGAGGGTAGCTGAGCGCTGGCTTTGAGCTTTCTCAGTAACCATTTCCTTCTTGTAGTGCTTCGGGCTGCTAAACAGAATAAATCCCTTACTTTTCAAGTGTCCTCAGTAGGGGCTGTCTGAATGGTGGATGAAGAGGCCTGGTGGGACTATGAACTCTCATGCCCTGCACTAGAGAACAGACAAAGAGGTTGTTTAGCAACACAACTTGAGCAGATCCTGATGAGGTCAGGCTAGTGCTGGCATTTGTCCTTCTGCAGGCATTGTCATGTATTCCTAATCCATGTGACCCCACAGTGAACCTTGCCCGGATGTGCAAAACCTGCACCTGCACTGAGGGCTCTGTGGGACTTCTTGACTCAAATCTGTACAGCAGCACTGACCAAGATGTTCCAGTCCAGCCACATTGGAGCTAAGTGTGTTGGAGGAACAATAATAAAGGTTTGTAGAATTTGAAGCAAGTTATAAAGTAAACCCAGGAAAATTCATGGTGTTGAATTAGAGAATAGGATAGTGCTGAGTCTTCACTCACTAATTCAGCCTGGTATGAAATATTCTATGCAAATAGGCTTTGTGAGAATTCACATTAGAGTTTGCCTTCAAAGCCATTGAGATAGTGAGGAGCTACAGACATGATTTTAAATGTTTGGGGTAGCACATATTGTTTCAGTCTGAGCACATGAGGAGCTATCATTTCTGTTAGAAATACCCCACATTTTATTTTAAACCAAAACCCACTCTGAGGTTAAGGCTGGAGTAAGGCTGGTCCTTGCAGGTGTTTGTTTGCTACATAAAGTGTTAATTCTGTGAAAGCTTCATGCCTTGTTCTACTGTGAGATGAGACTTATCTCCTCACTCAGTCTGAACTGCCAGCTCTTGCTGAGAATGTTTCAGAGGTGCAGAAGGTGTGTAGCTGGCTTGGGTGCCATCGCAAAGCTGTTAAATTCCAATTTGCAGGTGAGGAGAGCAGCCCAGCTCTCTTTAGGTGTGCTTGGTAAGAGCAGGGATCTGCTCTGGGGGTCCAAGTGCAGCTGCTGAGGTGGAGAGGCACTGGCTGCATGTTGGGGCAAAACCCAGCATGGTATGGGAGGAGGAGAAGCTGTTCTTGCCAGGCAGGTTCATGCTTGAATTCTCGCTGCATAAGTTCTCCCATGAGCCTTTCAATCTTGCAGCTGCAGTTTGGAGTTGTAAACTGTGATTAGTGGTGGGAGTTAAGGTTTTTTTCCTCCTGTTAAAAGGTAGGTATGGCTACCCCAGTGCAAACCCTTCACATGGTAGTTTGTTTCACTCATTGCATTAGTTTAGAGAAAGGGCTCCCAGGCTTAATTTACCTGGCTGCCCCTTGGATGCTAAGGCAGCATTTTTATGATGCAGTTCACATGTGCTTCTTGGCCATGTTTGGGAGTAAAGTGGGCTCTGAAATTGCTAATTTTAGGGAAAATCACCTGAAGTTGCAGCAGGGCATTTTTGAAAACACACCTGCACTGGCCATGCTTGTTACAGAGGGCAGAGCTCTCTAACCTGCAACTCCAGGTCAAACGTGACAAGTCCCATTCTGTAAACCTATGGGCAATATGTAGTCTTCAATAGACCTTTTAAAAACCATCAAGCCCGAAGTTCTGCCTTGCACCCACACAGTGGAGTGGAGAAAGTGTGGGTGCAGAAACGTACAAACTTCTGCATTTGTTGTGTGCTTATTGTGGGTGATTTGTTTTTTTATAGATTGAAAAGAAAATTCTGTCTTCATAAATTAACATGTCAGATAGGGAAGAAAAATCTGAAGAGGCAGAAGTAATGTTTTGTCTTTGAGCTGTTTGATATGTTAGTGCACTGCAAAATGTTTTAGCATATGCTTAGAAAAAACAGTGGAGCAAACTTTTGAGAATCTTTTTAAGTAAAGCTAGAAAACTACTTCTGCTTCCTTTGAGATCAATGAAGAGAGGGATTTTCTGCTATGAAGAAACAGGAATAGAAGTGCAAGTGTCCTATTTTTCCTGCCCAGAGCCAAGAACACATCTGTGGTGCAGTCACTGTGCTGGATCATATCCCTTGTAGGTTCAGCCAAGCTGTTGTTACTTATCTGAGGAACTGCTGTGTCCATACTTTTTGGGGGGTGTTCCCTGATTATTGGTGATCAGACAGGCAGTTCTGTCCCCTGTGCTATTCCATGGCTAACTCAGAGCCACTGTGGCTGCGTACTGGAAAGGCCCTGTGGGTACTGGAAAGGTCCTGTGCTGCACCTTTGGCCTAGCAGAGAGTGTCCCTGAGCAGGGTGAGCATTAGTTACTCCACCCCTCTGTGCCCTTGCCCGCCTTGCCCCCAGCTCCAGGTTAAGTCCTGCTTAACCCCTAGCTGCCATCTGGCTGGCTGCATCTCTCCTGCCAGGGACTCCACTGCTGCTCCAGAGCCTTGCTGGTGACCTCTGCTCCCTGGCTCTGGGCTCTGCTGTTCAGGTTTCCTTCCGTGCTGGTGGAACTGGTTTCTTTTGGCATTCAATTAGCACCTGGTTCCCCTTATCTGTCCTCCTCAAACGCCCCTCCAGGGCTGCTGCAGAAGCTCCAGCCCTAAGGCCAGTGGCTTTTGAACTGTCTGCTGCTTCATCAAACATGTTTAAGAGGTGCTAAGGAAAAGACAGCGATGAGAGGGTCTTGGAGCAGCATCCCAAATCACTGTTATTCGGGTTGTAAAAATAACATGGAGGAATGGCATAAGGGGCTTGTCATCAGGTAAGCAAGCATGACTGCTGGGTGCTACAGTTCAGGTGTCCTGGGGGAGAATGGGAGTGAGTATTCCCAGAATTTTTAAGTAAATTGGAGGCAACTTTTTATTTCTCCATAATTTCTCATTAGTGTTTCCAAAGAGAAGAGTGTTTTTTTTTCAGTGCTGAGTCTGTGAAGATAAATGAAGACAAATGTTGCCAGAAGTGTTGGTAGAAGTGATTTAAGTTTTCTGTGAAAAATTCGTGTATTCTGTTCTGGTGCCCATAGTAATGCTCAGTATATTACTGCAATGTCAAAAATACTCCTTAAAAAATAAATAGCTTGATCTTTTTTTCTTGTTTAAGCCTAAGCTGTTGTCCTTCTGCCAGTTTGAGCCAGGACTTCAATAAATTATCCAGCATTTACTCCCTGGTGCGTAATGGAGACATGTACTGAATTCCTGGCACCTCAGGAAGCCCAGATCCTGCCACAGAGTGCAAACTGTGCTCTGGTGAATCCTCACTGGATCTGGCTAACAGTGTTCTCCTCCTTGGCTTAACTGTGGGTTTGTTATCTTTGAGAAGCCATAGCAAAAGCATGCAGGAGTTGAATGGGTGCAGTTTCATTTGCCTCCTGAGAATGACTTGCTTTATAAATAGCAGCGTGGAAATACTGTAAAACTTTCAGCTGCTAATAAAGGAGCTTTTCTGTGCAAGTTGCAATATAGCACTTATAGCAGCTGGGCAGTATTTGTACTTTCCCTTACCTTCATAGGATATCAGATGCCCTGTCTACTTATATTCATCATACATTCAAGTCTAAATGGACTAGAGTCATTGATTCCTACTTTGGTCTTCCTGAATTTAATTTCTGACCGCTACTTTTCCACTTTTAGTTTCCAAAAAATACTTACTGCAAGTTTCTGCTTATACTTACGTGCAATTTCCATTCCAATAAACATTTTCCTTACAGCTTTCTCACAAATTCAACACTTTGTGAAATCTGCTTTACTTGTGTCTCATGGTGCCGTGTGTAACAGCTCTTAACTCCTATTGACAGGATCATGGTGGCAGTAAATCATGGAGCAGAGGAACCACGAGTGATCTGGGCATTGCTTCTGGCAGGGCAGTGTGACTGGGCCTTTAATTCAGCCAATTATCTTTCTAAAGGAAATTTGATGCAATGTTTCATTTTCTATCTTTTTATTGGAGTGTTGAGTTACTAGTTCATTTCTTAGATGGAAAAGCCAGCATCCCTACTGGTTTTCATTCTCTGTCTGGGTGTTAAAGGGTAAGATCTTTGCTGTAAACCCTTGGTAGACATTTGGCCTGCTGTGTTCTGCCCTTGGTAGCTTTGTTCTGCTCTCCAAGACAGTCACTAGGCAATGGCATGGCTGGATGTGGAAAAGATTAAGTCCTCTCTCCTTTGAATAGATGGGAGGGCTCCTGCTGGCTCTGGGGCGCCTAGGATGTTACCTGCTGGCTCCACAATGTTTCTTTTGGTTCTCTGTGTACTTCAGTTCCTGTGCCTCTAAGGGATGGAAGTAGAGGAGGAAAAAACTTAGATGCAGCTGGTGCCGTAGCTCATGGAATATTTGGGCAATGTAGGGTTTATTCTTTCAGGTGAAGCTTTCTGCACCTGCAGCAGAGCTCTTCTGCCTTGTCACAGGTCAGAAATAAGAAATCTATTAGAAATAAGCTTTGAACTGTGTTTAGGGAGGAGAAAAAGGTACGTTATGATGCACTGGACAACCTCAAGCCCTTCCTGACTTCTTTGATGCAGTCTTGCAAGATGGCTTTTCCTTATGCCTGCTGTTGTTTTTTACTATGTCTGTTTTCTCTTCTCCCCCACGACTTGTCTCATTCCCCAAATCATTTTACAGCAGACTTTTCTTAGTCTCAAGTGGCCTTAGCCAAGCTATTTCCTCTCTTTGTGCCTTCGTTTCCCCAGCTGTAAAATGGGGATAATGAGACCTGCTTGCTTTTGTCAGGCACTTAGAGATGTGCTTACGAAATGTGCTATTAAAAGGCTTTCTATGTATAACTGCTATACAAACAGCGGTTGTCCAAGTTTATTTGAATTACTTTATTAAAGTCCAAGGTTCTGAGCATCCTTTGTTTTTAGCAGAGGATGTTATTTATGCAGTAAAAATGCCCAAAATGTGAAGCTATCGATCGTTGCTGATAAGTTTATGGATATTAAAGCATTAAATCATCACCACCCATTATCAGCCATTCTGGTGTCTCTGGGAGCTGAAAGTGGTTGTGCATAGCTGGGGCCCTTGATTATCCTGGAGTGATCAATAAAAGGTTTTCAGCAGAAGCTTTTATTGCCACGTGGTTGAAATGTTCTTCCTGTGCATCCTGTACATGACTTCAGCTTGAGGAGAAAGAGAGCCATCCTTTGCAGGGTAACTGGATTACACAAAGAAATGTGGGCATTATGTTGAGGGAGATATTGCCACTTGGACTTTTCCCCCTCCATCTCCTGCTGCATTGTCTTGGGCTGGGAAGGTTTTCTTGCCTGTCGTGGTGCTTGTCCAGCAAGTTTTGAGTGTTTTAATTACAGCAGACCCATGGTGTTCAGGGAAGGGAGGAAATGGTTGGAAGCAAAGAGATAAAATCAGAGCCATAACTGAGCAAAATTGTTTAAAATCTGTGTGCCTCGTTAGCAGAAGCGTGTCTGGTGGCTCTCCAGTGTCTGGTGCCTTATGAACCTGTCCAGGAAAGGAAATGCAGAGCCCAGTCTGAAAGCACCAGTGCTGAAATGGGTGCTTGGTGTTGTCTGCAGGAGGGCTTTGTGCCCACTGTCTACTATTGCTCCTCTCTGAAGTCACACGGGGCTCAGCCCTGCTGGAATGCTGACACTGGAGTTCCAGCCTAGAAATACCTCGAAATATTCCTGTGAATGTAGCATTTTATTGGGCACATTTTATTGAGAGTACAGTGTGCAGTGTGTCTTTGTCAGTAGCTCAACAGCAGCTTTCACTTTGTTTTGCAGACAGTTTCCATCCTGGAGCAGAGGCTGACACTTACTGAAGACAAGCTGAAGGAATGTCTTGAGACTCAGCAGAAAATCCTTCAGAACAAAACAAACTGATTTCCTGAGATCAGACAGGAGCTGAAGGAATTGGGAGGTTTGAGGTTGTTTGTGTTCCTAACAGACTGTGTGTGACTTGCTTTAACAATTTTGAGCACAATCTATTTTTCAATTGGAATGTATAGTTACTGTGTCTGTAAATAGCTTTGTTACTTCACTAAAATAAAAGCAATATTTTATTCGTAAGTGTGGGTAACAATTGTGATCTCTTGTGCTTTCCAGAAGTACAGCAACCAGCACGTGGACTGAGTACTAACCAGGAAGGTCACATCTCTCCTGTCTCTGGTCCTACTAAGTTAAAGTGTGTAAGCAACTTGGAGTTGCCAGATGCCTGGCCCAGACTGTATTAGGCTTGTTGCTGAGGCCTGTGCTGCCTGAAGGTGAGAAGCAAAGTGCTCTCAGCATATTTGGGGCAGTGGTATTTCACCTCTGGTCCAGGACCACATGGAGCAGGTGATGTCCTGTGCAACTGGCACCCGGAAGGGTTTGTCTCAGCCAAGTCTCACACAGCAAATCTGACACAGCAGCTGAGACCCTGGATGGTATTTGTGCCGAGGTGATTAAACCTGACACATTCAACCTGCTCCCATGTGCAATGTAGGAAAAATGACTGAGGTTGGAACAGAGGCCCCAGCGTGTCAGATGCAGGGTGATTTCCAAGGAGATTTTGCTTCATCTTTGCTTCTTAAATTAAAGACAGGGCAAAGGGACAGGAAGGGAACTAAACAGTGGAATGTTTTCTCTATCATGGAACTCCCCTCATACTGGGCTGCCTTTAATTTTTGGTCGTTTTGCAGATGTTTTCACAATTGAGTAGCTCATCTCCGGCACCTTCCTCCCCTCATCGCCCCTCCTGACTTTTTTGGGGCTTGAGCAGCTGTTCAGTATGTAGCTGCACAAGAATTTGGACTTCTGGGAGATCCTGTCTGCAACACCTCTTCTGCTAACACATACTGGTGGTCTCCTTTCTTGCAGTAAACTCTGACCCACATTCCTGGAGAAACTTGAGCACCCCAGGGTTACCTTCCTCACCACTGTCTGTCTGAGCTCTGCAGACAGGGAGGCTGCCTCAGTCCCTGCCCTTGCTGGTACCTTGTGCCACCAGCCCCTGCCAGCCTTGCACAGCTTCCAGGGCCTCCATCTCCACATATGTTGTGGCACTCTGGATGCTTGCCTGAGGACAGGCTGGCATCCTTACTTCACATGGGGTTTAGCTGGTGTTGAGGCCAGGCCGTGTGGTTTTGGCTTTGGGATGGGTTCTGGTGTTGCACCTGTTTTTGTTGCAGGCTGTGTTGGCTGGGACAGTACCTTGGTGGTGGTAATGCCTCATCCCACATGGGGGGGGCTGGTTGTGTTTTCCTGCCAGCCACTAGGAAGCTTCTGGTCTCCTTCCCTCCTGGTCCTTTGTACATCTCTAAGAACCCATTGCTGGCATGATCACAATATTTCACTCCTTCATTTGTGGGAGGCTGAGAGCTTTCTCATTTCCATGCTTGGTTGATGATGAGTTTCTCTCTGCTCTGCCACAGACTTTGTTTTCTGTTTCCAGGCTCTTAGTATGATAAATCATTACTTTCCCTTAATGGAATCAATTCAGTGGTGATATTCTGTGCTCTTGCTCTAAGCTTTCAGTGGCTTTTTGCTGAGAGACTGACATAATTTTCATTGAAATGAGCTTGTGTGGTGATGCAGATGGGTGGGGAGGAGGGGACTCGAAGATGCTGTGGTAAATTTGCTGCTGGAAAAACAGCTGTTCCTGCCCTGATCTGCTGCCACTGAAACAATGACAAAAATCAATTGCAAGAGCTTAAACTTTGAACTTGATCCCCAGTGTTGTGGACTGGCCTTTGGGATTGGGGTGTGGAGGGGAAAATTGAAACATTCCTATATCAGTTTTTAAGCTCAGTTAGAGTGTGGTGCTAATAATGCCAGAGTTGTGGATTTGATCCCTGTATGGGTCATTCACTTAAAGAGTTGGATTCAATAATCCTTGTGGGTTCCTCCAACTCAGAATATTCTGTGATTTACTTTAAAAATAGCCTTTGCAACCTTTTAATGTGTAGTTTCTAATGTCTTAGAGACACAGAAGCAACTGTATGTAGTATTTTAGAGAGGATGGCAGTGCAATTGACACATTTCATGTGTGTCCAGAGGTGCCCACATTTAGGCACTTTTGATACAGATGGTTTTCCTTTTCAGGTGTTCTGAGTGAATCCATTTGAAAGATGTAATTGTGCTTCTAAAACAGGTTAAATGCTCGAGTGCTGAGGACAAGTGGGATGTAGGGTGTTACGTTTTAACCCCAGTTAGCAGCTAATCCCCACCCAGCCCCTCACTCACCCCAAGTGGGATGGGGAAGAGAATCAGAAGACTAAAAGTGAGAAAACTTGTGGGTTGAGATAAAAACAATTGATCAGGTAAAGCAAAATATGGAATTCATTCACCACTTCCATGGGCAGGCAAGTGTTCAGCCATCCCCAGGACAGCAGGACTCCATCACATGTGATGATGACTTGGGAGGACAAATGCCAGCACTGTGAATGCCCTCCCTTTCTCCCTCTTTCCCCAGTTTTATTTGCTGAGCATGGTTGGAGTATCCCTTGGGTCAGTTGGGCTCAGCTGTCCTGGTTGTCCCTTCCCAACTCCTTGTCCCTCAGCCTCCTCTCTTGGGGTGGGGAGAGAAGCAGAAAAGGCCTTGGCTCTGTGTAAGCACTGCTCAGCAGCAACTAAAGCATCCCTGAATTATCAGCTCTGTTACCAGCACAAATGTGGAACAGCCCTATAGGAGATACTGGATAAAAAATAATTCTATCCCAATCAAAAGCAGCAGAATGGGAAAATTGCTTTTCTTACCTTCTTATTCCATGTTGTTGTTGTAGTGCTAACCCTGGGTGGATGGGAGTGGGGAGTCAGAAGGAGAGGGAATCTTTGAACCTCTATATGATTTAGGAGGCAAGAAAGGTAATCTGAAAAGATTCTGACAGTATTATCTACCTTCTTTGTCTTGAATCTCAGCAACTTCATTTTCCCCCTTACAACCCTTTTACCTGGAACAGGGCTTTAAATGTACCAGCACTTCTGAAGGCTGGCTATTGCTCGAGGGGCAGGCAAAGGCAAGGCTTGGAAACTACAAGACTGACATTTTAATCCTTGTGCTTAAAGATTGAACAACAACCTAAAAAAACCAAAATCTTGAGGAGCCCAAATCCTGTTGCCTGTCTTGTTCTGAGCCTCCATGCTTTATCCACTAAGCACCACAGGCTTTGAATGCTGAGGGGAGAGCAGCCTCTGGAGCGAGTTAAACCCACTTTTACACTCATGATCTTTTTTTTTTAATGTGGGCACATCTGCAGTGATCCATTTGTGAAGCTGTTAACTCGGGGAGCAGTGGAGCAGCCAAGTGAGGAGCAGCCTGTGGCTTGTCCTTGGGCTGACATGGCCTCTGCACTGCTCGAGGACAAATCCTGCCTTGCAAACCTGATGGGGTTAGCTCTGTGCAGGAGGAGGCTATGAAGAGTTAAGGATTTTGTTTTGGATCTCCAAGGCACGATGGAAGCCAAGTTCTTAAAAAAGTAGTTTAATTTGTTGCCATTACATTTGCCAGACATATGACCTCACTAAACTTTCAGCAAGGGTTCTTTGTGCCGAGATTGGCCCCTGGGGAGCCCGGTGCTGCTGCAAATGGCTTTTTGGCTGCTGTGAGTATGGAGCATGTTAAACATAACCGTGATCTATGAAAAAGTAAGAATCTTCAAGCACTGCCCACTTTCCTTCCTGTCTGGGAGCTGGAGTTGGACAGATACAACAGCAGAGCTCATTACTGAATAGGCAGAAAGAGCGGAGCACTGTGGTACTGACTCTCCTGGCCGGGAATGCATTGGCCAGGAGCATCCTCTGCCCACAGCTCAGCACTGGACATGAGTCCCGCCAGCTAACCAGGATATAAAATCCAACTATGATCTAAGTAGCTGGGCTAAAACTAGCCAGCCTTGTGGTACAAATCACTTAGGATATAACCGCTTTAAAGAGCTGCTTTTGAACGGAATGTTTTTTGATACACGAGTGAGTAGGAGGGGAGGGAAGCGAATCGTTTTACAATGGTTTGTCACTCTGACGTGAGAGCAGGGCTGTGTTTCTTCTCTTGCTTTTAGAAATGGTTGGTTTGCAAGTGCTTCTCAAGTGGCAGGACCTGATCACCTGGAGTTTTTGAAAGGAAATAAGCTGGGAAAGAAGATTCTCCTCTGTCTATTTGACCTGGATTAGTGTGCTGTAGGAAGTTTTACATGTGTCTCAGGGAAAGCTGGGATTTGTAGCTCTACAACAGAGCTGTCACTGCAGGCAGACATCACTCTTCAGTGCCCCTGTTCCCTGTTCTTCTTGTCAGGGAAGATATCTATAAATTACTTCCTCTGTTGAAGTACAGGTTCTATGAAAGAAGAGCTTGTCAGAGATTTGAATGTGGGCTGTCAGTGAAAAGAGTGATGGGCTTGCAGGGCACAGGTCTCTGGCATCCCTTCCTTTCTCCCTGTCTCCTTGTAGCACAGCAGCCAGTGCTGCTGGTAAAGGTGTGCTGAGGGTCCGTGCTGCACTGCACAAGTGGTGGCTGTTGCCTCAGGTAGAGTTTGAAGTTACCTGGTTTCAGTTCTCAGCAAAGGTGAGGGTACATGGTTAAAGCAGCAAGTTAGGAGAGGGTGCTGTGGGGTGATTCTGGTGGGGGATGAGCATTGTGAACACCTGGACGTGTTCTGGCAGAGGGTCATTTTCTGCTTAGCTGCAGCTGAGACAGGCCAGGTGACCACTGCTCCAGTCCAGGAATTTGCCATCTGCAAGGAAGTCTTTCCCCAGTGACCACCTTTAGATTTCTTTATACTCACTCCAGCCCTTCCTCCCTGATAATGCAATACAGCTGGAAACACACCATTCTGTTGTCACAAAAATGCTAGGCTTGAATCAGTGCTGTGACCCAGTGCCAAAAAGCTGTCACCCCTGTTCTCCCTCACTGTTTCTGCTCCCTGCAGGCACCTTCCATGCAGCTAATAACTCACTGCTGCCTTCCAGACACTAGGCAAGCTGAGGATACAGTGGTGCTCTGTGTGGCACAAGGATTTTTCTGCAAATTTCCTGTGGGGAATGCTACTGTGGCTGATCCTGCTTACTGCGAGAGCTTGTGGCTGTGTGGAGCATGTGCCACTGGTGGTAGCTGTTCTTGCAGCTGGTGTCTGAAAGGGTTAAGCTGAGCAGCTGCCTGGATGGAGCTCCTGCATGGCCTCGCTTCCCTCTGGGTGGCTGCTCCTGGCAGTGATTCCCTCCTCACGTTTTCACAGCCAGAGCTGAGCTTTGGTGTGCAGATCTTCCCACTGCAGGAAGGACTTCTGCCTGTTTCAGCTGAAATGAGCACCTTGGAGTGTGCTGGGGCCACAAGATCCTCCTGAGAGCATGGTATGGGCAGGGGACGAGGGGGCCACTGCTGTTCCCCTTGTGTGAATCCACTCTGTAGATGCTGTAGCAGCCACAAAGGCTCTGCCTGTCTCCTGTTACACCTGGTCCATGTGGTGAAGCAGGTGCCTTGTGCTGACCAGGGTTAACCGAGATGGTTTTCATCCTGTGAAAGCCTAGGAATATCCTTTTCCTTTTGCTCTTCTAGGCTGTGGTTGCTTCAGAAGACACTGTTCTTTTCATCCTGGGAGCAGTAGGTGTTGATTTCTGGGTTAGAGTCTTCTGATGCAGGCCTCTGGCTGGGAAAGTTTCTCATTGCATGTGGGGTTCCCTAGTCCGGGAGCTTTTCACAGGAGTTAGGGAGGAAGATTTTGGCTTTAGACACTTGTCCCCTGTGGACAGTCAGTAGAACCAGGAGGTAGCTGTGGTGTTGCAGAAACTGCTGAGTGCTCCTGGAGTGAAAAAGGCCGGCTTCAAGGCTCATGTTTGTGAAGCAAGATCCCCAAGGTGACCTGTTTGACTCTGGCCCTATCTATGTGCTGTTAAGTTAATTAACAAATAACTCTAATGCCACTTGATCTCCTGCTTAAAGATCAATGCTCACCTGCTGGGCTGCTTTTTCTTCGTAGCTCCTGTTTGTTTCTTAAGGGAGAGATTATTTGACCTGTGTATTTGTGTGATGTGTTTCTTTCTTTTACTCTATTATTTATGAAATCAATAGGTCTTAAAAAGGAACTCTTACCACAAAGTGTCTGGAGCAAGGTGTGCTGAGGAGAAAGTGAAAACCTGCCTGCTGGCACAGCCTTTCCCATCCGCCTTTGCTGGAGAGAAGAGGAGCTCACCTGAGCACAAAGGGGTGGATTGTCCATGAAAACGCCTTAACAGCAGCTCAGGTGATGGGGGCAGAAGCAGAAATTCTTGCCTGAGTACCTGCAGGTCACACAGTGAAGCAGGGTGGGGGGTGGGAGGTATGGTCCCCGCTCTGTGCTGCAGAGAATGCTGAAAATTCTTGGGATACATTTGAGAGCTGTTTGTGGTGTTGAGCAGGCTCAGAGTGCTCTGGAGACATTGCAGTTGTGGTGAGGGAAAGAAACAAAGCTGAGCAAGTTTCTGTGTCTGGTCCCTTTTCCCAGCCTTTGACAGCAATGGGCCTGTTGGTTTCCCTGTTTCCTGTGCTCCCTCCCCGTGGGTCAGCAGTGCATTTTGGAGGTTATGTTCTTTGCTGCAATTCCCTCACTCTGCCTCTCTTCACTGTGTGCTGCCTTCATTGCCAGCTCTCACAGGAGAAGTGAAGATGAAAGAGAGCAGAGATGATTATATTTAATAGCAATGAAAATCGGTGTGGTGATTGAGGGGCTGTTTTCCTTCCTGCTCTCCCATCTATTGAAGTTGGGAGGCAGCTTTGAAATCTCACGTGGTCATTTGGCCAGCCCTCTACCAAGCTCCACACAGGGGAGGGGAAAGCCAGGTTGCATCTGTGTTGTCTGGATTTTCCAGCCTGGCCCAGGTAGACAGGAAAGTCTTTTTCTCCCCTCACTTAAATAAAAAGCCCCTTTGCCCCTTCTGCCAAGTGCCTCTGCCCTAGCCCCAGCGGGTTGGCTCACCTGCCTTTTGGATGCAAATGCACGCTGATTTACAAGTTGGGAAAGGAGCAGCAGAAAGCTAATGAAAGTCAGCTGAAGTCCTCTTTCCTTAATCCACCCCAGCAGTTCACAGTCTGGATCAAAGAGCTGCGGGATCAGCTGCCACTCATCCTGCAACAAGCTGCTCTGGCCCTGTCCTGGGAGCCCGGGCTCTGGGGGAAGTTGCTGCAGGTGGAGAGGTGCTGAAATGCCAAATGATAAATCTCCAGCAGACACTGTGAAGGTTTTCCCTGTCTTCGAGACTGGCATGAAATGGATGCTGTGGTATCTCAGGTGTTCAGAGAGCTCAAGACTGAGTGAGTGACAAAGGGACTGTGACTCCCATGGCTGGAGCCAGTGTGTCTGTCTGTCTGCAGTGAATGGCAAGGCAGTGCAGCCACCAAGCCCAGGGGCAAGAGCATGCTGTGGCTTTGGCAGAAACCTCTTTAAAAGCGTGCCTGTAATTCTTATCCCAGCATTTATTTAATGTCTTGGGACCCCTTCTTACCCTTCATCAGCTTCCCACCACCCTGCACCAAATGCTGCTCACTGTGAGCGTCTTTCCAGCCTCTGCAGCCAGAGTGCAGGATTTGGCAGTGAACCGAATTATTCCTGATGTGTGGCATACTTCCCTCTCCTGTGGCTACCTGTAACCTGCCTCCATCCTCCTGAAACCCTCCTGCCTGCACAGACTAGTGAGATTTCCTGCCCACCAGGGAGATGCTGGATCTGGCTCCACCTCCTCCCCAGGTATTTCTGCTTTTCGATTTTTGCTTGTCTCTACTTTCCTGTAGCCTCTCAAGAAGCCTGGCCTGACTGAGAACTGCGTGCAGCATGTTTCCCATCCCACCCTGGCAGTCATGGGCTTCTGCAGGCTCTACACCTGGGTTGGTGGGTTTTGCAAAACCCCTTTCTAAAGGATTTCAGGGCCAGTCCTGTAAGACAACACAGGGCTGGAGGGAAACGCATGTACCACTTGTGTGTGATGGTATGTGTGTGAGTCAAATTACATCCAAGAGTCCTGGGCAGTGCTGGAAACAGTCCTTTTTTCTAGCTGATAATCCTTCCTGGAGTCCCACCACATCCCTGCTGGAAGGTTTCTCTGCTCTCCTGTCTGGTGGAAGCTGTCACATAGGTGGGATGTCTCATAATCCCAGCATTGCACAGACATCTTTGGGATCTTTGATGGAGACCTGTGAGATAGGAGGGGTCATACTCTGACCACTCTTCATGGACAGGGATCCTGACTCACTGGAAGGTGGAGTGACTTGTTTCAGACTGTGGCACTTGCCTGCAGGTGGTTGTGCTGTGGCCTCCAGCTGGGACGTGGCAAGGCAGGTTTGGTTGAAGCTGGCTGGGTGCTGCTGGCAGTGGGAGTGTGGTGTGGCTGGAGCATCCAGCTGCTGTGCCACAGCCTCAGCTGGCTTTGGCAGCCTGTGTGGAGCTCAGCTTTGCAGCTGCAGTGGCTGAGCCAAGATCAGCACCTGTGTTTCTGTTTCTTTTGGCTGTCCCATGGACACTTGTGGCTTTGCCTACTGGAAGGCACCCCAGAGTTTGGGTGCTGGGTAGGGATGTGGTGTTGCAGCGAAAGTTTGGTTTGGCTCTGAACTCCCTGTCCTGAGCTGGAGCTGGTGACTTGACCCTGGAGACCTAGGCCTTCTTCTCCATAGGCAGGGATAGTATTGCTATGGAAGGGGTGGTGTGGAAGTCAAAGCTGAGTGGCACCAGAGTTACTGATGGAAGATCTGCTGGTGTGGAAAGCTACAAGAAAACCCGCTGTGGTGATGTTCTCCCCTCTGTTGTTACAGTCCAGGAGATGGAAATGTCAGTCAGAGGCTGCTGAGGGTAAACCAATCTCTGGAGATTGCAGAACAGCATCTTAAAGACCTGTCCTCACAGTTGCCTGCATCCCTCACCTGTGTCTGTGCTTGGGTGAGGAAATAGCTCATGGCTGTGTTGCAGTGTTTGGTTGGGTGACAGCCCAGGTGCAGAGCTCTGGGTGCTGTTTCATTTCCTGTGCATCTTACGACTCGTCTCTCGAGCGCTTTCTCAAGAGGCTTTCTTGTCTTCCACACCAAACCTCCTCCTTGTTGACTCTTCACAGGATGTTCCTACACTTGAATTTTCTGTCTTACTTCCTCTTTGTCTCCTGAGGGTTTCATGCCTGTTAGGTTCACTGGAGATTTCTGAGAAGGGAGGGATCCTTCTCTCCTTTTTTCTTCCCTCCAGACTGCATCTCTTGATAAAAGGCCATTCTCCCTATTGTTCTGTGCTGAGTGACCAGGAGTGTGTCCCCGCTTCAAGTCCATTTCCTTGGCTTGCCCTGAATATGCTCAGAATTTGCTAATAGGATTTGCAGTTCCTGGCAGCCACATCTCTCCTCAAGCATCAGGTGTGGAACAGACTATCACCACCATTTTGAGACTGGTTTCCCTGGTGGTGGGCTGCAGGTGCAAATCCCAAATTTAAGGTTTCCTTCCCAGCCTCTCACTGCTCTCCCATTGCTCTGATCAGCCAGGACTGGTGGGAATCTGCCACTCCAAGCAGGATGCTGGGATGGGGGCAGGCAGCAGGGTCCTCTGCCATCAGTGCTGTGTGGCTCGGTGGCTTGGCTTGCAGAGAAAGCATCTCCTGTTGTCAGCGTGTGCCATACATGGTGTATTCCTGATAATGTGCAGTGTGAGCTCACCTCTCAAACCTGACCCACGGAGCTTGTGCTGGATGGGAGCTTGGAGCTGTGCTGGATGGGATCTGCCTGGTTGGTTGTGTTACACCTGCATTGCACAAAATGGGTTGCTCAGGCAGCGTTACATCTTTCTCTAAAGTATTTGGGGTGATAGCTGCACTTTCACCATTGCCCAGGGTGGCTCAGGGCACGAGGAGAGGCTGCTGCGATAGGCAGGGGAAGGAGCCAGGAGATGAAGCTCCTGCTGCTTAAGCTGGCTGCTGTGGAGAAGAAGGATTTCAGAAAAAAATCCACACAATTTGGACATGCCCAACACTTCCCCTGAGCTTGTGAGCTTGACCTACCCCCAGGCAGCTCAGTTCCCCCCACCCCCTGCTGCATGGGGCTGTGCAGCTGAAGGAAGCTGGGGAGGTCGTGTCCTCCCCCAGCCACAGGGGAGGATTAGCTCCCTAAACCAGGCCAAGACAATAAGCTGCAGATCAAAGGCAGATGAGGTTGGCCAGGCTGTGTGCACTTCATCTGCCCTTCATCACCCAGCTCTCCTTGGATCCTGCCTGGGGGTCCGTGGGTCACCCAGCAGTGTGGGAACAGTGCTTTGGTGGTCTCTGTGCAGATTGTGGGGACAGATTAGGCTGCATGAGAGGCATAATCAGGAGATTATCATACTTTCTCTTATCTTAAATGCCATCTCTTATCTAAATGCCCTCAGTTGTGCCTTCTGCAACAAAAGCTTACAGGTCTGAGTAGAAATGAGTTTACCAGGTGGTTGCTGTGGCGTGGCTGGGTGAGCAGCAGATGCCTGGCTGTGAAGGGAAGCTTGTGATATCTTGTCTGTGGTGCATGATGCTGGTGGAAAGCCTCTGGGCTAGCTGACTTGGAGTCTCTGTACTGCTCTAGAGAGTGAGGTTTCATGTTGTGGAGCTGAAAATGGCACTCAGGATATGGTGAGTGAAGGCTAAGGAGTGTGGGCCTCCAGCTTCACCCCGGTTTTCTGGAACAGAACATCTGCACTGTTAGGAAACACTTAACTGGTGTAAACTCTTGTTGAAGGAGCTGGGTTTTACTGCAGCAAGAATGTCCTCAGTCCAGGACAGATGCCTGCTCTTCTCAAAGTCCATCCAGTGTTTCTGCACAAGCTCATTTTGTGTGGGCTGTTTCAGAGGTCTGACAGTTATTAAATCTTACAACCCAGGTCAATAAAACTCCTGCTTGGCTCCCAAGCTGAAGGAGTTGATGTCACTGGAAGCAGTGCTGAGTGTGCCGTGGTTATGTACCTTCCATCAGGAACCTAGGTGGGTCTAGAAGAAATGCTGACTGCCTTTTTTGAGGTGCTTGAGAGCTGAGGTAGAGCTGACAGCTCTTGGAAATGTGTCATACCTGTTGCAGGTGTTAAGGAAGTGTTTGAAGTACATGCTGCACACAAAACTGTCCCTCTGCCCAGGACCCAGGTGGGTTGTGAGCCGTGCCAGGATACACAGTCACTGGGCAAGGATGGACAAGTACCTTGGTGGAAATAGTTACACTATTGCATTCTCTGATGAGTTGTCTTTCCTAATTTCCCACTCCAATTTTGACATGTGGGGATAGAAAAACAACTGTGAATATTTTCCCATAAAAAGTGCCTTTGTTTTCCAGCAGACTCCAGATCTGATGGAAATGTTTGGGGGTGGGAGGTATTAATTGCCCTTAGCACAAACTCATTTTGCAATGCAGGTGTAAGGTGTAATGGCACATCCTTTATCATTGCTCTCTTAGAAGTAATTCTGATTTTTCTTTCCTATTACATTGATCCCATAGATGTTTCCATGCTCAGTTGTGTTGTGGAGGAGGAATCAAGCAGCAATTTTCTGGTTTTCATTCATGCTTAGAGACCTCTGGGGTCTTTGAGGGAAAAAAATGACAATTTTCTTTTATGACCAAGAGAAAATTTATTGTCCTGTTTGAAGTTGCTTGTTTCTTATTGCTTAGTTGTTCTTAGTCTTCCAAAAGGACAAGTGCTTATGATTTCCCTGGTGTTGTTGAAATATGATAGACTTCTCCTTGGGTAGCATTGGGGAAAATTTTCTTTACCAAAAGTGGAAATTTTGGGAGTCAATTTAGTGCTTCAGCAGGAGTCATTCTGCAACATCAGCAAATGGCATTTGCTGCCAGCCAGCATCTACTGACTTGCTGTGAGTGAAGTTGGGTGAAAGATGTGGGTGAACAGCAATTCTGCAAAAAAATGTCACTTCCTTTACCCTGAGCCCATCACAGATTTAGCCTGACTTTGGTCAGGGCAGTGCTGGGACTTCTGCTGCTCCCCTGTGCTCAAAGCACTCCCTTGGAATTGCATCCACATGCACCTTCCTCTTGCTTCTGGAAAGATCTGAATCCATTTTACCCAGTTCCTAAATCCTATCATCTAGTTTTATTCAGCATTTTTTCAGTCAAGTAGGAAGCTGCTCAGTTTGTCCTGTGTTGAAGCTCATGAAGATGGGGGCAGATAAACTCTTCAATGATCGAGGCATTAGGACATCAGAGCTAATTTCTAAGGTGTCAGGAAGGAAAAGGCTCTCTAAATCACACACCCTGGCTTGGTAAGCTGTGGCTGTGGTGTTACCTGCTTGGCTAGGGACACCTGCATGCTTCCCCTCTGGCCTTGGATGACAAAATGACTCGTTGATGTTCGTGGTGTCTCCTTCTAGGTGATATGGTCCTTCACCACAAGCCTTGGAGGGCTGCTGTGACCCTTGGGTCCAAGAGGAAATCAAAGAGAATTCAGGAACTTAAGTGCCCCTGGAAAATTCTTGCAAATATTTGCCCTGGACTGAACAGCAAGGGAAAAGTGACCAAATAAATTGGAGACCTCCAGAGCAGAAATGTCTCAAGCACAGCAGCTCTTCAGAGCAACAAAACAATTGAACTGGACTCCCTTTCCTCACACACAGACCTTCCCCTCAGACTCTCCAGGAAATAGACCTGAAGTCTAATTCCAGAGATCTGGGCTGGAGGACCTGGCACTGGGGACAAGTGCAGCATGGATGTTGTCTCCCCTTCTGGGTGTTGAGATGTGATGATGCAGCCCTGTGTAGGTGTGAAATGTCAGCAGTGAATGTTTACCCGGGGTGCCTGACGTGACGTGCAAGGACCTGCCTGTCATTTTGGACCATCTGTTTCTTGCTGTGGAGGTGTCTCTTGCCTTTCCTGGTGTCTTCCTCAGCCTGCTTCTTCTCTTTCCAATCATGGTCCCTTACTGCAGGTGCTGCTCTCTCCCTCTTCCCGGTCTTCCATCCTAAGGCTGCCCTGTAGCCTTCTTCCCACCAACATCCTGGTACTGGGTTTGGATTTTTGGGGTGGATTTGATTCCATGAAGCAGCACCCCTTTTGTGAACTTGTTTTTCCTCATTTAAGTAGTTCTTGCTGTCTCTCCCTCCCCTTGGCGTGGAAGAGACACACTCAGGCTCTGCCTGTCTGACTTGCACTTGCTCAAGCCCTGGGGACTGCAGAGCTTGTCCTGACGTGATCCTGCAGCAGTGGAGAATACCTGTAACACAGAGGAGAGAGATTCATTGCTGGAGTAACCAGGGAAATGGGAAATGCCTGCCTGACTGCCTTAGAGCCCTTATGGTGGCTCTCCCAAAAGACTCTGCTCAGGGAAGAAGCTCCCCTGGTTGTTTCCCCTCCCTATTCAGGGCTTGGCAGCACTGTAGGACAGTGTGTTTGTGCATCTGTGGGTAATTCTTGCCCTGACCCCACAGCAGTGGGTCCCTGGTGCAGGGGGAAGGGGCCACGTGCCCACTGCAGCCTCATGCCCAGTGGGATGTGACTGTAGTCAGTTCTGCCTTGTATTTGGTGTTGGGGAAGGGACCATCCCTTTTTCTCCCACCTCTGAGACAGGAGTTTTGTTCTGCTGCGGGGGTGCCTTTCTCTAAGGGAAAAGGGGAAGACCAGGGAGGACCAATGCCAGAAAGATCTGATCCTGTCATTTCCCTCCCAGCCCTGTGTAGTGCTGGGCACTGTGTGCCCCAGCCACCACCGCAGCTTTTTGCTGGGCACAGGGTGTGCTGTGCCTTGGCATCTCTCCTCTGGCCATACGGTTTCTCCTTGCATTGTGGTTTCTCCTCCCTGGGCAGATGATGAATGAAGGAGAGCATTTCCTGGGACTTCTCTCCTGGGTAGGCCTCTATGGTGCCATGTTTATTTTGCAGCATTGATGTGTTGTGCACTTTTCTCTCTGGCTGATTCAAGCAAACACACACAAATAACTCTGCTTTTATCTGCCCAGGTCCAGACCCTGCTCAAAGCCTCCTCTTGGCATGACTCACTCCTGGGCAATCCCTGGAGAAAATAGATGTGGTAATTCAATTGCAGATGCCATCCTTTTCTCACGGCCCTGTGGTCAGCTGGCTTTGTCAGGTGTGCTCCAGGTGGCTGACAGGAGAGCAAGGTGCTCTGAGCAGGAGCCTTGCATCAGCCAAGTGTCTTTTCCTGCCTCTCCTGCCTGCTCCAGCCCTCCCAGAGGCATCCTGCTGGTTGGGAGGGTACTTGTCCCACAGCCACTTTGGGACACTTTCTGTCAGCTGTAACACTTGGGCTCTGGTAGAGGTGTTGGTGTAAACTGGGTTCTTGATCCATTGAGTAATTCATATGAAGTAATTCATTAAAATGTGCACTGTCACTTTTGTTGATGTCCTGGCCTTTGCTGGTTTCTGTGTGGGTAAATTTTGTTTGCTGAAAATGTTGTTGTTTTTACAGAATGCCTTTTTTTATCATCTTGTTTTCCTTTCTCCTGTTTTGCCTTTCTGTGTCCTCCTTTTTAATCCTAAAGTAAAACCTCATCATAAACTAGAATCCATATTTTAGGAAAAACAACACATAAAATTGAAGGGGGAAGCTGGAATCCAATTTGATGAATAATAAATAATCCTGGACTCAGAAAAGCCTCAGCAATTTTTCTCAAAGCATCCAGTACATTACTGGCTTGATTGGCTGCTGTAAACATTGGCCAGGTTCTTTCAACCCTTGGGAAGGTAAATGAGAGGCCATTGCCAGGTTTGGTTGGTGCTGCATGTCTGGGATGATGAAAGGGCCAGAGAAAGGGGCAGATGTGTAACTGTGAGCAGGGAGCCCAGCCCCAGTGTGGGCTGGCAGCTTGGGGTGCAGCACAGAGCCCTGTGCTTGATGTGGGATCTCCCTTTGCCACGGCTCCAGCACCAGCCCGGGCAAGAATTCATGCTGGCTCCATCCAGCGTGGCAGGGTGCTGGCTCCATCCAGCGTGGCAGGGTGCTGGCTCCATCCAGTGTGGCAGGGTGCTGGCTCCAGTGTGGCAGGGTGCTGGAAGCCTTCCTGCCCACCTCGGTGACAGGCACTGGGTGCACCCTGACATTTCCATGCTGTTTGAGGCTGAGGGGTTTGGAGCGCTGACACTCCCCACACAGCCTGGGGTGATGGAGCAGTTGAACATCAGTGGGCAGCTTGGTGCTGTGATGTCCTTCTTTCCTTCCTAGGGCCTTAGAGGAGCACTTTTGCTTCATCAAGACCTACTTGTGACAGCTGGAGCTTTTTCCTCTCTCTGTCTTCAGTGAATCAAGTTTTTATTCTGCTTTCCTTCACAATCTGCGTCATCATAGGGCCATAGAATGGTTTGGGTTGGCATGGGCCTTAAAGATCATTGAATTCCACTTCCATGCCTTGGAGATGAGCTTTTCTAGATGACACTTTTCACTAGATGAGCTTGCTCAAAGCCCCTATGCAATCCGGCCTTTGAACATGGAGCCCTTTCCGCTTGACATGCTGGTAACTCCTAAACTCACAGGACCTGTCTGCATCTCATCTTTCCATGCTTACAAAGCCCTTGCTGTTGTTTAGCTCCAGGACAGCTGTCCTCTGTCCTGCTCCCTGGGGCAGCTTGCTGCAGGATTGAGTGTGGTCCTTTCTGGCACAGCCTGAGCCTTGGATTTGGACGTGTCCCCAGCCCTGCCTAGCACAGGGCTTGAGCACAGACCTGAAGAAGGAGGTAAGCAGAGCCTTTGTGTGCCTGACTGGAAGCATCTCCTGTTTCCAGCAGCAATTGTGAGGGATGCCAAGAGCTTAGAAGAAGACTCAGGGGCATGCGTAGACCCATCCTTCCCTGGCAGGCAGCCCTTGGCAAGCCATGGTTTAAACTCTGCTTCCCCTGGCAAAGATGGTTTCCATCATGCTTTAGAGAGGATGGCTTCTCCAGGAATTTATAGCCTCTGTTATTATCACAACTTAAGCTTGTTCTCTGGGCTCTGTGGAAATAGCCCCATCACCCAGGCTGCTGTTCTTGTCCTGAGGGGCTGCACCTTGCAGGTTCAAGCCCGAGGAGGGTGCATCAGGCAGGGCTATGCTTTTCACTGCAAGGACTTTCTGTCTTCTTGTGGTGGCCCATGCCACACCTGCACAGGGCTGACTTGACTGGCCAAATGATTGATGAGACCAAGCCCTTGAGCACAGTTACCTGAAGAACAAGGTACATTTGGAGATGTTTTTCCCTTGGCTTTAAAACTTTCTGGTGGAGCTAATGACAAAGCAAGAGCTGCATTGCTACCACCATGAGCATCAAGTGGTCTCCAGTGGTCTCTGGTGTACTTACCCTTGGTGCTACCCTGAGTTTCCTGGTCTGAGGGGGTTTCACTGCTGTTGGTTGGGGGATTTTTTAGCAAGTTGGCCAAGGGGGATTCTCCAGCAGCACTGCCTCGAGGATCCTGGCTGTGGTCCCTGCCTGTGCTGGCCGTGCTGCAGTCGGATCCAGTAGCATCGTGTCCATTTCCATGGCAACAGCACGTGCATGACCATAATAAAGTCAGATTACAGCTCCGTCCCTGTGTGTGTGGGCAGGAAAGGAGTTTTCTGAGGTAAGAGCTCAAATGACTTGCAAAGGAGCATTTTGGCTGGGTAAAGGCAGACTTTCCAGTGGCTAGGGAGGCTGTTTGTGCAATGCTGGAAATGCTAATGAAGATTGAGTGAATTTGCTGGGATTTTTTTTTGCTCTGCCAAGCAGATTTCATGTACATGTGTAGTAGGAGCTAAATTTAAGGGGTGATTGTCCAGAAAGGGCTACAGAACAGGTCTCTGAAGCCTGCTTGTCCCACAGGGTAATAACATGGGCTGTGTATTTTCTCAGAAGTGGCTTTAATGCTGTGGAATTCAGTCTCAGCTTGGAGCCTGCTGCTGGGATGGCTGTTTGTCATGGGCTGAATGCCAACAGCCAGGCTGTGGGGAGAGCTCACACACAGCCCTTGAATTTAATCTCTGAAGAGCAGGAGCTGGACAGGACTCTCTGCTTGGCCAGTGATGAAGATTACCTCCTCTGGAGATGTGGTGTAGTCCAAAGGGGTCCATTTGGTACCTCTGGAAGCCTCTTCCACGTGAGGCCACGATAGGACTGTTGGTAGGTCGCTGGTGTTGGTTGATGTTGTTGGGGCTGTTGGTTGGTTGCTCTCCAGCATTGTCAGCACCGTGGCTGAGTTGGCATGGATCTGAAATGATGAGTCCTTTGACCCCAGCAGTTCCAGCACTTTGGTTAAAAAAACAGGAACCCTTTTCATGTGGTCAAACCTGGCTTTCCTTGTCCAGTTCAACTACAATTAGGAAAGTGAGATTCCTGGGTGGGCTCAGGAGTGTGATTTCTACTTCAGTATCGAGCCATACACAAGAACAACAGGATTTAGGCACCACACGGGTTTTGGAGGACCAGGCATCTGAGCTGTCTCAGATGGGGATCCTCAGCTGTGCTGGGGACACTGGTGTGGGAAGGACACCAAGGACCCTTGCTGCATTCTGAGAGTGCCAGTGGTATCTTGGTGAGGTTTCTGAGGTGGCTCCTCACTTAGTCTCATGGGGTAACATCAAAGGCGGCTGCCAGGGGAAACAGAGACCAAGGTAATACCTCATCATGGGAGAGCCTTGAAATCCCTGGCCGAGGGAAACCTGCCTGATTGGCTCCAGTGGGGCTGGCAGAGCTGGCTCTTCTCAGCACAGTGTGTGGGGCCAAGCTGGCCCTTCCCTGGGCTGTGTGACAACTGTGCATGCATGGGACTGTTGGACACTGCCCTGGTGGCTGCTTACAACAGAAAAGAGGGCAGTGCTGGGGCAGGTATTGCAGCCCCAAGAAGCTCCCAGAAGGTTCTAGGAAGGGTTTTGGTTGTGGGTTAAAAAAGGTCGGCCCCAGGTACTGTCAAATGTCACAGAAGTTCAGTACCACAAACATCCTGTGGTTTTGTGTTTCCCCTTCCTATCCCTGCCACGGCCTCTGCTGAGTCCCCCGGGATGTGGCTGTGAGCTGACAGTGTGTTCTGGAGGTGGCACCCGGGTAGCACCCACTGACTCACCCACGGGGTGTGAAAACCAGGGGCTGGCTTTAGCACCAGCCCTGCCAGAGGGATCTCAGCAGTTTCAAAGCATCCTCGCTGCTCAGCCCAGCTTGGCTCGCTTTCAGCAGCCTTTTGCTTGAGCACCAAATTCCTCCCTGGGAAGTGCAATATTCATGAAGGAGACACGTTAATTAGCAAGCTGTCTGCTCCCTGCTTTGGCATGTGAGTAGGTGGTGTTACCTCTGGAATTAGGTTGAAATCCGTTTGGTATTTAGGTGCATTTGATTTGCAAGAGCTTGTAGGCCCCTTAAAGAGCACCTCTAGAGCACGTTGAGCTACACACAACTTTCATGTGACATGTTTTCTTTCTGTCACTCTGGGACATGCAAGGACACCTCATTCCCAAGCCGGTGACCCCTGGCCATCTGAACAAACTGTGGGCAGCTGACTGCCAGCATTCAGGACACATCCAGTCATTCCTGAGTGCATCCTCTCTTGCTGGCAGAGCAGCCAGCAGGCCAAGAGATCTGTGATTATCTCAGACTTGGTCATGGAAGTTGCTCAGAGGAAGCTGATTCTCAAATTGCGCCGTGTTTGGAAGTCAAATGAGCAAACCCCAGCCATGCAGCTTCAGAGCAGCTGTGTGTGGCATAGCTGCTGTCCCCAGCCTGGAGAAATGTTACTGTCTCTGGTTGACAGTTTTGAGCCCCAAAGGGGTTGTGTTGCAGCCTCTTATTGAACCCCAATGGCATGGAAAGGAACACAAAATGGTAAAAACACCATCAAACCAAATTAATTTCAAATCAATTCCTGGCTATTGCCACCACCATCACTGTTCCAGTGCTAGTATATTGTCTTCAAGTATCAGTAAGTTTTGGCAGCTTCTTTTGGGCATGAGAAGCCAGAATCTGTGGAATTGAGCTTTTTCCCCACTGAATCTTTTTAAGATATCTCCCTGTTCTGCTGAATTCTAGGAGTAAGAAGGTAGAAAGTGAAGATGCTAAAAAAGACAAAAAATTTTGCTTGTGTTGTAATTGAGAAATCAGATTTTCTTTCCTTTTGTAAATGATTTTCAGTGGTTTCAATATTTTCTTTTGCTTTCTGACATAGCAAAAAAAATGACAGGAAAAAATGGAATAAGTCATTAAAAGACCAAATGTTTTTAATTTTCTGGTCAAGCTCTTAAGAACTTTAAGAAGTGGCTCATGCTAGTTTTTGGAAAAAGGCAGAGAAATTCCAGTTTCTGCCTGTCATTTTTTCCCCCCCACTTGAAATAATTCATCCAGTCCTAAATTAAAACATTTGATTTGGAAACTGGGGCAGAAGGTGAGTGTTGGTGGGTGTGTTGGCAGGGGCATTCTGAGCAGAGAAAAGCTTTTGGAAGGGCAGGATGCAGCCCCAGCACTGCAGGGTGAGCTATACTGGGACTGTCTTTGGGTAAAACCATGGCGGGTGCTGCTGGGGTGGACGAGGAGGTGAAGACGCCAGCCCAGAAAATCTTTAAATACTTCCAACACAGGAGCTCAGCCCCCACTCCTGTTAATTTGGGAGCTACTCCCAGCTGCTCTCTGCCTCTGAGGGATGCCCGGCTCCTGGGTCAGCAGCCTGGGCACCCAGCACCCCCCAGGACAGCTCCTGCCCTCTCTGCCTGGGTGTTGTGCTGAACACCGAAGAGGGTGGAGGAGAAACCCTTTCTGCAGAGAGGGGCGAGTGCCTCCTTTCCTGTTGGAGCCCCTCTGGAAGGTGTTCATCACTAATGCCTTGTTTCTCTCATTTAAATGAAGGTTTCTGCTCCCACATGCATTCCTGCTCTGGACCACGTGAGTCTCTGCTCCAGGCTCCTGTCCTGGGGGTGGACAGAGGCTTTGCTGAGCCCATGGACTCCTGGTTATCCACAGCATGAGGGTGCTGCCAAGCCAGGTTCAATACAGACCGAGCTGGCTGAGTTGTTTCCTTCCTGCTTTCCCTGAGCCTTTTCCCAGCAGTGTCACCCAGCTCGCTGAACAGGAGTCCTGGGGGCTGCTGCTCCATGGCAGTGCCCTCTTTTGGGTGCGCCCAGCTGCGCTCTGTGAGCAGCCAGCCTTCCTTTTGGGTGCTTCTGGAAGCAAACCCTGCGGCAGGGCACCGCTGCTGTGCCTGCCGTGCCCCTCTGATGATGCCAGGGAGGAGAAGGCTGTTGGGAGAGAATGACTTCACAGAGCCACTCTGGGAACTGGTCACCCCTCCTCTCAGTGAGGGCTGCTGGAAGGGAGCCCAGGAGAGCCCTGCCAAGGATGTTTTCATCCTCATCCCCCAATGCAGGCAGTGTTTGCAAACGCTGAGGTGATGCTGCTCCACCAGGGGCCAGCCAGGGATGATAATGTAGCTTTGGGTGGCTCTGCTCAAAGGCCCAAGAGCCCCAAGGTGTGTTTTGGCTTGTGGGTCGCAGTGGTGGGTTTGGATGGCCCTGGAGGAGGCGACAGGAGGGCACTGGCTGTTTGGCTATGAGCCCAGGATGGCAGTTACTGAACCCCACAGTCCTGTGAGGTGAGGATTTCCCCATTTACAGTCATAGTGATGTTCTCCAGCTGCACCTGAAGCACAAGGCGGGGAATGTCCTAATGCAGCACAACATTCATGGGCTGAATTGATTGCTGGTGAAAAAAACCCAAGCCTCAGTATGCTGTGAGATATCCCTGCATCCCACCATAACCTCAGAAGAGCATTGCAGAAACACTCCAGTCCTGCTGCAAGGGCTGCATGTGGCCAGAGTCCATCCACTGTGTATTGTCCAGGAGGGACTCTTTTTGCTTTGGCAAGAGTGAGAAGCAGGTTCATTGAAAAGATCTCCATTGGAGTGCCAAAAATGCTTTAAAATGGTCTGTTTTGCATTGAGAAGGTGTAGAAATGCAGAATGGATGGTTCTTGTAAGCTGCCCCACCTGAAACACCAAAGGATGGAAGTAATTAATGAATTAATTTCCCTGTCCCCATTGGAAAGGAGCTGGCCACGGCCCTGGGAAGTGGTTGATGGGGATGTGGAAGGCAGCTGCCTCCCTTGCTTTGATCCAAACCAGTGTGAGCACCTGTCCAGAAATGTGGGGTCATGCTGGCATCTTGCAGTGCCAGAGCCTGAGATGAGCCATAGCTTCTCTTTGAAGTCAGGAACAACAATCTCTGAAAATAATATTAATTAAACACAAGCAAAACAAAAATCAGGACCTACTCCTCTCCACTCCCCCACTGGGAAGATATGACAAAGCCTTTCCTGTGTTTGGGTTGGTGCTCAAAAAAGAGGAGGGAAGATTTCTAGCAGCCTATCTCCTTGGTAATGGGCCCATTTCAATCCTGTGGTTAATTATATTAAATAATTATGGTATTTAGCTCTCTTACAGGGTGTGAAAAGGCACAGGGTGTGATGGCAAGTACCAGACAGAGCAGTGAGGGGAGGTGCAGCCCATGCCCAGCCTCAGCACTCTGTGCCAGCCCCTCTCCCAGTGCTGGTGAGTTCCGAGGTGCCCAGGCTCATGTGGGCTGCGCGTGGAGCATCGGGAGCAGGGGGTGATGCAGAGAGAACATCCAGAGCACTCTGGAAGCTCTGGGAGGCCAGGAGCTGTTCCTTCTTGCTGTGTAATGAGACACTGCCACACCTGTGCAAATTTCCCCATAGCCTGGGGCTTGGGTGGAAACGTGTGGGATCATTAAATCAAACTACTTAGGAGCTACTTGAAGATGGAAGGTATGAAATCCACATATGAAATGGTGGTCATGTCTAGGCCATCCCCCGAGCTCCTGACCAGTGCCTCTGGCTCTTGGCCGCTGCCCCTGAGGGACAGGCAGAGCTGGCTCGTGCAGAAAGCCCAGCTGAGCTTCTGCTCCATGGTGCAGAGCGTTTGGGGCTTGCCTGGCAAGGCCAGGATGTCCCCTGGCATGAGGAGCCAGCCAGCAAGCTCAGCTGGTGCCTGTAAGGACAGGACCTAAGGGAGACAGAGGAAGGGGTGTGTGGATCTGGGATGCAGAGCTGGTTTTGCTTTGTCTGGGGCATGGTTCATGCCACTTTCAGAAAGGTTCTGCTTAACTCCTCTGCATTTGTGCTTCCTCCTTCCCCTGGACTGGGATCTCAAGTAACTGGGAATGAAGCTGGGAGGGAGAAAAAGGCTTTTGGTTTGAAAGGCCTTGTGTGTTTGGGAGCTTCCTTAGGGCTTTGCTGCACACACCCCAGAAGAGAGCTCCAAGCAGCTCCCTGCTTATGTGCATCCCTGGGGAATTCTGTCTTCCTCCCCCACCTTCCCTTCCCAGGATATTAATTCCTGGGAGCTGGGGCTGTGCTCTGGAGTCGACTAATGCACCATCTTTTCCTTTGGTAGTCAAGACTGCAGGGTAGCAAGCTGATCCCACACCACATCTTCATTCTACAGCTCAGTGATGTATCTCACCTCTGGGCAAGGGGGTGGATCAGAACATGGAAGCCACATTTTTCCCTTGGAGACTTGTGCAGAGCTGGAGCAGCTCCAAGCACAGCTCCCAGGCTTGCTGCCTGCTCCATGCCAAGCTGCAGTGGTACAGGGGCTGATGGGGATCCAGGTTTTGGCTGGAGGAGCAGCAGTTCTGGTATGAGCAAAGAAGATGCAGCCAAGTTGTTTTCCTCCTGTTCCACTGCATGTTGCCTTCCACACGTGTGCAGTGTGAGGGGTGTTTTCCCCTCCCTGTGCATGACACCAGGTTGGTCTGTAAATCCCTGTAAGTCCTCTGCATGGGGACAAATGCAAATGCTCCATCAGCCATGGCCTCCCCAGGTGACATTCAGCACGTGCTTCCCTGTGCTCCGACTGCCTCCCTGCAGCCTCAGCTCAGAAGCACCACTGAGGCTTTAGCATCTGCTCTCTTCAGCTTTGCAGCCCTGAGGTGTACATTGCCTTCATCACGTGTTATGTGCTGCTGACTGGGATGTGCCCAAATATTGAGTAACTTCCCAAGCTGCCGAACTGCAACCAATGGGACCTAGGGCTGTTTCTTCCCATTTGGGTCATGAAGAGAATTTGGATAGGTAATTAGAAGAGGTGCTGCCCTCCCCAAACAGCTGGTGGGAGAGGCAACTGCCAGGAGAGAATTGGGTTGGAGGTTTGCTTGAAGACAGAAAAAGTGAAATTCTACTGGAGATGTCACACTGGGTCTGAAGATACCTTAAGTATTTTGGAGAGGACCAAGACTGATGCTAGATGGTAGTAAATTGCTATCAGAGGGAACATTTGAGAACCAAAACCCCAACTCTAGAGCTTGATTTTGGGTTCCTCTTTCTTAGAGGAGGAACCTGGGACTTGAGAATGTGGGACCTGCCTCTCCCAACAGCGTGAATTACACACCTGCTGTATCCCTCTTCCATAAGCAGCCTTGGGCAGCTCCCATTAGATCCCTTTAAACCCAGCCCTGCTTGACCTTTGTGTCCAGTTGAACAGCATGACCCAATCCTTGCCCATGGGGAAGCCTTGTTTGATTGTGGAGGTAGTAAGCTGATTCGAACACAAGAGCTGATAGTTTCAAGTAACTGAAACTTAACCTCGCTGCATAAAGCGCCATTGTCCTGCCACAGAAATCCTCTGTCCGGGAGAGCACAGCTGCAGGGGAAATAAATGCTCGTCTTTTTTTCCTTTTTCTTTCTCTTTTAGCTGTTTGTTTGTTTAAAGCCAGGGCCCTGGGGTCGGTTTGCTCTCGTTGGCTGCGGCGGGGCGGTGGTGGGATGTGGGTGTGAGCTCTGCCCAGGGGGCTGGGGCTCCCTGAGTGACTGCGGGGCAAATTCCCTGTAATCCAGGGAATTAAACCCCAAGCAAAGCCATTGATGGCCATGGGTTTAGTTGAGATCCAGGCCAAATCCTGTTTCCATTGAAGCTAAATGGGAGCTTTAGCTGCTGGTTTCAGAGGGATCAGGGCTAGGAGCTGCTGCCAGGTGTTGAGCACATCTGCCCTACTGACCTCAGCAGGATGGGCTGCCCTGCCCAGGGTTGGGTTCTGGCTTCCTGTGTGCTGCAATGATCTCAGAGTACTTAGGGTGGCAGTGGATGCTTAAGCTGTGCTTTGCCTCCCCTGTACAGGTCCTGATGCCAAAACAACCTTGACAGGTTGACAAGGCCCTGACAACCTTGCTCCACTTGAGCCATCACCAGGCACCAGCTGCTGATTTGTCATTTGCCTTCTCAAAACCATCTCCTGATATGGAAACAGTCCATCACTGCCTGGAACCAGCAGGAACACCAGATCCTGCCAGCATCTGTTTTGGACATCAAGGCAAGTGGGCCTGGGACAGCTTTATCTGGGGTAGAACTTTACTACTGGTGTTGTACTAGAACTGCTGATTGCCTGCTGCTGCCGTGCCGTGAGGCCAGGAGAAGCACTCCCAGACAGGCTGACCTTCCAAGGTGTGTTATAAATGGAGAGAAAACCAGGTATTTTTGAATACATGTATGTGAGTGGTTGTTTTGGACAGAAACTGCTGGTGCTAGGAGCTGCAGGAGCAACCACCTCCATCAGTGCTGCATCTCCAGCTCAGGGCTGGAGAGAGCTGGCTCAGGGCTGTGCTGCCCAACACACAGAACCATGTTGTTCTTCCAGCAGTTCAGACCGTGTGAAGGTAAGAGGCAGAGGGGTTATTTTTGTTTACTTAGTTTTATTTTTTAAAAGCTTCCTATATTTTTTAAATTCCTCGCCCACACAAATCCACGGGGTGAACAAACAAGGTCTTAGTCCAGCTGGTTTTGGGTGCACTTAGAAATCCCCACAGGGAATTTTATCTGGCAGGGCTGGGATCCTCTCTTCCCGGTCACAGCTAACATAAAAACATTTCTACTGATTAGTTGCACTTATTTATTTGTCCAAACACACAGCAGCCCAAGCCTGTATTTGTGTGTGTGTACTCAAATGTCTTCCAAAAGCCACTCCTACCACCCCTGCAAAATAGTTGGAGGGTGACACAAGAGCGATAAACATCTGGCCATGGGAATGCTCTGGAGTGAATGGACTTGTGAATGGGGACCGGTGGCACTGAAGTGGTGGTGATTTCACTCCACATGAGACCGAAATAACCCAGGCTCCGATGGCCCTGTGTCCCAAGGGACAGGCAGTGACCCTGAGCCCCCAGCTCAGGAAAGTCCCTTGCTCAAGGAAGAGGCTTCAGTAGATGCTTCATCCAAACTTTTCTGCTGGCATGGATCGAGGTTGGATTTGTGATTTCATTGTTCACGCTGAAATCCTTGCTTAATGTTGACTCACCAGGGGAAGCAGAGGTTTGTGATCTGTGGCAGGAATCAGCTGTCTTGTTCGTCAAAGCTTCCAGCTTGATGACGGGGTATTTGTTGGAAGATGTAAGAAATTCTACTGCTTGGGACTGAGATAATGTCACTTAATTGCTAAGACACTGGGAAAGCCTCAGAGACTGAGTCCATACCAACTGCTGGTTCACATGCTGGTGAAATCTTGCTCTTGTAAGTATATTCTTAGACAAATGTGATTTCTGTGCTCTGGGGAGTGAGCAAAGTTTTGTTATTTTTTATTATTTTTCAGACATTGCCTCTACCAGCTACTCACACTTCTCCAAGAAAATATCTTTGCCATTACTACCAAGTAGGTGCTTTTTGGAAACTTTAGAAAAATGAACTCTGAGATGAAATCCAGAAACAATTAAATCATCCAGTTCTGAAACCTTTTTAACCATAAGTTATTTTCTCTGGTTTATGGGTGTCTTCCCAATCCTCTTCTGGAATGCTTTGGGTTTTGCTTAAAAACATTGCAGGAGTGGGGAATGGTTTTGACAGAAGATCCAGCCCCCTTTTTTTTTTGCATGTCCTCAGTGCAGAGGCAGCAACTATTAGAAGAAAACCCCAAATATTTTCTGCCTGACGTGTTTCTCATCTGCCACTCTTGTGGGCACTGGGAAATGCAGGAACACTCTGCCCAGCTGCTGGCAGTGCCCTGGACCTGCCACTGGCTCTTCTTTCCCAGGGCAGCACAAACTGACCCTCCAAGCTCAACAGAAGTGTCATGGTCCCGCTTTGAAGGCCCACACATGCCACAAGCCACACTGCAAAGAGCCCAGCTTGGCTCCGAGCCCTTGGAGGTGCTGATGGGGGGCTTCATGGACCACCTGGTCCTGCACCTTGTATCTCTCCTAGCCCTCATGCACAGGACATTTGCAGCTCTCTTAGGAATTGCTGGAGTCCCAGCATGCCACCACTTTCTGCCCTGAATCTCTAGCCCTTCTGTGCTTCCCTTCTTCTCTCTGCTGCCCGTAATTAGGGGCAGATCTGGGACAACAGGAACAAGTAGGGGTGGGAATGTTGATGTGGCTCAGGCTGGCTGAGGAGAGCTCAGTGATGAACCCGGACAACAAGGACTAGGGTGGCTGTGCTCTGGGATGGCTGTGATCTCCCTAAAGACTTCCCCTTCTGGACCTGAGGTTCTTCAGCATGTACCAGGCTCAGATCCCAAGAAGCTCTAAGCCATGTGTGGCTTGGCCTGCTCGTCTCAAGCTGGAGGTGCCTGATGAAGCTCCTGTTACCTTCCACCGTGGCCCAGAGCAGGGACCTGGCTCTGCTTGCACCTCCTTGGGCAGAAGTATTTCCAACTGCCAGCATAACATCACTTTTCTCCTCCAGCACAGATGCATAAGCAGGGAAGCTCTGTCAAATCATAGGGGCTTTATCTGCTTTAGCCCTTGAGAAATCTCTTTTTCTTCCTTTTTTTGGTGACCTGAGCCTTATCCCAGCTGGTGAAGAGCTGGTTTATGATTCATGGCTGGAAAGAGAGGCTGAATCAGAGAGTTTTGGCAGCAGCCATGCTGAAGGTGGGGTTTGAGGATGGTACTGGCTGCAGGAGCTGTGAAGGCTCAAGCAGCCCCCCAGGAGGGTCCCCAGCTGCTCCCAAGCCACCTGAACCTCTCCTAGAGGCAACCCCTTGAGATTTCTCTGCACAGTGCCTTGGTCCTAGGAGGGCTTTTTTTCTCATAGGGAGGGTTGCATGAAAATAACCTGATGTGGGAATCTGCTCTTTGCACTGAGGGGTTAAAGTCTGCTCCCTCCTTCCAGGCTGACCGTGGAAAATACTGCTCATGCCAGGGGCTGTGCAGGACAGAAACTAGGGCTCCTAGGATACAAAGATACAAATAATACAACTTGTTCCACGAGCGGCGGAAGCCAGCAAAGCCTGCTTTCCGATGGTTTATGCTGCGGAGTAAAGGACGTGCAGCCGCTTTCACTGGCCACTAAAAGCTAAACACACACCATCACCTGCTCATCAGCCTCCCAGCTCCACAAAACTTACATTCCCACAATAACTGGGAGTCCCATGTGGCTGAAAGTGTCCAAAAAGCAGGAGAGTTGGAGAGGAGGGGTGCAGGGGTGGTGTGGCTGTGAGAACCTTGTTTCTGTAGAAAATCAGGTTGTAAAAATGAGGATGGAGGCAGACAAACTCCGGGCTAGTTCAATGATGTTTCCATCATTTTCTACCTCAAACAATGCATCTGCTTTGTGACGATGATCATTTTGCCAGGACCAAAGGCACTCAAAGGGAGAGGTTTCACATGACAATGTAACACTGTGTGACACGGGGTACTTTGGGCCCACGGGGAGAAGTGTCATTCTGTTTGGCAGTCTGGCTTTTGGCCTTCAGACTGGAGAAAGTTGTGTCCCACTTCCCATTTCAGGCCAGACCTGGCATTTTTGCTTTGATTTCCCCTGCATCTCAGACCTTGGGATATCTGGTGGTCAATGTGTGCTAAAAGCAGAGCCCTGCCCCTGCCCTCTGCACCGGGCCTGAGTGACCCCTGAGCTGTATCTGACACTGGAAGATGCAGCTGCCACATATCCAGCTTCTGGTGACCACTTAAAGAAACTAGCAGCTCAGTTTCCTACTTTTCTCCTGCTGGGATCATGTCACATTTGATTTCTAGGAGACAATGCACATGTGATGGAGATGTTCAGCAGATGCATGCTGGAGCCTCACAGGAGCCAGACCTTCAACTGTTTGTCACAAGCCCCTTCTTAGGAGGGGTCATGTCACTCTTTGAGGGATAGAGGAGCAGTGGAGATGAGGAAGAGGTTTCTAACTGAACCCGACAAAGATGTGCTTGATGATTTTTGTCAGGATGTGGTGAAGGCTCCTTGGTGACGCACTAGTGGGGAGGAGGGGGAGTTACGGTGTCATTTTCATGAGGGTGGCAGTGGGGCCGCTGGTGTCCCTTGACTCTGAGCCACCCACCCTTGGGGAGAGGCCCCAGCAGAACTTGGTGTCCTGTGAGTGCGTGGGGGCTGGGAGAGCCCTGCTCTTGTTCCCACTCGCCTGGGTAGGAAGCAGCGTGGTCCATACCTGCCCCACTCCCCTGAGCCAACCATGGGAATTGTGAATCTGGTGTGCTCCTTCACAATTTGTCTCTGGGTTTGAGGGATGAGCACAAAAGCTGTGCCCAGCCAGGTGGGGTGGCAGGAGGCTGCTTTGCCCTGCTGGGAGCCGTGGTGCTGGCAGGAGGTGACACAGCTGAGGTGACTCGTTACTGCCAGCACACAAGGCACCGCTGGGGTGCTCATTAACAGGGGGAGGAGAGGGTCTCGAGGTAAACAGAGCAAGGCTGGCAGATGACTGTGCCATCTCTGCGCAACCTCGTCTAAGCCTATTTATATATAAATCATGTGAAACCCAAATTAGAATTTTATCCATCTGCTGTGCTGTAAGTCACTCTTCCACCAGCACAGCAAGCCAAGAAAATGCTCTTAACTCCCTAAGACCTGCCTCAAGTGTGAGCAAGTTTTGTATACAAGGCCCATGGCTGGTGTGGGGGTGCTCTGCTGCACATCCTGCAGGGCTGCAGGCCAGGCTGTCACCAGCCCCTCCAGCAGACAGCGGTGTCTTGACATCAAAGGCAAGCCAGACACAGGGGTGGATGTTCAGTGAGACGTCTCCAAGGCCCCTCATTGTGTGGGAGGACAAGGGCTCACCTCTGCCTCATGTGTGACACAACCATGGCTGAAGGCGTGGAGCAAGACCACCTCTGCCTGACTCCTGTCCCTGTGCTAAGGCCCAGACACTGGGGTGAGCTTGCCATGGTTTGGTACAATGAGGAAGGTCAGGAAATGCTCTCTGCTCTTTCCTGTGTGTCCTACTTGTAACAAAGCTGTACTTTCAGCCTTTCCCTCAGGGAGGCTGTTACCCCTTTGCTTTGCAGATGCCCAGTGCTCTGCACGGGTCAGCTCCTTGGAGGAGTCACACCCAGGTAACCCCAGTGTAGCCACAGCTCTGTGCCTGCCTTCACGTGTGGTCACTGAACCTGCCACTCCTGTGGGAGCACACTCTTGTGGGAGCATCCCAGGGCCACTCCTGTGGGAGCACACTCTTGTGGGAGCATCCCAGGGCCACTCCTGTGGGAGCACACTCTTGTGGGAGCATCCCAGGGCCACTCCTGTGGGAGCACACTCTTGTGGGATCATCCCAGGGCCACTCCTGTGGGAGCACACTCTTGTGGGAGCATCCCAGGGCCACTCCTGTGGGAGCACACTCTTGTGGGAGCAGCCCAGGGCCGATGACTCGGCCGGCCGGCCGCTGCCCTGGCAGCCAGCGCGGGGCTGGCCCCGCCACAACAAGCAATTTCTAGGAAACACGTCTGCCTCCTCACACTGGAGGTCCCTGGTGGAGATGATGACTCACCGAGGGATCTTTTGACCTCTTTACACACCACTGTTATGATCTGCCTTTCTGGGCATTTAGTGCTTTTCCTGTCATTAAAAATAAAACCTTTTTTAAAATTAATATTATTATTATTATTTTCCCCTCACCAAATTGAAGATTTCAGTGAACAGTTTGGGGGTAAACAAGCAGAGATGACACTGTGGAGGAACAGTTGGTCAAGTTTGTGAGAGATGGAGCCAGCTCTAAATATGGCACAGCCTCGCTGGTACGGAGCAGAAGGAAGGAGGCATATGTGTCTGAGCAGTTGGATTGCAGCACGCTCTGTTAGATTTCCTTAACATCAAGTGCGTATCTTCCTCGTCTCTTTCCTTTTTAGTATAAAAAAAAGGAGTGGAAGCTCACCAAAAATGTCTTTGTGTGGAAATAGGGAAGGGCTAAGAGGAGGTGGTGGACCCTCTCCATCCCCACTGGCTCAGTTTACAGGTGCAGGCAGATGTGTGCATGAGAGGCTCCTCTGCAAGGACCAAACCAACAGGCCACCCCCAACATTTGGCCTGGCAAAGGCCTTCTCCCAGGTGACCTCCATGCTGCTCGGCATTGATGGAATGACCACTTTGGGCCATGTATCCCACAGAATCCAAGACCTGCAGGTGGGAAGAGGTCACTGGTGTTCATCTGGAGATGCTGCCCACTCTCGGCCTCTCAGCTGGGCCTCTGCCCACCAGGGGCAAGATGGACCGGGTGCCCTGGGCTGTGCCCTCAACCTGGGTGTCTCCTACAAAGTCCCAGGCCACTGTGTTGACAACAGAAAACCCCATTTCCTCTAGCAGTTAGCTCCTCCTGGGAAGTACATCTTCACACCCCACTGGTTGCATCAGCTTTTGAGCCCCTTTGTCTGCTGACAAAAAGCCTGCAGAGGAATCAATGTCCTTAGAGTGTGTTCACTGCTGGAAAGAGCTGCACAAGGCTTTCGCTCTCCCTCTGTGACTGACTGTGGAGACAGCCAGAGGTCAGGTTATGCCAGGGACACAATGTGCTGCTGGATGCACACTGCCACTCCTCATGTGGCTCCTGCCTGTCCTGGTGGGTGGGTGTCCTCACAACCCCTGGGCTGGGGGGGCTGAGTCTTTCTTGTCTGTGGGATGCTCTTAAAGCATTTTCCCAAAGGCAGGGAGCTGGAGAGGAGAGGCCAAAGGTGAGACTGTTGCAAGCAGCTTTAGTCAGGGCTGTGCAGAACATGACTTGTACTAAAAAGTCAGTATTTGCCAGCAAATAACATAGGGTTTTCTTTTTGTTTAATTGCCTCAGTTTCCCTAATTGCATTTTAGATCGGAGACCCCAAAATCCTCAGCACAGGAGAAAGAGCTACAGAGAGAGAGTGGAGCAAGGCAGGTCCCAGAGCACTGGTTGTGCTGCCTGGTGTGTCCCAGAGGTGTCAGCTGCCTTGGAGCAGCACCTCAGCTACTTCTCCTGCCCTCTGAAGACTTGTGTGAAAATGAGCAAGAGACAAGGGGCCCGGGCTGCTCCTGGAAGAGGAAAAGCCTATTGGTGTTGCTTGAATGGCAGGGCTGAGGACAGTGTCCGAGTGTCTGCATTCACATCCTGGGAAAGCAGTTGGAGGTTGATCCTGGTTTGGTCACCCACTGATGAGCTAATTTTAACACCAACCGTGTGAGTATGAAAAGGATTAACCCTAAGTTTTTGAGCTTTGATGACATAAAAAACATGGTCAAAACGTTTGTGTAAGGAGATGTTTCTAATGCCATTTTGTGAATGCAAAGGTTCATCTTATTTGAAGAGGTAGAAACAGGAATACAGAAACAATCTTCTGCAATGTAACACTGCTGCTTGTTTCACAATTTTGCTTAATTAATTTTTAGGAACAAGCTCTTAATTCAAGTTTCTTTTTTTTCCCCGCTTCCCCTGTGCAATGCAATCCCATTTGTGTCTAGGTTACTGGCAACCAGTACATCAAGCTCTAGCCAAGCATGTATTAAAATAAAGCTGCAATCTGCTGAAAAACAGGTTTTAAGATGGAAACAAATAATTAGAAACACACCAATTAGTGTCTGTCTGACAACAGGTTGAGCTCTGCATGGATTTAAACAAAGCTGTAATGGCAGGATGTGAGCGATTCAAACTGGAGGCAGTGGCTGAGTGTTGATTTTAATGGGTCAGCTGGAAAAGATGTGGGGAAGGAGCAAACCCGGTTGGTTTTGGCTGGGGCTGAGCACCCAGAACTGTGAGATGTAAGAGAAACACGTGGGGGCCTTGCAAGGACTGAGGCGTCGGGTGGAGCAGGAGCTTTGGCTGATGCCAGAGTGCAGCTGCTGGGTCCTTCCTGCCCCTCTGCGGGTGCCTGCACTGGTGTGTGTTTGCTGGGCACTGCTGATGCACCAGCCAAAGGGGTGGAAGCATTTTCTGTGCTTTTGTACCTTTGCTGTGGGTGTTTTTGTGCCTGCAGACTCTGGCAATGCCCTGGGGCAAGGCAGAGAGCCCTGCCCGTGCTCCCTGAATGGACAGCAGGGCCTCTGGGGAGCTTTCCAGCAGCTGCTGAGAGCAATTCAGTCAAATACTCTTCTTCTCTCGCTCACAGGAGCATCTCAGCGCTGGAATTGCGAAGTGCCCGGTCCTCAGCAAGCGTGTGAGCGAGCAAATCCCTCCAGCAGCGTGGATCGTTCTTCTGCACCCATTGTTATGGAAATCGCCTTAGAGACTGTTGCTCCAGCAATCATTTTTAGAAGCACGAGCGAGTTGCGCAACAGGAAAAGCGCTCGGAGGTGAGGAAAGCCCCCCTGGAGGCTCTCGGCACTGCCCCTTCCCCCAGCAGGCTGCGGAGCCCTGCTGGCTCTCCTGGTGGGGATGGGATTCAGGGTGTTCCTTTGCCTAGTAAGGCAGGGAGAAAGTGCTTCTGCAGGAGAAGCCCCTTCTGCGTCAGTCTCCAAGGAAACCCTTGGTGGCTCAGCCTTCGTTGCACGCCTGGGCAGTGGCTCACACATCCCAGACTTGTGCCTGAATCACACATCCACACTTTGATCTGCCAGTGGCGTTTTATGGGTGCAAATTTTAGGCAAATGGTGGGGTTTTCCTACCCCTACACGCCACTTTATCTCAGAGAGCCTCATGGTTGGCTTTGGTGTGCAGCACCAGTGAAACCAGCCCTATCTCTGTTTCGAATGCACATTCCTCACCGTTTAGTCTGGAAGGAGAAGCCTTCTAATGCTCCCACACCTCCCAGCTTCTCGGGAGCAAGCCTGGGAGCCTGGTGGTTACAGGGAGGCTCGGGCAGCAGGTGCTTCCAGGTGTGCTGCCACCAAGCCTGGGTGCCGTGCCTGAGCCAGGGCAGGTCACCCCTCTGCCCCCTGCCTGGTGACAAGCAGGAGGGGTAGAGGAGAGCAAGTCACTGCCCCAAAAGCTTCCAA
Source organism: Motacilla alba alba (assembly GCF_015832195.1). NCBI lineage: Eukaryota > Metazoa > Chordata > Aves > Passeriformes > Motacillidae > Motacilla > Motacilla alba. The sequence continues at coordinate 14,825,772 of NC_052027.1, forward strand.
ACCCCCACAGGTTAGGGTTTGCCCACCCACAGGGCAGTCCCACTGCTCGTCCCCCATTTGTGCTCAAATGCCGAGCCCTGAGTTTTAATTTTAAAAAATCATCTCTTCTTGTCTCAATTAACTACAAACAATTGCTTCTCTTGAGTTTGCTTCTCAAGCTCCTCATCACTGCCTGCTGTGGAGCAGGAGCAGCTCTCCAGCCTGTGCCCAGGAGCTTCCTGCAGCCTCGGCTGATGGAAGGGGAAAAGCACAGATCCAGTGACCTTTGTTTGCCTCACTGCTGCCCACAGTCCCTGCCTGACATTTGAGGAGTGCTGTAAGTGCTGGAGGGGGCATGGGGATGGGGTATTGGGCAAAGCACGTGAACCTCATCCTTGCTGGTAGAATACAGGCTGAGCTGTGACCCTTCCTTTCCTTCTATGGAAGTCACAGTTGACTTTCATGGTGGTGTCTCACCAGGAACCAAGAACAGGACACTTCCTCCAGCTCGCTGCTGGCCAGGCAGAGGGACTGACTCAGTTTGTCTATTCCCAGAACTGTTTTACTGCCCACGGTAGTGGAGCTGGAGCAGGGTGGGCTGTCTGGCTCTGTGGAATGTTGTGTTGCTCGCTGCCAGTGCCATGGCTTAGGACAAGAGGGAGCCGATAGCCTGGATCTGGGAGGGGACGTTGTCATCCCAGGGGAGATGCTGGGAATCATGAGGTGGTGGCAAGATGCCACTGAACAGCCTGGCTGTTAAACACTGACCTGTCAGGTCCCCAGCTTCAGCCTGGCTGCTCCCTGGCATCCCCCAGCACTGCCTGGGGTGGAGAAGGACAGCTCCACCCCATCCCATCCCATGCCTGCCTCCTTCGGCTTTTCCAAGCTGGCTGGTCTTAATTTCTCCAGGCACTTCCTGCAGGACCACAGTGCTGGGTGCTGCAGAAGTGCTTGAAGGCACTGAACACCCTGACGCTTGTCCTGGTAAATTGTCCAGCTTTGCAGCCAGTGCAGCTGAAAGGGTATTTTTCTCCCTGAACCTGGCAAACTCTTTATCCCAAGGATCCTTGGCAGTGTTAACCCCCAAACCTCAACCCTCAACAGCCAGAAGCATAAGATTAGCATAAGCCCCCAATTTTCTTTCAATTAAGAAAATTTGGGGGGGAGGGTGAGAAAGGATAATTCTTTGGATTTTACATTCTGAGCCACTTGTGCTTATTTTACCTCCCTTGGTACTTTATCTGCTGCACTTGTGCAGGCTGGAAGATCTCTTTTATTTGTTTTGTTTGCTTTTAATGTGAAAACTGAGCTTTTTAGGGCAAGTAGCTGAAGCTTGGCCACAGGAACTGAGCCCTGGGCCGTGCCTGACTATGAAAGTCAGATGCCTTTGCTGGACATCTGGCTGCTTTAGTGCCAGATAGCAGGGAAGAGCACTTTAATATTTATCCTGAGCTAGAAAAACAAGTAGAATGGAGAAAAATATACAAAGTAGGCCATGAAAACAGGGTTTGTGAACATCTGAGATCCGCTCCTAATTAATAGCAGTTCCCATCCCAGAAATCATACCATTCAGCAAAAGTTAATCATCTTTGCTCATACATACAATACCCTTCAAGAGAGAATGAGTCACCCTCATTGAAATGTCTGATGTTATGAAATCCAGTGTGACTGATGTAACAGACCCAGCTAAGCTCTCCAAATTGGCCGGCAGCACCGCAGCAAAGCTGCTTGTGTGTGAGCTGACTTCATTGAGTTTTGCTTGTTTGCACCCAGGATGGATTTTCCCTTTAGTTTCTGGAACAGGCTCACAGCAAAGGGCCCAGGAAGGCTGTGGGAGGGCAAGTGAGTGTGGCAGGAGGGGGTGGCATCACCAAGCCCCCGTGGTCCTCACTTCCCAGCATGAAACTGCTTGCCCCCGCCTCTGGGAGCCCACAAAACACCAGCAGCCCCAATCCTGAAAATATTTGGGCTCCCACATAATTCACAGCTCTTTGGGGTGTCTGGGACCAGCACTTCAATCACACAACTCTACATCTTTAACAATTTTTCTGGCCTGGGTCTTTATTCTTCCCTGCTTGGTTGAGAGAGAAAAATGTAGGTTGAATTCAGCATTAAGATTCTGCCTTGATATCAGCTCTTCCCTTTTAAATTAAATATTATTACCTGCAAACATTTCCTTTTAGCACTGGGAGCCGTTTGCTTGGTGTACTTTGTTTAAATGTCACCATATGAATTACTGAAAGTAATTGAAATATTTAAAGACATATACTGCAAGTCTAATTTTATTTTGAAATCCCAAGCCAGGCTCGCAGCTGATGCAGCAGATAACAGCTCAGCCTGGCACCCCTGGTTCCTGGCCCAGTTCTTTAAATTAATGATTTTCATTCCAACACCTTTCACCCAACAAGTCTGAGCTCTGAGATTTTTTTTCCAGACAGATTTTCTTCTCTCTTTGAGGCATTGCAGCCCCTCTAGGATGGGTGTGAGTCCCTTGGCAGCTTCTCTCCCATCCACCCGTCCACCTTGGCTGCCCTTCTGGGGCATCTGCTCCATAGGGCAAACCCTTGGAGCAGTGAGATCAGAAATGCCAGGAACCCAGCAGAAGACACGGCAGTGCTCTTGTATTTTGTGCTTTCCAGCTAGAGAAGATCCCCCTCCTGACACAACCTTTTCATCTCTTGTTATCTTAATGAACAGCTTAAAAGAAAAGTACCATTTCTGGCACACTGGCCCTGCTGCTGAAGAGCTGTTCCTCTTCCACCTCCTTCATGTGCTGGGATTAAAAGCTACAGGTAATCCTGGGGAGTAAATGAAAGGCTTTCCACAAGGAAATAAGCTAAAACAGTAAACAAAAGGCTGATTCTTAGAAGAGACACAACTGAAGCTGTCACCAGGTAAACATGGTGATGAAGCACTCTGGTCCTCGGAAGTTGCCTTACATGTGTTGGAAATTACCTTCTGACTCAACCAGCTCAGTGTGTCTGGTGCCACTGTGCTAAAAGCTTTTAGCTGGCCTGAATACCCAAGGTTTTCAAGGAAATAACGTTTCCCATGAGAAATGTCACCACCAGAGCCAAGCCTTTCCTGAGAAAAGCCTGGCTTAGGTGGGTGATTTCTCCTGCTCTGGGAGCATTCTCCCTGAGGAGCTGAGCTCCCGCTGCCACGTCCCCGTGGGCAGCAGCTGCTCTGTGCACACCCAGAGCTCTGCTCTCACTCCTCTGCTGCCACGGCAGGGGGTCTCCAATGCAAGGTCCAAGTAAAAGCCTTTTAATCATCCTGCAGCCATCTCCTGGGAGTGTTCAGCTTTCCTGCTGGCCTTCTCCCTCCAGAGCGGAGTCTGGCTTCTTACGCAGAGCCGGTGACTCATTCCCTGGGATGTCTTTGCTTGAATTTGCCTGGTCACCTCTTTCCCTGAGCGCTGCTTCCTCACTTATCAGATGGTGAGTGAAGGAACATGGGCACAGTGCTGGGATGGCACCAGCTGCTGCCAGGATCCCCTTTTCCCTGTGCCCTGGGTGTCCCGAGGCCGGTGCCCCCCTCTGTTGTGGGCAGTGGTCAGAAGGGAAGTGATGTGTGTCTCCAATTCCATCCTTTCCTCCAAGATCCACCACCTGAGCTATGGAATGCTGTGAGCTCTCCCTGCTCCCCTGGCTTTGCACATTCCAGGGTGCCATTCACAAGGCCCTCAATGTGCAAAGTGGAGCTTTGTGAAGTCCAGCAAAGGGAGTAGGAACTCCTGCCCCCAAGGAGGAATGACCCTGCTCACCCAGTACAATGACCCAGTACAAACTGGGGACCACCTGGCTGGAAAACAGCTTTGCAGGTAAAGACCTGGGAGGTCCTGGTGGATAACAAGCTGACCACGAGCCAGTGGTGCCTTCTCACAATCAACAACATCATGAGTTGGATTAAGAAGAGCATTGCCATCAGGCCGAGGGACAAGGAGGAAGGAGGTTTTGATTCATCCTTTTTGATCAAGCACTGCTGCCAGAAACTGGATTGGCACCTTGTGAGTGTTTCAGATACTTCTTGCCAACTCTGAGGTCCAGCAGAATCCTGCATGAAGGATCTTAAACTCAAGGCTTGGAAAGCGGGACACAGACAGAGGGAAGGGACCTGCCTAGCATCACACAATTAAGTGAGTGGTGGGTTGGGAAGTGACTGGACTCTTCCCGAGATCTGGTTCAGTTCCCTCTATGCTGGGTCCTGTTCTTGTAGGTCAAATATGTGTATTCAAAAGTTGTGAGGGTACCCAAGAGCGTCAGGCTGGCCAAAGAGATGCTTTGTGTTCAAAATAAAGTCCTGTTTCCTGGAAACGAAACTTTTTTGGGGGAAAAAAAGAGCAGGGCTCAGCTGAACACTGTGAGGAAAAAAGAAGTTGTTTTTGATGCTCTGAAAGAGGAACCAACCCCTTGCTCCTGAAATGCTTCACGGAAATGGATTCTTGGGTGTTGTTTAGTTTTATTTTAACTGCAGTGAGGGGTTGCAAAACCAGAGAATTTGACTCAAGGAAAAAAACCTCTGGAACTAGAGCATCTTCACAGATGTCCAGCAGAATTTCTCCATGGGAGAGCAGTGCTGCCACAGCACAGGTGGTGAGAGCTCAAAGCAGGGCACGAGTCTGGGTTGCCTGTCCATCCATAGCCACAAAATACACTCAAGCCAGAACAACTGCCTTAGTGAGAAGCAGCATTGTAGGGAACATGCACTGGCTGGGAGACCTGCACAGCTCATTGGAATAAAAGGATATGAACAATAATTGACTTTAATGCCACCCATGGTGAGAAGCAGAAGCACAGTGCAACTTGCTGCCCCAGTGTCTGCGTTGGCTGAGGATTTAACTGGTGCATTTTGGGGTTTCACTGATAGCCAGGGCTGTGGGGCACTGCCACGGTGCTGAGGCTGTACCTGTGCTCTGGTGTAAATCCCAGGCAGCGCTGCCAAAGCCACTGGGACTGCCCTGGCTCCACCACAGCAGAGCTGAGCTGGGAGGCCCCACTCTCTGCCAGGGAGAAGCTCTGGCAAGGGTTTGCATTTCAGAGGAGCACCCAGAACCCCAGGTGTCTCCCAGAACCAGGCTGGGGAGCAGTGACCACCCAGCTCTGTGTGGGGAGAAGCCTGTCCTGGTAGTTGGTGGCCCTGCTTGAAATCAGACCCAGCAGCATAGTGAAGAGGGAAAATGCAAAGGCTGGAGAGCCTGAGTATGGCAAAGTCTTATGTCTCCTCTCAGCTTCTCCCATACCCTCTCCCACCAGAGGGACAGGCCATGCAGAACCTTCCCTGGGAGGCTCTGCACTGCCTGCACCCAGTCCAGATCTTCACCATCTGTCCACTTCCCCTGCCACAAGTCAGCATCCCAGCAGCAGCTTGGGGAGATGAGTGAGGGTCACAAAACTCACCCCCTGGGCATGTACTGGGGAGCTGGGCTGGGGACACAGAGCGGGGTGCAGCCTGCTCAGTGACAGCCCTTCCTGGTGGGTGGTGAAGCTGCTCTCACAATGGTTTCCCATGAAAAGCCTGCACCAGGAAGTTCCCCACTTAGGCTCCTTGGAAAAAAATCTTCCTCTGCAGGAAATTGCTTCCTGAAAACAGCCCGGCCGTCTGGAGAAGCTGCCGAGGAATTGATGTGTGTGCGGGGCAGGCGAGGGGCTGGATCTGCAGACCAGGGAGGGATGGAGCCCGGCAGAGCCGAGGGCCAGGGCTCAGATGGCTGTATCCAACACATTCCTGAGCCAGGCTTGACAGTAGATGCTATTGGCTTCTTAAGTCCCATAAATATCCTGTCCTACTCCATCATTGCAGTGATGGACTCTGGAGGGTCTCATGCCAAAGGGAGCATTGGAGCTTTCCCCTCCTCTGGTCCTCTGCAGGGAAGGATTTTCTAAGGATGGTGACACACAGCTCCCAAGCCTCCTTATTTAAAACTCACTGCTAAAAGGATAAATAATCTTAAATATTCTCCAGTTCTTCCTCTGGAAGGAGCCTGGAGCCCAGGAAGTGTAGCTGGGAAAAAGGGAAATGGTGTTGCTTAAGGATGTTTTCTCAGTTTAATTAGATTGAATCTGCCCTCCCTTGCTGGTGGAGCCTCTGGGCTCTTGGTTCCTGCTTAAACATGAGCCCCTTTTCTCTCCTGGGTTTCATAGAAAACACACCCATTTCCATAAAAATTCAGGGGTGTCCTCAAACCCTGAACGTGGAGCCAGACTTTTCCTGGGTGGCCAGTGAGGGCGACAGGAACCAATTGAAACACATGACATGTCAGTTCTTTTTTTCACTGTGAGGATGGTCAAACACTGCACCAGCTTGCCCAGAGAAGGTGTGGAGCCTCCATCCTTGGAGATACTGGGATACCCAATAGCAGGGGCAATACTTGCCCTAAGAGATGCTGCTGTGAGGCAGGAGCTGGACTGGACACTCCTCAGAGGGACCTCCAGCCTCAGCCCCTCTGAGCTGATGATCCCTGTGAGATGGTAACGGCCCCAGGCTGCCCAGACACTCCACGTGCCTTCTGACTTTTGCACAGGAAGGGATGGTTTGCTTCATCTGCAGGAACCTGCCCGAGAACAGCTCTGCTGTCTTTGGAGCAGAGTTCATTGACACATTGACAAGAACGTCTCCAGCTGTGCAGCAAAAGGGCATCTCGGAGAGCGAAATGTTATGTCCATTTAATAGAAGAAAAATGGCATTATCCCAGGACCTGGCAATGCCAGTTCCACGTGCTTGTGGCTGCCTTGTGTTTCACAAGATGCTCCACAAAGGTTTCTGCTTGTGGTGCTTCTTCCCCAGCCTCCATCCATCTGCCTTGCCACGTGGAAGATGCTTCCAGGGCTCAGCATCCCCGCGGGATGGAGCCCAACATCAGAGCCTTTGCCCCAAGGCAGGGCTGCGGTAGGAAGGCTGAATCTGTTCCCGTGGCTGAGCTGGATGCCTGCAGCGCCAGAGCTGATGCTCCACGGGGATTGTTTGCTGCAGACAGGAGACTTGGACCCTCCTGCTGAGTGTTTGTGGGTGAAAGGCTTCGCCAGGCCAAAGTCATCTGACATTTTTCTCGGGGGCGGGTGAAGTTAATGAGTCCAGATTAGGCAGTGCGGAGGCTGGGGAGCTGGATTTCTGCTGAATATATATGAAGACAAATGTAAATTCTAAACTTTCTAGGGAGTATTTTTACCCTGGCTCAGTGCTAACATTGATAAAAATAGTCACAAATTAGTGCAAGAGTAGAAAGTAAAATTGGGGATTTTTTTTCCCTGTTAAAACCATGCATCTGCTACCATAACTACCAGGAGTTAACCTCTTCCATGCATTAATGAAACATGGGGTAAACCATCAACAAGTGCCCTCTCCTGACAAAATAACTCCTACTACATTAAATAATTAGGAAGGGAACCTGAAGTTAAATAAAAAGTCTTTTTTAAAAATTTAATTTTAAAGATAGAAAAAAGTGATTCAGTCCTAGAAATTCAGCACTGCAAGAGGATGTTAACATTACACCAGCCCACCTGCCTGGTTCCTTAGCACCCAAACGCTTGCAAAGGTGATGGGAGGTATCAGCCCCATTCTACAGAATGGGAAGCACACAAAACTGTGGATTCACTGAACGTCACAGAGCAAACCAGAAGCTGGCCTGGGGGCCTAGGTTACCTGAGCAAATTGCCAGCTGAAATCTTGCTCACAAAACATGGCTTTGAGCTGCCAGTCCAGCATTAAGCTGCCAGGAAGGTGCTTCCTGTCTTGGTACTGATGGATATTTGATCACAGGCACCTGAGCCGGGTGAAGACTCCTTCTAGAAGAGTTTAACAGCTTTATGGTCTGGTATCTGGGCCACCAATCATACCTAATACCTCTTCTTAGATGTAGCAAACAGCTGATGAGCGGTGAGAAGGTAAGTCTTCTGAAGGTTTTTTAGCTGCTACAGCCCAGGTTTGCTGGGGGAGAGGCTGTAAGGAAAATCCTTTGGGGGTGAAGTGTTGTGAAGAAAGTGCATTTTTTTTTTGCACACAAAAAATAGCTTTTCAGAGGTTGATTTTTAAGAATAAAATATATATTAACTTCTGATCAGCTTCTAATTTACTTTGTTCTGTAAATCCTTAGGAGCCCCTGCCTCACCTAAGCTGTAGGTAGTACCATGCATCCCCTGGGGTGTGACACCTTCTGCCCTTTACTCACATCTTGCCTCCCCCCTTGGCTCAAAGTAGGGTCTGTCACAGCCTTGGGAGCGATGTCTCTGCAGGGGCTGCCAGGGCCTGGAGTGGGTTTTGGGCAGACATCTGCTAATGATGCACTTACCTTGTGTTCTGCCATGACTCATGGTCTTTGTTTCTAAAACATCAAAACAACCTGTGGGCTCTGCAGTCAGAGAATCTGGGAAAAGAGAGGTGGTGGTGATGGAAATGAGGAACCCGAGCTGGCATCTGCACCAGCATCATGGGAGATGGGGAGAGATGAAGACAAAAGCACTCTGAAGCCAAGCCAGCGAGATGGGGCTGTGGGCAAGGGGAGGTTTCCTGATCACTGCACTGGGCATCAAGCAGGACTGTTGGAGAAGAGAGCCTTTCCACAGCAGAAAAACGGCCAGAAAGACGTGCACAACAGATGAACACAACCTGTGTTAGAAACCTGGGGTCAGGTCTGGTATTGTGGTATGGGGATGATGGCGATCCCCAGGCTCCCCAGGGCAGCAGTCACGGCACCAACCCCGCTGGAGTTCAAGAAGGGTTTGGACAATGCTCTCAGGCACGTGGTGGCACTCTTGGGATGGCCTTGGGCAGAACTAGAAGCTGGGCTCAATGATCCTTGTGGGTCCCTTCCAACTCAGGATGTTCTATGATTTCATGAATCCTCTTGTAGAGTGGTTATCACTTCGTGCAGTCCTTGTCACAAGCACTTGGGGCTTGTGGGACCTGAGCTGGAAGCTGCCCATTTCTGGACAGGTGTTGTTCTTCTGCCTGTCAGCAAAGCCTTGTGCATGGGGGGGACAACCACCACCAACATCCCAGAGCCCCTGCCAGCCGCGCTGGGCTGAAGGAGGTGCTGGCACACCATGTCCTGGCCCCAGCCTGCAAGCCATGTCTCGGGAAACCTTGCGGGGTCGAGATGCCCTCTCCATGGGAAGGCATTTCGGGGAATGCCCTCAGCTCTCTGCAGAGCAGGGATTTCTCTCCGGCGGGAGAACCCCCCGCGGGTGCCAGTCCCGGAGCCTTTGCACGGCGCCTTTGGCTGCGGCGCAGCGCGGAGCGGCGGACTGCAGAGGGCAGCACGGCCCCGGGCTGGCCCCGAGCGCCGCCGCCCGCGGGCTGCCACGGCACCCAGCAGCGCGACCCCGACCCCGAGAGCCCGGAGCAGCCACAAGCGAGGGGAAGCTCTTCCAAAGTCCCTCAGGTCCTGGCTGGGCAGGCAGAGGGTGTCACCCTTTTGTTAAGTGACATTATTTTGCTTCGGCCCTTCTCAGAGTGAGATCTGTACTTGCCTCCGCAGGTGACGCGTCTGGAGCCTGTCCCGAAACTCGTGTGGTTGCTGCTGCGACCGCAGAATGGAGGTGAAACATTTCTCTTCTGGTTTCACAGGACCGTACGCTGGCGGCTACACCTGCCTCCCTCGCACCACCAAAAAGGATCCCTGTAAGATTTCTGGGCTGTTTTCAGCACAACAGGGACTTTAGACCCAGATTTTAGTTCTTTGCACAAGCCGCTGCTGCTCCCCTTGTGAATTGAAGGTGCTTCGATAAACATTCTGAAAGGTCAGCTATTTTCACTGTGCCTGTGGCTTGCATAAGAACCTCAACATCCTCTGCTGCAAAGAGCAGTGCTAGGAACTTCCTACTGCCACGCTGAATCACAATAGCTTCCCACAGCAACCAGTGGTAAAAATAAACTGGGCAAGGGGAAGTGGACAGCTTCTGCTGTTCCGCTTTCTTGGGCACACTTGAGTCACAAAGAAAGCGATGTAGAACAAGACATTTATTTTGCTGATGCCAATGAAATCCATGAATGGTTCAGAGCACGGTCCCGCTGAAATCAGAGTGTTTTGCAATGAGGCGCTCGCTGTGCTCAAAGTTAAGCATGTGCTCAAATGCTGTCTTAAGTCGGTATTTTCATTAGGATCCAGCCTTAGGAATGAGACTGAAAAGAGGCAGGGACCCCTGCACATCCAAGAGCTGCTTTTGTACTAAAGGCACAGGAATACAGCCCTCTTGGTATGTTTCATGTGTTAAGGGTCTATAAAAGACCACTGAGGAGACAGTGGCTCTGGAATGGTTTCAGTAGTAGATCTCAGCTTTGAGAAAAGCAGATTTTGACCAGAAGAAAAGAGTCTTCAAATACAAATCAATTTGGAGTTCTGCCTAGAGACAATGCCATTTGAACAGCACAGTTCTCAACAACATTACAACTAAGACTCTGTGTGTGCACGTGTTTGTTTGCGTGTGGGGGAGTGTTTTAAGAGCAATATTTTTCCTGTTACACAAGGTACAGCCCAGTTCTGGCTGAAACTCAGCCAGCTGGGGAAAAAACTTGAGGAGATCTAGTCAGGTTGCTGAGCTTGGGAATCTTCTGGTGAAAGAGACCTGCCTCTTCCCTTCAAACAGTGTGTGCTGACAAAGTTTATATTAAGAGGCAAAGAGGTTAAAAGGAAGAAAAAAATGGAATGGCTTATCTGTCCCAGATTGGGGTGAAGGAATGGTTTCCCCTCATACTTACAACAATTTGGAGAGCAAGGGCTTTTAGGATAACCCAGGAGAGAAGAGACCACAGCAGAGCTCTAGTCAAACCTCTGGCTGAAAGCTGGGTCAGCCCTGGGGGCAGGCCAGGTTACCTGGGGATGCCTTGAGTTGGATCTTGAAATCAATTGAGGATGGAGATTGCACAACCTCTCTGAGCAATCCACCAATGTTTGAGTGCCCGCATGGTGAAAATAGACTGCAGTAGAAGTGGCTCATACGGAACCACATTTTTAATGTCATCCTGCTCATTAAAAAGAGAAAGATCAAATCTATTTTGTAACAGGAACAGTTTGTGTGAGGCACGGAAAACTTCTGGTACCAGAGGACTGATTCACATGAGAAGGAATGTAAAAGATGGAAGGAAACCAAAGGGTGCCTCCAGTTACATTCCTGTCTTGAAATGTTAGTGTTGCAGCACAAAAGGTTTGTATTTATAGTAGTGGATACCAACAGGGAAGATACTCTAAAAATAAACAAGGATGCGCGGTAAAAACATCTATGTTGTAGCTCATTCTAGGAACGAAAGGGAATGCGGAGGCTTAATGAGTCTCAGTCGATTTTATTTTGGAACTGTGAGTTCCTGTCAAAGACCAAACAAGGGCTGGGCACGACCTACTCAGAACCCACGCGGGCCTGCACACCCGCCGGCCCGCGGCCTGGGTCACTGCACTGCCTGACCTTTTCATTAAGCCGTAGCCCGCGCTTGGGCGGAGGGCCCGGGGTCAGCCCCGGCGGGCCGTGCCGTGCCGAGCCCGGTGCCCGGCTCCCGGTGCGCGGGGCCCGGTGCCCGGCTCCCGGTGCCCGGCGGGCTCCCGGTGCGGGGCCCGGTGCCCGGCTCCCGGTGCGGGGCCCGGTGCGGCTCCCGGTGCCCGGTGCGGCCCCGCGGCCCTTCCCGCGCTCTGCCCCCGCCGCGGCCCCGCCCCTGCCCATATTGGGCCGCCCCGCTTCCCCCCGCCGCGCCTCATTGGCTGCGGGGGCGCGGGGGCGGGGCCGCGCGGGGGCGGGGCCGGCGTGCGCGCGGCGCGGCGCCGGGCGGGGCCGAGGCGCTGTGCCCCGCCGCCGCCCCGCCCCCCGAGGCATGACTCGCGAGCCGCCGGCCGAGCGCCGCTTTAATTGAGGCCGCCGGCATGGGGCGCAGCGCGTAGGGCAGAGCGGGGGCCGCCGCGCTCCGGGCCGCAGACACCGCGTACCCGCGGCCGTGCCGAACGGAGTCGCGTCCGGCGCAGCGCGAGACCGACCCAGCGGAGCGGGGCTGCGTCCGGACGCCGCGTGGGTGGCCGGCGGGCCGGGCGCTGGCGGCCGCCGCTGCCGAGCCCCATGAAAACGCAGGTCTGGGGGAGCTCCCCGCGGGCGCCCATGGCTGCGGCGATGCCGTGCAAGAGCGCGGAGTGGCTGCAGGAGGAGCTGGAGTCGGGCGGCGGCCGCTCGCTGCTGCTGCTCGACTGCCGCCCCCACGAGCTCTTCGAGAGCTCGCACATCGAGACGGCCATCAACCTGGCCATCCCCGGGCTCATGCTGCGCCGCCTCAAGAAGGGCAACTTGCCCATCCGCTCCATCATCCCCAACCACGAGGATAAGGAGCGCTTCGTTAAACGCTGCAAGGCCGACACGGTGCTGCTCTACGACGAGGCCACCGCCGACTGGCAGGACAGCGGTGCCGCCACCTCCGTGCTGGGGCTCCTGCTCCAGAAGCTGCGCGATGATGGCTGCAAAGCCTATTACCTGAAAGGTGAGGTGCCCCTCGCCCTCCCTCCGGCCCCGTCCCGCTCCCGCAGCCCTTGTCCGTGTCCCCCTGCGCAGCCCCTGGCCGGCCGCTGCATCCCTACCCTGCCCATCCCCTAGTGGGACGGAGGTGGCTGACTCGTTTTGCTTCCTTCCCTTATCCGTTCTGCCTGATTTATATATTTTTTTTCTGTGGTTTTTTTCCCCTCCTCTGCATCCCGCTTTAATCCCCCGCACAAAATGGTCGCAGGCTGGAAGCGGCCGGGAGCGCCCCGCTTCTTCCTGCGTCGCCTCCCCGGTAGCGGCGGGAGGAGCCCCCAGCCTGGCCGCCGGCGCGGCCCCTCCGGCGCTGACCCGTCCCAAGCCGATCCCGGCTGGGCGGCGCCGGGCGCCCCTCGCCTCCGCTCCCCGGCGGGAGCCTGTCGGGGCTTCCCCGCGCCGGCACCAGGCTCCTCTCCAGCCCTCTGGCAGGAATGGCCGGGTTTTGCGGGGCAAGAGAGCCCTTCTCTATTTTTAATTTTACCTCTCCACATAACCAAAAGCCCTCGCTTGGGTTTTCCTCCCTCTTTGCCGGGCAGTGCCGCCGGTCTGGGAGAGGGCAGCCCGGCTGCTCCCCCGGGACAGGGCGATGCGGAGCGGGAAGCTGCGCTGCAGGGGAGCCGAACCCCGCACACGCCCCTCTGCCAGGGCTGGGGGTGCTTTGGGAGCTTTGGTTTCTTGGGGGTTTTTTTGGCCGTTTTGAAAGATCGCAGCGGGCTGAGCGGAGCCCACAGCTGGGCTGCTGAGACCCTTCCCATCCTCCCAGTGCTCCCAGTCCGGTCGCTGGGTGGCGGCTTTGAGGCAGGAATAACAGGAGAGCGGGGGAGAGTGGTCAAGAAAGTTGCCACTTGCGGCTCTTTAAAAAACACGGCTGTTCCTTGAAAGACCCTTTCTGGAGGGTCGGGGAAGCCCCTGGTGGCGGGGTGGGCGGCAGGGGGACAGTCAGGTATTTGAGGAGCCCTCGGGGCTGCGCAGCCCGCACACGCCTCCTTCCGAAACGTGGTAAGGGGCCAGCACGGGGGTTGATCGCATTCCCCCCTCGACCCTCCGATCCCTGCCCCTGGGCGAGTCTCCCATCCCATCATCGCATCCCGGTTTGGGGTTTCCCCACGGGCTCCCTTGCTCCCTCGCTTTGCAGTCCCTCTTCTCGCCCTGTCGTCCTCATCCCCGGCAGGAAGGAGCGGTTTTAAAGTTACTCCTCAGATCTCCCCGATGGGCAGGGGAGGAGCTGAGCCCCTTTCTCTGCCTTTTTCCGGGAGCCTCGGTGGGAAATGTTTCTAATTAAAATTCCAAAATGGCTCCTCGGCGCTGTCTGGCGGCGCGGGGGGAGGAGGAGGGCGAGGACGAGCCTTTTTCATGAATGGATGTGGCAGGAGCTGTCTGTCCTGCTCAGTGACCCCGCCACAACCGCCGAACCCACTAACGAAGTTTCCAGGAGCCCTCTCTAATTAAACCATTTGTCAGTGTCAGATCCCGATGGCTGAGCTCCGCTTTAATACCGCCTGGAGAGGAGGTAGATCGGTGGGGTTTTTGCTTCCCTGCCTCTGTCTTCCTTCCCAAGCAGCTGAGCTGAAGAGCCGGAGAAAAAGTCTTAGGGGCAGACGTGAAGGGTCCCATCCCTCTGAGCCCCTGCTGTGGTTTGGGTGAAGAGCAAACCTGTGACACTGCTGTATTGCAAAACCTATTTTGTAGCGATAAAATAATTGCGAGGATCACTCTGTGGCAAAACTTGGGGTCTTTTTTCCTGCTTGGAAGTGAATAATTTCGTTGGGTTTTAGTGCCTGGGATGGGCATGTGGTGGGTGTCCCTGATCTGTCCTTTCAGACATGGATACTTTTCTCTCTAAGTGGCATAATAGCTCTTGCCTAAACTGCCCCAGATCCTTATTTTTGAGAACCTAACAGGGCAAGATTGTGTCTTGGCATTGATTTTATTTGTGGGTGTTTCTTTCTTTTGTGGTTGAGATTTGGTCCTGTTTTTCACAAGCAATATTGAACTTTGTGAGAACTGCTCCTTGCTCTCCTGGGACCCGTTTGCTCAGTATCAGTTTGTCCAGGGAAGATAAGGGAGCAGGGAAATGCCTTTCTTGCTGTGAAGTTGAAGGGATACCAGCTTCTTGCTGGTAAAGACTTTCTGAGTAACATATGTTCACAGGTAGAAGGATTTCCTATTCTGAAGATTAAAACATCTTTTTCTTTCTCTCTGCCTCTCCCCTTCCCTCTCTCCTTTCCCCCTTCCCAGGTGGCTTTAACAAGTTTCAGACTGAATATTCTGAGCACTGCGAGACAAACCTTGACAGCTCCTCACCCAGCAATTCTCCCCCAGCATCAGTCCTTGGCCTGGGAGGGCTGCGGATAAGTTCTGACTGCTCAGATGGCGAATCCGACAGGGAACCCAGCAGTGCCACGGAGTCGGACGGGAGCCCCATCCCGAACAATCAGCCTGCCTTTCCAGTCCAGATCCTACCTTACCTGTACCTGGGCTGTGCCAAAGATTCCACCAACCTGGACGTCCTGGGCAAATATGGCATTAAATACATCCTGAATGTGACTCCTAACCTGCCAAACATGTTTGAGCATGATGGAGAGTTCAAGTACAAGCAGATCCCCATCTCAGATCACTGGAGCCAGAACCTCTCGCAGTTCTTTCCCGAGGCCATTGCTTTCATTGGTAGGTAGTTGGCAGAACATCTCTTTTCATACTCACCGCTTGGGAATGTGGTGTGCCGCTTCCCAGGGCTGCTGCTCTCTGCAGCCTCACCTCTCCAGGGCACAGCATCAGCTTAGCAGCAAACCTCACGCTGTGAGGTGGCACATCTGGTGCATATCATCCTGGCTGAGTTCAGGGAAGCCTCCCCTTCCAAAATTAAGCCCTCTTGCAGCACCTCAGCTGAGCTACCTGCAAGTGGTCTGACTGGCCCTGCTGCCTCTCGCCCCTGTGTGGTGATTTGCACTGCTGTGAAATGGCTGAACCCAGGCAGTAGGGAGCTCCTTTGCCTGCTCTGCTTGGGGATGGGAGCTGCTTTAGTCTGACTGGTGCCAGCAATTCCTTAGCCCCAAATGTGGTTAAAATCAGGGAGTGCGTGTGCATGTGTGTTTTCTTTTCCCGAGGGGATTTGCTAGTCTAGTTGGGATCCTGCTGTAAGTCACCCTAGCATAACTAACTCCTTGTATGGATACTTCTCCTAAGGTAAGTGTCAACACAATGAGTTAGTGATTATAATTATACTGCAGAGTTTGGATAGAAAAACTGCTTTGTAGACAGCCCCTGTGACAGTTTTGGCTGGTGGTGGTGGGGTTCAGGAAGGAAGATCTCTCAGGCCAGCCTTGACTTTGAGAATTGCCTCTTATTCTGTGGGAAGTGTATGTTGGGCTGAACAGGGCTGTACACTTCCAGGCTGACCTGTGCTGTTTGCTCACAATATTCATTAGCCTAATCAGCTCTGTTTTATGGGGGTGAATGGCACAGGCAGTAATATCACTGTTAACTATTGAAAACCCCATGGCTTCATGCCTGATTACAAACGCTTGTACAGGTAAAGGAAAGGGGGACCTTTTGCCTGCAGACTGAAGCCTGGGCAGCCCATTTGAGACCCCGTAGCTTGTGCTTGCTGTGCTGTAAGGCCTGAAAAGGGGCAGAGCAGTGGTAGATCCTGGGCTGCTCTTCAGCTGTCAAAAACCCTGATTCCCACATGCTCTCCTTTGCCCCCACCTTCTGCCCTCCAGTAACATGACTGTGGTCAGAAGCTGCTGCTTCAGTGTGGCAACAGGGACTTGTCTGATGTCCCATCTGCACTTCCTGCATGAGCAGGGTTTTAAACGTCAGGGGTGAGGTACAATGTCCCTGCTGACATGTGGCATTTGGGATCTGTCTGCTCTAGTCAGCCCATGTCTCTGTGAACACCGAGCTTGTGCTTTCCAGTTAATGACAGGAAATGGAGGATTACCTCACTCTAAAACCAAACACCAAGAAATGCTGTGCAGGTCAGATGAAAGGCAAAAATGTCTGGAAAAATGTTGAACGGGAGAGCCTGGGGGGAGGGCTGGGTACATTGGGCGGTGATTGCCCACCCTACTGGAAATTCTTGCCTGGTTTTGGAGCCTGGGCAGAAAACCTGTTGTGGCTTGGGTTTGGATTTTTGTTTTGCCGGCTTCTTCTTTGCCCTTCCCTGCACTTACGGTGCCAGAGTGTCTCTTACCTCCGGCTTTGCCCGAGGTTCCTCTTTCTCCTGCCACTTTTTCGCTCCCCGCCAAGCTCTGTCAAATGACTGACTTCAAATAGGGCTGCCCAGAAGTAGAAGCAGCGCTGGGTACTTGCGTGCATTCAGTGCTCTCAGTGGCGTGTCCCTCTTTCAGCACTGAGATGTCAATTCATAAAGGGATCACGCTGTTCCGGCTGTGCGAGAGACAATGAGTGTGTGTGTGCTTTTCAGTTGGTGGCAAGGGAGGGGAAATTTCGCTGCTGTTCTCTCGCCATTTTTTGGTCCAGCCTGCATTCCTGCTTCCCGCTACCATTCATCCTGAGAGCCTCCTCCAACACAAGCGTTTGTTTGTGGTGAAGTGCATTTCTGTCGATCCTAAAGAACAATTTCACAATAAGGGAATTTCCTACACTTCAGACTGCGCTTAAATTGGCATTGGCTGCAGTCGTGTAACTTTCTAGTGGTAGGAGGACAGGAACAGCAGAGGAGAATAGCTCATGTAGTGCTGGGCTGCAGCCTTGCCCTGAGTGCACAGCCTTCCCTGGTTTAGTTGGAGTTGAGGTGGGTGTGCTGTGCCCAACCACCAGCATCTCCCTGGAGCTGTTGTCTCCAGCTTCATCTGCCTCCTGTAGGTTACTCCAACTCTCTTGAGTAGAGGGTACTGATGTTCCCTAGGCGAGGGATGTGTTGCTAGACTTGATTGATAATTCTCAAGCATATGAAATGCTTGGCCTTGCTGGGGATGTGTAGCTTTGCTATGCAGCAGGTATATATCAGGAGCCCTGTGGGGAGAGATGTGGGTGTCCAAGGGACATGGGATGGTGTCACTAGGGGCAGGGGATCCAGTTCTGGCAGTCGCCGTGGTGCTGGGAGCTTGCAGCTGCCACCTGGCCCCGCTCCAAAGCCATGTGTTTTTGGTGCAGAATAATAGACTCCCCCTTCCCCTTGTCTTGTTTCAGATGAGGCCCGTTCCAAGAAGTGTGGGATCCTCGTTCACTGCCTCGCTGGCATCAGCCGGTCCGTAACAGTCACTGTCGCCTACTTGATGCAAAAACTCAACTTGTCCCTGAACGATGCCTATGACTTTGTGAAAAGGAAAAAATCCAACATTTCTCCAAACTTTAACTTCATGGGCCAGCTCCTGGACTTTGAAAGGACTCTGGGACTCAACAGCCCCTGTGACAACCGCTCGCCCAGTGAACAGCTCTACTTCACCACCCCCACCAACCACAACCTGTTCCAGCTGAACACTCTGGAGTCCACATGAAGAGGACGCTGCCTGGTCGGGAACTTGAGCATCGAGTCGCTTCTCTTGAGTATTTCAACTCTTACGAAAATATCTGTCTAGCCAGGCAGCTCTGAGATGAGTAGCTTCTCTGGGCAGAGGTGCCTGGTCGCTGCTTTAGGAAGGCTAATGCCGTTCACTAAGTATCCTGATCCAAGTGGTTTGAAGAGGTAGTGTTTTTACAGGGGGTTATTTAACACGGGCGATGTTACAGCGTTAGGGACGCAGCTGTCACCGGCAATAACCGCTTTCCTGGGTCCATTGAGACTGTCAGAACACGCACACGTGTGAAGAGCTACCGGGGGTTAGCTTGCTGTGGAAAATGAGGAGATTTATGCACTTGGAAACCTTGAACAAAAGGTGTTGGGCCAAGACTGTTTTAAAACCCAAGTTTACTTTTTTTGATTTAAAAAAAAAAATAAGAAAAGGTAGATATTACTCGAGCTTTGGGTTCAAACTCTTTTTAGATATGTAAGTTCTTGACTGTT
Organism: Motacilla alba alba; assembly: GCF_015832195.1. Taxonomy (NCBI): domain Eukaryota; kingdom Metazoa; phylum Chordata; class Aves; order Passeriformes; family Motacillidae; genus Motacilla; species Motacilla alba. Next base: position 14,844,204 of record NC_052027.1, read on the forward strand.
TGTACAGACCAGGTTGCAAAACCAGTATTTTATTCTGTTTCTTGTTTGATCATTTATTATTTTTTTTAATCAAATGTTTATATTGACCAAATGCATTTTGCACACTTTGTGAAGCCTTGGTATGTCCTGGCATATTACTGGGTACTCCAGAGAGAGATACATGCTGCTGCTGTTGTTGTTAGCATCTGGTAGGAAGCTTTGTTATGTGTGAAGGCCAGTTGGGCTTAAACGCAACCCCTTCACCACTCCTGCACTCACAATCACAAACTCTGCACTGATTCAGCCAAGGTGACTAAGCCGCAAGCTTTTTTTTAATGCCACCCCTGCCAAAAACACTGTTTGCTATTGCCAGAGGTAAAACTCTCATAGCCTCCAGAGTTGGTAGAAGCATGTCTGAGCCCGGCTTCACTCTCTGCTGCCTGTTGACTGATTTAAAGTCATCCAGCTGGCCCGAAACCATTCCAGCTTCCCGAGTCCAGAAGGTAGTTGCAGTGCTGGCGTTTCTTGTGCACACTGGATTCTTTCCCACGTGTGCGGGGTGGAGGGGGAATGCAGCGAGCGCCTGGAGCAGAGCAAGGATTGTGTGGCGGGACAGGACTCAATCGTCACGCACGGAGCGCGTGAGGGGAGTGAAGAGGTGTGGAGATGATGAGGAGAGCATCGTAACAGAGAATTTTTATATATATATATATATATGAATATATATATTAACTGGCAAATTCTGAGATGATTGGAGCTTTCAACAGAGGTTCTGATTTTTTTTCTTCCTCTTTCGAATAACTTTATGCTGTGCCTTCTATTCTGAGAAGACTTGTATGTATTTCTGGCTAGTGTTTGGCAAACTCCTTTTACCAAGCTGGGAGGGGAGGAAGTGGTAATAATTTCTGGGAGGAGGGCAGAACGGATTTAGAAATTTCTTTATTGGCTGCAATGTAGTCCCTCCTTTCTCCCCCCTCCCTGTCCACTTTAACTCTCATATAAGTGAAAAAAAAAAAAAAAGCCACGGATTTTTTTCTAAATATCCAGTTTTTTGTACTTTTTTCAAGAAAAATAAAAAATAATTAAAAAAATCTCCATCTGGAGGAATGTTTGACGCTGTCACATCCTGAAACTGTTCTTTTTGTTAAAGATGTTATCAGAATGTTGGAATGAGCTTCTGTTTCTTGTTTTCTGGTTGTTTTTTGTTTGTTTGTTGGGTTTTGTTTGCCACAATGTTGGGATTGTGGGTCATTGGAAGGGAGAATGGGCGTACAGTTGTGAGTGAGAAAATTGAGAATATCCTAATTGCATCTTACCTCATGGAGGAATTTATTTTTTCAGGGATTTTTTGACAGTGCATCTCTGTTGCATTACAGCTAAGCTGGTTTGTAAAGGCTTCATGCGCTGTTAGTGGTCTTTATTCTTTAAAGGAAAAAAATAAGATGCGTCTTCTGATTAGTACAAATGAGAGCTTGTTAGTGAGGAATGGTTCTGCTTTCTGAGTTATGAAGGAAAATTAGTGACCCTATATATACTGATCCAATATTGGGACTTTGTTTATATTGCAAATAAATATTATTTTTTCTTTAAAAATGATGTTTGTGTCAGATCCTTGTCTAGCCTCTGCCCGTATAAGGGCACACTGCTCTTATCCATTTTTTATGGTCGATTAGGATCCTTCTGTGACCATGGAGAGCATTTGCTGGGCTGTGTTCAAGTGTGGTGTTTGGTTTCATGCACAGCTTAATTTTTAAGACCTGTGGTAAAATGGAGAGGGGGAGGTGGGTAGGCAAGGAGAGGGATAAGGGGGTATTGGATAAACTGAAGAACAAAGAACAGTTTGAGAATGGGACTGGCTTTGACCCCAGCCATTCCTCTGTGCCAAAAATAAATAGATAAACTAAAGACACTTTTGTTCGCTGTTTAAGCGTGGCCTACAAAGGCATTGCAAGGCCTTGCCCACAACTGTTGTGTTAGCAGACTTTATTTTGGTAGGAAAGCAAGAAGTCTGGGGCTTGTGGGCAGCCACCTGGGTTATCCTGGGGCTCTTGGAGAGCTGGAGCCCCCTCCTGCATCCCTGGGGAAGGGGGTGCTGTGTGTGTTACACTTGGGCTGTGCTGTGTCTCCCTGTGCTCCCTGCATGGTTTGTGGGGAATCTGGAGGGGCTGATGAGGGCTTTAGGGCGAAATGTGGCTCTAAACATCTGAGTGCAGCCTGTCTAAGGGAGCTGTGGCTCCCTGTGACTCTAGCTGGGCAGGAGTGGGTTTCCCCCAGTATTCCTTGTTTTAACCTGAATGGCAAGAAATTAAATTACTTCAGTTGTGCAGTCCCTCAGAGTAAGTGTATGTGTCATCTTGTTCTAATCCCAGGGTCTGAGCACAAAAGGTAGTTTTATTCCAGAAGCAGCTCAGGCTAGTGTGTGCAGAGGGGAGGTAGAGGTTGAAGCAGGAGCTGAGTGTGTGCATGAGTTTGTTTACTCCTGGACTCCATGATGGGAATCTATATATTGATTTGGAGGCCTGTTTGTGGCTAAACAAACAAAAATCTACCTGGTTTGCAGGGGAAAGAAGACCTTTAGGTTTTCCCTGGTAATTACATGGTAGAGTGGCTCTTGAGGAAGATAGGAAACTGTGCTGGAGGCTCGCTGTGCACTGAAGGAGTGCAGAACAGCTTGTCAGGTGTGTGGCTGTATTTGCTTCCATCTAATTTCCTCTCAGGTTTTTCTGCTACGGCATGGAGCAGGATATTCACAGTTAGCATTGTAAGCACATTTGTGTGGTAGCTGAGTTGTGCCTGTCTGCAGCAAAACAGCTGCTGCTTGCTGTGGTCTTGGAGGAAGAGCTGGTGTGCAGGGAGCTACCAGGCAGCTCCTGGGGACCCGATCCCTGATCCTGGGATGTGCTGTGAGTGCCCTGCCACTGTGGCACTCAGAAGCCGTGTTGCCAAACAAAGGAGATTACTTGTCTGAAAATCATCCTGCCACTTGCAAGGACACATAGGAGCTTTTCCCAAGCTGCCTGCCTTCAGCAGCAAGGAGCAGCCAGCCTGGCTGGTCTTCAGCCCATCAATGTTTTACAAATCTCAGAGAGGTTTCCTTGGAGACCTGATGTCCTAAAATTCAGTGAGGAGAAGAGAGCTGACATCAGGCAAGGGGCAATGCTGGAGAAATAGTTACAGAGGAAAAAGAGAGCGTGGGGTCTGTCTACACTCCCTTGCAGAGGCAGGCACGAGCACTAGCTGAGCGTAGGAGCACAGGCTGAGTGAGAAAGCTGGTTATGTTCAGAGCAGTGGAATTTGGCAAGGAGATAGAGCTTCCCACACGCAGCAGGGAGAAGCTCCTTGGTTAACCCATTGATTCCAGACGAGCTGTTTGTAAGATGCTCTGTGGTGTTCTACTCTCCAAAACCTGGTAATCTCCTGCCTGGGCAGAGAGATCGCCTGTCCCTGGGTTTTCACATGTGATGCCACAAGCCCTGAGGTGATATGAGTGGGAATTTATCTTTTGGGGTTTTTTACCCCCATGGATGACTTTATCTTAACTCATTTGAACAGTTAGAGGGAGCACAGGTCCCAGGTGCTTTCAAAAAGTTTATCCCTCCATTTCAAGTCATGGCAAAAGCACAAAGCTAAGCTTCTGCAATTCCCTGCTGGAAGCTCAGCATCAGGAGCCCTGTGAGCAGGACACAAGCTCAGGGAAGGGTCTTTGTGGTTACTTGTAGCTTTTTTCCTCTTGCTTGTGTCTACCCTTCCCTTGGTGTGGCATTGAACACATCCTGAGCATGATGCAAGTCAACCTTTGCAGCTCTGCACTTGCCTGCTGTTGCGACACCCAGAGACGCACGTGGAAAAGCAGACACTTCCTGCTGCCATCTGAGTTTGGGTGCTCACATTTCCAAGGTAACCAGGTTATTTGTGGGCTGTTACATTCTTGTTTTATCCTTTATGTGAGGAAATCGGGCTATTTGCAGTGTTGTAAAGGCACGCAAATAGTTCAGCTAATAAACACATCCCTGTATTTACTGGCACCGGCTGTGATAGTTGTGCCCTGGGCTGCTCAGAATGTGTGTGAAAATGGGCTCGCTTCTGGATTTTGTGCCGTTTGCTCCCATGTTTCCTCAAATCTGTCTCTTCATTGTGGAGTGCTGGGCTGGCTAAAAGTGGTGAGAGGGTGCGTGAGGGATTGTCCACCAGGAACAGCAGCTCCTGCGAGTCCCATCCAGCCTCCGTGTCCTGTTCCTGTGAGTTCCTTTACTCAAACTGCACAGCTCCTCTCTCTAGTGGTGTTGTCCTCTGGCCTCTTGCTGTATCACCAACAGGCCCGGGCTCCCGGCTGCCGCACCTGACAGGAGTGTCAGCACCACACCTGGCTGCTCTCTGGGGGCCATGCTGCAGGTCCCACAGCCGCTTCTGAGGCCTCTGGGTGGGAACTGCCACAAACCGGCGGGAAACCGTGAGGGGGGAACCATGAGGGGGGGAACCGTGAGGCGGGAAACCATGAGGGGGGAAACGGTGAGGGGGCAAACTGTGACGGGGGGAAACCGTGAGGCAGGAAACCATCAGGCGGGGAACTGTGAGGGGGGAACCGTGAGGCAGGCAGTGATCGGTGTCCAGCCTCAGGACAGCTGTCCCCAGCGTGGGCAGTGGTAGATGCTTGGGGTTCTGCTTCCCCAGTAGATGCTGTGACATGTCAGGTGCCACGTGAGGGGACCTCGACTGGTGGCTTGGGAAGGCCTGAAAGCCTCGTGGTCATCACAATGGCTGGGTCCTGTGGAGGATGAAGACCCCAGGGAGGAAGGCTCTGAACCAGCTGAATCCCTCAGCCTGCGATGGAGGTGGCACCGCTGTGAGAGACTGGGAGCTGCTCATGAAGGAACTGCAAGTTTCTGGAGTCTCTGGGCTCCTCCCTGACACATCCTTGGTGCCCTGCTCTGCTGTGCCACCGTCCTGGGTTTGGGGTGGGAGCTGGGTCAGGGTGGAAGCTGTCGTTCAGCTTTGGTGGCTCTGTCAAGGGTTGGGATTTAATTATGGGTTAGGAATGACTCCTGCAGCAGGAGCAGCTGCCCAGGCTGGCTGGCTGGCCCTGGGCCTCTGGGACCTGGCCTCCATGGGCTTGGTGCTGGGGGCAGTGCAGATCCCCCTTGTCTGCCTGGTGCAAGGTGTGACCACCAGTGCTTTGTTGGCCTTTCTTTCTCCCCCACCAATTGTGCTCATCACTGAAATTGCTCTTGTTCTGCACTATCCTTATTTCCTTTCCCTGGTTTCTCCACTGCCTTCTGTTTCTTCAAATGGTTGGGAGTTGAGGTGATCTCACGTGGCAGTGGCTCCTGCAAAGCTGTGGTCCTTCTGTAGGAGAAGGGAATCCGGCATTCCTCTCAGAGACGGTGTTGGAAATGAAGACCTGCTGTGCTATGGGGAGGTTTGGAGAGGACATGTGTACCACTTCTGTGCTGCTCAGTGGTACAAGGGATCCAAGAGCATGTAGGGGTCTAAGAAATATCTGGTGAGGGACCCAAGACTGGGGAAAAAGAGGAATCCAGACATTTATTTTCCACCTTCCTTTCCCTAGAGAAACATCTGGCTTATGTAAAGCCATTTGCTGGGTTTTTCACTGCTTTATTTTGAAAGTCTCTGCAATCGGGAATTCTGCTCTTCTCATCTCCCATCACTGCCTCAGGCACAGATTTTTTCATGATTTGGGGTTTTGCTTTCATGAAATTTACTCTTTGTTTCTGTCTGTGCTGTCTTTTTCTTCTATCTTCTTTCATTTTCTTGTAAAGAGCTGCTCCGGTTTGATTTGTGGTTTTGCCTTGCTTTCTTCCAGGAGGTGAATTGTTGTGATAAACCCTGCAAATAATGTGAAGGAGCAGACTGGTATGTTGGTGAGACCCTGGTCACTGATCTAGCATTAGTGAATGCCCTGTGCCAGGCGAAACAGCTCTGAGGTTTGATCTCATCCTAAAAGCACAACATTTTTCTGTATGGGAGATTTTGAATTGAATTATGTATGAGGGTGTGCAGTTAGAGGGATTAGCACTCTCCTTCCTTTTGCCAGTGTGGCTCTGAATTGAGCCCATCATTTCCCCATGCATTTATTCTGGCAGTGAAGTGCGCAGTACCTGGTGAAAGATTTACAGCCGTGCTCTAGTGATGCAATTTGTTTGGGTCTTACTCTAAATTTGCCATTTCCTCTCCCTGGGTGGCTGATTCCCTGTTGCTTGGAGCAGGCAGTGGTCCAGGCAGGATCCTCTCAGAGCTCTGCAATGTGAGGTGCTGGAGGAGAGTTTGATGGGATTCAGGGTGCTGAGCCTGCAGAAAGCTGCCCTCTCCTCTGACAGAACAAAGATAGCTGTACTCTCAGCTCCACCTCTGTGTCCTCTCTGGTGTTCTTTGCCTTCCCTCTGCCCCCGTTCCAGCTGTTGTCTTTGAGTGATCCTGTGCTAGAGGTTCAGGCAGGCTCCTGCATGTCTTGGCCTTGCATCCTCTTGGCAGAGAGCTGAGAGTGAGAAATGTTTGGGAAAGTCTTGTGGGGTTTTTTTTGTTGTTTGGGTTTTTGTTGTTGGGTTTTTTTTGGTTTTTGGGTTTGTTTTTTTTTTTAACAAGAAGCTTCACTATTCATTCATTCCCCAAATAGCTTTCCCTCTCATTGGACATCTTCCTGCTAGGACAGTCCAAGCCTGTTCTGACAGGCAGCTTATCTGCCTGGCAGCTCTGACTGCTTCCTCTGTCTCTCCCTTGTGTGGGAGGTGTTTTGTCTTTCCAAACTTCTGCTGACTTCAGTGGGCATTAGCTTGTGCCCAAACATGCACTGATAGTGCAGTTCAGTGCTGAAGTTCACCGCTGGTTTTTATTTATGTCCCTGCGGTGTGTTTTTCTTTGCAAGGGGAAGGATTTAAGTGGTTTGGGGAGGGGAGCTGTTATTGAAAGTTACTGAGGCTGAGGCTCTCAGCTCACCCTGGCTGCCTCCATCCTGCGAGTCCTGCAGCAGGACATGCTGAAGGCACTGGTGTTGAGGAGTTCCACGCTGATGGGGGTTCACATAAGGGGGATCTGCAAAACCCCTGTATCTGAAAAAGCCCACAGCAGCCAGCTTGTTATTTTACTGTGTTGCCAGCTGCTCAGGTAACTCAGAGAAATTTCCAGTCTAGTTTTAAATCTGGTAAAAGTGGAGAGAGGTGCATGAAGTGTGTGTGCATGAAGCAAAGCTTAAAGATATTGGTATTTTTAATAAAAAAAAAGTCAGTCATGTTTGAACCTGCAGTTTGCAAGTGTGCACTCCTGACGCAGAATCAATGCTTCAGTTTCCAGTCAACAAATCTCTGGATGATGGTTCTTGAATCTCCAGAATTTCTGTAAGCCTGTTCCTTGTGGGGAAGCATTTGGGTTTGTTTATCAAATGCTTAACTTTTCTCCTTGACCTATGGGATCCTTCCTCCTGTCCGTGTGATGCCACCACATATCCAGTGCTCCTGCCTGTGCAGTGGCAGCCCAGGGATGTTTGTAGGTCAGGGATGACAGATACTCGTCAGGGCTCTTCGGTGCTATTAATTAATTGCATTCCAACAGCAGCGAAAGCAGCAGCAAGAGTAATAAACAAATTATAATCTACATTATGAAGCTGACAGGTGCCACCCACTCATTACCTGTCTTTAACCACTCTCATTACTGCCCAGTCTTTGTGGGAACTAATCGTACTGCTCAGTGTCCAACGTGTTCACTTAATGCCATTATCTGAAGCAATTGGCCTCTCCCTGTGAAAGAAGAGGAAGGTGCTTTTCCTGAGGCTTGTTCTCTGGATGCTGGAACACAGGGAGCTCTGGGGTGGAGGAGGCTGAAGGTGCCCTTTGCCAAAGTACGGTGTGGCTGGGAATTGAAGACTGAAATCCACAGGGACAATCTGGGGAGGAGCTGGGGGTGGGTAGCAGGATGGGAGGTTGTTACTAGGAGGAGAAAGTCTGCACTTTGTTAATCTCCATGGATTATGGAATAGTATCCAGTGAGAGGGATAATAGGAAGAACCACATTTTTTTCTCTCTCCAGATGTTTTCCAGGCTTTGGGAACAAGTTGGGTTGCTGAGTAATGACCGTTCTCTTTGTGGCTGCCCCTGGGCATTGCAGGAGGAAGTCCTGGTAGTGTTTCTGTGGGCACCAGTTCAAGCTCCCCCCAGGAAAAAGAAATTGAACTGCAGAAATTTCTTGCAGTGGTCTGGCTTAGGCCAGGCTCAGCAGAGGTGAGGGTGCTCAGCCAGAGGAGCTCAGCCTCCTTGCCTGGCTGCTCCATTGCCTTGTGTGGGTCCTGGTGTTAAGGACTGTGCTGTGCCTGGGCTGCAGCTCTTCTCCTTTCCTCCCTGACACAAGTGGGAACCTTCCTGGAGAACATTATTGCAGCCTAGAAGATGAGGAGTTGGGCTGAGAGACCAGATGAGAAAATAGGTTTTTTTCAAGACACTCCATGGATGTCTGGAGCATGGCCAGAGGTCCTGTTGTGCTCTCAGGGTTTTGGGACATCTCATCAGGGGGTCCCTATTGAGCAAATAATAAGCCAAAAGATGAGAAATAAAGGCAGAGGGGTGAGGGACCACCAGCTTTCCCAGTAGAGGATTGGCATCAGTCAGATACAACGAGGGCCTATGAAGAGCCAAAACTGTTGAATGTGTCTGCTAATGAAAAAGGGGAATAAATGGCAGATGAAGTTTTCTGTTGACTATTCAGAGTAGCAAAATCCAAAAGCTGCATTGCATAGCTGTAGGAAGTCCTTGCAATATGGAGTGGTGGGATTGTAGCATATGATGCTGAGAAAAGCAAAGCAATCCATCTCAGAATGGGATAATGTCACAAGGGAGGAAGATCTCAGAAGTGCAATGAACTGTGCTGTGGGAGCAAGGCTTGATTCTGAGCATGGTCAAAAAAGCCCAAACAGTCAGCCTCTTGAAAAAGAGCTAAGAACAAACTGGATAAATGCGTTGTATGAATATGTGGTGAACAAAAGCGTCTGGGGGTTTGGAGGGCATTAGAATAACTAAGGCAAGGGAAATCCATTGGGTGTTTTTAAATATCAATACACAGTATCTTCAGTATTGTGTATTGATATTTACAATACAACACAGTATCTTTAAACGTCAATCACAGTATACCCACCTCTGCAAAGAGCTGGAGTCTGGGCAAGCATTAGTAATGTAACATAGTTACATGCTACATAGCTGCATTGCCTGTTCTTACCCTTGGTTCTGCTGTGAAGTGCCATAGAAAACAGGACAACAGGGCAGGATGAAGATTGATTCAACAATAGTTAGTGGCTGTGATTCTTCTGCTTTTCAAAAAAATTGCTGTCCTAGAATAAGCTGTGTGGCACTCTGTGATTGTGTGTGTGTGAAGGGCTTTTGTGGAGCTTGCAGATACTGTGCTCGCTCAGTAAAGAGAGCTGCTGGAGGAGAAGACCCCTGAGGCTGTTGTATATCTGATATCAAATGGACATTGCAGACAGGCAGCCCAAAGACAAGAAGGTCTTTGTATCAACAGAAGAATCTTGTTCTTCACCAGCACCAGTCACTCTGAAATGGACTGTAATGAATCATTACGTGATGGAAAGGCATTGCCTGGGTCAACAGACCTGCCTCTTGTATCCTCTGAGAAACATTTGGGCAGAAAACCAGCTCCAAAAGGATTTGCTTTCGTAAATCCATCCTCTCCCATTACTCCTAAAGTACTGTGCTTCTGGTAAAGGAGAACTGGATGATGTGGAAGTAGCTGGATGGGTCAGGCCGACTCATCCTGCCCTCAAAGCCCTCGTGTGCTACTTTAACATACACCACAGTGGGGCGAGACACTGTGTGGGAGTGTGAGACAGTTCCTAATGTTCCTGTTGATCAAATGGCCCACTGAGTCTCCTGATCTGCTGTGGTGATAAGTCCTTACAAGGACTCTCTCTTAATCCTCATTATCCTCTGTTGGCGCTTCCTGCCCACATACACTAGATATTTCCTATCAACAGGGAGGAACCTCTGTGGAAGATAGGATCAGATTCCCAGGAGCCAGGCTGTAGTAAGAGTGAAGAAAGAATGAGGAAACTGTCCTAATTTGAGGTTAATCTTATAAATACAGGGTTGGATACAGACAGTAGGAAGAGAAATGCCAGGAGAACTTTAGCATTTAGTTAGGAAAGGAGCATCTTTTTCCAGGAGTAGCCTGAATTGTAACTTATGATGTGGTGAAGTTGCTGTTTGATGTCAGCTTCAGCAGAGGGAAAGAGACAGATTCTGCTTTGTGTTACCAGAGGAGGAGTAACCTGAGGGGAAAAAAAAACAACAGGGAAAGGTGTTTTTGGAAGCAATTTTTTGTCATTTGTATACTCATTCAAGCTGCAGTGCATGGATGGAGTGTTTAATTTCCCAGATTTTATTTGAATAAGACACTAAATAAGGAGAAGAAAAGGGTTGTGTGATTTTCTTCCTGAAGCAGACATGTTAATATACCCATTGGGTATTTAAAGTTGCATGGCATTGCTGAAAATGCAGGAGCCCACAGATCTTTTCTTCTAGTGTAAGTGGGTTATTGGGGTGGGGTGTTTCTTTCCCCTACCTGGACCCGTAGCTGGAGCCTGGACCAGTCAGAGGCTTGGCCTGTCCCTCATGGTCACCTTTCATGTGGGCTGGGTGGAGTGTGCTGAAGCTGTCTGTAGTGGGGAGCTCTCTACAAACAGTTGCTTTTATGAACCTTTTTAGACGGCCTGTTAAACTGAAGAGCTGCCTCCTGCTTGTCCTGTCCACATCCCAGCACCATGCACAGAGCCTGTGATGCCTCTGTGTGTTTTGTTGGCAAGCAGGGTGAGAGCTGGTGCCTGTTTGTGAGAAGTGAATTGCGTTTGTGGGGGGTGTCAGGGTCCCTAACTGCACATTCATGTGCAGTAGGTGTTCCAGCATGATCCCATGTGAATGACTACAGTGCAACAAGGTGTGGACACTGGTTGCTCATCCCCACCCTGAAGGTGGTGTTGCAAGTTCCTGAAAAATGCCGTCATGCCCTTGCGGGCTTGGACTTGTTTGGCTTTTCACTCTCTGTGTCCTGCTCACAGGGTGTGTGGCGATGGTGTTTTATTTGTCGCCCAGCTCCGAGCTGATCACTGCTTCTTCCCTCAGAAGCTTTACAGGCCTCCTTGCCTTGGACCAGGTTTGTGAAGCTACAATGATGTACAAACCCCTGCTGCTTCCTAGAAACTTCCAGTCCCTTTTGGGTAGTCCAGCTTGTACAGAAGATCTTGCAAAACTTGACCTAAGACAAGTGATACAGTAGTTCTCTGTCCCATGCTTCCTCTATGAGTAAGGACGAGGTTTTTTAGCTATTTATACACCACCTTTATCCTAATTTCACACTTACTATTGTTTCTCGCCCTCCCAGGAGAATTGATTTTTGCCTGAAAGTCAGTAGAACAACCATGTTCTGCCATGTGAACTCCCAGTTGTTCCTCAGGTGACTGGCTCTGTTGTTTTCTCTCCACCATCGCAGGTTATGCCATCCAAGGGTTCTACTTCATCACAGACAGTGCACAGTTTGACTCTGATGGCTGGTTTTCTTTTTTTGGGCTATGTTTAAAATAAACTCTGTCAGGGAGCAGGGCTGGCTCAGAGGACATACACAGTGATGCGGGCACATCAGATCATCTTTGTACTATTTCCTTTCATAAAGGGTTGCTAAATAGTGCCTACAGGTGATTGATACAGCTGAATAGTGAGCAGAGTATAATTGCTTCTGCTATCTTCTGGGATGTGCTTCCAGCAAGTCACGACACCTGGTAACATGCTTGTAACATCTATTAACCTTCTAATTATATAAGTGGTGCTTTAATACTGCCTGATCACCAGTCAAGTTCGGAAACATCGACTGTGGGTCTCCATGGTCACTGCTGAAATGCTGAGCCTGGTCACTGAGTTCACTGCTTCTTGCTGTCAGTCCTTGCCAGGTGCTCCACTCCTTCTCACAGCTCAAAGCCTGCCCTTTGTCATTGGTTTTCTCCCTCAGTCCTTCTGCAGTGTGCTTGTTGGAATGTCGATGCTTTGCTGAGCAGGTGCTGTTGTGTGGTATTTCTCCCCTTACAGGTGACAGCCTGCAGTGAAGAGCTGTGAGGCTGAAGGGATCAACATTTCTGCAGAGCCCTGAGTCACCTGGCATGGCACTGGATTTCAAGAAGGTGGAAGAACTGGAGCGAGAGTTGAGGCTTGCTGGAGGAAGAAGATTCAAGAATTCTTGTTTTGTGTGTGCTGTTGGGATCTGGTAGGCTGCAGGAAGGGGAGTTCCTGTACTGCTGGCTGTGGAAGGAACATACCAGCTACAGGATGCTTAGCCAGTCAGAGGATAGACAGATGGAAAGGGATGTCCTGCACTGGCTGTGAACAGACTGGACCAAGAAAGAAAGATTGAGCTCTGAGCTTTTAACAAACCATGACATCATGGTTCAGCCTTCTTCTCCAAGGCCTCCTCTGAGCATAGGAGTAAGGTGTCAGGCCAGACTACCAAACTGCTAGAATCCTGATCCTCAATCCTCACCTGAGAAGGTGTTCCCTGGAATAATGCAGACAGCAGCATCCTGCCCTGTGGGAAGCCCTGGAGAAGTGAAGGCTTGGCCAGGGGAGGTGGGGAGCCAGGATCTTAGGGTGGGGTTTGAAGACAGGCTGACTTCCAGGTCCAGCTCTGGGGCAGCCCTGGTAAATGTTCTTCACTGCACTGGGAGGGACAGGTGTTCAGTGAGCAGGGCGGGGTGGATGTTCTGTGCCAAACTCTCACTTGTCTCCTTTCTCCTTAGGGCATTCTTCATTCACTAAACTTGCTACTAAGGTAGCTTTGGTGGAAGTAATCAGTTTCCTGAAAGTGGAGGCCTTTCCTGGCTGAGCACTCAGTGTTGGGATGAACTGTTGTTTGGAAGAGCAGAGTGGGAGAAGTGGGAAGTTTTGCTGTATGCTCCATTACCAGAGACTGCGGACAAGAACACAGATCAACAAACAACACCAAAAAGCAAAGAACCACTTTCAATTGCCTCCATTCAGATGCTGCTGGTCAGCAGAGCAAATCTTTGAATAGAGAGCACAGCCTGCCCCCCTTCTGTCTTCCTCCCTTCTGGCTCTAAACAAGACTTCAGGTGCGTAGCTCCAGAATAAGCAGTGAGAGCCAGTTTAGGGTGGGCACCATCTTTGCCCTCCATTATCTCTAGTGCCCCAGTCAGCAGGGACATGAGCCCAGGCAGCACCCCTGTGGCACGACTGTCAGAAAAATAACAAGCTGGCAAGTCCTGACTCCTTATTTATATTTTGGTGAAGGTTTTTATCATGTTTCCTGCAGACACGGATGGAGAGGAACGGGTGGTTCTGCTGTTGGCGTGCCTTTCTGATAAAAGCCAATGGCTTTTCACACGCTCTTGAGTTGCTGTTGGGTCTCAGCATATCCCCTTCTGCTTTTTCATGTCACTGCTTCTCCTGTGCCTGCTGGAAGACAGGTATCTTCCATGCAAAGGATTTTAAAGAAGCTGCTTAGCCTGTTTACTCTTCATCTTTATAACCCTTATTCTGTTTTTTTTTTTAATTCTTCCTCTGCCCCATAAACCTCCTGTTTACTTTCCCCAAGTAGAGAAAATTTACAGGAATCTGTTATATGTTAATTTAAATTAACTTTAAATTGCTTCTTGCTGTGCATGGAAACAAAAAAGGCAAACTACAACTGCAACACGATGTAAGCATAAACAGGAAAGCATACAAAAAAAAGCTTCATTTTGGAGACACATTCCTTTAAGAATGCAAAGCCTTCTTGGCCTGGAAGGTCTGTGAGTCAAGTATCAATTGATGTGATGTACTGCAAAAGGAAATGTTTAACTTTTTTATTTATGTCCAGTAAATCTCAATGAAGCCTTTAGGGAAAAAAACAACTCAGGAGGATTCAAAGGAAAACAGCTCGAAGGGCTGTGTATGCACCACTTTAAATTTAAGAGCTTCATGGGAATGTTGATCATTTATTCTCAGCAGTGGACTGAGTCTGTAATTTGGAAACCTTTGCACAACTTTCAATTTTAAAATAAAAGAGAATTCTGGCCTAGATTTTAAAATAAGTGACCATGGAAGGGTCCCTCAAACCAGTGGTTAGGTAGCCCATAAACAGTGTCTAGAAAAGCAAGTCCCTTTAGGCTGTCTCCTCTTGGAATCCAAATTTAATATGTGATCTTATGTTGGGAAGTCACCACGTGATTTGTGCAACCAAAAATTGGTGAATTATCCATTAGCTGAAATATATTTAAACAGAGTAATTGAACACAATGAGTAGAATCATCAAAACTGAAGAGTGTTTGTGGTTCCTTTGTTAACTGACAAAGGAGCTCAATCATTTGATGAGCATTTGGCTCCAAGTCGTACACCTAGCTCGAGTGTCCAACTGCAAAGGGGCAAAATGTTCAGTTAAGCTCAGTATTGATGGTTTATGAAAATCATGTCTATTTTTATTGCTTTACTCAGAAAAGACTTGGGAAATCTTTGAAGTATCATTTTTATTTTTATTTTTTTAACCCCTTCCAGCAAGATGTCAGTGGATCAGAGCCAGGCAATTATCCCCTGCAGTTGATCAGACAGTGATCAAGGAATTTCTTTGGTTTGGAAGTTGGAAGGAATCCTTGTCTCTGCTGCACTGGGACCCAGCCAGGCAGGACAACGCTTTTCCTCTCTGCAACTTTAATTAGGGCAAAGGAAGAACAAACTGTCAGTATGAGCTGTTCCAACCAACTCCCTTCTTCTATCAACTGCCAACCATGATTTTATGTTTAATTATTTGCATGACATCATTAGCCATGTACAACACCTAGCACAGGAGTAATGATGCAAAGTGTACCCCAGGTTTGGACACTGTACAGGCTTCCCTGTAGGGCGGATGTGCAAAAGTATTTGAAGTACTTAAGGAGGGGAAGCTGGCAAAGCCTCCCCTACCGTCTCCCCTTTGAATAGTAAGATATTTAACATGTTAATTTAGCTTACTGATTAAAATGGAATAGTCATCTGCAGAAGTAAAGCCTGCACAGGTTAGAAACTCCATTATGCTTTCTGTGCTGTGTGTCTGAGCAGGACATTTCTGAGGGAGACCCTGTCCATGGGGCTATTCCCACTGGCACAAGCTCAGGCTGGGCACTGGGGCAATTGTTCAGAAACCTTGGGCAAAGCAGAATCCATCAAACTCTTGGCTCTGCAAAGCATTTAAGTCGAAGTATCTCTCCTGAAGGTGCCTGGTTAACAAGAAGGTCTCCCCCCTCCCAGAGCCTGTGGTCAGGGCTGGCTACTTGTCATTGTCCCAATGTTATTTTCATGTCCTCACAGCTTTTGTGTGCACACATATTTCCACTTACTTTTTTTATCATATTCTCCTTTCTGAGCTTCCCTTTAGACTGTTGATAAACTGTATTGCTTAATATGGGCGAGGGTGTTGGTTTTGGAGGGTCTGGCAGGGTTCCCTGCAGAGGAGTTATCACAGTGTGGTCTCATGGTCTATCAGCTGGGCAGTGGAGCTTGCTGGGTCCCTCCCAGCAGGAGTGTGCCTGCCAGCTGCTGTGCTGGGGGCGAAACTGGGAAAGGAAGATTCTGTGTACTGGTAGTAAATCTCTGAGCAAAGTGAGCTAGGAAAGGGGATGGGCAGTGCTGGTGGCAGAGGAGGGTCAGCCTGACTGGCAGAGCCCCTGTGCTACACTCACCAAGTCTGGTCTGAAAGAGTGCAGAGGGAAATAATTTCTTCTCTGACCTGTATTGGTGCCTCTGCCCCCTGCTTTCATGCAGGGTTGTGTGTGTAATGTCTGAGAAGCAGAGCAGGGTAGGGCAGCAGGTGCCCAAATGCTTTGTTCTTTCTCAATCCTGTGGCCAGAGTTGAGGCCAGTTGTCTGTCACCTGAATCAAACCTTCCACCTTAACCTGGTGGAAGTGAGGTCAGGAACTGGAACTAGAATGTATCCTGATATTCTATGGCTCCCTATACAGTGGAAAACCCAGGAGCTGATGCTGCTGGTAGGAGATGCCTTTTACCCCTCTCTGGAGTGGTTGAGTCTGTCTGCACTGAAAAATGCTCTGCCTCCGGAAGAGGAAATGTGGGCCTTGCTTCTCTGAGATGCTGCAGGGTGGCCAAACATCCTCAGCAGATAGAGATCATGTAATTCAGGTGGACCACTAAACTTTTAGGCAGCAATTAGCACCTACACAGTAACTCTGAGTCAGCTAATACATCTGGGTGTTGCCTTGGCATACTTCCGATGGCAAATCCTTCCTGTGTAGGCTTGATGTTCTTACATTCTCTGATGGCCTCTCAAATGCTCCACTTGAAAACTTGATCAAAAACCTGTGGTGGTGCCAAAGGGAGATGTCCCATTAAATTCCTCAGTCTTCCTTTGGTCCTCTAAACCTGCAGATGATCCCAGGCAATTTCTTTGATGCCTTCTTCCCCAATGGATGAAGTAATTACGACTTCTGTGCAGCAGGCTAATAGCTCTGAAGGCTTTAGTCAGGCTGATTAACAACCGCTGTGTTTTAATAAAAAATGTTCTGGTAAATCTTTCTGAATTGCAGCCCTAATTACTCTGCAGCCTGATGTGCAGCAATTGCAAAGCTAATAGGATCACCTGAATCCAGTTAATGAATCCTCTGTTATGGCTTGCTGTGACTCACAAGATGTGCAGTGTTTCTTCTGGTCTCCCCTGCCCTGTTCCATTTCCTGGTGAATATTTATGCTCTGTATGGCTGAAGGTAAGGAGGTGTGCACCTAGACTCTGAATGAATTAACTTAAATATATGTGCATCCTTCCTCTCATTATATCAAGGGACTTGTAAGGATCAAAAGTCTGGGCTTTTTGCTTTGGTCTCAAGGTGAGTTCACTCCAGAAGTCACCAATAACTGCTCTTGCCTGATAGCTCTTTTTAGGCTTACAGGTTTTGATGAGAAATCTGTTCAACCCTGTTCTCTGCTTCCCCAGCAGTACTCTGCATCTATGTTAGAGAGCAGAGTTAGGAGCAACACTCCTCCTCCTTGTTGCTAGCATTTAAAGGTGTTTTGTTCTGCATCAGAAAAGGAAAAAAAAAAACCCAAAACATTAAACTGAAAGTAATCTGTTTTGTTGGAATTTTTTCTTTAGGATTCACCTAAAACCCTTTGTATGTAAACACATTTATGCTCCCTGGCTGCCTCCACTCCCCTTTCAAAGGGAGCATTACATATTAACCCCAAATCCAAGTTTTTTTTCATCTTTTACAAGGTTGTAACTGGTGGTTTAGTTTTGGAAAGCTTTGGAGTGGGACTCTTGGCAAGAAACACAGACCTACCAGTGCTTTTGGTTTTAAGGTGCCTTTTACTTTTACAGGTGATTTAGGGCTTGTTGGCAGACTTGTGTTAAAGGTTTGGCCTCAGTCAGGGATAAACAAGGATTGTTTGAAAGTGGCCTTTCAAGACTTCTCTCCTTGCTCACTTCTTGTTCTAAATGTACTGTGCTTCTTACATAGATTTATAGGTTTAACTCCTTGTTTAGGCACACTATAAAATGTGCCTCTAACCATGTACCTTGTAACTACCATAATAGCAAGGAAGCCTGTCTGACGAATTTAGTGGCAGGAAACAAAGTCAACATCTAAAGGATGTAATAAAGAGACTCAGGTGGGTAGGACACAGCAACATACCAGAGGAAAGACTTGACACCAGTTACATTTCTGGTCCCATAGCTCCAGTGCTGTCCTTTACTGGGCATAATCCAGTGAACCATTTGTCTGAGCTCTCATGGTGCTGGGGCTTGTGTAAAAGTCCAGTGTGAGGCCTGGGACTGGCTGTCCCCCAGCTGTGAGGGTATTCCTGTAGAGGGGAGGATGCATGGAGCAAATCTTTCTCTTTTCTGCTGCTCTCATCACAGATGATTTCATACATGGGTCAAGCTGAAAAACTCCAGCTCAATACGGGGGTGTTAAGAGAGGATATTGGACTGGGGATTTTCAGAGGCTTCATTAAATTTCTGTCTAGGAACTTGAAGCCCTTGGGTAAGAGAGGGAAACTGCTAAATGATTCAAGTTTTGCAGCAGAGAGAGATGAATGAAGTTACAATGGAACTGTACAAATATTTATTGCATGCTGGCAACAGATTTCAGGTCAGCCCTTTACAGCTGGAAGCAGAGAATGACAATATATTTTTCTTTTAAGCAGAGTTTAGAGCAAAGAAAAATAAAAGGCCTGGATGATGTTTAGAAGGAGGAAAAAATCTGAGCCTGGCAAATCTGCTTGTACATGATAAGACAAGGAGGGTAAGAGAGCAGAGGTGGTGCTGAAGGGTTTGTGTTGCTTTCCTGAGCATGAGAAGTGCAGTATCAGCCCTGTAACTGCTCCTGCCTGGCTGGGACTTGCAAAAAGTCTGTTGTGAATGATGGGCTGAATGTGGGAAGAAAGGAGTGCAGTTTCTTATATTTTTAAATATTATAGTGTCAGATTTCTGCATGTTAGGCTCTCCTCTAAAAGTTCAGAGCCTTTGAAGGCTCTTTTCATTTCTGGTGTTCACAAGCATTTATCCTTTGTGCTCTGTGCTTGACTGGGTAACTGGGATGGGATTAGGAATGCAGGAGCTGTAGCATTGTTAGATACCAGTTTTGATTGCCTGTGGTGGTTTTCTTGTTGCTGTTTTTGTTTGGTTTTCCTCTTTATGGAAGAAATGGGTAACGTTCGGTTGAAGTTAGCTTGACTCTGAGCTGCTGGATGCTTTGGCAGTGACATTAGCTTGGGGAGAGGGGGAATGTTCCAGTCCTTGCCTCCCAGAGGTCAGAGAAGTTTTCTCATGGTGGGTGGGAGGAAGTCACTTCTCACTTCCTCCTCAGACAGAGCAGAGGTCTGCTGTCTCGCTTACATTTCCTTTACTCCTGCTGATAAATATTTGTAATTTTGATGTTTTGGAAGCTGAGTGCCGGAAGATCAAAACTCACACTTGCTGGCTTTTGTGGAGAGTGAGAACTGGCTGCTTCCCACATGTCGTCTGTGGGATTGCTTCACATGGCTGCTCTGTGCTTGGACAGTGCCTCGCCCTGCCTTGGGAGCTCTCCAGACAGGAGCTGGGCAGGAAGCAGCATGGCTGTGTGCTGGGCAGAAGCAGGACCTGGGGACAGGAGGGATGGAGTTCACTCCTGGCTTCAGGGTGATGAGCAGACATGACAGAACATGGAGAGCAGCATGTGCTGGGTGCTGCTGTCAGCAGCAGACTCTGTCCTCCTGTCACATTCCAATGGCTGACCAGACCCTGCCTAACCCATGCTGCCAGAGCTGAGCCTCTCCCACTTGACTCCAGCTCACAACAAGGCTGGAGAGGAAGCTGTCACAGTGGAGCTCCAAGTTCACTCTCTCTGAACTGAATGTGGGAGGTTTTGGCATGTCCTTGAGTGGGACAAAGATTTAAAATCCTTACCCTAACCTATGGGGAAACTTTCAGGAGGCTTTCATCTCTGGAAAATGCACTGGGTTCTCTGGATGAAAGAGCTATTATTTACCTATCAACAACATAATCCCCCTCCCTCCTACAGATCGCAGGCAAGCTCCCGGGGCAAACGACAGTGTAATTAAGAACAAATATTTACTATGAAGGACTAGCTGAGGCCTGGCTGGGCAAGCAGCCATGAGCCTTGTCTGAACTTGCCTTCTGTTTGCTCCCCTTTGAAAGCAAGGAGTCAAAGTCTTTTGTCAGAGGAGTGTTTGTGAGGCTCAAGATGGTGGGTTGGGCCTCTGAAGCAGCCAGGAGCTATCAGGCTGTTTGTTCCAAGCCTAGGAAATCCCCCACGACAGGAGTTCCTTACATGCAGAGGCACTTCACTTTGCTGTTATGGATGGCTCTTAGGTACATCTGCAAGTAAGGGTTGGTGTGTGCACTGCACCTGGTGCTATGCCACAAGCAAGTCTGTGGAAATACTTGCCTGCTCTAAAATCCCAAATTAATTCTGTGTTCGTTTGTGTCTACTTTCCCTTCTGATTTCTGTTGCAAGTCAAGGTTTTGCTTCCCAGGATTCAAGACCTGGTGTGTAGATATAAGGGAGCTTGACTGCTGGAGAAAGCATGAACTTGCAAAATTGCTGGGACTGTTTCATTGCTCAGACTCACAGCCTACTCACCTGCCTTCTGCCACTCTGACCAACAGCAAGGAGGAGTGACAGGGTTCTTGCTCATCTCCTGGCGAGGCTGGGCAAGCTGAAATTTAATAAATAAGTCAATTGTGAGTAATAGAAACAATTGCAAGGATGTGGTGTGTGGTTCAACCAGCTATCACTGCTGTGGTAATGCAACAAGGCATGTGATTAGACTGGGAAATTGCTGTAGCAATACCAAGATTTACAGCATGAGTCCCACAGAAGGAGTAGTCGTGAGAGACGCACACAGAGACATTCAGAGCTTGCAAAAAGATGTAGCAAAGTGTCTGAAAAAGGCCAGCACCCTCTTCCAGAATGCTAAGGAAGCCATGGAAGTAACTGGAGAGATGCCCTGCAGCATACTGGGCATGTGCTTTAAAACAGATACAACTTGTCAGAGTTTTTGAGGAATATGTCACCAGCTGGGCTGATTTAAAAGGTTGTTTTTGGTTTCTTCCTCTTTGTTGTAAGGATGGTCATGTACTATCAGCAGTGTAACAGCTGAAACCAGGGTTCACAGAGGCCTGTGCTCCTGGGCTGAGCCTAACATGCCTGGAGCCCTGATCTTTGAGAACTGCTTTATATTTTAGATATCTGGTTGGGGTATTTTAAATAAAATCCTTTACTCCCTGAGAGAAAAGCTCATTTGAGGCTTTGCTCTGAATGACGTATCTCCTTTTGTTTGGGAGTTTGGATGCAACACAAGGGAGAAGGCAGAGGTTATTCAGTACACAGGGTCTGGGTGGCCTGGGGAGAGAAAAGGCTCTCAGCCATGGGCTAGGAAACTACAGAAGAGCAAAGAAATGAGCTGGAGTTGCTCTTGCCCCTTAAGAGGGCAAGAATAGCTTCAGCAGTGCCATTTACTGTGGCTTTATCAGTGCCCACCTCCTTTGGTCCTCGGTGTGTGCAGGGAGGACATGGCTCTGCAGCCACTGCAGCTCAAGTGTGGCGTGTTAATGCTGGCAAACTCCAACTGAACTCAGAGCTTGAGTGGAACAAAACTTGCTTGCTGTTTTTCCCATTAAACCCATGCCATCCTGGCTTATGAGTATGTGCGGTTTTTGGCTTCACTGTCCAAAAGAAATGCCAAAAGAACTGTTGGGTCTCTGGTTTGGCTTCTACAAATTTGTTGTCCATTCTGGTGTGTCTCGTGCATATGGGCTGTAGGAGGAGAGCCCTGCTTTTGTCATTGGTGCCAGTGAGCCAGGCATCTACAGCCCCTCTGCCAAGCTTGTTCTGCTGTTCAAGAATTCTGCCTGATTTTCAAAGGGAAGTTGATTTTTAAAGCTGTCTGGAGTATGTGCTGTGCTTTCTGAAAGAGAAGCAGGCAATGAAGTTATGATCAGAGAAAATATATGTTGGTTCTTTGGGGGCATGATTCTTGCCTTGTGTTGATTCTCACTGTTGCAGTTCTTTCATGGTCACATTTGCTCATTGGCAGGTTGAGAGATGCATGTCTTTGGAGTACTGTGCCCTGAAAAGGTGGGTACTTGAAAGAATGCCTTGGATGAGACCTCGTTCCCTTGGCTAGTAGAGGATCCTGAAGCCAGATAGACTGCTAGACAGAGTTTGTATCCAGAGAATCTGCATCATCCTAGTGCAGCAAAGCAGTAATCAGGACTAGGGAGACTATCTTTTAAAATTGTGTTTGGAGTTTTGTATCAAGGAAAAGTCTGTGCCTGGGACTATGCATACACTGGAGAATGTCCTCATTTCCTTAAACTATACATGGTAAATAAGGGGTTGCTGAAATACTTCCTACTTCTGCTCTTCCTCAATAGTTTAGAGACAAGTTTAATAATTATCATTTGAAAAGCACCTAAGGAAAGAACTCAAGATATTCTTTTCTGTCTGACATTACAAAGAGACTTTCACACCTTATCCCCAGGCACTGCCAACTGTGTTGTGTCTTTTGTGATAGTTATCAAACAAATAGAGTAGGTATTTCCTAGCACTGCAGGTACCCACCAGACATTGAGGTGAAGCACCCAAAGGAACCTGAGAAGCCTCAGGATCGACAGAGAGGCAAATGGGAGCTGCAGGTTGCTGAGGCCTGCACATTCCTACACTGAGCTGGTGAGGAAGAGTTAACTCACTTCTGTCTAAGCTGAGGCTGGAAGCAGAGGTTGATTGACTGAACATTGGAAATCCTCTCTTCATGCCAGGTGTAACAAGGATCATCTGGTAAAAATGTGTGTCTGCCTGAGACAGATCTGACTTAGACATGCATTAGCACAAATGGAGTTTGCTGTCTGCTGGAGGAGCCAGGTCCCCAGTTGAGCAAAGCCTAACGGAAATTGGATCCAGTCCAGAATGTCTGGATGGCATATGATATTTACTGAAATATGGCATTGCTTGTGTAAGCAGCACACCCTTCTCCCTCACTCGGGAAACCATCTGGGCTTCATGTGTGAGTGGTTGAAAACCAGAGCAGGAGAGCATCTGATGCTGTGTGGCTCCTGTGATGTGTTTCCCACTCTGGCCCCCCTGCCTGTGTGTCCTTGAATTTGCAAGCATGGGAGTTTCAGCCATGCCCCAATGTCCTCTTCACCTACTGAGGGTTTTTCCCCTGTGCTCTGCAGTGGTTGTAAATGGAGCACAGTTGTATGAGGAGTTTGCACAGGGCTTTACTGACAGGGTAGGAGGCAAACTCTCTTGCCTCAGCCAGGGTACAATCATTTTGCTGGCCCAATCTTTCATTTCTACCTGGGTCCACAGCCAGTAGCTTTATTGACTCTACTAATTTTTATACAAGCTGGACTAAAAGCTCCTGGGAACAAAAAAGGATTATTTGGCATGTCTGTGCTCTTGCATAGCAAGTGTTTCTTCCAAATGCAGCTAAGCACCTTTAGCAGAGACTTGGGACTGGGCAGAGCCTCCTGTCCTTGACATAGCCAGGTTAAGAAATTATTTGTCCAATTGCTGTGTTGAAAAGGCAGGAGGGGACAGGGGAGTACAAAAAAAAAAAAAAAAAAAAAAGAAAAAAGCCAATTTGGCTGTGCTTTTCTTTAGCTTTTGAGAGGGGGGTTAGTTAAACGTAGGACTTCTGGGGTGGGGTTAGGGTTTCCTCTGCTGTTTTCAAGGCTTTCCTTGTAGCTTCCTCTCTGTCTGTGTATGCACACTCTGTGGGTTTTGTTTCTTAGACGGAGCATCATATGACAGCCCCAGCATCTCTGATCTTTCTGGCAGACTGATCCCTCTTCCTTCCTGAACTTGATAAACAGTCCAAGAAACTGTGCCTGTGTGTGAGTGCAAGTACGTCTTTCAGAGACCACAGCTTGTTTCTCCATTCTTGGTGTGGTTTTTCTATCCTTCCGTCAGAGTTTCTGGTGCTTTCTGCTTTGCTTTCCCATCTCCCCTCCTGCTGTGGTTTACCTGCTGCTGCCTGACTTGAAGACATGGGTGATATGTGAACAGTCTGTTTCTGAGAACTCTGACTTGTGCTCCCTGGCCTTGCACCCTGATGGCACAGGGTTTCTGAGGTGGTGGTCAGGGTTTCAGGCCCTCTTGACAAGACTTTGCAGGGTTTTCTGAACTCAGCCTGCTTGTGCAGTACTGGCAGTGTCCTCCTGCCGAGTGGTTGCTGTGGCTTGCAGGTTATCCAGATGGCCAGTGCAGGCAGATGCTGTTGGAAGAGGAAAGCCTTCTTTGTGTGTCTGTGCAAAGCACTGTGGCACAGCAGAGCTCTGGTTCAGAGCAGGACTCTGACGTGGTAGCACAATGTGAATTGTTCCCAGATTCAGCTGTCTTTGGCCTAATGTGGCTAAAATACAGAGAGCCACTGAAGCAACTTCCCTTGCTTCCAACGCCAGCACCTTGTGCTTTTGTGGCCAAAGGAGCTGGCTCCAGCTGTTACTGCTGCTGGAAAGTGGAAATGCCCTGTGTGCAGATACCTATCAAGGTCCAGGAAGGTCTGGAGGCCTCACCTTTGTACCTTTACTCAGAGAGGGTCTTGTGGGCTGGGACTTACTGGATGGCCTTAGAGCTGTGCAATTCCTTGGGCTGAGGGGTGTATTTTCCTCAGTTCCTGAAGTAGTGCACATTTGAACCTCATTCTCCTCTCTAGGTCATTGACAGTCTGAGTTGCCAGACACAGGCTGGACGAGCCTTGTACTGTCTTCAGCTCCTCCAGCTGAGTATGTCCCCTTCCTTGAGAGCAGCTGATGCTTGAGAAGTGTTGTGTGCTCATCCCCATCCTCCAAGGTAGGAGAAAAGTTCCCACTTCTGTGTTCTCTTCCTGTCTCTTAGAGCCTTGGAGTCATCCAGCAGCTTGGTGTTCAGCCGCAGCATTAAAACAGGTCACTTCACTATGGAGGTACCTTTTCTGCTCCCTCCCTTCCTTTTTCCTGCTTTGGCAGATTGCCTGGCCTGATTGACTGCATTTTGATTCATCTCTGCTATTTAATCTCCTCCCTGGAGAAAGATGGGCAGGAGAGATGCTGTTGCTGCCCTGAGGTAGGAATCAAGAGCTGTGGAGTGTTATTTCATTCAGTCCAAAAAAGCCCTCTAACAGCACAGAGGACATGTTGTGCTGCACTGAAAGGCGGCTTTGAGGGATCATGTAATCTGCCCTCGCCTGGCCTTGTGCTGTTTCTTGCTGTAGGGCTGGAATCAAAATACCATCTCAGATACTGCAGCCCAATTGATTGGAGCTGTTTCAACCAATTCCATCTCTGTGTTCTGGAGGAAGACCTTTCTTTCCTCCTTCCCCATCCTGGTCAGATAACATCCAGGAAACTTGCTGTCCAGATGAGACGTTCATCTTTTGCAGGGAGGTGACCCTCTGAAGGAGACAAACAGCTTTCTGGTGAGCAGAGATGGGTGAACTAAGGATGTTGGAACAGGAGAGTGATAGGAGGGAGCAGATGAAATTATGTCCTCCATTTATTTCAGCCAGAAGAGTTGTCGAGGTCCAAGGGTTGGAATACAGATGAGCAGCTGTGAGGCAGAGGCTGGAAAGAGCTTTTTTTGTTCATGCTGAATAACACTTGGTGCATTGGCTGCCTGTGTCTAGCTGTATGCTGTCCTACAGGGATGAGAGCTGTGCCCTGTTGTCTTTTCTCATCCTGTTTCCCTGGAACTTTCTACTGGGATGATGCCTCCTTAGGCTGAGCTGCTTTTGGGGTCCCTCTCGAGGGATACTGACTGATGACATGCACTGAGCTTTAAGGCAGTGGGGTTTGGCCTCTTCTCTCACCTATAGAAAGGTGGTTTTCTTTCTGGTTTGCCATGGCAAAGAGGGATGAGGGTATCAAAACTTTCTCAGGCCAGCCTTGAGTGAAACAATAGGGCTCAGAGCTCTGATGTTGGTTGAGTACTCCTTCATGTTGCCTGTGTCCCTTGGCAGGAAGGGAATGGGATGAGAGCTCCCAGTGAATGTGTTAATTTCTCCTGGGCTGTATCTCCCCAAGGTCACTCTCTTGCAATTGCATGCACATGGGTGGTCCCTCTGTGTAGCTGAGCTCTTGGAAGCCCACCAGGAGAAAGACCTCATGTGACTCTGAAATATAGAGCCTTTATACAGCCATCTCCAATGCTATGCTTTACCAGAGCACAGCCTCCTGGGGCATGTCTCTGAAGGGAGCCAGTCCTACATCCAGCTTAATTTCTTCTGACCACTGCTGTCCTAAACCAGCTCACATATCAAAGGCCTGTTGAGAGCAGGGTCCTGTGATCCTTTTTTGCTCTAAGTGTTTTTTTCTGCTGTTGGGAGTGCCTGGTCTCTTCAGGGAATGGTGGAAGGAGGTAGTGCCCTCAGCCTTGGTTGTGGCTGTGCTCCCTCCTGATGCTCTGTACAATCTTCAGCACCCCAGTGTTTGGAGGAAGTTGACTACAGCTTTATTTACATGCCATGGGTGGGGATATAATAAAAGGAAGTGAAGAAGCCCACACTAACAGCAAGGGCTTTTGTTTGTCACCAGCAATGCTGTGAGTCTGGCCTCACTAAACAGCAAATACTGAATGGCCAGCTGCCATCCCATCTTGGGGTCTGGCTGTACTTTCTTGTCTGGGGAGAGGAACAGAATCAGGCCCATTTGCTCACTGCAGGTCCTGCCGCACAAGGCGGTGGGAATGATGCAAGGCTCTTCCCCGGGAATTAACACTGGATGAGGCACGTATTTAACCACAGAAGGTCGGGCTCTCCAAGAGTTCTCAGAGTAAGACCCCCTCCTCTTTCCAGATGCTGGAATGTCTCCGAAGAGTTCTCACTCTGGATAGACTTTTTTATTTAACTGCTTGGCCTCTGCCCAAGGGACTCTGTGTGGCTTTATGGGAACGGAGTTTTAGTCGAGCAGTGAGTGTTGTGCACGTTTGAACATATGTACCCAGTGGATCATTCAGCTGGGGATGGAATTGCACTGTTGACCACAAATCTTTGTGCATATGCATTGATTGCACTTATCTGTAAAGTTATAATCTCTGCTTGGTTAAAGCTTCTGGTATTATACATCTGCTTGTCATTCTCTGTGCTCCGTGATGCTCTGCTAAGCCACCTCCTGCCCTGCTGCATGCTTGTCTTTACTCTCTTATGCCTCCCACCCAGCTGGAAAGTAGCTGTGCCACTGGGCCTTGCTACCCAGCTGTATTTTTGGGAAAGAAGTGATTTCCTTGGGATGTCTGAAGCTGGTGGAACAGCAGGACTGAGGACCCAGACTCTCTCCTTGGCATCCAGAAAGGATCATGATTGTTCTGTGGCTCCCTGAAAGGAGGTATATGCTTGTGTCTGCAGGGAGATACACTACATCTGACTTCCAGGAGATCAATTTCGTTATTCCTATTTCTTCTAAATGGATGGGAAGAAGACAGGATGAGGAGAGAGAAATACCATCTTTTACTTCTCAGAGTTCTAAGACTGGTAAAGGCCTGTTATAAATGCAGGGCAACACTTCAGTGTGTTTCAGTCACACAGGGAAGGGAGCATGTAAAAATAATCTGGGTCCAGTTGATGGGTTGTGCATGGCCCTTCCTCTGAGAAAGGTGGTGTAAGTTCAATGTTTGATATTCTGGAAAAGCATCCTTGTGGTGTAGGATTTATCAAAGTTTCAGGTCATTTTCCAGTCCTACCCTGAACTGCTTTGTGTCCTCCGGGAAACTCTGTTACCGCTCCTTGTCTCTTCTTGGCTGGATCTGTTCTCTCCTTGTCAGTAGCCTCTCTTGCTCTTAAGGCTTTCTGCCTGAGCTCAGCTCTGGTTTTGAGATGGTAAAAACTCACAGCCTTTGTGGCTAAAAGCTAAAGCTTCCAAAGGGTCTGAGCTTCATTTCATGTGTTCCAGGAGGCAAATCTGGGAGAGAAGGGGAAGATGTAAGGGAAAGCTTTGGCTGTAAAATAGAGCAGCATGGGGGTTTTTTATTCAGGGCTTTTGTGGGCCAAGCAAAGCCTCGAGTGCTGCTAGTGCTTCTCTTGTCAGCTTCTTCCACTGGAAACTCCAGTTCCTTTCTCTTGTCTACCTTGGACAAATAACTGCCATCCCAAGACCTGCACGAATGCCAGATGGAAAGTGTTCTCTTCTTTTCAGACTGGCTGGGCACACAGGGCTCATTTACAGCTTGCTGGCGTGTGGTAGTTGTTCATAGAGCTGACTGGGCACTGCCTCCTCACATGAGCAGAGAGAAGCCAGGCTCCAGAACATAAAAGAAGTAAAGGAGAAGGGATTTTTGTGGCAGATGAAGGCAGCTGATGTGCCAGTGCTGGCAGGGCAAAGGTGTTCAGTGGATCCTAAGCTGCAGAAAGACAGACTGCTCAGCCTTCAAACTGTGCTGGTTTTGTCCAGGCCTCTCCAAACACTCGTTGGGCACCCCTACTTCAGAGCAGTCCTCAGAAACAAATACTTCAATGAAGGAAATTTAACCTGCCACGAGTTTGAGGCCACGAAGTAAATTAGTGGCGTGGTTTGAGATATGACCAGAAGATGTAATTTCTCCATCCATGCTTGGGCACTGCTAGGTACCACTAATTTTCCAGGGACAGACATTAAAGTGAAAACCATCTCTGTTCCTCCACCCCATCCAGCTTCAGCCTTATCTTCTTCATAGAACCTCTTACAGTGCTTTTAGAAGGAATGGGGAACTATTAGGGGTAGGAATGCCAACAGGAGAAAAGGCAGGGTGTGAAAACACACTGGTAAACTGGCGGAGTAAGATGAACAGCAACAAGGTTCCCAGGAGGCCACCTGTGTGCTCAAGCCTCTCACTGGGGCACCAGCAGCCTTTGTGAGAACTTTGATGGGACTGGAGAAACAAAGTGCAGAGTTGTCCTAACCTACAACCCTTGTGAAAGTGGCCGAAAGAGAACTTGTCTATAGCAAAGCTGTTTTCCAGTGACACAGCTTTTAGGTGTTTCTAGAAACATGACAGGTTTCCCCCTTGCTCTGTGGGATACCCTCACTTGATGATATTATTCAGGTATGTGCTAAATGGCATCGTGGTCAGTGTCACAGTCAGCTGGGCTCCCTGCAGGCCTTCAAAGGGATGGAGAGGTGCCTTTGGGCATGAAAGGGCTGACTTTGCAACAACACTTGAGCTTTTGCTCAGCAGGCCCCTCTCATCTTAGTCTGTGAGGTGTGTGCATGTACTGTGGTGGTGATTGAGGCCAGATGGGTGCTCAGACCTGGTTCTCCCCCACCTGCCCTGCCATCAGGTGTTGGGGTATTGGCTTGGGCAAGTCTCTGTGGGTTGGTGAATTTAACACAGGCTCAGACATGGGGGAAAAAGAGCTCACCCATTTCTGCCTCTTCCCGGGGCCCTGATCTGACAGGCAGTGCTGGGCTGTCCAAGGCCTGGAGTCCTGGGGCTGCTCCAAGGCCGCCAGCCTTGCAGAGGAGAAAGATGGTTTTGTTTAGCTTGCTTATATGAAGAAAATAAGTCTGCCAAACTAGGAATCTGGAAAAGAGGGGGGAGCAGGAAGTTTTCCTGTTGGCGTTTATTAGAAGGGAAATGAATGGTTTATGTTCGGGGGCACTGCTGGATGTGCAGTGCTCAGGGACAGTGGTCTGGTGAAAGCCTCCCGACTTCTTGAGTCCGTGGTTAGAATGTGATCTGGAATGAGCAAGAAAGGGCTAAATATAGAAGCTGCTGGCTCCCATCCTGCAATGGCGGCTCTGCCCTCGCTGCAGTCCTGGAGGCTGCAAGTTCTGCCTATTGTTCCGGTCACATTCTTGTGTCCCACGATGGGGCCTCTGTGATGGAATAAAATGAAGAGAAGCAGATGGGAAAACAATAACCCAAGGAACGGGCCCTGAGCTTTGCTGGAAGCTTCCAAAAACCCATAAATCCCCAAATGCATTTGTGCTGGATTAGGGAACTGAACTTGGCAAGAGCCAAGTACTTCCCTTCCTGTATCCATGTGCTCTTATTGCCCAGAGAAAAACTGTCCAAGGGGTTCTACCTTGCAGTAATGGTAGTGGCAACTCTGTTTTCTCAGAATTTTAATTATGGCAACTCCCCTGTCTGCCCTTTCTCTTCACTCCTTGACTGTTTTGTCTTGCAGACCAAGGGATAAAGTGACCCCACCTTTTCACCCTTCTCCTATACTACTGAGCTGGCTGCAAACAAAATACAGTGGGAGCCTTGCCAGGCAATGGTGTGGTTCCCCGAGGTGCTGGTAAGTGCTCTACAGGAAGGAACTGGTGACTGGGAGCCTCTTGGAAGGAGAGAGAAAATGGTGAATGCTGCGCAGTGAGTATGACCTGCCTGAAACATCATGTTGGGTAATCATGAAGATGTCAAAGTGATTGGAAGTCCTAAAACAGCTACAATTTCTTTCTGTTTGTATTTGAAGTGCAGATTGTTATCTATAGTATCCCTTCCTTAAGTGCGTGCCCATGCAAAACCCTCTGTGAGCAGGCAGGCAGGATGATTCCAGAGGTGAATGAAAGAAGTTTGGTACTTTCTGCAGAACTCTGCTTTACCTTGCAAAAAGCAAACAACTTGTTTACTCACCTACCTGTCTGTGAAATTGTATTTGCTCACATTGAGCCAAAACCGGCAACTTCTTTCCCTGACAGCCTATTTGCTGCTGTCTCTTTGAGATGGAGCAGGTCCCCAGAGGATTACACCAATGTTGCAATTGGGCCAGGGGAAGAGGGAGGCTCTGCTTTGGGGAGCAGGGGGCCGGATACAGAGTGAAGTGAAATGAGGTCTTCGTTTGAACCAACCATCTTGTGAAACCTCATCTTTTGGATCTGAGGCAGGAAGAGCTGCACAGGCTGAATCTGTGCTGTTATAATATGGGAGCTAAGTTATTTAAAGCCAGGAGGGATCTATATACCAGCAATCTTCATCCTTGTTAAAATTCTACTTCTCTCCTCCTAATCCTTTCACCAAGCATATATTCTTTCAGTCACCTTGCTTCCTGATATGTTTGCTCTTTCCAGCCCCTGCCCATGTTAAACAGCTGTTGCTGCACTGAATGGAGAGCTGCAAGGAAAGGAATGGTGAAACTTTTCATGAGCTGGAGTGGTCCAAAGCTACTGAAACCAACATCCAGGTTCACATTATGTTTAATGGCCTTTGAATTAGGCTTGGTGTTACTCAGGTGGTTTAATTTGCAGGACACAGGTTTTCTGTGTGGCTGGTTGCTGTACTGGGGGTATTTTGAACAGAGAGATGTGTACTATGGGATTGTAATTATATAGTTTGTTAACTTTATTGTTCCGTTCCTTTGAGTGGGAGATTTTTTTTTCATTGAAATTATAGAGTGTTTATGCCCTTCTGTTCTTTGTGTACATAAACCCCATAGGAACCTCCAAGTTCCTGGTAAAAAGTGAATTTGCCATTGATACAAACCACTGTGTTGTGCACTGCTTTCTTTGACTGGGTGCTGTGTGGCCAGTTTGTTTCATGTCCCACATGTCCTGCTGTGCTGCAGCACTGTGGTGCAGCTGATGTGCTCTTGTGTCTCTGCTTCTACAACTGGGGATGGGGAGCACACCTGACAAAATGTATTTCAAAGGCAGGGAGAGTCAAATGGAACTGGCTCCTACTCCAGTTGATGTGTTTACTTGGAGGACTGTCCTCAGAAAGAATGCTGAGGACGGGGAACTGCTCCTGCCAGCCCAGTGGTGCTACAGGAAATGAATGTTTCTGTTTTGTTACCCACCTTGGATTTAATTAGGGCAAGCCCTGCTTCCTGTTGAACAAGGGACCAATGGAGTTGGATTTCATGAGGGACATGAAATACGTTCTTCTTTCTTTGAGCTTGGAGCCACCGACAGCCTTTTTGTGCCATCTGAATGGGATGTGGGAGGAAGCAAGGGAGGAGGAAAAAGACTCCAGGCTGATTTTCTCTTTTAGAGTCTGACTCCCATTCCTGTTGTCCCAGGGGAGAGTGGTTTAAACTACCAGTCAATGACCTTTTCTCAAATGCAAAGCAAATATTTTCTCAGCAGACAAACCATTGTGAAAGCAACAGTAGAGGGCAGGGAGGTGGCAGGTGACCTGTGGATAAGTTGGGTGCCAGAGTGGATGACACCAGGAAAGCCAGCACAGAGACCTCCTGACCGCTTTGAGAGGGAACTTTCTGGGCTGCACAGAGTGGGAAGAGCAGAGTGTGGCTCACATGGTGAGGAACAACGAAAGAAAAGCAGGGTCTTCAGTAGGTGTGAGGTCATCTAGCTCAGAGGTGAAGGAAGGACAGAGTTCTCCAGGTTGCCTTGTCTCACTTCCAAGGCACCAGTTAAAGCCATTTGTATGTGTGTAGGTAAGAGTCCTGTTGGTCAAATGCAGTTACTGTTAAGAGATAAAACCCTTAAAACCCCAGACCAGCACATAGTAGGGCATAAACTGTTGAGTCCTCAATTAATCTGCACATGCAATTAAGCTACACATGTGGAAGCAAAATGTTTGGGCTTGAATGAAGTATCGAATTCCATTTGGGTGGGACGGTGTTCAGTAATGCCTCACTGCAGTGTTTCTTTTTTGGAAAAAAGCTGGAGTAATTTAATTCTTTCTTAACATTGAAGCTATTCTGTAATTTGCAATTTGAAAGTGCAGCTTGGGGGAGCTGATTGCATTTCTCAGTGCCTGATCCTGAAAGTGAACTGATTGATTTCATGAGCCATACTGAGTGTGAACAGAACTACCTTCACATTCACAGCCCTACAGACCCCTTGGCCCTCAGGAATACAGCAGCTGGAGGGAGCTGAAAGGTCTTGTTGCTGTTAAGGACAGGGGCTCTTGGCTAAGAGTAACTGGGAGTGATTGCTTTGTATTGTATGGTCTGTACTGCAGGAAGAAGGAACATTTTATTATGTGTTTTTTGAAAGCATTAAAACTTGCTGTAGCTCAGCCTCTGAATGTCCACCCCATTTTTGATACCACGCTGTCATCAAGTCCTCTTCTATGCAGTTTTGAAGTAGATTCTCGAAGGATGCTTTTGTCCTAAGTATGGGTCGTTTGGTTTGCTTTACAGCTCCACAATGTCTCAGAACTAGTTTATCTTGAAGCAGGAAGGATTCTTGCTGCAGTCCCTCGAGGCTTCATTGTGCTTGTCCCTGTACAATCACAGCCTTTAGCTGGAGGCGTTCACTTTTTGGAAAGAGTAGTCAAAGGAGTGACTTGCCCCAGGGTGCGGAGGTGCCTGGGGAGGCAGCCTGAGAGTAGACTGCAGCTCTGCAGTGACTGGAGCCAAAGGCTCAGCCATCAGCAGCCTCCTCCCTGCTTCCTCAGGGAGCCCAAGCCTCACCTAGCACTTGAGTTGTTGATGCCTCTGCAATTTCTAGTTGCAGCCTGCAAATGACCAGGTTTGTGGGTCCTTTAGCAGTCATTTGACTCCTACAACGGAGAACAGACAGAAAGGGATTGAGGTTTGGCTTGTTATATTCCTAACTCTAAGCACCTACCCAGGTACATCATCCCTTCAATTTTGAGAGACAAGTTCTCCACCTTCCTGTTATTGAACCACAGCTGTAAATGAGGAGAATCCTTTTTCTTTACTATTTTTGTTGGCAAGTGAGTAATGCCTAATATTTCCTTCAATATAATGTTGATGCATATGTATTTTTCAAAAATAATGGTTACTGTCCAGTCCATTTTGCCCCTTCCCATATAGCAAACTAATCTCTCATGTTTGGCTGGTAAAGCAGCTGTGCATGAGACAGACACAGGGCAATGGCAAATCCAGCCCATGATGTATGTTAGCAGTATGAACAGCTTACTCCCTTCTCCTGCTCCCTGTCTTTTCTGACAAGAGTAATGGAAAGTTAAAAGAATTCATTAACATATGATAGATATTTAAAGAAACACTTCTTCCTGTAAAATGTGTGCACGGTTATCGACATCGTAAGGAGAGCATTTTGTCTGGCTCCTGAATGATGGGAACTCATAACGCAGTAAATTACACCAATATAGAAGTTAATGTACTTGGCTTTAACACGGATATTTCACTGTTATTATCACGATCAAAAGTGACATACATCACTGTGACATGTACCCAGAATGGAAAAAAACCCACCCTGGTGTAGCTGTGTCTAATAACCCCAATTATAGAGCTTTTTCTAATGCTTTTTTTATAACAGTTTTGCAGCTCTGTATTATCTGCTATTAATGTGAATTCTCTCCTATCTATAAATTTCTCAGGATTGCCTCTTCCCCTTCACTTTCCGTAATCACCATTTATTATCCACATGCTTCCCATAAAACAAGACTATAGGTGACAGAGAGAGATTGATGCTGACCTAGATACAGGCTAACCCCCAGCTTGAGCAAGTTTTTTTCTTTCCTCCCCCTCAGCAATAGTGTGCTCATTACAGTGTTGAGGAGGCTTTGTTAAAAGGTTTAGCTTCTCCCAGCTGTGGGTGCTTAAAAATAGCGTCATTAACTGAAACTTCTTGTGATCAGCAAAGGAGCTCATGGGGAGGAGGTGCCGAGGTGGACTCAAGATGTAAATAAACAAGGGGAAACTCCATCCCAATGCCCTGTCAGCTCCAGGACTAACTTGGACTTGCAAGGCAACATACTGGCAAAGCTTTCTGTCTCCATCTCTGAGCAAAAGGAGGTTTCTCCATCCCCACTGCCTGGAGTAATAGTGTACCTGATGACGATTTTGCTCACATAGCTTTGGAGGTTTTTTTTAATGTTCTCACACTGTCTCTTCCCTGGGCAGCTGAATACTTTGGAGACCTTACAAGGCTGCAGCACTTGTGCTCCTGAGGGCTTGAGTACTGAAAATCAGTCTTCTCTTGGAGGGGACAGGTATGGAGTGGTCCCTGGCTCACTGAAACCAAGGGATTTAGGATAATCTGTGCTTGGCTACAGTCTGCTGTGCTGTGGCTCTTTTCAAACAGCTTTGTGATATTCCATTCCATGCGTTTCCCCGAAATCTTCTGGGGCTTCCCAGCCCAAGTAGCTAATTTCTGCCTGCCCAGGCTTCAAGAAGTGAGTAGAGTGCATCTGTCCGTTCTGTACCTCTCCCTGAGCCAAGGTCCCTGCCAATCAGGATGCATCTATGACATCTCTGGGCACCTGAGGAAGTTGCACATGTTGGGGATCACGAGGACTGCCCAAGGAGAAGGGAAAACTACTTTGGTTGCCCAGAGTTGTTTGTTTTTTTTTCTGTTCCTCCTTTGTTAGGAATTCTTGGCCCTGTTTGCCAGCACTGGTGGGTTTTTGCAGCTGCACCTTGCTTGCCCTTTTGTTTCCTCTGCTAGGAGACTCCTCTGCGTAGCAAAGGATGTCTCATTATCTCCTGTCCAAAAGGGAAATGCAGCTCATAGAGTAATTATCTCTGCCATCCTCGCTGCCTTATTTCTCACCATGTTAGCACACTCATAATTAACCACAAAGCCTTTTCCTCCCCCCTCCCTCTTCCTAGCTCTTGCAGTTGTACTGCACTGAGCCACTGGGACGTGCTTGAAATAAAGCTCTGCCTGTTTCTACCAACTTGAGCTGAGTTTAACTCTGTTCTTTGTTAAAAATGGAAACCTCCTGTTTTGGGGGAAGATCTTTGCAACCCATACACATGAGTCTCTCCAGGCAGCTGGCATGGGAGAAGTATGGTGCAGCTCTAGTTTTCCTATCAGATTTTCATGGTGTATGATTTGTGGTTCCTTCAGGGAATTTTTGTCATTCACATGTGTTGGTTTCTTAGTATGCTCACTTTGGTTTTGCCATCATTTGTAATGAAAAAAAAAAATTGATAAAGAAAAACTCCGCTCCTGCTTTGGTGATGGGCTGCACTTTGGTTAGTGAGTGAAAATCTTTCACCAAGAGCCATGTTAGTAGTGAACCATGGGTTTGTCTCATTACTGCCCTGAATGTTGTTAATGTGACCAATATGTGAAAAGTTTGGATAGTGGATATACATAGCAATATAAGGGAAGCAGTAACATTTCTGGAGGTCCCTTAATGGCCACCAGTCTGAACATCCTTCAAAATGTGTTGCTGATTCAATTTAGCTGGGGCATTGCCAGGAAAAGCTTGTTTCCTCCACTGGTTTTCCTGCTCATAGCAGTGGTGGGAGGTGGGGAGCAGCTCGAGTGATTATTAATAATTATCCATCATAATTGTGAGCCTGATCCTGGCACCTTGCCTTGGGGATTGGCAATGACTTTGGCCATACAGGGGCAAAGCCAAGGACTCGTGATGACCAGGGCTGTGAAGGCTGCAGGTGCCTCTGTGAAACTGTGGCTCTGCAGAGCAGGAAACTCCTTGTCCCCAAGCAGCCAGGAAACCAGCAGATGAATAGAAGTCAGAGCTCACAGATCAGGATCAACAGGAGTAGGTGGGCTGGAGGCAGATGGGCTGCCCCTGTTCACCTTGGACTGTCAGCCCTGCTCTTTGTGATCATAATCTTGCTGGCCCTCAGGCAGCAGCTCCTCTTGCTGTGCTGGAAAGGGCCTGCTCTGGCCTCCTGGCACAGACCACCATGGCACATAGGGCACCTGGCTGCCAGCTCGGTGTCTGGGTGAGGGAGGCTCTTCCCATGCATCAGGACAGTGGGCAGAGGAGGGAAATGTCTGCAGGCCGGGTGGCTACCTGGCCTTCCCAGGTGGCTACTTGGGCTGTGTGACAGTAGCAAAGAGTATGTCATTGCTGAGCTTCCTTGTTTGATATGGTCCCTCTGTGATCTGCCATGTGGGCTTTGGAGCCCAGGCAGGAAGAGTGGTTGCTGTGCAGCCAGATGGTTTCATTTTTTTTCAGGGAGATTAATTAGCTCACATTGACTGGCCCTGGCATCTGAGGAACAAGTACTTATGGCAACAAATGAGCTGTCACTTGTCCCCTCCTGAGCCTGCTGAAGGAGTTCAATAGACTTTTCTTCAGGCATTTGGTACCTAGATGTTTTATGCTGACATATGTTACCTGTCTATGTTCTTAAGGTGTCTGTAGAAGCTTGTGTGAGGGTATGTAGGTGTGTTAAGGGAGGGTTGACCACAGTCTGGGTATATTTTCATGATCCCCTACATCTGTGAGGAACAGTTCTGCTGCCAACTTCATACCTCCACAGAAGAAGGACTTCTGGGCCTGCAAAGAGCTGCCTCTGAGAGTTGTGTGGGATGGTGGCGGGGATGTGACTACAGAGGAGCCCCTATGCTCCTCTCCTGGGACCCCCACAGCTCTGCAGAAGTGTTCTCAATCACTACC
Source organism: Motacilla alba alba (assembly GCF_015832195.1). Classification (NCBI taxonomy): domain Eukaryota; kingdom Metazoa; phylum Chordata; class Aves; order Passeriformes; family Motacillidae; genus Motacilla; species Motacilla alba. The sequence goes on from NC_052027.1 coordinate 14,880,902, forward strand.
ACTGAGTATGAATTTCTCTTTGGAGTACAAGAGTACTCACTCTTCAGAGTATGCATTTCCTGGGTCAGACACTGTACAGCTCATGCCTTGTTGGGCCCTTATGAATGGGAAACAGCATCTGCAAGGGTCTAAACTTGGCTGTACTAAGTGGATGGCCCTGAAAGTGAAAAATGAATTTAAAGACTATTCAAGGCATGAGTTGTTTGGGAGATATTGAAGCCTGTGTAATGGGCATATGGACGTGTTAAAAGAGGGCTGACAAGAGCTGGGTACAATTTGAGGATCCACTGCCTTTATACGGAACAGATATGCTCACAGCTTCATGCTGCCAACTATTCTGCCACAGAGGAAAGACTCTTTGTCAGGAGCGTTAAATTAGGTGCTCTTGCCAAACTGGAGTTTTTATGGCAGTTTCTGTATTAGGAAGAAGGATTAAATAATAATCTTGGAGCTTCAGAAATAAAAGGTTCAGTGACGCCACAGCTTCCCACGTGTTTGTTCTGAAATCTGTGCCCAGTGCTGGAGCACATGGACCTGTCTGCTCAGGTCCTCACTCACAGGCAGTGAGGTTTAGCTCATTCCCTTTGTGCAAGTCTCCGCTTGTTTCCTGTACCCATTTGTGACCTTCCTGGGAGGGCTGGAAGCTCCAGGGTTTTCCCTTGAGGGATGATTGCTCATCCTTGAATAAGGTGTTTACTCTTGCCTGTAATTGCATGGGGTTTGAGCAGCACCAAACCCTAACTGTGCTTCCTTCCCATTTCATTGCTTTCATGTAGAGACATGGGTGTGTGCCTTGCTTGGGGAGTTTCAAGTTGGGGCATGATAAGCCCCATCTCCAGGCACTTTCCCAATCTAGTTTGTCAGGAGCAGGTTTTGCTTTTGCTTTTTGTTGTCCATTCATTGCAATTCCCAGGATACATCAGGGCCTCCCGACCTTCCTGTACTGCCCTATCTCTCTTCTGGCTCGCAGTACATTTGGAAACAATTTACTGGTTTTAAAGTTGGAGGAGAGACATCCTTTATTCCACTTTGAAAAATGGGGAGGTTTGGAGCAAGAGAAGAGAAAGGACTATGGGCCCATTCCAGTATTTGTTTTGCTTATTGGAAAACAAAACCATTTACCAAACTGCTTTCAGAAAGCAGCAATTCTCAGGCTTGGTTTTCATTAAAAAGGCACTCACTGTTTTCCCCCTGAGTATTTAGTGACATTCTTCAAGATTTTCTGTGCACAATAATTGTATTTTTTTTATCAAATTTTGTCTTGACTTTGTGACCGCAATAAAGTTTAGGAAACTATAATTTATTATGGGTTAAAAAAATATTCTATGAATCTGACTCCTTTCCTTGATTACTGGATCATACTGTGATTCTTCTCCCAGTTGCAAAACACCATTGTAAATGCTGCTTTCAGACTCTGTGGGATGTTCCTCAAGTGGCTTGGAGAGCTACTCTGTCATCCATTGCTCAGCTCTGTTGCTGAGACCCTGAGAGAGAAACTCTTTTGTCTCTTCCCCAGACTCCAGAAATGAAAGTGTTTGTTTCTGCTGTTTTAGTTTTACTTTGGCAATAAATGTTCTTTTATTTTCCTTTCCTTTCCTTTTTTTTTTTTTTTTTTTCTCGAGGTGTCTCTACTTGTAACACTTCCTGGTGATAATGTTAAAAGTCCTCCTGCAAAGCCAACCCTGCTACACCAACATTAGCAGACTCCAGAGGCTGTTTAGTGCTACTTCAAGGATGGGGGTAGTGGATAGAGAGGGTGCTTTCCCTTGAAGAGGATTCTCCTAAAATCTGTGCTTGCTTTGCAGACAGGGAGCTGGCATTTGCCACACTAGAGAAGACCTGGAGATGGGGTGGTGACCTGCAGAGGCACTCCACATCTGGTGTTTGCTGTAGCCCAGTCTCCAGCTCCCTAAAAGCATGGGAGCAGAAGGCCAGGGCAAACTAGAGGTTGAAAGGGTCCTGTGTCCCCCAAATACAGATCCAGGGAAGCTTCCACAAGTCATTGTAAATTGTGTCTGTTCCTATTGAGGGGAAGGAGCTTTTAGCTGGAGGAGCTGCTCAGCTTCCAGGCTTGATTTGCTGCTGAGCTGGGGCAGGTATGGCTGTTTTCTGGGAGCTGAACCATGGTCACTGGTCAGCTTTCAGGTAGTGGTGGCTGTAGGTTTCTATTTAATTTACTTCTATGAAATCTGAGCTCTGGGCTGTGAATGCACAGCACCCAGGTAGTTACCAGTCAGCTGAGTCCTACATGTCTTTTGCTAAAGAGATTCTCATGTATCCTCTAAGGTACCTGGAATATGGTAAGGTTTTGTTAACAAAATAAACTCTGCATGGTTTTTTTTTTCTTCATCCTTTCCCAGAGGTGCTGTTGTCTTTCCATTCTCCCAGGACACTTGGTGGCATTTCATTGATCTGAGGTCGACTGATTGTGGCCTTAACCTAGCAGAGAACATGGATTCCTCACTGCCTTACAATGAGACTGGAGGGTTTTTAAGGAACATGCTATAAATCATCTGTGGTTATGGATTATAAGGTAGAAGTGATGAAGTAAAATCTATGATGATCATGGAGGAGGGAACTGTGAGCTGCTGTTAATCCTAGAGAGGTACAAATAATCATCCGAGATGGAAGTTCACAGAGTAAAGAACTCAAATGTATTTATTTGTTTCCATTTGTCCCAGGAATGGGCATCTTAAAGCACAAAATTGTTTTAAAAATCTAGTTTTCTTTTCAGTTTATGACCTGAATTTCATAACTAGTTGTGTAAATAACACACAAAGTATCTTGATATTCTCCTGTGCGTTAAACTGCTGCAGCCAGTGTAATTGCTTGCAAATATTGTGTGTAGCAGCAAGGGGGAAATCAGGTTTGATTGTATTTATTGTATTTCACTCAGCTTAGCCACTGGAAGCAGCTTGAGTCAGCTTTGCTTCGTCTCTCTCACACCCTTAACCCAAAGCTGTATTGCTTAGGTTCCTAGGTGAATTGATTGGGAATCTTTTGAGATGATTATTAGTAAATGCTACATTATGTAGATAATGACTTTAATAGAGAAATACAAATTTGGGTTAAAATGTTTGTGGCTACCTCTTGTAGAGAGACACCTGCTCACTCCAGCACTGAGTCAGACCCTGGAAATAAGGTGTAAAAATTCCTACTTCCAGATCCAGCCCCACAGATCTCAGCCTCTTTCCCTCTCAGCTTTGGACTGTTGGCTCTCTTGGATAGATATGTGGGATATAGGTATGCTCTAAGCTGAGGGAATACCCTTATTTTTCTTTGGTTCTTGTCCTTTAAGGGTTTTTAAGAATTTGAGTCTATACCACATCAAATGTTACATAATCAGTCCACAACATTAAGTACACAAGGGCAGATATTTTTCTCTGGGTGATTTTTAATTCATGTCTGAGAGAGACGGAATCATTCCAAGACATTAAGCAGGGAAAATGGTATCTGCTTTTGGATTGTGTTTCTTCCTCTGAGGGGGCTCTTTGAGACCCCTCTCAAGACCTGCCCACTGTTGAGGCTCACAGAGAGCCAAAATGCTTCTTGCCGTGGTTGTGTGCCTGCTTGAGGGAGCCAGGCCTGGACAGCTGCATAAGGGTTTAGATGTGATTCAGCAACTGCTAGTCCAAAATGGCACAAATGGTTCTTCTTGAAAGTTTCTGAATGTATGGGCAACTGGAAGTAGCACTGCTTCTATCTACATTTGGGCAAGGCTTCTGGTTGGTAGGGGTGAGCCCAGTTGGTCTCAACAGTGAGATGTGACATACAGCTGTCTTTGCTGTTTTTACTTTTTTTTTTTTTTTTGGCTGATATGTAAGTCTTTCACCTTCAAAACAGAAAAGTTCTCTTGTGTTTGTGTGTGAACATCCACAAACTAGAAAGGCCAAATCTCTTGCTTTTCCTGTCCCCAGTGTAACTTGTAAGGAGCTGCCTTTGCTTGCCCACAGCCCCAGCTTCACTGTTTGCAAAGCTCTTCATGCCTGACCACATGAGCTCCAAGTTGGATTTATGGGAAGATTGTCTGAGGTTCAGGCATAAAATCTAGGATGGCTGATTTTATTTAAGGGGGACTGGGATTCCAGGCTGCCAGAATTGGTGGGACTGGCTTGTATATCTTCCCTACTGAAGCCAGCTGACAGTTTTAAACCATCATTAAATCAAACTTTTGTCGTTAAGATTTACTGGGAGCTTTTTACAAAAGAAATGTAAAATCTGGTGCTCTCCACGTGGAAGACAAATTCTTGAATCTGTCTTCCTGTATGTTGACAGAAATGTGGGGCTTTCAGGTATATATTTACATGTACATGCTGCTGAGCCCGGCAGTGGTGACAGACACTTCCAAATGGCCCTGCCTGGAAAGGAGAGGTATCTCATTGTTTGAAGGCAGATCCTGCCAACCTCATGGATTTATGGGAATGAGGGCCCAGAAGTAGGTGAATAGGACAGGTACCTATAAATACAATGAGCTAGTCTTGCACACAGTTAGAATAACTACATCTAGCTTTATAAATAACAGCAGCCTTTTAGGTTTCCTAGGAGGTCTGGCAGGCTTACAAATGAATGTGCTGCTAGTTGTCTGAGACCAGACATCGGAAAGCTGCCCATGAGTGCTGTTGGCCCACTGTCTCATTTTTCCCTGCCCCCATTCCCTGTCTCTTGGTGGGGGTGGTTTTTTTGCTGTTTTTGGTTACTGCAACACAGACCCTGCCTGGCCTGCAATCTCTCACTGTTGCTTGTTGGAGATGAATGATTCATCAGGCCCAACCTGATAAAATTGTGCAAGCCAGTCACCAAAGTTAATCAGACCAAAAGGAAAGAGGGGAGGGAAGGGAAAAACAAAACCAAAAGGGGCCCTAGAGCTAGTTCTAATTTTCTAACCTCCCATGGGAATTTGAAAATGCATCTATAATGTACTCAGCCTGAGTTCTCCACCTTCCTCCAGCTTCACTGGGAAATGGGAGAGCAGCCCAGGCGATTGGTTTTAAAGTGCAACTTCCGATGTTGCAATGCAGGGGAGCAGTGATTCAACAGGGCTCCTTGGGGCGCCGTGTTTGGCAATGGTGCTGCCGAGCAGGCGGCTCTGGCTGCAACCTGCTAATCACTTCCACTCGGGTTTGTTGTGTCACACCAGCCAGAATGGAGCTGAGGGGGCTGGGGAGCTGCTGACATGAATCATGTGGTGCTGTGCTGTGTAATTAGGAAGGAGCCCTGTGGTTCTCAGTGCACTGGTGAGATTTCTCAGGCCTGAAACATAAAGACTGCCACCCACTTCAACAGGGAATTAGCATCTTCCCCACTGATCCTGAAAGAGGCTGAGAAGCCTGGTTGCTTGGGGCCAAGGGGAACTGGGGTTTGGCTAGACAGGGCAAGATGGGTCTCTGTCATGTCACTGCCATGGCTAAGAGGATGGATCTAAGAGGGAGAGCATCAGCTGGGAGGAGAGTGCCCGGGCACTCTATGAGAAATCCCTCACTCCCTACTTGGTGCGGCTGCAATAGTCCTGCTCACATCCACCTTGTGACTAAATGAGACAGAGTTGCACAAGTGATTGCAATGTCTCCTCTGTCTGGTTGCTGTGATGCTCAAGGGGTTCCCAGGGTGCTGCTTTCAAGTCTAGAGCTGAAGAATATCCTTTAGTTGCTCTCAGCTGCTTGCAGCAGTTAGTTGGACACCAGCTGCAAGCCCAGCAGGCCCCTCTGGGCTGCTGGGGGCTAGTGAGGGGATCACCATTACAGTCACCTCTCTGCCAGCTGGTCCAGCTGTGCTTTGCATCCTTGGTGCTTTTGGCTGCAGGAATTACAGTGAGCTTTTAGTGAGCGTGAGGAAATGTGTTAAACCCTGAAACCTTCCAGAATGTAGAGACTAATTAGTCAGTGAGAATGCTTCAAGGGATTTCATCAAATTGTCCTGTAATTCTTTCTACCCTCTGAGTCCATATTACAACAGAGAGGCATTCCCTTTACTCTTTCTCATATTGAGTTCATTTTAGTTCGGTTCATATTTGGTATATTTAGCTTTTAACAACATTTTATCAAAACAACATCTCCACATGATTTTAATCTAAAATTACATTTCTGTGATACTGTCAGGAGAAAACCATGTGCCAGACCCTGAGCTGCTGTGAATGAGCAACAATCCATTGATTTCAGCAGGGCAGCACTGATTTATTCCAGCCAAGGATCTGGCCCACCCTTGCTTAAAAGGAAAACCCATTTCCTCACCCTGGTTACTGAAACATTGCATATCAAGATGGGATGTGTCTAAACCACCTCCTTTTACTTTTCACCACTTGCGTAATTTTGTTTCTGTTTTCCACTGCTCCTCATTTTTTACTGGGGCAGTGAAACTTCTCTGTTTGGGGGATAATTTCACTCTAAGCTCACAAGCCTTGGCACAGCTGAGTTTTGGGAGGATGGTTTTAATGTTGCGCTGAGTATGAAAAATGAGATTATTTTCTGCAAATTAAGGCTTCTGGCTCTGATGTTTTAGTTCTTGTACATAACCTTCATGCTAAACGAGGCAGGGAAGGGGCATGGGAGATGTTTTCTACTGTTTTCTTTTCTTTCTATGATGCTCAAAGAAGCCAAAGGTTAGTGTGTAATTGCACTCTTCAAGTCAGAGAGCACCTTAAAAGTTGGGTACCTCTTGAGACAGACCTACCTTCTGACTGACTCTTGTACAATTTCTCTGCAAGAAATACCTTTTATGGGCTCAATGAAAGGTACTTAATTCTTGTGATCGTGCATCTGCCTTCCTCAGCACAGTTGTATTTTTGTGTTAGCACTGTAACTGCTTTGTTTGAACACCACAGATGGCAGCTGCATTATCCACTGCATCCCTTCCTTGTGAGGGAGGGACCCCAGCTCTGATTTCTGATCCAAACAGTTCCAGGAGTTCTTAGGCCTGGCTCAGGGCAGGGTGACCCTGTCTCATGCATCAGTAAGGTTGACATATTTGAGAGAAAGCCCATTAAAGTTAGTGGCGTCTGCCTAGATGACATTGCAACCTCAGGTACCTTCCCATGGCAAAAGAAAGAGCCCCTCTTTTTGGCAGGTAAGAGGAAAAGCAACGATATCTAATGTTACAGACTGGGTGTAGCTGCCACTCTTCATTTACTGCAGTTGTGAGAAATTATTAACACTCCTTTGTGGAATTAGAAAGCTGAAACAATGGTCACCTCCACCCCAAGCACACGTCACTGCCCAAAACAAAGGCACTGCCCCAGCCTGCATAGGTGTGGACAGGTTTCCTTGGCAAGAGCCTGGCAGGAAAGGCAGGGAGGCAGCTGGGGAAAGCCTCAGGCAGAGAAGCAGTCAGTGCTTTTTGGGCTGACTGATGATGAAAAGGGAGCAGAAACAGGAGCAAATAAACTGGGTCCGGCATGGGGAGGAGAGATTTTGTACCTGCGTCCTACGTGAGCAGGATTTCTGCAAGGAATTAGTTGGCACTGCTGAGAGGCAGAATCCACATATAGAGTCAACCCAAGGCTCTGGTTATCCACTTGTCTGAAATAAAGTCACTAAAGAAAATGAAATGAGTTGGAAAACAGAAGGCATTGGCAGGAGAACAGCCTGTTACTGGAATACATTTGTTGTATAGCAGTAAATGGAGAAGCCTGATTTGCCTGGCCCCGTGCAAATCCCACTAAGCTTTTACAAACCCAGAAGTGATGACTGACACAGAGCAGAGGGGCAGCAGGGGGAGAGTAAAGTGCTTCGAATGTCTGCTTTTCATTTGACTCAGTTCCAGGGCGACACAATCCACCCCAGATTAAAAATAATTAAGCTTCAGGATATCTTTCAGGAGTATCACAGGTTTGATTCAGCCTCCTTTTTTAACCTTCATGCTCGCCTCTCTTTGGAATTGTGGCATTGTGGCTGATGTAATACTGTGGTGACTGGTAGCTGTGACAAGGCCCTTGGCCTGCCTTCCTCATTTTAACCTGGAAGTGTAAGGAAGACCTAGCAGTATCCTTATTTTTACCCAGAAATGCTTTTCATCCAGAGGCCAGGGACAGTAGAGCCAGGAGGTGTGACTTCTATCTCTCAGTGTGAGTTTTTGGGAGGACTGGTGGGAGCAGGGACTGATGTTTGCTGAGGCTTTCTGTCACTTCTTTCAGTTGCCTTTGCAGGTGTGCCAGTAGAAACAGCTCCCCACTGTCCTTTTGAGTCCTTTTGAGTGATTTCACCTCAAAATTTGCTTTTGTTCAAGTGGCAGTATATCATCTCCAAGTAACCTTCTCAGCTGAAATCATCAAGTGTGGTTTAAAATGGCTGATTCAAAATAGTTGAGGGTTTCCAGCCCTCAGACTTTTTATAGCCAGAATTATTTGGGAATTTGCAGAGTTTCATATGTTTCCCTGTGAATGTACAGCTTTCTGTAAATGAAATTAATTACCCAGCTCTCTTGTGGTCAGAAGGGACAGGCAATGTGGCAGCCGAGAAGCCAGAAGTGCCTGGTTGGAAGTGGCCAGGACTTGCTCTGCCAACTCACCCCAAGTGTTTTGGAAGTGCTGCTGTCATCTGAAGGATGTTTCATGCTGCTGAAGACCAGAGAAAGAAATCTTTTCTAGGAACTCAAGCCTGAAAAATACAATGAATCCACACATTTCTTGGTTTTCTACGTAATCTCCTTGTGCTGCCTCATAGACCTATCTCTCCCCCCACCCTTTAGGGTGACTATGGTTGTTCTCGTGCGTAAGTGAGGGAATGTTCCATTTCCTTGTAAGGAGTGTCTACTGGCCTTACCTGCTGCTGCTTTGCCTTGCAGGGAGTTTGACTTGTACAGATTCTGTAGCTTATCATTTGTGGGAGGAAGAAAACATCTTCATCCAGCAGTGAGGTTGGAGTGACCACTCGTATGTAGAGATGGACTTTTCAGCGGAGGCCAGGGCTTTGCTGCTGTTTGCCATGATGTGCAAAGCCCTCCCATCAGAGATGGGATCTTCTTGTGTGAGGCATGCACAGGTAGGAAGAGATTGTTCTAAATGACAAAAAAAAAATTAAAATACGTAAGTGGAAAGTTGGGAAAAGTTGCATAGAATTATTGACTGTCCCATGGCTTTTTGCTGGACTAGTGGCATGTAAGCCCAGCCCACACAAAGTCTGTTCAGCATGCACAGAATGAGTTTCTCAAGAGAGTAAGTGTCCAGTGCTCCTTCAGCTCAAAACACCTGTTATGGGCACTCATTGCAATATTCTCACATGCACTGGGTGGATGCAGCCAGACCAGGTGACTGAGCCCATCATTGCTGCAGTGTTTTTTTTTTTTTTTTGTAGTGTTAATTTTTTAAGTTCAGTGAACTGAATTTAGCTCATGTAGGCATCTCCAGTGCTGAAAACATCAGCAGAGGACAGAGTAACAGTGGAATTGAGACTGGCCCTTTGGGCAGCTGTTACATTAAGCTAGTCACTTTGGTTTACTCACTCCTGGTGCCCCTACTTCCCTTTGCTTGTGGGACCCTGGCGTCCCTGAATTTTTGCAATTTACAGGACTCTCCCTGGTGACAGAAGAAGTGGAGACCATGCTTTCCAGCATGACCCATGCAGCACTGCTTGCTACTGATGAGATGCTCAGGAGAAAGCATGTGAGTAGCTCACAGCTAGAGAGAAATTCCTGGAGTGAAAGAGGAAAACGAGGCACGTCTGCTATGTTGGAGGGCTACTCACAGAAGCTGACCCTGCAGCGAGAATTGATGAAAACTTACAGTCCTTCAGCATTTCACTTTCCATGGATTTTTAAATTCAGTTTGTGGTCTCTCCATCCTGGGGTGGAGATTGCAGCACCTCCTCAGCACAGTACCTTAAGCAGCTCTTAAATTGTTTGCCAGACTCCTGTGGTTCTTGCCAGAGCTGGGGTTTCACCTCTTGTTCTTCAGGCTGACTGCATGAGGTGGATTGAAATTGCAGGGTTTCCTTGCACTCATGCTTTTTTTCTTTCTGATATTTCATCACATCTCCCTGTTTTAGGCAGGCTGTTATATCTGATATAACATGGAACTTTGGAGAGGGAAGGTTTTGTTAAGTAATTGAGGGTTACAAAGCAAGAGGTAGATTGTCAGTCAGAGGAGAGCTTGTGGTGTCCATACTTGGGACTTTTTAGGAAGAGGTTGTCCATGTGCTTCAGCCATGCTACACAAAAGTGGGGCCTACTTTAAGATGGGATGGGAACTGCTTGTACCTGCACCATTTCTTCACCTCTGCTTTGCAAACAGTGCTTGTTAAGATAATCAGCAATGACGAATGCTTATGGAATATTGCAAGTGTGTGAATAACCACTAAGAAGTATTTGGAAATTGCTGCTCTTAGTTTTCTGAGTCTGAGTTTCCAAACAAGAGCTCCAAATAAGTAAGCAAGAGGAAGACACGTGTTCCCTTAGCTGTGGGTACCCTTTGCTGAATGGGTGTGGGCAGCAAACCCATGTAGAGGCTGTTAATAATCCTTACGGGCTCTGATGTGGTCACACTGAACCGGAGGCTTTGTGTTATATGTGAATGCAATGACTTTACTTTCTAATATTTGGCTGGCTTTGCAAACCACCTTCCTTTCTCCCCATTCTTGTTTTCTCTCATGAAGTCACCATTTCTTGTTGGTTTTGGGCTGTTTTTGTGACTAGACAGGAATGTAGGCTTCTCAGAAGCACATGAGCTGTTTTGCTCTTCAGTAGTGTCCCTGCTCTGCTCACAGACAGAGGAGAGCTGGGTGGAGAGGATCAGTCAGGAGGCTAGGGAGAGGCATGAAAGAAAGCCTCTGAAGCAGGATAGAGTGGCAGAAAGGCTGCTTTTTCTCAAGGGATCTGTGAAATTAGGCGATCCTGCTGTCATTTCTGCAGCAGGTAATTGCATGGTTTTTGTGCACTTTGCATGTGTCCTTTGTGACCCGTGTATTTTTCATCCCTTGTACTTTCCTCTGAGTCTCCTGAGCTGTTCTTTCTTATTCTCTTCCACTTTTGTGCATGAAGCAGAGGTGCCTGCTACCCCTTTGATATCTTCTCAGCATGACTGATTGTTAGCCAGGCTTTGGAACAGAAGCAGCTGCAACATGGGCCCTCCCCAGCAGGTCTCCTGTCCTGCTTCTGAGCTGTCTCCATGCGTCTGGAGGGACCATTCTGCTGCAGTGCCATGGCTGCTGCTCCAGCCAGCCAGAAGCCTCTGCAATTTGCCTCCTGTGACACTGACTCACAGGAGGGGGAAGGTCTTGATTCACTGTCTCATGGGAAGTGCTCTGGCTCCAGGCTTCCCTTAGCATTTCCTTGCTTAGACCCCAGCTCAACAAAGCCCTTGAATGGAGTCTGTTGAGCTGCTGTCTGCAGCTCACTCCCCCCCTGCCAGCATGACAGAGGATGTCCTTGCGGCACTGATGGTTGCTTCCTGAAAAGGTGTCAACAGTTTCAAGCGGACTTGGTTGCTTTGATATTCCCTATTCACGGTGAATACTAAAAATACTTGTTAAATCATTACTCTGGTGGAAGAATTTTTTTCCTTTTTCAGTTTTTTTAAACTCTTTCAGTTCAGTAACACGGAAATATGCCTGTATGATGGAGAGAGGATTCTTTTTTCCCACTGCCAAAACAAATTTAACATTTTAAGGAGAGAGAAAATCTTCCCATTGCTGTGCTGAGTAATTGAAACTTCATTAAAAGTGTCTACCCTTTATTCTTTCTACCACTGTGGAGATTTTCCACTTAGCTGCCATCTTGGAGGTGCTGGCCAGCTCTGCCTTGGCTTTGATCCCAAAATGTCTCTGATCTGGAAAACCTTCCTGGAAACATCACTAGAATAGCCTTTCCTGTGAGATTTATGCTTCCTGCTGGGCTGACAATGCCACCAGATTCAGTGGGATTTCCCCTGTGGGGAGCAGGACGTGGAATGTCTGCTCAGTACCTCAAGTCTCAGGCTCCTCCTGAGCAGAGGAGAAACCTGTCAAGAACCACATTCAACTTCTTAAATACTCAAGGTTTTCACACTTGAGAGTTTTGCTAGTAGGTATGATGTTAAATCCTTCATGGGTGGAAGGCAGCCCTTGGATTTGTTAATCTTATGAAGGAAATTTAGTTTTTGGAGTGTTGTGCTGGGACCCCAGAGAACTATTTTGGGAAAACTAAGAATATAAGATTGGCTGTGGCTGGGCAGTGTTGCTTCACTCCTTTATTCCTTCTTTAACCTGCTGTTGACATATCTGTAGTACAGCTGGAGGTACGCTGATAATGTCACTCAGACATCAGGGGCTCTTATGGTGTTAGAGGTCACTGGGTGCCTGTCCCAGACAGACAGGGAGACAAGAGTTCAGGCAAGTTTTTTGTTTCTCATTTCTTCCCTTCCCAATCAAAAACCTGGAGCCATGCAGCTCCAGTTGTGCAGAACTGGGTTGGAACTCAGACAGCGTATTCATTTCATGTCAGCGCACCAACCACCTTTGAGTGTAGGGGTTCTGTGTCCTTCAAGTTTGTGGTGAATCCCTAAGGTCTCTTTCTAAATCCCAGATTCCTTGTGTCTTTCTTTGTGAGTTCTTGCATTTATGGAATCTGCCAGGCTGGAAGGGGCAGCCTGCTGTTAGATCACATTTACAGAGGGTTCATGCAAGACTTAAGCCCATATTACGTTTGTTCCTCTGTGATGCTTATATTTGTCTTGCACTTTGTCTGGGAATTCAGATTGTGTGTCTTGGCTGGGCTCTGTCATATGTGTTTAATCCCAGTTTCTTTGCTTTTCTGCAGGGACTTGCTAGGGAATGGGAAGTAAATGGAGTGTCTTGTGGAGATGCCTTGTAGGGAGAGCTGACTGCCAGCCAAAAACCCATCCAGATACAAAAGCAGCTGTTTCAGCCCAAAGAATCCGTAAGCACAGTTATTTAGCACCTCATCATGCTTCTTGCAGGAACTTCAGCTGTCAGACAGGTTTTCTGTCCTGCTAGGCTGGGAAACACAAGGTGCTTAGTTGGTGATCCAGTGACTGAAGGGGTGCATGTGGGAGAGTGGGGAGAGAAAGTCTCAAGACATGGAAGGGGGAACACTTGGGCCCAATCAATACTGGAGGTTTGGAGTCAGGTTTCAGCCTTTTTCCTCTGCCTGCTAACTCCAAACTAGAGCAGGTTTGCTTTGCAGCTGGATCTGGGATGTGTGTGTGTGTGTATGTGCACACGCCTCAGGGACAAGGGAAAGCAGGAATTTTCCTAGGCTGTGACGAACAGTCTACCCAGAGGACTGACTTTGTCCTGGCTCTGGGCTGCAGAGGCAAGTCCCAGCTGTCCAAGCATCAGTCCTGTCTGGAACCTCTCTTACACTAAGAAGTACCTGGAATTAAATATAAAAATGTCCTTTGGGAGAGACTAGTTGGCGCAGTGAAAAAGAAAGACCTGCTCCCTATATCTCACATGCATATCTCACTGTCAGTTCTTTTATGGAAAAAATCCTCCACATCTTGACTGCAGACATAAGGAAAATAGATTTGTTTGGTCTAACCATGCAGTTAAATGTAGCAGGCTGGTTCCCCTTTGCTCTTTGTTTCTCCACTGGCCCAGAGTGGGGAAATTCTTAATCTCAACACTCAGACTTGGCCTCTTTGCCAAGACTAATTTTACCCACGTGGCTTGTGTCAGGGCTGTGACTGGGAGAGCAAAGCCTGGCAGCTATTTTTCTAAGACTGTAGCAATCCATCAGTGGTGTCCAAGGATCTGCTGCAGAGCTGCTGCTTCAGGGATCTGGTATGGAGCTGCAGGGACCTTCTGGACAGGTCCTGGCCAAGGTTATCTGTGCTCCCCTGTCTCAGGTGCTCATGCCCTCATGAAGGGAATGACTGAACAGCACAGAAAACAGCTCTGACACAATTTACGGCCCAGAGTGTTAAGATCATGCCAGTTGGTGCTGCTTGGCTGCACCAGCTGCTTCCTCCATTGTGTCATTACTGGTTGGGGTGGCAGACTGTTCTGAGCATTGCTGCTACAAATATGTTTTCCCACCATGATTGTGAACAGCATCACTGTCTTGGAGATGGATGGTTGTGCCACAGCTCATAGAGAGATCTGAGGTCTCCTTTTCTCCCTCTCTAGGCCCTTGCCAGACCCATGGAACTCTAACTTACATTATCAAAATTCTCCATTTACAGTTTGGTTGCAGCTGGCTGTGCTGTGCCCTGCATCAGCCTCCAGAGAGCCTGTGTCACAGGACAGGAGAGCTTTCAGCTGGAGAAGTCAGCCACTGTTCAAGCTTGACCCAGATTCCGAGGTAAGGGGTAAATCTGCCATTGTTTCTCAAGCACAGCAGTAACAGCAGCAGGGTCAGGGTCGTGGATGGCAGTACAGCCACATCCTGCAGTGCTGCTGAGGGGATCATGTCCTCACCCCTGCCCACATGTCTCCCCTTGGGGAATGGTTACAAAACTTTCTCTGCAACTTTGATGGCACTTGGTCTCTTTTATTGGACTCCCGTATACTCATAACTTTAGTTGATGATGGCAGTAATTCAACAGCAATGCTAAAAGTAGTCAACTGCTGCCAGCCTTGCTGACTGGCTGCTTCAGGCCACCCCTTCAGAAAGCTCCAGAAACATCTGGGGGGATGATGCTTGTCCTTATTGCTCTAAGCAAGCCTTAACTACAGAGCAGATGTCACCTTTCAACTTGGTTGTGTGAATTCAGTGGCAGCCTTTCACATGCAGCACGATGAAGGATCTTTTCCTTCCTGACCAAAACTGTTGACTGTCATTTGCTGTGTCAGCTTAAAATGCAGGGGTGAATTTCATTGGGTAAAGCAATGCCTATGTGTGGATGAAAAACAGATGAAAGCATGATGTGATCCAGCAGCTAGAAATTCAACTTAGATAAATGTAAGCTAGAAAAAGAAGATATGTGGGTTTTAACAGTGACTAAATAGCAACAATTAAATAATTATTGGCACCAATTACCAAGGGATACAGTGGTGGTTCCGTCTCTTGAAGCCTCTGAAGAATCCATGTCTTATTATCTCAGCCAGAAGAAATTTGGGACATCAGATGAAGTCTGAGAACATTTTTATGCAGGAGATCAGTATGATTATTCCTGCTGCCTTCTTTATATTTTAAAATGTAAAAATTGTAATTTTAAGGGCACTCAGTATTTTTTAGTGTAAATATTGCTATTCTGCAGCAATCCCTATTTCCTTGATGCTGCTTTCATAACACATTGCTCTGAGCTGGTGAATGACAATCAAGATTACAACAGGTTGAATGCCTTGCTTCCTCTGTATAATGTGGAGTGGTGGTTCATGCCCAATGTGAAACAGGGACTGGTCTTTGAAAAGGCTTCACGCTAAGGTCAAGGCTTGCTGAGCTTTTCTTCTGGTGGCAGAATGGCCAGAAACTTCTCCTTCCACTGCTGCTCCTTTTGTTTGTTTCTGTTGTTTGTGATAAAGTTCCCAATTCCGTCATAAAGCATAATGTGATTTCCTTTTGGTTTCATCTGGAGAGCCTCCTCACTGATTTTCAGCCTTGGCTATGTGAATTTTTCTCCAGACCAGTCTGGGAATGTAAGAGCTGGGGAATCGTTTGACTCTTGCTGGAAGCAAGAGCACCCACTGGGAGCTGTTCCACCAGGTGGGAGAGAATGGTCGTGGTCAGAGATTAACCCTGAGCTCAGCTGAGGCCCTGGGCAGTAGGAACCTTGCTGAATTCACAGTCTGGGCCTGGGAGAACTGCAAGGGGCATGGATGTTTCTGAAGGATGTAGAACAGACTGATCTAGGGACTGGAAGGTCCAAAGCTCTTTCTTGATTTGACCTGAGATTTGGGAAATTAGTGGCTTTTAATCCTTGTGATCTTGGAATGCCCATGGGCTGTGAAAGGAAGGCTGGACATCTTGAAACACACTGTACCACAAAAACAACCTTACTGTGAAGGACTGTATTAAACTAATCAAGATTTTGTTTGCTGAATCCTTAAAAAATGTGAGACACCTTCTAAATGTTCATTTGTAGTTTTTAAAAATTTGATTTTACATGTCTGTAATCCTATTATCTGTTTGGTGCTCAGTAAATATAACAACCTGCAACTATTTCCTTTGACTTGCTGAACTTAAGGGTGATGCCAAAGCTGTAACTTAATACCAAGGCATCTCAACACTGTGGACGTGTTGATCCTCTGACAGCCAGTGAATTCCTCTGGGCTAACCAGGCGGTTATAAAATACATCTTAACGTGCAGCTATTCAGCAGAAATCTTTCCTTACCCTATATTAGCCAGGAAATCCCTCTGGCCTGCCCTGGGTGGGAGTGGTCCCAGAAGTCCATGGACAGCCAGAGAGGTTTTGATGGCTGTATTCTGTAAACACAGCACCTTCTCCACCAGTCGTTACCCTGCCTTCCCTACTCTCCCAAATATCTTATGTGTAAAAGAAAGCCACAATTGCTAGGTGAAACTTTGAAATTCCAAGATGCTGCTTCTGAGTGCTGTTGGGTTGACCTAAACGTATTTGAGAAGTGCCATGGATCTCCGAGATCAATCCAACAAACTGGAGATCAGGCAGACCTATGATGCCCTCAGAGAAGCAGAGAATGTTGGAGGTCAAAGGTTTGGATCACAGGATGAGGAAGTTAAAGCTCCATGTCTGAGTCATGATCTTTTGTTTAGCTCTTCTGAGAAGGGGATTTTTGTGCTTTTAGAAGAGAAATTGTTCTGCTTTTAAAGTATTGCCTTTGATTTCAAATGAAGGAAAAATGAGTACAAAAAAGGAATGTTTGTCCATGTTTTCTTTCTTTTCTGTAAAAGCCTTGTGAAAGCACAAGTCAAATTCATTTCTGAAGAACAGGGTACTCCAAAAGTGGGAAAGCACCATATCCTGTCCCATCTGCTGTGGGTGATCTTCTGAGTCCAGACATGAAAACTCCCATAAAAGAAGCAATAAAGCACTCTGGGATACTTCAGCCTGGAAAAGGGATGATTTGAGGGAGAACGTAACAGAGACCAACAAAATCTGGAGGTGCATGAAGCAAATGGCTAGGGACTGCCTATTCCTACCTTTTCCCTTGCAAGAATTGGAGGCCAACAAATGTGGGCAGATTTCAAACAAATGGTGAGAGCAGGTTCTGGATGTACCAGGCAGGAGACACAGAGAACTTCTCATCAGAGGGTGTTGTGGGTGCAAGCAGTATTCTTGTGTTCAAAGGAAGACAATAGTGTTTGAAACCAGGATTGTTAGGGATCACAGAATAGACCAACCCTCTAAGGCTGAAGAAAATCTCTTCAGCTGAAAATGGTTGAAGGTTAAGTGAATAATTTGTGTTTGAGAAGATAAATACCATGTATTTTTGACCTATTCTTCCTGTTTCCTAGGTGTCAATCCACAGTTTATATTGTAGTTGGTAGGTAGATCCTTGCTGTGGACCCACATGGCTGCTGTAGGAGTTCTGAGACACTTAAGCCTGGAGACAATATTGTTAATGTTTTTAGTCCTGCAAAAAAAGCATCAGCACAACTAGAACTTCCTAGAACATCCCAAGGATGACTGATCTCCTTAGAAATTGTTTCCATGCTATTCCTAAATTATCTGGTGTCTCAGTGGTTATTTCCTTAATGCCCTCCCTGACCACATAAGCAGTAAATGGGAAGGTATCTGCTTCTCAGGGAAGTATCCCCTGAGGAATGGGGACTTCTGGGGAAGAGTAAGGCACAAGAGGGGCCAGAAGGCAAAGGGGAGGTCTGGGGGAGGGCACTATAGTGGGACTCTGGAAGCGTAATCTTTGGCAAGCTGTATCTACTTGAAAAATTTCAGCTGCCTGTAAGTGGATAGGTGGATTGAGAGAGTTGGGTAAGAGCTGTACTGGGATGGGGTAGGAGCTAGTGATGGACAAGAAGCTCTCTGTTGGTAGGTGTGGGAGCGTCTCAGTCCCAGTTGCTCTTGAGCACAACCAATCCAAAGGAGCAGTGCTGGCTGTTGGTTTCCTCAGAATGGGAAGCCAGACTCTCTACTTCCCACATATTGCTATGAGCAAGTCTGACAACTCCTCAGAGGGATTTTTGAGGACTGTTAAATGTCATGTCTACATGGAGCTTGTGTTGGGGCAATGCATATTCCCAGAGCTGCTTTTCTGAAAGCAGGACTTTTTCCTTTATTTTTCACTTCAAAAGGACTAAGTCCATAAATCTTGTCCCTGGCAGAACCTGCCTCTCCCTTTGTGACGGCTCAAGTGTGTACACAGGGAATCAGAGAGCAGGTGACTTCAACTTAACCTTCCCTCTGAGCTTGAAGAGCAAGCCAAGGCAATACAAAAGGGACCTTCTAAGAGACTTGTGCAGCTGCACAGTCCTTATATTGGCCCCATGATGTGTTTATCTTTTGCCTTCAAGAAAGTCTCAGAGTTAGGGCAAGCTCCCCCAAGTGGGATGGCTTAAAAGACTGTATCCACTGCTGGGAAGTTCACATGCTTCTTTCTTTATAAGCCATTTGATGTGTTTTTCCTCTCTTGCTCTCTCTTCCCCTCCTCCCCTGGCAGCAGAATCTCTGGCTGTTGCATGCTTTTCATTAAATCTTTCTGATTGTAAGCTTGTATGTTCTGACCCAGGGTCAGAGAGTACCATGGCAAGGATACAGCTCAGCAACAGAATCGAAAGCTTTTTCTGGTTTGGATTATGGGACAACTCCAGTTATTGCAGAGTGCGTTCTTGTCTGGTGTCTGAAGACAGAGTTAAATGTCACCCAGAAGGGAGCATTTCATGGTGCTCCTGGAACACTGAACTTCTCTTGAATGATGAGGGTGTCTGCCTGTGTGCTCCAGTTGTGTCTTGGCTAATTTCCAGCCTCTAATGCTACTGTCGCTCTTATCCCACATGTTCCACTTTTGCAGTATCCATTGAGGGAGGTAATTTAATTTTCCTCACTGATATCAACAACTGCCACCATTGTGTTGTTCTGGATTTAAGTTGTTTGTCTGTAATGAAAGCCCCACGCTTAGCGCCAGCTCAAATCACCAATTGCTTACTCAGCTTCGCAGCTCTGTTATCGGAAGACATAATCACTTCCTGCATCTCTGTTTGTCTTTGCCTCCGTGCTGCTGCACTGATGGGCTGGGAGGTGCCCTGCCGCTCCTGCAGCTGCTTTTCCTTGCCCCAAGGCACATCGGCATGTGGGGAGGAAAAGCAGTTCCTGGTTATTGCTTCACCTTCTTGAGATGCCTCAGACACAGGCTGCTCTGTATTATGGAATATCATCCTTCTTACTTCTGAGGGTGTAGGTCAAGGGGCATTTATGCCTATTGTGAAGGCTATGGAGTTTGCACTTGGAGGGGACAGTGGCAAAATCCATCTGTAAGCTCTGGGCTACCTGGTATGGACACAGGTGCTAAGATATCATGGGATGTGCTGGCATCTCTCTCAGTGTCTGGCCGTGATACCAGCCAGGGCTGTGGAGATGAAGTGTCAGGGCCCTGAGTGTAATTAGCCTGATGAGCCTATCATGGGCCTCCAGCCACTGCCCTGCCCATGGGTTCTGGGGCTCCATTGAAACTCACTCCATGACTTTCCATTGCTCCCTGAGCCATGGTGTAGATGACCCTCCATACAGGGCCTTACACTGGGACCCTGATACATGGACTGACCTCCCAGTTTGGCATCAGACCTGCCTGGTGACCCCTAGACTGTATCTGACTGTGGTTACTGTCACTGGAGCTGACTGACCTGCACTTTGAGCTCCTACCTTCATCTGCTCTATCACCACAAATGGTCTAGGTTCTGAGTTGGCCCTGGCTGCCATCCCCAGACTTGGCTGCTGGTCTCACTTATGTCCTGTGGGATGGGGGAGCCCTGCCCTGCTCACTGAGTTATCCTTGACTCCTCATCCTGCAGGGAACTGCCAGCCCTTCCTGATCCCTGACCCTTGAGAGGTCTCCATGGAGAGCTGATTCTTTGGAAAGACTCATCTTGGTGTGAAACACTTCCTCAACTACCAGCACAGCACAACAAGAGCATGTGGCCTTGGGGATATCCTGTCTGCCCACTGGGGAAGGCAACATTGTGTATCAAAGCTGTGCCTCCCTTTACATCTCCAGTGTGGTAAATGTGTTATCACCAGCTCATTAGTTGCAAAATTAATTAGCATTCCAGCCATGGGCTGTGATGTGTTTCTCAACTCAGCAGGCTGGCCAGGCAGGAGCTTCTGTCCAGCCTCAGGAAAGGATGTTTGGGGATTTGGGGGGTTATTTCTTATTTGCTTTTTAAGCTGCTAATAGTTCTAGTGTTTTCTGCTGCAATCAGCAGGCTGCCCTGTACTGGGACACTTGCAACCTTCCAGGACAAGAAGAGAAACCACTCTTTTGCAGAATCCTTGCTAAACAGGTTCCCTGAAAAATATGAGGAACTTGTGACTGCTCACGCCTTGCAAGAAAAGATCATGATAGATGCATTTACAGAGCAGAAATAATAACAATCATCAACAGACAGGGGGAAATAGCTCCTCTGGGAGTAAGAACCAGACTAAGGGAAGAAAAATGCTCAGGTTAGATAACTTAGTTTTGTGAGAAGGGAGGGGAGAAAATGCTGAGGAAGGAGGGGTGGTAAAGGAGGGACAGGGTGGGGAGCAGCCCCTGAGGAGGGGATGTGTCATGGCAAGAAGCCACCTGTGAAAGTGAAGCCTCCTGACTGATAAGGCTGTAAAATGTATAAACAGAATTGCTGCAGCCTTCTCCCATGGGAAGCCAGGCCCAGCTATGCAAAGGATACCTCCTGCCCTAGGGCAGGTCTCAAGGGAGGGAGCAGAGGTTTCCTTGGAGAGGCACTGCCACGACGCCCCACTCATTGGTGTTCAGACGCAGCCCTGGGTTTCCTCCCAAAGGGCTGGGAAGTGTGGAGGCATTTAGCTGAGTGTGGCAGCTCTGGGGGATGGAGAGAGCTGTAGAGAGGGGACTGGCTCTCCCAGAGGGCTCTGCGTGGGGCTGGCAGTGCAAGAAACCCCACCTATAGTGTGTATTTGCAATTTAGCACTAGGTTGTGCTGATCCCTCCTGCTCCTCTTTTTCCTTGCTGAGCTTGTCTCAAGCTGATGGCACATAAAGCCTTTCCCCCCCTCTTTTCTGATAGGCTCCTAAATTCACCTGTGATTGCAGATGTTGAAGGTTGTAAACTCTTGCCAACCTTCAGAGGTTTATAGCAAAATCCTCCCACACATGCTATGTACTTCAGAGGGTGGAGTATAAGGGGTGCTCTGGGGATGGCTGGGAGATGTATGTGATGTTTTGGAGATCCCCTTTTGTCACTGAAGTTTGAACTGTTGTCCCTGGGAGCCCCTGCTCTTATTTCTTCCCAAATGAAGGGATTTGGTGACCCAGCAGCCTAGCTATAGCCAGAGGAGCTTTATTAGGTATTCAGCATAGGTCCTGCAAGTATTCTACATGTAGAGCCTACAACCAGGTCCTTGTCAAAGTAATAATTCAAACAGGGTTCCTTTGAAGCTTTTCCAGCTATTCTGGAGACAAATCCGGCCTCAAGAATCTTATTGTTACAGAAAAAAAAAAAAAATCCACACAGTAACAGAAGAGTGCTGCTGTGTTGCTTGAAATTCAGGGCTGGATTAAACTGGACATCTGAAAATGGGGAGATGTGAACAATTGGAATCAAAGCTGAAGAAAATGTTCTTGTCTGGGTGTTGTGTGACTTAATAATTGTAAAACCGGAATAGCTTCCTGCTCTTAGTTTGCTTTTTTCTTTCATTTTATCTAGCAGTTTCTTCTTTCAGAGATTTTAAATATTGTCTATATTATTACTGTCATTATTCTGCCTAAGTCAAATTTAAAGTAACATATCCCTGCCTTGATTATAAATAAGATCCTAAAATTATCCTGAGCTTACCTAAGGTTGGATTTCTAATGCAGGGGAGGCATTAGAGCTGTCCTGGTGTTGGGAAAGTATTTCCAGCTCTTCAGGCACTGCAGAACTCCTCTGTCAAGACTTGTTCCTACAGCCTGGGCTGTCCACGGTGTCATCACAGGAGAAAACACTTATAAAATCCAGACGGTTTCATTGTAATTGATTTCTCTGGTCCCTCCTGGGTGAGGAAGACCTACCCACCACATCCTGTGATGCTGAACAAGATGTGCTAATAGACCTTTTAATCCTTCATTTCCCTCTGTCCCACAAGAAATTTGTACCTCTTGAAGGGCTGAGTAGATGATTGAAACGCTCCCTTTTGGCACTGTGTAAGTTTAGGGCAACTATTGAAATGGAAATCAGATTCCCAAACCATCACCCACAGGAGGAAGAGAGGAGCTTTGATTGACTGTGTTTTGTTAAACAAGAAGAGATAAATAGGCTGAAGTTTTGGTGTGGAAAAAATGGGAAAAATATCTTGAGGATTGGTGCTTTGGTCATGGGGAGACACTGTTCTTTAGCAGCCTGTGAAGTATTTTCCCAGTGAAGCACCATTGTGGGGGCATGGCAAATAGGGTCAAAAAGGTACAAATAAGGATGAGACTTATCACTGGCAAGAAACCATATTTCTGAGGGTTAATGGGGAAAGATTGTAATTTGGTTATTGTGAAAGACCAAAGCAGTCTTATCTATGTACCGGGCTTTGATAAGAATGATCCTGTGTCAAAATTCCCCCTGCATTTTTTTCACTGTGTTTGTTTACTTTTCATCAAGAGTTTTAGGAAGTGAGATGTGGTTTTCATCTCTTAAAGCTGTACTGTTTTGAATGCAAATTGTTCAGGTCAGGTTGTTTTGTTTTTTTTTTTTTTCCCTGTAGCTTTTATTAGAATGGTTTTGCTACTGTATATCACCTTTTATCTCTACTTCTCCCTCTGTTCTGAGATGTTCCATTGCCATCTGCTCAAAAGCACCTGAGGCCCCTGTTTCTCTGCCCAGACCCCAGATAAACCAGCCTAGGTCTATGTGAGCAGTGGAATTGCCAGTACCTGATCCTGGCCTCAGTTGTAGTGTCTTTGCCAGAGTTCCTTGCTCTGAGAACCAAACAGATTTGCACCTTTGAAGCCAAATCAGCACTATCAGAATTAATTAGAAACGCACAAGTGCACAAGTTCTGGAGAGACATGAATGTGCTAGGAAGTAATTTTTATTGTAATGCTGACTGTTAAATTGCATTTAACAAAATGACAATTTCATTTTTGCCAGAACTGGACTTCTAGATGACAGGAGGTATTAACTGCATAAGGCGTTTCTGCATGGCGTGTCACACTACCTCTAGCTCCAAAACCAGAGAAGCTAGTTGCTAGATTTTTCTTTGTAATATGAAGACTGTCTAGCCCTAAAACTGTATAAGAGCTCAAAATTTATAAATATACCCCAAATTACCAAAAAGCATCACTGAGTGCATTGCTCATGATAACACACTCAGAGATAATTGCACTATTGAATTATGTTAAGAGAGTTTCAGGGAAAATGTAGGTTAAATTACAACTTCTGTGAGCTTAGGACATTGGCTCTGGAAAACATCCACCATACAGAACTGCTTTTCTGTCCCTAGGTCATCAGTAGGTGAATGATTTTTTTTTTCATCCCCTATAACTCAAATGGTGATAAGCACAGAAGTCGTGAATTTTGGTTTCCAAAATGTGTTTTGCCAGCTCTGCTGAACAGGGGCTTGCACCCTAAAGTCACTTTGAAGGACTTGTTCTCTCGGTGAAACTGGTGGAAAGGGGAGAAAAATGCTTCATTTTGAGCTGCCTCTTTCACAAAGCACTTCAGTTACCTTAAAATCTTTAGATCAAAAAAGTCCAAAAGGGCAATTCTGCAACACAAAGGAGAGCAGGAGAAATGCAGACCACTCATGGTTGGGAGTGCTGGAGGAAAAATCCATCCCACTGTCCTGGAAAGCTCAGCACCTGAACACTGGAGAAGGAAGAGTGAAATGCAGTTCTCCTGGATAATGTCTTCCAGGGAAAATTTCTTCTTGGCCTGAAGTCTGGCACCAGGTGAGACGTTCCTCAATCTGCCTCAAGCGGGAGGAAATTGAAAGCAGAGATAGGAACAAGCTGTGGGCAATTTGAATTGCTTTCATTATTCAATTAACTTTGCATCAGTATGTGATGCAGAGATGGAGAGTTCTGATAGTGTAGTGAACTATTACTCCGGAATCCTCTGGACATTCAGGACTTTTTGATGACTTGCCTGATAAGACTACTGAGATGAAGGCCAGAATCCCTGGAGGAGCCCTTCAGGTATTGTGTTCAAGGAACATGGCAGCCAATGTGTGGAAAATAGGTTTCCCTAAACTCTTAGGCTAACCTAATCTGGATTTTTCTTCTAAGCTACTGTTACTATTGTAAAAATGTTACCCCTCAGTTGAGAGGGGGCAGCCTGGGGCAGCTTTCAGGCTGCACCAGCACTCTAGTTTTAAAAAACACTGCACAGATGTGCCTTCCCTTCAGAACAGAGACCAGGGAGCAGCAATGACAGCAGATGGCTCAGAAGGTGTGAGCCCAAGCAATGACTATACCTGGCTTTGCCAGCTCAGCAACTAGGAAGAAGGGGACAAGCCATGGATGCTTTGTAAAATCTTGGGCCAGGACCTTTCATTGCCAGGGATTGCCTACCAGCATCTCTCTCTTGGCTGTAAATGCCAGGAGAGAAAAGCATGCCATGCATACTTTCAGGAATTATAGGGAGGATCAGGTTTCCCCTGCTGTCCTTCGTGGTGACCCTAGACCCAGGTACATCTAAATAGGGTTGTCTGAAATGCTTACAAATAGGGTACTTGGAGCCCTTAGGGTTGTAAATAACCATTTGTAAAGGCTTTTGAAATGCAGTGATTCTGTTAGCACTGCTGTATTCAGACTTTCCGCCCTCCTCTTTGTTTCTTGTGTTGCTCCGATGCAGAAAAACACAGAATTGGTGATAAAGCTGCGCTTGAAATAAAGCCTGGCAAATAGACAGATGATTTTGTGGCCTTGGCCACCTGGTGCAAGGACGGGCTGCCGTGGGTTGAGTGGTCTGTGCCAGGCAGGGATCCACTGATTGCCCTGGCAGGTGGGGATCCTTACCTCTGATGGGGGGCTTGTGGAGCAGCGGAGGAAGCTCTCTGCAGTTAAGTTAGAGCTGTCCTGCTGAGATAGATTTGCAGTTTCTTTGCTTAGGGAAGCTCGGTCACTTAGCAAGCATGAGAGGGGGGGAAAAAAGGGAGGAGATGCCTCACTTCTCATGCATCTGATAGGTTTCTACTATTTATCTTTTTTAAAATCTCAGACTGGTAAACACTAAACAGTTTGAATCTATGGGCCTGTGTGTACCCCTAAAGGCTGTGGCCAAGATGTGAAGGCACCTTTCAAGAGTATTTTCACTGAGAACTTGGTTAGTAATTGAGATGTGTCACAGGGCATGGGGTGTTGTGCTAAGTGCTGTTTGGGAGCAGCAAAGCCCTGAGAGCTCTTGAGTTAAAGGTGATTGAGAGTGAAAGAGACACGGGGAAAGAGCTCTACCTTCCCCTCCAGTTCTCAGCCCTTCTTCAGATGCAATTCCACTTCTTTGGGGCTTGCCTTTTGATTTCTTGCCCAAGTTGATCAAGTAATAGGCCTGTTCCTGGTCTTTTGTTCGTGAGTGCTCCCCAGGTTAATGGGAAGTCAGAGCTTCTCTGACAATGCTTTTGTTCGAACTGCTTCAGGAAACTCTATAATGTCAGGTCATGTAGGTAGGCTTGAAGAGAGCAATGTTGGATGCTGGAGAGACAGACCACATGGCAGCAGGGAATGCTGTGCAAACTCCTGCCCAAACCAGCTCTAGTGACTGGATCCCAACCTGCGAGTTATTTATGGAGCTGTTTGCTTGGAGGATGCATAGGTCTGTAGGATTGGGAAAAACTGGAGACACAGGTGTCATCCGGGTAAGCTGTAAGGGAGCTGGAGTTATCAAAATGCAGGAATTGAGAACTGGGAAAACCTGCCCTGTGAGAAAGTTTTGAGGAAGGAAAATGAATTATTTTTGCAGGTAACTTCTGGTCCTTGCCCAGTAAAGTGCTGCCTTCAAAGAAACTGGGAGAGTAGAGGATAGTGCCCAGGTCAGCAGGGGAATTGCATACTCAAGAGTCCCAGACTCATGTACTAAAATCCAGAAGAACTAGAACAGGGCCAAGCAGGAGAGAAGCACAGGCTGTTACTGGAATCTGCTTATAACACTGAGATCTGTTAAACCTGTGTGGAAACCCTGCAGTCAAAGGTGTTGGCCAGGAAGCTCAGCAGCTTGAGGGAAGTTCAGAAAATTCACAGAATGTTCTGAGATAGAAGGGACAAGGATCATCAAGTCCAAATCTTAAGTGAATGTACAGGGATGAAACCAAGTTCATTGCTTCCAAACAAGCAAATAAGAGGACTGTCTCCAACACAAGTTGATTTGGCTGACAGATGATGACTCGTTGTGCCCATGGGCAGGAGGTGCGATCAGACTGATTTTAATTGAAGTTCCTGGGTCTGCTGGCGCAGCTGCCTTGTTTCAAGAATAAATAACAGTGTAGTATGAGAAAATTGTATATACTTGAGTGTTGGTGGGTCATTTGCAATAAAACTTCCCCAAAGTACTGGTGAGATGATGATTAAGCAATAGCTTGTAATAAACTAAAATGTGTGTACTGTACGTAATGATCAACAGCAAAGAGAAGCAGCAGGAGAAGGACAAGAGAAATGTTTCTGGTGAAAAGCATAAGAAAAGCATAAAATGATATTTTCTTATTGGTGTTTTTTTTTTTTTTTTTTTCCAGAGCATGTGGAGCACGTGGGTGGTTTGACTGGAACGTGTTTAGAACGTATTTAGAGTTCTGCCCCTGTCATGGCTCTGAGGGAGTGAACGATGAGTGCTCAGTGCTGCCAGGCAGTTTGTTCCTCACAGGCATCACTGTGTAACAAATCTGTGTAAGAGCCACCCTTAGCATGTCAGTCAAAATGCTAAATCCTGCATATTGCACAGTATTGCAGTTCATGCAACACAAGCAGGCGAGAAAATGAAGATGCAGAGCAGGGCTACATCATGCCCTAGGGAGGCACAAGGTCTCCCTGCTTCTCAGTCTCTTCTGCATGGGTGCAAGGAGCTCCCTCCTTGGCCCACCCCACCCCTCGGGGTTTGCTGGTGTTTTGTATGTTCCTCAAGAGCAGCCTCTTAAACCTGAGCAGCACAGCATGAGCTGTTTGTATCCTCCTCTGGGGTGTCACAGATATCTGTGGCATGACTCTGAGTCAAACTGTGTCACTCAGCTATTCCAGAGCACACATAAAGCTCATCTAGGCCTTTACAGAAAAGATCCACAATTCCCTTAGTGCCTGTATAGATTTTTCCACAGTGTGGTATTTGGCTGCTTAGTCACAGAGTTATCTTTGTGTTTTAAGAATAGGCTTGTCTACCATCTCCTTGGCTGTACAGCAAAAGAAAGAATTTATTTGTCTCAGCACAAACACCTTGTATGAGTGTCAGATGCGCCAGTAAGTATGTGCTTAATTAAACAGGCTCCCTAATAGGTTTTGTTATCATTTTAGAGCTCTGCACTTGAGCCACTTCTCTTAAAGGACTGTTTAATCAATTTCTGAGGCTATCTGACAAGTAATGTTCTTTGCTTGCTTGTTATGCAAAATTCATTAATGTTTCCCTTTGCATGGTGTATACTGAATCACAAATATTATGACATAATTAGCTTATTGCAATTTATGGGGTGATGGATGTAGGTTTTTTATTTACTGATCTTATGAAGAACTAACCTGTTTAAAACAAGCAAACAAATAGAAACTCAAGCTGTTTGGGTGTCCCTGCTGACAAATACCTCCCCTTGACCCTCATTGTCTCATTGTCTGGGGATTTTTCTATAGCTTGCTAACCCCCACTTTTTTTTTTTTTTTTTTCCATAGAAAGGGAGAAAACATGCTAGATATTAGCAGAGCTTTAGTTTTAGGGGATTGGCAGAACTCAACCAACCTCATTGCTCTGAGCACAGAACTTTCCATGCATATTTTCTTCTTACAATCAAGTCTCTAGTACACATTTCCTTTGAGTCTCACAGAAATGTTTTGGGGTAATTCCTCAGCTGGTATACTTGGACTTGCTTCCCTCACCAGTTCTTAGAAAGGGACAAGAGTTGTTTTTCCTCTGCTTCCTTGAGAGTTGAAATTATTCACACTAGTAGACAGCATTGCCACTTGTGGGCAGGCACAAATCCACAGCAAGGTTGTGGGTCTCTGAGATGCCTGTGCTAGCAGCATGAAGGGGAATCAGTGTGTGACAGCTGGGGGCCAGAAAGGGCGTGATGTCCCTGGAAAGACCTACCTAGTGCAGGTAGCTCTAGATAACCATCAAACTGAAGTATCACATTCCAGTTGTACCTTCTGTTGATGTATTTATTTTCCTGTGTCTTTACAACAACATGGTGTGAAGTTACCATCCACCCAGGCTATCCGCATTTACTTTCCTAATCGACAGTTTTGCTGGACGGGAAAAATGTGCAGTGGGTCAGAAATCAGTGGAATGGTTTCTGCAGGATGACACTGGATGTGAGGGGTGTCCTGGTACCCACTCCTTTGCAACGCCACAGCCTGTCTGATTTGCACTGGGATGGAGACTGTCTCCTCCACAAATAATGTAGTTATGCTCCTGTCTTGCTAGGCTGAGACTGCACAGAGGCAAAATAATAATAACTGCTTGCCTGGAGCATACAAGAAATCTGTGGCACAGAAACAGGATTCTGCCAGATATCAAAATGGCAGAAACATCCATTTTTTTTTCATCTGTGTTGATTTTCAGATTGCTTTGTGCTCTCTTTCTGAGTTTTACCCTCATTATAACTTGAGAAAAGTTGAGCTGCTTCAGTGGTCTCTCCCCTTCCACTTTGCTTCTCTTCCTACAGCTGCCTCATTGGTACTTTTTGCTATGCAGGGCACTGAAGTCCTTAGGAAATCAGCTGCTGCTGGTGAAGGCTGGACCTGTTTGGAAACTGCAACCACGAAAGCCAGACTTTCCAGTGTAATCAGGCCATTAAACCTTCTGTGGGAATTTTTAAGGCTGGCTTTATCTGCCCTGCAGAGAGGAGTGTGGGGAGAGGCTGTTTCACCATTGTTCCTCCTGGTGATGACGCAGACTGGAATTGCTTCTTGAACACTGCCTCCATTGGGGTGAAGCCTGGCTTTGTGTTGTCCTAATCCCTCAGTCCAGACCACAGTGACCACATGAAGTTAGAGTAGCCCTGAGGCTGTTCCCTTGTTCTAACACGTGCCACCAGCAAACTGCTCAAAAAGATAAAATCTTTGACTAGACTCTGACCCAGTGTCTCAAAATGTTGGTCTGTGAGCAGTCCAATTGAATTTGGACTTTACTAACATAAACAACTGCTTAGTAAACTCAGAGCCTTGTTTCCTTTTTTTCATATCCTTCATCCTGTCTTCTGTCATTAAATGTTTCAGCCCATGACTATAGACTTCGCTGGAAAGAGTCAGTCTCTCTGGGAGTTACAAATGTTCATGCAGTCTCATCCCCATTTTTGGATCAGAGGGATGGATTTGGAGTGAAGAGGAAGTTTTCTCATGATGTAAGATTGTTTCAAGATTTTGATTTTCAGTATTTTCCTCCCAAACTGCAGTGAGTTTTATTGCAATTTTGTGTTTCCTGGTAATTGACAAAAAAAAAAAAAAAAATCCAAACTGGTTGGCAGCAGCAGAAAAGGCACATAAGGTACCCAAACCTTCTAAAACAAGAACAGTTCTGGCCTGTTCCAAGATGCCTCCCCCTCCCAAAATGTTAAACTGGGAGATAGCTGAAGCTGTTCTGTTCCCATAGCTGGATTAGACCTCAGTGAATCAGCCCTCTGAGAAATCTCCTTGGGGAATTCCTGGCAGGCTGTACCCCAGCATCCCTTGCTGACTAAGTTGGGAGCTTCCTTAAGTAGTGCTGCTGTGTAGGACAATGGGTCAAAGCCTTGGTGCTGCAGTCCTAGAGCCTAGCTGTAGATCACAGCTCCAAGGATGGGGAAAAGCTTGTCCCATCCTACATCCCTTTTGTCCCCCAAATTCCCCAGAATGGGAGGGAGCTGAGCCCTTCACTGTCGGTGGTGGATCTGGGATGAAAGCACACTCATTTGAGCTCCTGGCTGCACTGAGCCCTAGACTGCTGCTCTCCCAGGAATATCAGTGAGGGCTGCCAGAGAGAGTGGGGCAACAGGCAGGAGTGTTGGAGCCAAAATATGTACCTGCAGCCTCCCAGACACTGGAAAGCCTCTTGGCTGTGGGGTGTAGATTGGCCATGAAGCTGCAGAGGACAGATGAAAAGACTGTGGGGTTTGTGTTGCTTAGGAGCTCACCAAAAGTTGTTGGAATAAACTGGAGAGCAGAATTCATCCCAGGAGGCATTAGACACAGGCAGAGAGATCTTACTTTTGAGCTTTTAACTTGATTTGCCTCATGTGACATGCCTGCCTTTTCTCTATTTGGAGTTATCTTGTCCTGTTTGTACCTTTTTAGTGCTTTAATAAAACCCAGCCATGGGGCCAGTAGCCTTTGACTTCTGGCTTGGCTGCCTCCAAGACCAGATGTGGCAATTTCACCTCCTGAATGGTGAAATTGACTGATTCAACCTAGTCCCAAACAGCTTTTAACTGATGAAGAAAAGGAGACAAATGCTTTTCAAAGTTGCTCTGGTTGAAAGGAGCAGAGCTGGACAACTGTTTTGGCCATCAGGGCTCCAGCCCCCTGCCCAGCCAGGAGAGTTTGCTGCCTGCAGTGCTCAATACTGTGTGTTTATGTGGGGGCTGTTCTGCACATGCTAATTTTGAGCTGTACATTTTCTTCCAGGAAATCTGTATTTGGCTTTATAACTTCCTAGAAATAGTTTGTGCATTGGAAAACCCCATCCTGCCATATGGGAAGGAGCATTCCTACTTGTACTCTGTAAAATATACATGAAGTTTTTTTAATTAAATGAACTTCTGATAATTGCAGAAGTTTGGAATTTTCAGGGGCTTTGATGAAATAGGAGTAAATTTGTGACAATTTCTGAGATGTACCTGGCAAAAGATTGCAGGTGAGTGGGTCTGTCCTTTGTTTGGTCCATGGCCCAAGACACAGAAACCACCAGCACCAGGTTTCCTACCAGAGCAGCTGGTGCTGCTCTGGTGCTACAGGGTCCATTATTCACCAAGCAGTTGATACTACTTTTGTGTAGATGGCTCAGGTCAGTTTCCCATGTCCAGAGGCTGCAGCTGGCCCTGTGCCACTGTCTTTATGCTTTCACTTCCTGGTTTCCAAGGCCAGTTGTGCTTGAGTGGGCAATGCATGACAAGGGAATGTGCAAGATGATGAACCTGTTCTTAATGTTCATTTAATCAGCTCCCAGCTGCCCTCCACCAAAGCTGACTTTGCTCATTAACCTGGGCACACTCCTCACCCTGATTTTTGGGTGTCTTTTTAATGCAGCAGAGCTAAATTATCTGCATGGAACAAGTGCTGAGGAGAAACAGGACTTCAACAGAAATCACTTTTTTTTTCAGCTTCCCAGCAGTTACAGCTCCTTGAATGGAGACTCTTACCTCCTCAGCAAACAGTTTACACTGGCATACCCTGCTGTTTGCAAGGAATGAGACTTGACAGAGGTCCCATGCATGAAGCAGGCTTGAGTAAAATGCTGCCAGTGTCACAAAATCCCTGCCCCTTCTGAGGCTCTCTTGTTCCTACAAAACTGTTTGGACATTGATTGTGAAGTATTCTGGTGTCCCTTGTGTGTATGAGGGTCAAAGCAAAGCAGTTAAATGACATTCTGCATCTCAGAACTGAAATCACCTTTTCCTGCAGGATGCTTCAGGTGTAAATTTGCTAAAAAAGGCCAACCAACTCAATGACTTGCCCAAAATTCCTCCCAGGAAGGAGAGATTTGTAGGTGCACAGTTTGTGGTAACTGGGAGTGGGGCTGGGCCCAGCCTCATCCCCAGTGGGCACAGCTGTGAGCAGCAGGTGAGAGCACTGACAGCAATGAGCCATGGAGTGCCCAGGTGCGCTGAGCAACCCCCAAAGGGAGCAGAGGGCACACAGGTGCAATGCATCAACATGAGGGCTATAAAAGGCTGGGCTAATAAAGGGCAGACCCTTGCAGCCTCCTGAAGTGCTGTGATGTTACTCTGTATGGGCAGATGCCTGAAGCCTTCTGAAGAGGTTTGGTGTTACTCTGTTACTGTACGGGTTGAACCTTTCTGAAATTGTGTGATGATACTCTGTGTACTGTGGCTATCTTGACTGCAGTGTATGCTGTGACAGAGTTTGAGTGGGAAGAGAGGGGAAGGTTGGGTAATTCTTTTGTAGGATTCATAAACATTCCTTTTGTCACAAACAGTCTCCTTTCACCTTCCTTATCTGAGCAGGTGGGAGGAAAGCATGGCCTAGGAGTTACAAAAGGGGCTAATACTGAGGAGAAATAAATCCTCTCTTCAGCTGCCCTGTGCCAAGCAGCTGGCCAGTACCACCTCCACAAACACTGGTGTCCATCTGGGGCAGGAGCAGCTGAGTGTCAGCCCAGCCTGGTGTTTCTCCAGGTGCCAGGGACTTTTGGGTGGCATCACAGATTGAGCGTTTCCCGGAAAGAGAGAGTCTCTGTGTAAACATGCTGAATAATCAGGCATGCTCTCCATCAGCTCCATCCTGTCAAGCATAAGATGCAGATGCAGGAGCCAAGACCTCTTCCAAATTAATTCTTTCCCTTCTTGCTGCCTCTCTGTTTTACCTGTGGTGTGAAAGCAAACCAAGGCCAACAGCCTTGGCCAGGGCCAGGCAAGGCCAGACTGGCCCAATGCTGCCTGCTCTGCTTCCAGCATCCCTGTGCTGTGGACCTGCACCCAGCTCTGACTCTTTGTGGACTTGCTGGAATTGGGAAAAGGATTGTTGTTACTTTTACTGAGGCAGAAACACAGCCCAAACCAGCTTGTTGGGTTGTAGGGGAAGAGGGATGTGAAGTAAGCACCTCTTGCTCATACTGGTAATCTGTAGATCTTGGGAAATAAAAGTACATAATGAAGAGCTGGGACTGAATAACTCTTGTGCCCTTCTTTAAGGTGGCTACTAAAGGCTCAGGAATGGTAGAAGAACAAAAGCATGTGACAGATAAGGTGCACAAGAGGGTCAGCAACTGCTGGTAGAAACACAGGTTTTGGAAATTGAGTTCTGGCCATCCTTTGTCTTAGAAAAGCTTAGTGCTTTTTTTTCCCTCTAAATCCAGCCCACAGTCTAGATTTAGGGCATTGTTCTGTGCTGCTTAAAAACTTACACTGTTAAAAGCATTAAAGAAACTGAAACTAAGGCTATAGGAAAATGTTTGCCACATATTTTTTTTAGTTGAAAAATGCTTAAGCAGCTCTTGCTTCAGTGGAAAACCCACAAAGCTGTTTGATAGTTTTTACTGTATGTCTATTATAAGAAGGCTTTGATTCTTTCCCCCTGGATTGCTCTGGAGCTTCCTGAGGACTTGTGTAGGAACATGGTCAATATTATTTCTGCAGGAACTACGAGCGCAGAAGAAAACCCAGTCTCTAAAGTAGGATGAAGGATTGATGTCCTTTCACAGTTTGGACTTAGATTTGAGAATTGGACCTCTCTCTAAGGAGGACCTGGAAACTTGAAAAAGCCCTAAGATTAATTTTTTGAGTCATAGAAGAATTGTGATTTTTCTGCAAGAGCGTAGCATAGCCATCCTGTACCAGATACAGCAGTTGTTTGCTCAGTAATATGAACCACCCACCTGAAGCACAGAGTGGTGATGATATAACCTGTGCACTCAGTTCTGCACCTGGTTTTTAGGGGGCTTGAGCCACATATTTAGGATTTTGCTGAAGGAAACAGAAGTGACCTTGATGTTGTCCATATTCTGCAGCTCCCATCTGCTGCCCTGGCTCCCATCACTCTGGGTTCCTGCAGTGCTTCTGTTCTCTTTCCAGGTAGGAAGAAAACTGTGTGTGCTTGTATCCCCCTCGGAGCTGAGGCCACCGTGGTGGCACTGTAAGGGAGGGCTGTGTGCCATGGCTCTTTTCAGCTCTCTGGCTGGAGTGCTGTGAGGAGTCCAGAATTTTGTGTGTGAGAGAAATCCCTCTGGCATTCTGTGTTAGAGCTGGATTTACTGGGAACAGGCCCTTGGTGAAAACCTTCCTTGCACAACACTTTTCCCACCTACAGGCAGTTGTGACTGGCACAGCCCAAAAGCCTTTGACAACCAGTTCTTCTGTAGATGTCTGGCAAGGAGGCTCCAGATCTGGAGAACAAGGCTTAACTCGAGGCTGCTTTAATTGGAGACACTGCTGTGCGTTTGTGTATCAATGAGTAGGTGATGACCTTGCGAGTTCCCAGCCCTGCTCACTCATAATAGCTCTCAGGGCTGTGTTTGTAACACGATTTTGGAAGCAGCTTTTATTACATATTGACAGGTGTAGAGAGCTGAATTTGCAGCCCCAGATCCTGGTAGTTTCTGGGAGGGAATGTTATTTAGTTTCTGTTAAAATGTGAAGGTGCTCTTTCAGTACTGCTCTTTTCTAGTACTGTTTTCTAAATGGCTTGGGCTGGGGAGAGACAGTGTATGTAGAGAAGAGAATATGGAATTTCTGCCTTTTGATTTAACAGTCCTGTATAATTTTGAGGAAGTCTGTGGCTGTTAT
The DNA here is from genome assembly GCF_015832195.1 of Motacilla alba alba. Lineage (NCBI taxonomy): Eukaryota > Metazoa > Chordata > Aves > Passeriformes > Motacillidae > Motacilla > Motacilla alba. Next base: position 14,915,463 of record NC_052027.1, read on the forward strand.
TTGGTGCTATTCCTGCTTCCCATGCCAGCCAACACTGGCAGCACAGGTGTATGTCTGCACTCCTGTTGACTCAGCCCCCAGTAAGTTCCCGGTGAAGGATTCAGTCTCCTCTCCTTTAATTGATGTGGTTTGCTGTGCTCTGATGGAGATTGTTTATGGACTAGACGATGCCTTTGGCCCCAGCATGTTACTCATGTCTACACAGATGAGCACAGACAAACCTGAGCTTGTCTGCCTATGCAAAGATGGAGTTGACTGTGAGCCAGACACCTCTTAGCATGGAGTCAGAGCAGAAGCAGCTGCATACCAGACTCTGTATAACTCTGCTTACAACCCATGGAAGTGCCCTCTGTAGCTGCAATGAAGTCCTTGCTGTGCAGCTTTCCTGGTTTACAGTCGTTTGTCAGTAAATCCCATCCAAGCATAAGCAGGTGTTTGGGATTTGCAGGTTTGTGGGAGACACCTCTCCTTAATCCTCTGCCTGGTGACTGTGTTTTGGGTGATGAAACAGAGATACAAAATGCAGATAAAACATTGAGACAGGGAGGTATGTAATGACTTCTGTGGATGTGCATATCCAGGCCTGGTGTCAGACTCTGATTGACTTGATCTCCTGAGCTGGGGCCAGGCTGTGTTGCCAAGGTCTGACAGGACAGCAGGGGCTGCCTGCTGAAGGGGGCAGCTGGTGGCAAAAGGCAAGGAGCAACCCCTTGGGCTGGTAAGGAGATCCCCCAAGGAGCATCATGCCTCAGAAAATGCCAATTGTCTGAGACAGAACAATTTTGTGGGAAAATGTTGGTTTTGATGAATTTCAGTTGCTGAAAAATATTAGATGAAAATGTTTTGAAAACTGTTTGACCTTTTCTAAATGGCAAAGTTTCAATGTTTTTAGGTCCAAATGCTGCTTCATTTTGATAGCTAGCATTAATTGAAGGTTAAAAAAAAAAGTTGGAACTGAAATGGAATTCCTGAAAATGAATAGAAACAAAATGTTCTCTTCCTCTTTTCCTCCCCCAGCATTCTTATTTCTGGAGAAATTGTGAGGTTTTTTTGACTTTTTAGTTCCTCTGAGCGGAGATATTTAAAACCTCACAAATTGTTGTGGGAGGGCATCCCATCCGGCTCACTATCCACCTGCTCCAATGCAGTTGCTGGTTTTGAAGTGGTTTTTGTTTTATTTCATGACAGAGCTGCAAGCATTTTTCAGACATTCCAAAGGGAGAGTCTCCAGATCTGCTAAGGGAGTGGGGTGCAGCCCGTCCCTGCAGCCCTCATCTGCCAAGCACCCTCTGTTGGCTTCCTGGCAAGTCTCGCATCTCCCCATCTGAAAGGAAAGAGTGAGAGCAGTGTGCTGTGATTTGTGCTGTGGCTGAGTGACAAACACACTGTGTTTGCTAAACTAACACCCTGGGAAAGCATGGAAGATCACTCTAAATGCATCATGGCTGAAAGGAGCCGGTTGTGTGCACAAGTTGGGCTCACATCAGAACATAAGAATAGAAAGTAAATAGGACTGTGCAGCAGGAGATGCCTTAAAAGCCTCACCAAGAAAATGCTGCTCACAGGTCCAGAGCCACAGAGAGCAGGAATGTCCTCTGGCTGAAGTGGCTGGAGCAAAAGCCTGCCATTGTAACATTTGCACATCTTACAGCCAGGTGAAGGAACTGTGGTGGAGAGAGCAGGAGGGGCTGTGAGCTTCCTCCTGTCCAGCCCTGCACTGGAGTGAAAGTGCACCTTTCCACCTCCTCTCTTAAATGGAAAGCATTAATATAAGGTCTGTCATGTGGGGTGTGATGGCAAACAGGCTGTGCTGTCTCCCCCAGTATCCCAAGTCTGTTGCAATGTCTCTGGCTGATGTGAAGATCATTCATTGCTCCTCTTTCAGCTCTGCTGTCTTTGCCTTGTCCATCAGGTGATGAGTCACATCGTCGTGGTGAGTGGTGCTTTCTGACTCCCATAAGACGCTGTACTGGCTCTGTGTTTGGAGGGCTTTTTTTCTCCTTTTGAGGGGATGTCTGGCAGTTGTATTGCATCTCTTGGAGTGTCCTCTGTAGGAATAAGAGTTTGCATTTCAGCCATCTTCATAACATGTGGGTGCCGCTTTGGATTTTGGCCTTGCACAAAGATGATTGAGTTCAGTTTTGCTTTTGAGGGATGTTTGTGAAGTGGAAAGCCACAGGCTTCAGGAAATTGCTAAAAATTAATGTGTAGTAATGGTAAAATGATCCCCTTGATACCAAGGGTGCTCCTAAAGCCCTCCCAAGAAGGCAGGGTGGGTAAGATGAAGTCTGCAAGCAGTTTAGGGGCTAATGGGTGATGAGGTGTAATGTTCCTATAAGTAACAAATACTGGTTTCAGGTTCCTGACAATATTGGTTTTATATTGGTCATTGATCTATTTCTGGAACATGGAGTATTTTGAAAATCCTTGTCAAGTTGATTTGCCTCAAGAAGGGCTCCTCTAGGGTAGCCAGTAACTGGACCTGAATCCTTTCCCTCTTCTCTAAGAGCCAAGCCCTTTCTTCCTCTTTTCCCTGTTGGTGTTGGCAGAAATGCCAAATATGAAGATGTTGCAATGTAAGCAAACAATTTTTAGGAGACTATTTAAGAACAAAGTGGTGGCAAACAACAACAACAACAAAACCCCCAGGAAAATCTGAAGGATTTATAAGATGTTTTTCCTCATTCAGATGGATGCCGTTATGCTGGGAGAATGAGTGGATACAAGTAAAGGGGACCTGGCATGGAAAAATCAAAACACATAATTTCTAGGAGAGGTGCAGAGCTGAATTCTCTCTACTATGTGTACTGACTATATTCAGTGCAATTATTCTGAAGTCACTTCTTTTAACTTGCTTAATGCTTCTAACAGATTGTCCTGGTAAACTGCTGTTGTCAAAGTACTTCTTGCATCTTAATGTGTCTCTCAGAAAGAGGTCTGCTTTCAAAAATGCACCTTGCAGGTATTTTTGAGTATCCGTGTAACTTGTGCCTTGGCAGTCATTCACTTTGTTTGAGTACTCCTCTGGCTGAACATTTGCTCCTTTGAGCAGAGTATAGGCAATGCTGTGTTCCACTGGTGCATTTTTTGTGCTTCAAAATCACCTTGAGCTGAGTGGGTGAAACTGTCCTCTGGGCAGTTCCCTTGCTGAATAGGATATAAGGCTTGTACTAAGTATTTATAACCCTTTCCCCTCCCTGCTTGTTTTCTCTAATAGTTCACATTGCTTTGATTTCTGATTTTTCTCCAAAATATGTAAATGGATTTTTAAAAATTAGCATCGTGAGCTCTTACCACAAGAACTTGAGGCTGGGCTGCATCTGAACAGAAAGATGGAATGCCCTTTTTCTTCACTGTGCTGTTCTCCCTTTCAAGCTTTGTGTCTAGGCCTTACATATTTAAAAGAAAAGAAAAATTAGCCTGATTTTTAAAAAAAACTGGACACCTGGATTGCATAATCTTTTTCTGCTGTGGGTCATACCTTTAAGAACTGGAATCCAGTTTTTCTCCACTATCATGCCCAGAACCTGAGTGTTACTGTGAGAAAGGGCTACAAACTCAGATTCTGAGAAAGTCAAAGTCTTTGGCTAATAAGAGGCCCTTCAAATAATTTCAAAACATCTTATGGGTTTTTACAACCATGGCATGTTTTGCTTTCATTTTGGTTCAAAGAAATCCTCAGTTTTAAAGTTTAAAAACCCACTCACCAATCTATTCCAGTACCAGCTTGTCAGGTTCCATCCAAACTGCTCAGTTGCTTCCATGTGAATTTTAAGCTGCTGTATTAACTGGTCAGAAAATCTTGGGATGGTCTCAACTGGTTACACGAGCATAAGCCAGGGTTTCTTCAGACTTGGAAGTTTCTCAATTTTTTGGAGATCACTGCAGAATTTGAGCTGTAGGTTGAAAGGGTGAGGGTTACATGTGTGTAAAATAAGCTGGGCAATCACAGATCTGTAATGCAACCCAAATCTTTGCATTTTTATGTTCTCTAAATGTGTTTACAGTCAAGAAAAATAGTAGTTTTTCCATGAACACATGGATCTTGGAGATATTTTTTGGATTTTCTATCATCAATGCTCTCTTTATTATTTTCTGCAGATGTAACTCTGCATATGAGATTTCCATAGACAAATAATATCCTCTCTTTTCTGGGACTTTGGAAAGCAACAAGGAAAGCCAAACCAATCCTGTTCCCCTGTTGAGGTTCTCTTTGAAGAATGATTGCTTTGTGGTTTCTTTAGGGCACAGCTTCAAGTTTGGAAGCAAATGTAAAGTGAGCAGATTCCAGCCAGCAATTCCACCTGCCAGCAGGGTGTATTTCTTAGGTTTTACTGCCCTTGTGCCCAGAACTCTCTCTGCAAGACACTAATGAAGCAATTAATGGAAAGGGCTTGTAGATAACCCCTTAGAGAATAGTTAGTCTCCTTTTCATGTAAAACTCGGCATCCAGAGTAACCTGATGCAGTTGGCTTTGTAGGATGACTCCTTGTAAGTCCCAAAGCACCTGGACTTTGGGCAGTTATCCTTCTCTGCTTGTTGTACAATGCATCAGAAGCGTGACCTGCCTAAAAATATTAATTACCACGAGCTCAGACCTGGCACTGCTGCAGGCAGTGCTTGCCAGGAGCATGGCAGCTGTATCTGGTAGAGCTCCCTTTTAATGAGAGGAGCTTGCTGGTTTGGCTTTCTTTGAAATATTGCCTCCAAAATGCGGGAAGAGGAGAAAGCCGCCTCCTGTAGCTGTGCTTGGAGATCACACAATCATAAAATGGTTTGGGTTGAAAGGGACTTTAAAGACTGTCTTGTTCCAACCCCCTGCCATGAGCAGGGACACCTTCCACGAGCTCAGGTTGCTCAGAGCCCCATCCAAGCTGGCTTTGAGCACTCCCAGGGATGGGGCATCCACAGCTTCTCTGTGCACCCTGTGCCAGGGCCTCACCACCCAAACAAGGAAGAATTTCTTCCTAATATCTAACCCTGCCCTTTTTAAACCATTTAAACCCTCTGAATGGGGAGCCACTCTGAGTCTGTTGGCAGCTCTGGCTCAGGTAGGAAAGCAGCGGTCACAAGCAACATGGTCCCACGAGGCATCAAAACATTGTCAGTCTCTGTCACAAGATTTAGTTAAGCCACTCGAGTTTTCCCCAACCTGCTGCCTCCAAAGGAAATAAAGTTTCCAGACACAGATGAGAACAGAGCCTGAAGCTGCTGAAGTGTGATGCCACAGGGTGTCAGGGTTGTGGACTGGGCTGGGAATGCGCCACAGTTGTGCCTCTGTTGTGTCTGCCAGCAGTGCTGGCTCTTCTGTGACACCTCTGTGTGTGCCTGAGGCAGAAGTGCTCTCTGGTGAGAGGGTGTTTAGGAAGGGTGACCTCCAGAGAGTCACAGCTGCCTTCTTTGCAATCTGCCCATGCTGATGCAAGTTTAAGGTTAAAACTTGTCACCCAGGATTCTGTTGGTGTGTGTCCTTTCTACCCTGGGCTGCAAAGGATTCAGCAATACAAAGTGGTGGGTTTCCCATGGAAAAACTGTGCAAGATACAGGTGGTTGTCCATTTTCTCATCTCTTACTGCATTGACTCTTTGCTATCCTGTCCTCATTCCAGGCCAAATCACAGTTTCAAAAACTCTTTGGTCATGATATTGATAAAGACAAATGAATTAATTATTTTTAAATCCTGGTAATTATAAAAGGGAAGATTTTTCAAGACACAGGTTAAGATACTTGAAGATGCGGCAGTGATGATTGTGCAATGGGAAGCAAAAGAAGTTCTCTCCCAGATGAATTATAGGATGAGTAAGAGCAGCCTGCCTGTCCAAGTCCTCCCCAGGGCTCTGGTGGGATCTGATACATCACCCTTCCTGTCTGAATTTGCAGCATGACTCTTGGGTGATTATTTCACAGGTCTCTGCCTGAAGCTGGCCCTACCCTTAGACCACCTGCTTCTTCTCTCCAAGCTGTGCTCATTGGGTTTGCGTGTCCTGGGTGAAACCAGGGCTGAGAGTGACACAGCGCTGCTTTAGGTATGGTGTCCAAAGCCTGCAATGAAGCTGCTGTGCTTTGGTGCGGCCTCTGTATCTGGGGGTTGTGGTGATGGTGGAAAACAGATATGGGAAGGAAAAACCAAGGGTGGGAAGCGCAAAAGGTTAATGTGCTGGTGCAACAGGCAGGCCCGGGAGGAGGGGTGGCTGGAAGGGGTTTGCAGATGCAGCTTTTCTGTGCTCTTATCTACCCCTCTGGCAGCAGCCTCAGCAAGACTCCGGCTCTTTGGGAACTGGCCCAAAGCTTTAATGAAGGCAGGCGGGGCGCAGCGCGTTCCTGGCTCTCAGGGGGCCCTTTGTCTCTCAAGGCTATCGGCTTTCTCTGAGGAGACACATCATCACCCAGCTCTGAGCTGGATAAGGGCTTTTGAAGTTCTCTGTTTGATATGCGTCACTGCCTCCGTCACACAGCACAAGACCTTCTCTGGCTTTATCCTTTCGCTGCTGCAGTTTCACCCACCTGGTATCGCAACCAGAGATAAAACAGAGCCCAGCCTCACGTGTCTTGAAATAGCTGGAGTTTGGGAACGTGCTTTCCTAGAGAGAGCAATTAGCACCTTGGGAAGGTCTTAGCAGGAGTGAGGATGATGAGTCTCTCCCTCCCATGCACAATTTGGGCTTTATTTCATGTAACTAGCTCGTTGACGGTCTCAGCTCTTCTCCCCAGATCTGTCTGCTGAGTTTTCTGGGGCTGTCCTGGCTCCAGCTTTTCACCCACGTGTTTGGTTGTCTAGGCAGGTATGAGTCCTGCCCTCTGAGCTCAAGCACCGCTCCGAGGTCAGGACATCCTGTGGGTGTCTCTGGAGGCCACACAGCCCCCACGATGACAATAGTGCTGACTGTAGTAAAGGATTTGTTGTTTAAGTTCGGGCTTTGGTCACTAATGCCTGGTAAAGACACACAGCAAAAACCAATCTGGGCTTTCAGGGTCGTTGTTAATTGTTTAGGGGAGGGGGATTCCTGGTTTCCCTACCAGTGGCAGGAGGATGCTTAGAAGGTGTTCACTGGAGTGATGAGCAGGTAGCTGAAAGTTCTCCTTTCTTTCTCCCAAAGGCACATGGCTCCTGCTAACGCAGCAGTGAGAGCAGGCAGCAGGGCAGTGCCTGAATGTGCTGGGTGGGATGACTTACCTTGGTGACTGTGAGCAGCTGGTGTCCTGGTGACACTAGGGTGCTTGCAGAGTTAATGTTTGACTGACCTGTGTGTCAGGTGACCTCTTGCAGTTTAGAAGTCAAGTCATGCATGGAGTCAACCAAGGAAGAAGTCATGTGGAGGGGTGGGGTGAGGTACTTAACCAAGAGGCAAAGCAAACAAATGATGAATGAGTTAAAACAACACTTCAGGTTATAACCAGAAGGGAGGCTCTGCTGAGAAGCTGTCTCCAGTCTCTGTTTGTCTTGCCATTTCTAAGTGAGGGAATTGTGAGCACAATGAACTGTGCAAGATCAATAATAAAATGCATTCACCTTGGATCTTGTTTTATATCTGCTGTGCAAGCAAACAGTATTTCCCATAATTTCTGAGAGGAAAAAGCTAATTAAAAGAGCTGCTATTTAATTGGCTTAGGTTCATCTTTATCTAATAGTCAACAGCAGACAAGTGAGTCTGAAAAGAAAAGCTCTGGAGGGTTGAAGTGACTTGACCAAGATTGAAATAAACCCAGCTTGAAATCAGGTCTTGTAATTCCCAGCAGAAGGAGCCTGCCCAGCTGACTGAAAAAAAATCTCTTGCTTGTGTTGCTGGCAAAGATCCTCAGCTCAGAGCAGAATACAAATGCCTTATTTTAAAGAAATTACTTCTGTTAAGCTTGTTCTGGTGCTTATACATCCACATGAGCAGTGGTGGCTTGGAGAGGACTGCAGCAAAGTAAACTGAGGAAAAATGCAGGTTTACAAAGAACCTGGGCAGTAGAATTCCAGTGAGAGGAGCATACTGAGCTGCTGGGATGTACCCAGCAGTGGTTTTGTTTATTGTGAGGGTGGGGGTGAACCTGTCCTGGGAGAGAATTCACAGCACATTCAAGGGGGTTCAGCACATTCAAGGGGGTTGATGGCAGTCTTCTGTGCCTGTCGGTGCCTCTGTTCAACATACCACATTTCTGCAGGTTTATCCCCAAGCTTTCCTCTTTTGGGAAATTCAGCCTCTGAAAGTTACAGTCCCTGCATACAATGGTTTTAGTATCAGGTCTTGTAGATGCTTAAAGTGCAGCAGGAGTGTTGTTCCTGAGCAACATCTGAACTCTGTAGGATAGAGGCAAGGTAAAAACCTATGGATGGTGCTTTAATGGCAACTGTGTGTGTGTGAATGAAGGGGGGATGTAACTCATCCCCATCACCTCTTTTTATGGGATGGTACTGGCCAGATAAGCTGGTGTCAGGAATGCTACTGGCAGTTTCCCCTGTTCCTGTTCAAAACTGGGAAGCTCACAAGACAAAACTTGGGAAGAAATCAGGTTTCAGCTGCTGAACAAAACCACAATTCAGTGTCATGTCTTGGGATCTTCTGAAGTTTCTGGGGACACTAAAATATCGAATGGCCTGTGGCAAAGTCTTGACTTTTGTTCTCTCTAGTGGCTTTGCAGTTGATATCCATATCTCCCGAAGTCTGGCATGGTGTAAATCACACCAGCCAGGCACTGATCTCTACTGTCTATGGCTCAGGTGAATCTGCCCATGTAGCTGACAGGGCAGCCAGAGCAGTGTGTGTTAGCAATGGTATTCTCCAGGCGGAGGGGAGACTGGCTCCTTGTCCATGTCCTGCAAGGACATTTGTGACTGACTGACACCTCTCACAGCTCCTGGGATACCTACTTGTCACCTGAAATCCCCCTGCACATGCTGCTGGTACCTTCAGAGCAGACACTGCTTTCCTGAGGAGGAAGGAATCAGGTCAGGCTGTTTCTGGGGCAGCATTTACTGCACACTCCTGGGGCTGACAGCTTAGCTCCTCTGACAAACTTGTGCCTGAGATTTAAGAGACAAAACCACAGTGTTTGTAACAAGTGATTGCCCCTGTCCTCTTCAGTCCATCTCATTTTCCAATCTGACATAGCCAAGTTATCAAATCAGTGCTTTTAGAGGCTGGATTCATTTTATTTGTGACTAGGCAGTCCCGGGGACACAAGCTGCCAAGAACCTGTCAATAATCAACCAGAGGATATCTTATCTTTTTTTTCCTTGGCTAAACACATTGTAAGGGCTAACACACCATGAATAATAGATAGTCATAAAAAAAACACATCCCCTGTAAATCTGTCCCAGCTGTTACTAGGCTGAATTTATGACGGCAATATTTAATCAACTGTTTTCAAGAAGAGGGTTACAAAAACACTGTGCTAAAAGTGGTGGGTCTAGCAAAAGTTTTCTGCTTTCTAGCTTATAAGAGTCCCGGAAATGGAGAAGTGTGGGAGGTGATATGGATAGACTTAGGGGCTTTGTTTTTGTTTTAATCCACAGCCATGCTGGTGTGCTGTCTAACCTAAGACAACCCACAGGAAATGGATTTACAATCTTTGTGTTTTGTGCAGTGGCTGTCTGGTAAAAGCAATGCCTGAGAAATCTGGCTCTGCTCTTGTTAACCTCTATCTCTTGTTTTTTTGATGTTTGTTTTTCTCTGTATTATGAGATGTCGATAACTCATTTGCTGTGGTAGTTGAGATGTTAACTGCTGTACCTTTTCCTAGGTGTCTACCCCTGCATTAAGGAAACCTGAATTCTCAGTAACTTTCATTTGAATTTGGACTTGAGGTCAGCTTTCTGGTCCTCTTTGCGGTGTCACACCTCATTCTGTTGTCTACTGGAGCTCTAGATTTTAGCCTTTTCCCTGTCCTCCAGATTTTTCACATGCTGCCTGATTCAGGAGTCTGGCAAATCATAGGTCAGCGCTTTCCTACCCTTAGAACATCCCTTCTGAAAACAATAGCTTGAATAAATGAATAGAAATTTTCATTTCCGTTCTGGTGTTTGAGACTTCAGGGTCCATTTGTTAAGTGACCCTCTGTGCAGCAGTGATAGCTGTTACTTTTACATAACAACATGGCTCCATTAGCTACAGCTCCAAGAAAAAGTTAATAGTCCTGGTGGAAGACTGAGAATCAGAAATTGTCTCATTCAAAAAAAGTTTGCACAGAAAAGGGATGGTGTCAAGTCAATGTGTTGAGGTTTAAACAGAACATTTCCTCGCATTGCTGAGGAGCTTGGAGCAAGTATCTGAAATGCCTTTTCAGAGCCTCAAGCTTAGTGGAATCCAGCATTATGGGAAGTCATGAAGGTGATTTCTGCATCCAAGCATCAATGGATACAAATAGCATGCAGGTTCAGCTAAGGGTAATCAAATCGGATGCCCCAGGCTGTGAGATGATATCAACAGGGTTGGGAAAGCTTTGCTTCCCAGTCCTCCCCACTGCTCCCCACTGGGGCTGGCCAGTGGCCGAATTTTGCCATTGATTTGCCTGTCAAACTATTAGGGAAGCAAAGTTCCATTCAGTGTCAATAACAGTAATGAAATCCATTGCTGTGCTGTTTGCTTTTCTTTCTTAAAAGCATTGTGCTTGGAGGTGGCCAAGAACACAGGTTATAGAACACAATCTCTTCGTCTGAGCTTTCTGTTCTTAGGCTTTTGATGTTTTGAAAGTCTTTTGGGGTGGGTTAGACATCCCAAAAGTGCAGTTTCTCTGGGCACAAAGCCCTTTTCAGTCTTTGACTTGGGCTTGTGATTTTATGGAGAGGATCATTCCTGGCCTGTGTGGTATTTGGCTAACAATGAAGATATATTAATACCATGCCCTGGAGAAATGGCTGCTGAAATGAACTGTCAGGCCAGTGTAAGACTTCCTGCTGTCTGAGGGGATCTGGGCAGAGTCTGCAACCACCAAGAAGCAGATTTATACTCAGTGCTGCTGCAGCTGCAGTAAATCTAATGTCAGCTATATCATGCCAAAGGCAAAGCTTCTCAGGCATGTTGCAAGGATGACTTTCAGTGTGGTACAGCAGCCAGCTCTGGTCCTAGGTAAACAGAAACTGTAAAAACACTCAGAAATTATAAAGAATATGGGGAGGATGTCACACCAAAATGTTTTATTGGGCTGGGGTGCAGGAGGGAGGTGGGTTTGTTCAGATTTACTGCTGCTTTTCTTGGTGCTCTTGCTCGTTTCTTATTTTGTTTGTGGTTTGGTTTCTTTCCCCTCCAAAGGTGTTGTGAGGGGTGTATCCTTTCTGAATATTGCCCTTAGTCTTTTGAGCAGAGGTGAAGGATCAAATGTTGATTCAGTTTTGAAATGTAGGTAAAAAAATGGCCATTCCTCCCATTTCCACCTCTAACAGCTTGCTTACAACACTGTTAGCTAGGATAGGCTGCAGTGCTGTAGACCTCTGTACTTTGGACTTCCAGGTGTATTTTGCTGATCCCACTGCTCTCCAGTATGGGCTGTTAGCAGCAATTTTGTTTCAAGGGAAGGTTAAAACTCACCTCCCTTCACACCAGAAAGCTACAAGTGCCATGAGATTTGAGCCTTATTTTTTTATTGTTGGATGCATGATTCACTGGTTCTAATCAAACAAATTCCCAGCAATAAACAGGAGGAAGGAAAAAAAAAAAGTGTGTCATGTTGATAATACGATGAGTGAAGGGACCAATGACCCTGAGAGGAGGGTGAGCCAGTCCTGTTGCAAAAGATATGGCTCATCCTGTTCATAGCATGGCACTGCCAGGAACCGGGGGAAGAGAGAGATGAGATAAAGCTTACAAGGAGGAGAGAAAGGCAAGTGACCACAGGCTCCAGCTCGGGGAAGCACAAGCACCATCCCTGCCACTGTACCACAGATCATAAGCCATGTGGGCAGTGGGGCTGAGTGAGGGTGCCCATCATGGCCTGGGCTAGCAAAAAACCCCACAACATGGTCCCTGGCTCCTTGGTATGAAAGGAGATTCATGAGGGTGGCTGTGATGATGAGGCTATTTATGTGCACCCTCAGCAAAGTTCTGAAAGAAAGAATCTTCCACTCTCTTGCAAGAGGAGACGTCAGTGCACCCAAGTACAAGAAAATTTGGGTACTAGTCTGTGAGGTCCTGTTGGTTGCCTCTACCTTGCAATTTTGGGGCCCAGCCAGCTGTGCAGCAGCAGTGCAGCTGCCACATGCTCGTTTGCCTAATGAGCCTCAGCCATCAGAAAGTAGCCTGGGAAGGGAAACGTGAAGCTCAACTTCGACTTCATGGGATCAGCAGAACTGGACTGAGCTGCAGATGTAAAAGGAAGCACAATAAGCTTGGTAGAGCAGTACAGCTGTGTGTTTTTGGGTTGTTGTGTGGGCGTTCCTGTTGTGATTAGAAGCTTTATCTCCAATTGCGTTGCTTTTTGTCCTCTGTTCTTCCTTATGGTGCCTACCTCATCGCCCTGCTGGAAGATGCCCTCACCTCAAAACATGAAATCGCTGGTCTGGATGGTGCTTTCATGTTCCAGTGGCTCATGTGAATTATCTGGTTTCCTCAGATAGAGCCTTTCCCAGCAGTTCACAGGTCCAGGGCAGCTCTTGGAGCTGGGCCCTGCTCCTTCTTACACTCAGGGTTCCACGTAGTCACTTGCTTTTCTCGTCCCTCTGCATGACACACTATCATGAGACATCTTATCAACAGCAGTGCTGCCTTGAAGAGAGCTAATTTATGTGATAAGGCCTTATTGCTCGTTTCTCAATCTGTACCAGCACTGCCTGCTCAAAAATAAGATTATGGTGATCAAAAACCTGCAGGACAGTCACCTTGAATAGTGTGCTCCTGAAAATGTTGTATGTGACATAAATCTTTATCAGGATGTCATTTAACAGGGAGAGAAGCTATTGTACTTCCACCAGCTTATAGTGAGTGCTTAACATTTTTATTATGTGGAGTTTATTATTTTAATGGATCACCATGATTATGCAGCTGCACTCTTCAGCAATAAAGAGAGGGAGGTTGCCTGGCTAAGTCCACGGGCCCTGGGTGAGGTCTCAGTGGTGGTTGCAACCACCAGCAGTGCTAAAGCAGCTGCTGCTGTGGCCACCTGCTGTACAAGGGGCTGAGCGTGGTGGGAAAAGCTGGCAGGTTGTCCTGACAGTACTGAGTCTCAGAACTTTAATTGTGGCTGGTTTGTTGTTATGAACAAGCAAAATCTCTCTAGTTCCTCTTTAAAAACAAGTGGTTTAATTAGGCAGTCTATTTATGGTGAGATGTGTATCTAAAGTGAAGGGCATTTCTTCATCACCTTCCACTTTGCTGATGATAAGCACAGCTCCAATAGATTGCCTGCCTTGAGAGAAGTATCTCCATAGATTTTTTGGTTTGATATGGAGAGTGCCCTTAAACTTGGCTTAACGTGACCTTGCATGGTTAATTTTTCTCACCATGCAAAACAGATAGACACCAAATAAAAGGGTGAGAAGGTATAAAGTTGATTTCTCAATTGCTATGAACTGACATAAACTTTAAAAAATGCATTTAATGCCTGGTTGATAGTAGCAAGAAATTTATTTGTGGGCACACTAACCTGGTCCAGATACATTGGGTACTGTCTTTTGACAGTGGCCAAGGGCATAAACGAAGAGTTTTGGTGATGCTTCCTTCTGGGATGTGCTCTGCTGTGGAGATATGTCCTGTGCTTAATAGCTTCCAATAGGCTTTCCTGTGAATTTGTCAAATTGTTTTTGGAATCCTTGGTAAGCTCTTGATATGCTTGTCATCTGCTAGCAATTAGCAGTTTTAGAGGTTGTGGTCGAAGCCGTCTGTGATACTTTGTTTTCCTGGTGCTGGGTCCTACTCTGAGAGCTTTAATCAGCCTTGTTTTCTAGCAAAGCCTGTGCTCTTGAATCTCCTCATTAGCAGGTCTCTCTTCTCCTTTTGTGTTAGAAAAAGGTGAAGTGCACAATGTCAGCCAGGAGTGTTTTATTTGGGAGCAAGGATATGAGTTAGCAGCACGGGAACAGTCAGATAAGGTTTTTCCATGCACAATACTGCAGGGGGTTTGTAAGTCACTGCTGTATTTGACCAGCTCTGCTGACTAAAATATACAATTTCGCATTTACAAAATAAATTTCAAATGCCTCCTTATCTCATCAGTGACTGAAAGAGACATCTCTATGGGAGGGCACTGAGGGAGATGTGGGGTGCAAGTAATGGCATTCCCACAACCATCTCATGAAGGATGTAATACCATGGCTTCTCTGCTCTTGCTTCCCAGATAAACTGATTTGTGCTGCCTTTGGATTTTTCTTTCCTTGTCCCTGTTAAGGCATTACCCTAGGAACAACTTCTGAGAAGCTCAGCAAAGATTGAGACCAGAGCTGAGGCACCCTGGGCCATGCAGTCAGGCAATAGGGCACCTTCAGCCTCAAACAGCAGGGAAATGTGTTGGGGTTTTGCTGCCTGAGAGCCTTTGCCCTTGGCTCCATGACCGCAGTCACACAGGTCAGTTTGATGCCTGGGGTGGGGATCCTGCAAGCAGGTTGTTTCCCCTTCCAAGAGAAGGGGATGCAATCATCTGTACCAGGCAAGATGCTGAGGCGACCATTGTATCTGTGTGCAGCTGGTCTGGAGTGTAACATGGTGGTCTGTTGTTACCAGTAATATCTAAATGGCAAAATCTACAGATTGTTGTAAAGTCCCAGTTCAGAAATACACATAAAAATTACTGAAGTGTTTAAATTGTTTATACTCCCAAGTCAGGTTTTAAAATCCACTCAGGGTTTCTGTGTGTCTGATCACAATTTGCCATTAGGGATCTAAATGCCTTGGGAAAACATTATTTACTTGATACACCCTCCCACTTCTGGGAAATCACACCCAAACCTCCAATTGGGTCAGATTGGAGTTGGTTTTGTGAAGGGAGCCAGGGGGAAAAAGTGGTCCTTGAGCTTGGTCAGTCTGCCCAAGGCATCTCTTGCTTCCTGAGCAGTGAATAAGTACCTAAGCAGTGGCCCTTTAAAGTAACCCAGAAAGTCATGACACTTGCCTACGCAGTACTCACAGGGACAAAAGAACATTTCATAATTGTTTGTCCAGATAAACAAGTGTCAAGCCTGCACTCTGAATTAGTTGTGGTGGCTTAAGTTAGCCTTTATTATCAGCAGAAGAACACTTGTTATTTGATCTCTCAGAAGAATGCCTGTGCTGCTCCTTTGCTCACTCAGTTAAGTAATGCATGACAAGGTTTTTCTTATGTCATGCATTATTTTATACCACCTAGAGAAACAGATAATTCGCTTTTAAAAAATCAAACCCAAAAATTAGCATTGCTTCCTAAATGCCAGTGGAGATTAGTGAGTTTAAACCAGTTCTAGTTGTAAAATGAGTGAACTTCAGACAGGGTTATATTTTCTGTAGTCAAAGATGGGGAGTAATAAGGCTTGAAGGTCGGGTAAGGGAAGCTCATAGCTTGTCAGAGACTTTCCAGGTAAAAGGAATAGGAAGGAAAGCAGGTTAGCTATATTTTAAGATGCTGATTAAGTACAGAAGAATCACGGATTTGTCTCAAAACCCAAATCCGAAATTGCCTGTCTTTAGTAACTCCTCTTTAGCATGTATCAAGATACTGAAACCAAATGGGTGGTTCCAAAATAAAAAAACCAAACAAGATCCAAACTAAAGCCCAAGGTGCTGGCAGCCTGGCAGCCTTTCTCTTATCTTCAGTGAAGAAAGAACTGCTTGTTCCCAACCTGTGACATGGGGTCATTTGAAGGTGGGTTGCAAAACAGGGAATGATAAAAACAAGGACATTTGAGTAGGTTTTGTGCCATGAGGAAACCTGTGTGATCACCTTATCTAATAAATCCTTGTAGAATGTAAATTGAAACAACTGCCTTCCTGGTGTTCTATTTTGGGTATGGATGCTAATGGAGATAGTGAAGTTTTCTAGCAGAAATGGAAAATAAAATTGCAGTCTTCCTATGGTCCAAGTCCTATATTGGCCAACAGTTGTCTTTATTGTGCCAGTGGGGCTGCTGGATTCAGCTATTCTTGCTGGATAGTTTGATAATGTTGATGCAGACAGGTATATTGTCTTCAGAAGGCTTGAGAAAAGGCCCATAATCCTTACAGATATGTTTTATATTTCTGCGAAAGGTTAGTGTTAACCTGACTATTGAAAAAACCCTCAAAGTCCAGAAGCACAGTCAGTTTAAATGTATTCTGCCTGCCAGCTGGAGATAGTTCCTAGTTGGCCAATGTATCACTACTGGCCTCTGATACAGCTGGTGAATGGTCAGTTATGTAGACCACTGTGGGTCCTCTGCCTAATAACCCCAAATTTTTATGCAGCACTTTCTATTCATAGGTCCTGGAGCACTTTGCAGAGGTACATCTGTGTTTCACAGAGGGCAGAAAAGGCATACAAAGGGCAGTTACTCAGCTGAAGTGTGACAATGGCAAGCTGTAGACTAGAAAATGAAGTCTACTATATTAGGCTAAACCTTTGAGCCTATCTAGACTGTTAGACTAAAACTTGCTGGTTCTAGACTAATACTTTCCAATAGTTGCTCCTAATATGGTAGCTGGAGAACTATTATTGAGAGTGTATAGGATAAGGAAAATTCCTATGTCAATCTGATGAGGATCTGTGCTGAAAGCTAAATTAGTTCAGGCAAGTAGAAATTCTTAATGTATGGCACTGGAAATGAACATTATGGATATCTGAGTGGATGCCTGGGCTCTGATTCAGTCCTGCAGCTGGGAAATGTACCCTGTTTGTTGTGGGAATGAGGCCCCTTTTGCCTGGGTAAGAACACTATGTCATGGGGAGCAAGTGACTGTTAGACCTGTCCTGCAGCTAGGGACTTTTGGGATGAAGTAAGCTTCACTTTCTTTTTTACTTTCCATGGAAAATGTAGGGACAGAGACTCTCCTGAATCTTCCCCCTGCCTGGAGTGTGTTTGCTGTGGCACTGCCAGGAAGGCAGAGCTGAGCAGCAGGCTGAGCCCAACGAGGGTGGTGTCCCACCGAGCAGTGCCCAAGCCATCACCTCTTGGGAAGCCATGCAGGGGCAAACTGAGACACTGGTGATCTCTGCTGAGAGAAAAAGCAGGTCTGGCACTTTTGTTCTCCTTGGGGGACATCCTAACTATGATAGCCAAGGAGAAAACAAAGCCAAAAAGCACAAGCTGTTGGGTGCAAAAGGTTTCCTGTTCAGCTTGGTGGGTTTTCCTAGGTTTTGGTACAGAGAGGTGAAAGAGGGCAGGATGCCAGGAAACGTGGATCTTGGTTTGTTTTGGTTTTCCTTCTCTAAGGTAAGGGACAGATATTGAAAGGTCAGGAAAAATTAGTCACCCATTTGCAGAAATAATACTGCAGGTTTCTGAGTGACAGAACAGCTCCAGCCAGAAGCCCTTATCTGGATGTAAGGAACAGCCTTCACTGTAAGAGTGTTACCTATGAAAGATGGGGCACAAAGGGGAAATCATCCATTTCCATTTGCACATGCAGAGCAGAGCACAGGGGGATAACTGGCCTGCTCCAAACCACGCAGGTGACAAGTTAGGGGAGACCTGGCCCTGCCCTAATGCCACAGGTTGCAGACTGGAGCCAGCTTTGTCTCCCCCCTCCTGCCTGCTGCAGGCTGTAGTAACAGGCTCTTGGAGCCAGGCCATGAGCAGGGGGAGAGGCTCACAGCTTGCTGTGCCAGGGCCTCTGCCAAGTGGCTCCATTAAGAACTGCTTTCATGATTACAGTGCTTATGCAAGCGGGGAGCAGGCTTTTGGGAGGATGTTTATATTGCACAGATTCTTTATCTGGCTGGACTATCTCCTCATTACCTGCATTGAAGAATTGCTTGCCTTAGTGGCCAATAAAACTAAATTGCTAAATCCAGCTTTGTGTAACCCTATTTACCTTCTGTACCAGATTAACCTTTATCATATTTGCAAGTGTGTTGGGAAAGTAACATAAACAGAGGTAGGTGGTAGAGGCAAAGGCCAGCCTGGAAGAGCCAGCAGTGCCCTGTTTGCCGAGGCTTGTGCCAGGCAGGGAGTTGAAGAGAAGCTGTTGTCAAGCCAATGCTGATGAACATGATACTTGAAGGAGTCTTCTACGCCTTCTCTGAATTACCAGAAATGGCTGGGGCTGAAGGTAAACAGAGAACCCAAGCATTGCAGAAATAGTTGGTGGGGAAACGAGTCCTCAAGGCTGACACAGGCAGGGAGCTGTCCTGGTGACTTGGCAGCTGGGTCAGTGCCAGCCTGATGTTACCACGCTCTTCTCAAAGCACAGCCCCCACCCTGCCACGCTCAGCCCACACCTGGGGCAGGACCAAGGTTCTTGGAGGGATCTCTGTTTTGTGAGCTATGGAAGGGCTTCAGGTGTCAGGGATGGGGGCTGTCTGCTGGGATAAATACTGCAGGGACCAGCTCTTGAGCAATGACATCGTGGCCTGTGTGTTCACTGGTGTATCCCTACTGCTAAAGACAGGAGGGTTTCCAAAAGTTCAAATGTGGGAGCTTCCTGTTTTTCTGAGAGCCTGCTCTGTTGGGCTCACTTGGAGCAGATCTGGTTTCTTGAGCAGCTCAGTTACACTATTCTTGAGCAGCTCCTTCTACCTTTCCAGCAGAAAAAAAAATTGCCTTGAGAATATTTGTCAGAGAACAAAACAAAACAAGTACTGCCTGGGCAAACGATCACATTCCTTCCCCACTGCAGAACGTGTTCCTATGCCTTTTTCCAGCTGAAGTATTTAAAAAATACATGTGTATACACAACTTCATGATAATTACAGCCCTGGCAGAAATTTCTAGGATAGATTAGTTTTACGAATGGATCTTGCATGCAGTTTGCACTTTGGATTGTGTTAAGATCTTGCTGCTTCAAGTTCAGATGTGTTTCCTAGAAAGTGTGGCCATACAAGTTGTGGACTGAGCAGCTGAGAAATCCATGGCTTAGTAGCTGTGTGGATACATTTCATTTTTTTTCCCTAGTGTTTTATTCTCTCTAAGATTCAGGAAAAAAAAACTGAAGGGGACAAATATGAATGTATTTTTTCACGATATTTTAATTTTTATTTTGCATCAGGATTTCTGGACTTCTGGAATATTCAGTGAAGTCAAGAACAATTTTTGCAGTATTTGAACAAGCTGTTGTGAGCTGTATTGTACCATCACTGAGTTCACAAGGCTGTGTCCCATTAAAAGGAAACTGGAACTCCCCTTGGTTGTCACTCCAGCTTAGTTGAATGGGAGTACTTGTCCCGTTGATCTCCTCAAGAGGCCTGTTAAGCTAAACCTTACCATTTCAGTTGAGTGCTTTGCTTCATCCTTAGAAAAGGAGGTCCCAACCCCCTTTTTTCCATTTAGATCTAACAGGGCACAATGAAAGGAAGAACAAGGATGGCACAAAGCTTGCCTGTAGGGCAAGGTTTCGGGGTCCTGCTGTCCTGAAGCAGAGAGCAAAGGGAGGAAACACCAAAAGAAATCCTGGGGCTGCTGGTGTTTCCAGTGAGAGGTGGGTCAGAAAGCTCATTCTCCCATCCCTGACCTGGAAAACTCAGTAATGACCATGCTCCCTGCACCCAGGCTGTGCATCCTGAGTGGAGCTGAGCTTCCCCAAGTTCTGAGCCTGGAGTGCAGTTTGGAAGCGGAGAATTGAAGCAATGGGAAACTGATACCCAAGAATAACTTGCACTTGAGTCCAGACTGATTATTTTGAACTCTTTCCATCCTACTGAGCTGTTAACAGCAGGACTGTGCCTTGTCTAGAGCTCCTGCTTGGACACAGCCCCGTGCCAGGTGTGGCAGATGCAGCCAGGAGGGAAGAGGTGGAGCAGCAGAGCCTGTGTTTCCCCTGGGCCTCTTGGGATGCATCTTGGCTCCTTAGCTGTGTGCTTGCCTTGGCCTATTTATTGCTGGTGGCTCTTGAGAGAGAAGTATTTGCTTTGCTCTGTTTCTGAGACACCTGGAATGCAGAGAAGGTGAAGTTCCTGGGCAGTGAGCATGCAAAGGAATAGTTGGGTCTCAGAGCTTCCCCAAGGGGTGTGACCCATGTTGAAACAGGCACTTGCTTAAGCTATTTGTTGAACAAAAGCCTCCAGTCCTCCATGTGTTAGTGGGCTGTGACAGGCCTAGTCACATGAGGCACAGTTTACATGGCATTTTGTCAGCAGCAGGTCTGCAGTTTTGAAATTTTTCCCCCTAAATCATTTAAGAGAGTTACATCACAGAAAATGCAAGTTCAGTGGAAATTCTACTGTCCTGGACTTTGCAACTTCTGCAGAGCAAGCAGCAACCAAGCAGATAATCCCATCTTCTCATATCTGTGACTTTGTCCTTCTTGCCTGACATGAATTTGATCATGATGTCTGTTTATGTGCTGGCTCCTTTAGATGCTGGTGAGGACAAAGATATTGGGAGGGTGTTGAAGAGGAAAAGAATGATGACAGAGACCTGCAGCTGTTGGTTAACCAGTCTCACTTGCAAAGGAGGCCCATAGCAACAGAGAACTGTTAATAACTCTAGAGACTGGATGCTGGCAGGACTGGGGTTTGCCTAAGTGGTGAAATGGTGAAATCATGCTTAAACTCTGTTCCAAAGCTGGGGAGGCAGAGGTATTGTCAAGCTGTTGTTCCCCGTGAAGCTTTGGATATCTTTGCCAGCAGAAATCAAATGTGAACATTTCCAGTTGTCGGGTGAAAGGTCCTTAAGCAAAACTATTGCTTACTAAAGTGAAAAATTTGTGTGTTCCCTCTACAATTGCCATCTTGTTTCCAGACCTGTAAGGTGCATGTCCTAGGAATAGAATAAAATGCAAGTTGGCCGCAAATGTTTCCGTGAAAGTGTTTTCATTAGAAAATTTTATTGAAATTGAGACCTTTGTGTGAAAGGATCAGATTTAATGAATTTCCTCTTCTCTAAGTGGTTGTGAAAGCAAGTTTAAAGTCTTGGACATAATGTTTCCTTTTTTTATGAAGAGGGACTTTATATTTTTTCCCCCACATCCCATTTTGGCACAAAAATCCATTTGAATGAAATTTTTATTTGAAATTTTAACAAGTTCCTGGAAAAAATGTCAATCAAATAAGAGGAAAAGGTCAAACCTTTCTGTGTCTGGCTACTTCCAGCTCCCTTTCAGTGCTGCACTGTAGGGCACTGAGCTGTCTCTGAGGTCTGTCCTGTGTCACTGGTGGCATGTTGGCCAGAGCAGGGAGGGGAGTGCAGGCAGGGCCCTGTGACTGCTTGTGCCGTTAGGGAGGTCAGGATTCTGTGGCTGCCATAAGTCCTGTAGGGAATAAGCAGGAGCTGGAGGGACACACAGCCCTTGGGATGAGTCTTGTGAACAGCTGAGTTACCTGGATGTGCTTTCCCACCTGTCTCAGGTGCTGGAGGCAGCTTCCAAGACTGTGCTGAGCAAACTGCAAGAAGGGTTTGTTTTGTTACATGATTTAACCCCTTACCACACTGCTTAAGTGACCTTTCTAACACCTGACATTGTCATTGTGTGACATGCTATGCTTTCCTGAAAACATAAATGGGATTTATGGCTGCTCTCCTGCCCTTTTCAGCATCAGGGAGCATGGCTAAATCAAAGCAGCTCTAAACTCTATGAATTCAAGAAGCTGGTGATCTTCTCTCCCTTTTCCTAAGCTTTGGCTGGTAATCAGTCTGCTGAAGCCAGAGAAAAGGCTCCTGCTGGATGTAATGGATCCATTGTGTAGGCCAGATTTGCACTAGCATGTTTCAACCATGTCTCTTTAACATTCAGAATAAGCCTTTTCACCAGTTTCCCAGGATATGAGGGCTTGAGAAAATTCAGAGAAGCACAGGCAATGTGTGTGTGAGTCACTTGGTGTGTGAAGCCTTCTCCCAGATTTTCCATGTGGTTTGGAGCAGACAGGTTGTGTTATGGAGCAGGAACAGATGAGTCAGGTGGTTATGGGCTGTGAGTGTCACTTGTAGGCATGCGCCTCCCTTTGCTCCATGCTGACTCACCTGTTCTTCATATGGGGTCTCCAAACCTGGACAGGTCTGGCCTGGGACCCCATCTCAGTGGACAGATGAACTTAAATGATGGGAGAGGACTTCTCCTTGCTTCTGTCCTGATTGCAGACACACTGACAGGCCAAAAATACAGACATTTGGGGAGTTATGGCAGAGTTTGAGCAGGCTCACCTTGTTCTGGCTTATGTCCCTTGTGTGCTTCCTTCACCCCTGGACTCAATGGTTTCTGGTGCATCCTGAGAGAGATGATATTCCTGACCTGCGAGTGCCACAAGTCTAAAGGCGTCTCATCTCTCCAGCCTGACTTCCCACTGGCACTGTTCTCTCACTGTCAGCCTGCAATAATGTGTAGCTTAAACGACATTGCCACTGCCAGAACTGCTGCTGTCACTGTGCAGGAGCTCTCCTGGAGCTCATTGCAAAAAAATGAAAAATAAAAAATTTGGGAATGTATTGCTGCTTATGCGTAGCTGCTACCTGTATTAAACCTACATGCTTCTGAAGCCAAATGGCAAAACTTGCTGTTCCCCGGGGCATCAGGGTGCACAAGGGAAAGGGTTGCAGATGTATCTTGTCCATTTCTGCTTTTACTTCTCATAGTTTTCCCAGGTGGCCCATCCTGAGAGAGGGCGTGGACAGATTAGGAGGGATTGGTGATACTGTGCCTTGTTGTTAAAGCAAATAACAGGGGCTCTGTCAACAGCCTAGCACAGCAGGATGTGGAAAACAGCTTGTTTCATCTCCTTTGGAGTAGCTGAGAACAGTATGGGATGCTCTAAACTTCCTGTGTTATGTCTGTCACTTTCCTTCACTTTTCCTTGCATACTTGCCAAGCTCTTGGTATCTTGACTGTAACTGGTCTGTGGCAGGGAAATGGAATTTGTCCTGAACCTTTGTTTCCCTTTTATTGCAGTCCGCCTATCTTTTCTGTCACACAGAGATAAATATTGGTTTCAGAATTGAAGACCATGTCAGGAGTAGACTCCAGTTTGTCTTAATAAGTTCATACAACTTGTTTCATTTGATGATATTAATAAACATCTCTCATCTCAAAGCATACTCTGAGCATGGGTAGGAAACAAAGCCATCCTGACAGCCACAGCTGTGCTGTGCTCCCCTCAGCTTGGGGAGGGTGTTGCTGAGCCCCACAGCCTGGCCAGAATCTTCTGCCTTTTCCCGGGAAAGTTCTCTGCTCTAGACCACACAGATGCCTGACTGGGTAGGGAAAGTCTCTGTAACTCCATCTTCTAAATCACTGCTCCATGATTACACACTTTCACAATTTATCCATTTAAAGAACCAGAACACCAAAAATTTTGTCAGATTGAACTTGATTTAATAAGATAGAGTGCTCCTTCTCACTGGAGACTTATCATAGCCTTTAAGCGTTTTGTGAGATTTCTTCTTTCTCCCCTACATTTTGCTACCATCTACCTGGTATTTCATAAAGAAAATACTTTGTGGCAGCTGTAGAACAGCTATTTTAAACAGGAGTTTCCTGCAGTCAAATCAGGCTATCACTGCTCTGCCCTGTTTCACTCTGAGGGGGAAAGGAGCAGAAGCCTCTTCCTGGCAGGTTCCCATGACCTGGTCTTCCTCATGTGACTGTGCTGGGGACATGTTCTCCCTTTGCCCACAGTGCTGGCCCTCAGCTTTGGCTTTTGGGGGCTGAACCCACCTCCTCAATTCTGCCTCATTGCTGACTAGAGAGAGCATAGGAAGTGAGAGGTCCTGCCTGAGGAGGAAGGTGAGGCCATTGACAAACTGACATGGCCAGTACTTGTCCCCTAATTCTTGGGGGACAGCTGGAGCCCCTGTTTGATCCTGAAAGAAGACTGTTCCTTGCTCAGACCAAGCAGCCTGGGGAGATGCTTGGATTATTTCTCTTGCTGTTCACAGTGCTGCCCCTTGTGCTGGGGGCAGAGAGGGAGAGAGGAAGAAGAGCCTGAAATGGAGTTGAGGTTATGTTGTGCAGAGGACTGCACTGAATCCATGCCTGGAAGCTGTAAAAGAGGCTGTTCTGGGAACACCACCCTCACCCTGCTCATGGATGCAGCTTTTCCTGACCTCTGATCTTCCTAATTGAGTCCTGGCCTGAATGAATTCCTTGTCTGCTTTCCCATTCCACAGCCAGGATATGACCTCTTCCAGTCTCACCTGGCCTGAGCTAGGCCAGATTTCCTTGTGCCTTGCTTCCAGTGGATTATATGTGACATAAGTGGTTTGCAGCATCTGCTCTGCTTCCTGCTGCATTGCTGTAACAGCTTGTTCCATCAATGTATTTTACCCAAAAAAGGTGTTAGGAGACATAAAGAATTTAAAACAGTCCATGATTAATGAGCCATTTCCAAGAAACATCCCATCAGACTTGTGACTTCTGCTTCTCTCAGAACTGCTGTTCTACCTACATTCTTTCACTCCCCCAAAATCCCCTTCAGAAAAAGGGGCTGGTGGTTAAAGGCAACCCGTATCAGGGTTGGAGAGGGAAGCAGTTTGACTGTCTTGTCCTGTTTGATCCATTACCACAAAATTATTTATTCTTCATGCTGTTTATCTTAGGGCCAACTGAGATAATCAAGAGTATGCAGAGATAGAACTCCATTCATCTGAGGTTCTGTAGCTTGGAAATGGTGTTGGCTTGTCTTAAAGCACCTGTCCCTGACCTTCCTTTAAGTGTTTTGCTTCTGGCATGAGTTGCATGAAGAGTTCTACCTGACCTTGGCCAGGGACAGGAGCCAAGTGCATTGTTCAAGGCCCCAGGGTGAATCCATGGCATGATCAGAGCCCTTGGCTATAAATCCTTGTTCCTCAGCCCTCCCACTCCCCTTCTTGACCCTGCTGTTGTGTGCCCTTTCACACAGTTGTTATCTTCTGTTTCTGCTGCCTGTTTTGCAGGGTGAGTGACAGATGTGCTGCATGAAGGAGTTAACTCCACTGAGAGAAGCTCTGCAAATGGTCTGTCTGCACCAGTGTAGGAGAACTGAAAAAATGTCATTATTTCTCTTCTCCTATGTAAGTCCTTGGTTTTTCAGAGCAGAGCCTGGGATGTGCTGCAGAGAGCCCATGAGTGGGCTGTCACAAGCTGCAGTGTAGGATCTCAAGATGAGGAAATCCCTGCAGGATGGTGCTGCTGTTCTCTGGGAATACTAGACCTGAGTGCATTGTGGTAACCCCCAAGGCCATATTCTGTTTTCCAAGCAGACCAAACCTGCTTTTTCCAAGCCCTATTTCTACTATTCCATCCCTTTATCTTGAACAATCTATGTATTTATTTATTTTTGTTCAGTTTAGGCTCTTCTGCTGTGACAGAAACCTCATGGAAATTAAACATTCCTGGTGGGTTTCCAGCCCTTACAGAAGTCAAGTTCTAGTTCCTTGAGGTGCCCTCAGCCCTTAAGGTATCCACTCATGGGGTATTGCCATTTAATGGCAAAATTGGTGCAAGTTTTGCTCTTCAATGCCCTGCAACGATTGCAAGCAGCAAGGCTCAGACAGTCAGAGCCTCCTGCTAAATCAAAGTCATCTCCTGAGCTGTGCACCTTGAGGAGATCAGGGTAAAGCTACACAATGTTCCTGGCTACGTGTGGGTTTTGGGGTAGTGACTGCCCCATAAGACAGTGTTATCCTTTGAAGGTTTATGTGCAAGTTCCACATATTTAGTACTTTTAGTTTTGTAGTGACTTGAAGAAAGTAACTTGAAGTTTTGTAGTAAATAAAGAGAGCTCTACTTGCTGGAAAACTGTCCTGGCAAAGCAAATCCTTTTCTAACCGGAAGAAGCTGTAAAGCTGACACAGTCTAACTTTCTTTCTAGTGCAATTTTTTTTTTTTTTTCTGAGTTATAGGTGTAGGAACTTGCTATGCTGGCTGGTGTGGGTGCTTGAAAGCACACAGGCATGAGGAATCTGCATTTGGGGAATATATATCCATGTGGTTTAAGAACTTGTTCAGTCTTTCTGGCACTGCTAGGAAAGGGAGCCCCTGCTCTATAGCAGTGATGGTTATTCTTTTGACAGCCTGATTACTGGCCTAGAGATGCAAACCCCCAAGTCCTTGACTCCTGAAATTCATTGTGAAAACACTTCCACCAAAACTAGACCTGGGTTTGCTCGGCAGTCTGAAATATTGACTAGAACATCAAAGTGAGTTTGGAGAGGAAGGGTTACTTGATAGACTTGATGTTGCAATTTACCTGATTCTTTTCCAACTCTAGATATTTCTAACATTGATGTTGTAATCTCATTTCTAAATACCCCTATTTCCTAAATATTTGGCATTTGGCCTTGTTTTTCTTTGGATTCTTCTGAAAAGTCAGTACTTACCTAATCACTTTGACATAAACACTCAGTGAATCATGGCAGGGGTCTTCTATATAAATTTATATATGCTTGCAGGAAATAGGGCCATGATCTAAAGCCTTTTCTCATCAGTATCAGTGTGCAGGAAGTTTAAGTAAATGGTTTTTTGGTGGTTTTTATAGCATAACTAAGCTGTCAATACTAGTGCTCTTCCAAATCATGATGTGCTTACAACTCAGCAACAATAGTGACAACTTAGTTTGTTCTGTTGCTGCCCATTGCCTTGATCTGCTCATTTGAAGGGCCAAATCCAGCCTGAAGTTGAAAGATATTTTGGTTGGATTTGACTGATCATTATGGAAGCAAAGTTTCCATAATGAAACTGGCTGTAGTATTTCTGCCTTGAAAAGGATTTTTTAAAGGTTGAAGATAAGGCTGAAAGCTTCACTTATAAGAAGACTTCAAGGATTTCTCCTTTCCCCCAACCCCAAATGTAAAAGAGAGCAGCAACTTTTCTGCCAAGATTGGAGGTGGTTCTTTTGAAATCAGATACAGACTCATCCCCAGGCTACTGAGACTGGGAGTTATGGGCCTGTTTGAATATTTCATGAAGAGGAGCTGGTTGATACAACACTGAAACTACCTCAGGTTTGGAGGCATCACGGTACTTGGTTGGCGACAGTGGGGACTCACAGGTCAGAGAAGGGACAAATGAGTTTGTGTGCAGAAGATACCCTTTTCTATTTCACAACCACTTTGTGGAGACTCAGTCCCACCTAACGAGGTAAAAATTTTTCTTTTTTTCTCTCTTTTTTTAGCTTGCTTTACCTGCTGTTATCAGATATATGTTCACACAAATTGCAAGTGAAGCTCTCTGTTGTTTACGTGGCTTATAGATGATCAGCAAAGTCGGATCTGCTCTGTCTGCAACAGGTTACCAGAGAGGAAGCAAGGCTGGGAGAGTTGGCATGATGTTGGGCAAAGCTCGCTACAAAGCCAATATGTTTGTGACCATGCACAGATAAGATCTTGCACTTCAATAGCACTTCAGATTCAAAGGGGTCACTGAAGAAATGATATGCACACAAGCTTTATCTCTCTATTGGAATGGTGTTCTCTGAGGCAGTGCTGATAAACCAGGTGATGTTGTTTTGAATGGTTTATGAGGACAGGAAGTGAAAATGCTTACTACTTGCTTATATTTCCAAAGTGACTGAGCTCTGGAAGCACAAACAGCAGCTATTTGCCTATCACCAAGTCACTGGGAATAGCCCTGTTTCCAAGAGCAGACACAAAGTCTTTGGTGATAGCTCTGATTTGGGCTCAGTGTGTTCAATTATTTTCAAGTCCTAGCCCCTAAAATGGTACAGTGCCCCAGTGCTGCCTGCATTCTGCCTTGTTGAGTCAGACACCACCTCCTGAGGAGCTCATGTTCTCCTGCAGGATCTCAGCACTGCCCACACCCAGTCCTGCTGTGCTCCAAGAAGGGCAAGGCATAGCCTGGGGCCAGGTGATTGCAAGCTGTGCTTATGGTCTTTGTTCCTATGGCTACCAGGATGATGCCTTCCCATCCAAAAAGCAGCCAGATGACTTTCCCTCCATCCCCTTTGCCTGCCTATTCACAGCAGTGCTGGTCAGGACCTGCCTCTGAGTAATCCACTTGCCTTCTCTACAGGGTGTCATCTTAAAAAGAACAGTGACACATGGTTTGATACAAACTAAGAAGATATATCCAGAAATAACCAGGGCAGGTGTTGAAATCTTATTCCTTAGAGCTGAAGTCTTCAACATTTTTGATGGCATACTTCTTTGCTTGAAAGTTGCCTTTAGGAAGAACATCCTTAGTAGATCCATCATGCAAACATTATCCATTATTCTAGTGTCCCACTCAGGATTTTTTCAGCTGTGTGCTTCTGATACCTGAAGAAATGTCCTTATACTGTTTGTACTCTTTGCCATCTTTTCACTGAGAGAGTGTCCGTAAGGAAATGCTATCCAAGATGTTTTGGGTAATTAATCTGAGCAGTGATGGTAATAGAGAACAGCTGCAAGTATGTAGTATAAAATGCCATTTCCTCTTGTCATGTCTCTTGTTACCTGGGAGCAGAGGGTCAGGGAGTTGTAGAGGATGATAAGATCCCCCCAACCTCCTTTTCTCCAGGCCAAGCCTCTCCATGAGCTCCCTCAGCCACTCCTTGCAGAGTGTTTTCCTTAGATCCTTCACGAGCTCTTTTGCTCTCTGGGCAAAATGTCTTTCTTGTAGTTAGGGGCCCAGTACTAAATCAGAATGAAAGAAGGAAGGAATCTTGTTAGGCAAAGATGTAACAGGATCAGCATCATCTTACACCTTTATACTGTGTAATGCAGCAAAGAACCATCAGCTCCAAAACAAAGAATCTTTTTCCTGACCTATCCTGCTCTGGAGGTGCCACTTCCCAGCGCAGGACAAGGTCAACAGCCTGTTGTTGTAACTCGTTTCTGCCATTTCTTGCATTGAACCAGCTCCATTTCCAGCTCTACAGTGCAGAAGTGGCTGAGGCCATCTGCTTATCAAAGCAATGATGAAGGGAGCAACTCTGTTCTTGGTAGTCTCAGCTGACAGAAACTGCCTGTTCTTTGTTGTAATTAAGAAACAGTCCAGTTGGACAGTCCAAGTTTCAAATACTAATTTCTCCAAAGCATCTGTAGTCCAAGGAACTCTATTAAATTTCTCTTCAAATGAGAAAATGTTGTGCCACCACCAGCCTGTTCATATTTTAAATAGTGTAATCATTGGCACTAAAGGTATGTTGCAAAATTTTGGTAGTTAAGAGTGAGTTGTGATATTTATACCAGATTTTATACCGCTATAAAACCTACAGTTAATATTTCTGGCATAGATTACACTCACAATGCAAGTGGAAAGGGTTTCTTAAAAAGCTGAACAAATGTGAGGTTGGGGGAGGGGGGGATGTTTCTCAAGAGGGTTTGGAACATTAGAATGGAAAAGCAACAAAAGCAGCACTGAACTCCCAAGACAGTGGAAAAGTTGAAATATTGACAGAATAATTGACATAGCTGACTTAAAATATCCTTTCAGCTGTTAACCCTTCTAGTGCCAAAGAAAGCATTCAATTCTTGCCTGAGAAGCTGAGCACTCCACTGATGATGATGGTTGTGACTGAGTAGAAGTAGCAAAGAGGTCCTTGTACTAAGACATACTCAAAATCAATACTTTGGGAAATTAGGTGTTTAAGGAGGACCTGAAAGGCACAAATGTTTCATGTTGAATTTTTACAGAAATACTGTTAGATAATGTTTGCAGTGTGCAGAAGCAGGGTTCTGATATTGCTAAAATATTTACCTAAACACTAGAAAGGTAAGTGTGCAACCAACCCCTTAGGCGGGTTCACCAATTTTACAGCTCTTATCTTTCTGGCCGAGAAGTGCCAGCACAGTAGAGCATCAAGCATGGAAAATGAGGAAAGAGCTGAGGTTTAGGGAATGTTTTCTAGAGTGTTTGGGTCTAGAGTGTCTTGGGTCACCACAAGTCAGATGTTCTCAAACAAATCTCAGTCAGAAATGTGGTGTAGTAGGTCTGGGTTTTGTAGTTTTGTAACAGTGGTGAGAAGTACAGGTTAGAGACCATGGAAAGGGGTACAGCCTGTTAGAAGGTACTTGGATGTAAAAGCAATTTTAATAGATCAATGCAAAGTTTTATGTCAGCAGAATTGAGAAAGCCTTGGAAAAAAATCTGCACTTTTAGAGTGTTTGCTGTTTACAAAATATAGCTAATCTGAGTGGGAGCAGTCAATATTGTACATAATGATGAAGAGTAAAAAGAGAAGCTATTTGTATTTCACAACTCTCCTACCACTGTGTTAGAAAAACACATGAACCTTACATAAGGAAATGAGTTAAATGAAGAATATGAGCACTTTTTTTTCTGTTGTTGCTTCCAGGAGAGTGTGGGGTTTAGTAGAAAAGGATTGAAAATATTTTTATGTAGTATGCATACTGAGTACATGATGAATACAATTTATATCTGTAAAATATTATCCTCTCTAACATTTTCATTACAGTCTTGCATTTGACTTAAATCTCTGAAGGTTGATCAAAAAACAGTGGGAAATGGAACTCATCAGCCTCTACACTTTCTTTTCATTTTCTCTGAAGTCTCCTCTTTTTTCTCCAAACTCTTGTTTTAGATGGTGTTTTTTTTTTTGTCCAAACACTTATTATCACAGTATCTGAACACTTTGGTGAATGTGGCTTGACAGAGCAGCAGCTATGCCTGTGAGACCCCCTTCTCCTTCCCCTCCGCTCTCTTGACTACAAAATGGGGTGATGATGTCTGTCCACATTGGACCAGTGATGTACAGTAGCCAGAAAAAACCTGTGTGAGGCCTAAGCTCACCTTTCCTTGCAGCTTTTGTTTGTTTCACAAATAACAACAGCGAAACTAATAAACCAGGAATTAAATATTTCATATGGAAATATTTTAAAAATGAGCGTGTGGTGGTGCTTTTCCCTGTAGTTATGTGGCAAACTACAAAAAAAGCATTGCTAGGTGAGGCTCAAGACCCAGTTTCAAATCCCTTCTCTGTGTTCAGAACCAGAATCTGGATTTAAATGTGTCTGATGACACAGAAGGGCCTTGCCAGATGACTGTGACCTGTTTCATAATGAGTTTCTCTGCCTTTCTAGCCAAGTCCTTGTGGAGGTGGGTGCAGTCAGCAGGGACAATCTGTCACCAATCTGAAAAATGACTAGGCCATCTCAGGTGTGCTGGAACAGCTGTCACTGGGCAGTCATGCCATTGCAAAACACTCTGTTCAGCTGTGCATGCCTTACTCATAAGAAGATGTTCCTTTTCCTCTAATTACCTCGGTGCTATTGTTGCTCCCAAGCAGGCTGGAACACTATTAAGTAGTAATAACTACTGATACCTGTGGGAGAAATAAGTGTTAATGCATAGCTTGTTAGGAGAGCTCCAGGAGGAGCACCGAAAGGGGCTTTTTGCCTTGTACAAAGCATAAAGCTGCCATGAGTGAGTCTGGATGAAGGCCACACACAGAGCTCTGGATGAGGGTTACACACAGAAGACAAGCAGCTTGGTCCTGGGGATTGACTCTGTCAGGTCAAGGAAAGAAAGGGCAATACTGACAAGCTGAACCTCTGTAGTTTGTTTTATTTTTTGTGTTTATTGTGGTTTGTTTGTTATCTGTATCAGCTACGGCCAGCAGAACTAGGGAAGTGACCTTCCTCTGTACTCAGCTCTGGTGAGGCCACACTTCGAGTCCTGTGTCCTGTTCTGGGCCCCTCAGTCCAGAAGGACATTGAGGGGCTGGAGTAGGTCCTGAGAAGTTGGTGAGGGGTCTGGAGCACAAGTCCTGTGAGGAGCAGCTGGGGGTGTTTAGCCTGGAGAAAAGGAGGCTCAGGGATGACTTTGCCACTCTGCAGAACTGCTGGCAGAAAGCTGTAGCCAGGTGGGAATTGGCCTCCCCTGCCTGGGAACTTGTGATGGGGTGAGAGGATATAGTCTTAAACTGCACTGTGCTGGACATCAGGAAGAATTTCTTCACAGCAAAGGTGATCAGGCATTGCAATGGGCTGCTCAGGGAGATGTGGGGTCACTGTCCCTGTGGGTGTTCAAGGAGTGCCTGGCTGTGGCACTGGGTGCCGTGGTCTGGGTGACATCTGGGAGTTTGGTCATAGATTGGACACAGTGATCTCGGAGGCCTTTCCCAACCTGATTGATTCTGTGATATCCAGAAATTTTTCAAACCAAATAGAAGATGAAAACTGGCATCGAGTCAAGCCCTTGGTCTGGCTATGGGTATATGGAAATGTGCTGGAGTGGCCAGGATGGGCCAGAACACTTCAACCTGCTTTGAGTTTCACATCAGACCTTTTTCCTGTACTGTGAGGAGCCTTGTGTCTCCCCGTTATGCTGGGGCAGCAAAAGGAAACACAGAATGAGCTGCACCTTTCACAACCCGGCTGCATGGGGAGGTGTTTCTGGGTAAGAACATGGTGGGATGCTTGTGTTGCCAGCTGGACATCTTGGTTTTCTTCCTGCTTTTTGCCTTGCTGACGATGAGGGCTCTAGTCATGGGATTTTCCACCACTGTGAGAGTGGCCTTAGATGCTGCTTGGAGTCTGAGTTTTCAGCACCACTTGTCCAGGCTGCTATCCGTGGCCTTCCAGGACTCGCTCGCTCCTTCTGGGAAGTGTGTGAGTGTGTGTGTGTGTGTTATCCTGTGAGGGTAACACAGGTGGTGCACTCTCAACTGTAGCTTCTTAAGGTGTATCTTTAGGGCTTTCTAACTGTACACCTGATCCTCCTGCTCCTTTTGGCCTACTTTAAGAGAAGAGCAGGCTCTTGTACTGCAGTCCATCCCAGTGAAGTTCTTGCTGAGGCTTGCTCTAGTCTGTGGCATTAAAAAATTAGAAAGGACATACCCTGTTATCACTGTGCTGTGGCAAGAACACAGTTGTATTCACGCAGAACCATTGCAGTCTATTAGTAAGACATGATATAATTGAAAAGTCTGGCACATTTCCCACAGCAAACATTGTTAATCCCCACTAGCTAGGATTAGTCACCACTCCTTACAAGCCTTGACACAAATCTAGCAAGTTATTCAGTTAATCTGCACTTACAGGATAAATATTGCATCCTGTGGGAAATTAGGCAGCGTCTTCTTCCTCTCCTATTGTGCAGTGATGCATTGTGTCCTTTACACCTGAAGGTGGAAGGGAAAAATGCAATAATGTGTGATAGATGTTAGCAGACACCTGCTAGCACAATGCAGCTGGATCAGCAGGGAAATGTGGTATAAAATAGCTTGCTGAAACCAGGCAGTGGATATAAACAGCATCTTTGTGCTCTTCGTGGCACTGCAGAATTTTCCCTTTGTACAACAATGAGCACTTGATGCCTCACAGCTGCAGGAGTCTTCTAAGAGTCCCATCTTCCTTTTTGCTGGGGGTTTTCTCCTTGTGTCATCTCAAACTGTATCTGCAGGTCATTGGAGTTGGGTGGTGCATTTCCCATCAAACTAAGGCCTCTGAGAGGAAGGTGTTTCAGGCTCTGAACATTTGTAGATCCAGGTTGCAGTCCCAAGTTTCCTTATAGGCAATCTCCAAAACAGCAAGATCTTACTTAGTGGGTGGCCTGAGATCCTCTTTGTCTGGGCAAAATATCTGAGTGGATCTGCAGAGACCAAGTTTCCAGTGCTTGGGCAATTTAGCCAGGGAAGCTGGCTTGGACAAGAGCACCAAGGAAGCTTGGAGACTTCAGTTCAGCAGCCCTGTCAGGGAGTTTCTTCCAAGCCTGCACATTGCAGCTGTCCAGTGAAACCTTGACCACCAGTGGGCACAAGCAGGGAAAGGAGGGGCCTTTTGGCTAGGGAGGTCTTGATCTGTGTGGAGTTCTGGAAATTTCTGATCCAAGTGTTGTGTTTGATCCAAAGCCTTTTAAAAATAAATTATTGTTACTGAAGAATTCCCTTAGACATTTAACTCTCCCAGTGCTTTAGAACAACATAAATTCCATTTTATTTTAGGTAAATAAGTAATTACATAAATGAATTAATGTTTCTTCACCTCATTGATTTATCATCTCATTTGACTGAGTAATGTTTTCAAGTATTTTAAGCTTAAATTTCACTCCCAGTCAGCAACATGGGTTTGTAAATCTTAGCAAGGTGCTTTTGAAAAGAGAAGACTCTTGCTAAGAACTTTTTCTGCTTTGACAATCTGTCCAGTCGCTTACCCTCATTACTGCGTGACTAAGCTTCCTTGAATCTGGTAATGAATTATGTTCCCTCTTGCCCCATACCAAAAAGTGTTGTAGTAACCATGTGTGTGACCAGCCCTGATGCCCCAGCATCTTGTCAGAGTGAGTGCTGGCGGCTGCTGGGAGAAGTCTGGCATGGGTTTTGTAACATATCATCACATCTGGTGGTGTTTGTCTTGTCCTTGCCCTTTGCTTTTGAGTGTTGGTTGTCTGCCTAGGAAAATTTAGGATTCATTTCCACTTATCATGGACTTAAAGGGCTAAAATAGTTCTAGACATGATACTGGAGTTTAACACAATTTTACTGCTCTAAGTTGTGAGTCCAGTGGAGCTGGGCTGGTTTTAACACTTTACTTGTGCCTACTGATCGTGGATGTGGTGAGATCCTGTTGTCACACTTTTTATCTGCTCAGAAGATCTCCCGCCTGGATTTTTAAATACTTAAACATTTCCATCACATTTCCTCAAGGCAGGTCAGTACTGCAGGTAGGAAGCACCCAGCTCATCAGTCAGGTGCACAGGTTGTGATGTTCCTGTGCTTCCCAAGGACATCTCTCCTGTCTGATAAGCCCTGCTGTCAGGGCTCTCTCTCACTGCCCTGCAGCCCCTGGAGGCAGGAGCTGGTGTTCCTTTCATGCCTGGAACGGGGGGATGTTGCAGACTGGTTGAGATAAATCACTGAGTCAATTGGAAACTGCCAGCAGTATTTTTCTCCCCTCTGTCCACATCTAGAATTTACACAAGAAGGTCATGTTACTGTTGTTTCCTCTTCCACATTCCCTGTCAGACAAGGTCATTTTCGAAGCCAATGACCAGTTAAGCTTTAATTCTGCAGCCATGGAAAATTATTATCAAAAGGGACAAGTTTCAAAGTAGATGATTAACTGGCACATCCGACCGCTGGTTACAGTTTAACAGGAACCTTTTGCACAACTCCCTTCAGCTGCAGTGAACTTGAACTCATATGAAAATGAGTGAGATGTAAGGGGTGACTCTCCCTTAGGATAAATCCTGGCTGAATAAATAAATGGTGAGAGAGAGGACAGAATCCCCACAGAGCAAACTCCTTGGAGCTCTCCTTGGAAGCCTAGGTTTTGCTCCTGCTCCTAGTCCTTTGTTGCTGCTGGTATAATTCACTTTGTTTTCTGTTGCCAGAGTTATGAGAAATATAGCACAGTCTCAGTTGTGCAGGTACAGCCTGTCACAATTCTGGACTAGTGATGGCACCAAGGTGGATTAAAGCCAAACCCACTCCTGTGTTGGCTCAGGTTTTGGAGTACCTAAGAGCCAGGCCAGGTTTGTGTGAGATGTAAATCATCAAAGAGGGAAGGGCACGGATGTACACCCGTGCCTGAAGGAGCAAAAGGAAGGATGGGTTATCCCAACATGGCCTAAATTGATCCTTCTACTGCTGTGTTTTGGCAATGTTGTTTCCTTAAAAGAAAATGTTGCAAGGCTGTGCCAAACCTCTGTTTTGGTGCAGAGTGTGTATCCAGGGTTTGTAGTCCTCCCATCTGAATCAACAGCAGGGTTTAACCATTTCAGTTTTAATACAGGGGGAAAAGAAGGCTGACAAACCAAAAAGGAGCACAGCTATGAACTTAAACCTTAAGAAGAGAAAAATAATGTCACAAGGGGGGCTTTTTTTTAGTAAATGGGTTAATTGCTTCAGGCAGTTGCATCAGGCTTTGCTTTCTGGCTTCCCTTCACCATGTCTGAAAGATACATTTGGGAACCTCAAGCCATCTTGCCCCAACCTGAAATGCAGCACATGTTGATGTGGTTAAAGCCATTCAGATGCAAACCATTGTCTGCCAGTCACTGATTATCACAGACACTAACATCTGGGGAGCTCTGCCTACTTGTGTCAGCAGAGCATCTGGCACAGGTCATACCCCCTTGTTGAAAAGCTAATCCAAAATTACTTTTTCCAAACTTCATCCTACTTCATCCAAAATTACTATCCTGAGCCACTGCGGCCACCCTTCTTATAGGTATCCAGCCAAGCTCCTGTGCCACTGGCACAGATATGTCTAGACTGGCTGAGGCTGTCCCTGTTTGACTGCAGTCTAGTCCAAAGTCCATCTGCTTACATAAGAAATAAGCAGGATTTGCCTTGCTGGTGGTTCTGGGGGAGGCAGAGACAGGTATGGATACCCATCCTGGCAATGCTCCCCAGACAGAGTTGTCTTGTCTTCTTGTCTTGTCCTCCCTGAATGACCCCTTCCAGCTTGCCTACAGCTGAGGGCAGAAGTTGGTCTTTACTTTGGTTTATTTATGGCAACTTCATTTTGGTTCTGTTTCCCCTATTAGTAATAAGGAGTGAATTCTGTTCTTGGCTTAATCAGGGTAGCTGTGAGCAGGCTCACACCTGTGCCCTTGGAGGCTGTTTTTAAAAGCTGGCTGCTATCATTGTTATGGTGTAAAGCTGACAGATCTTTAAAGAGAAGGTCACAGGGCTGCCTGCAGAGGCCTGACATTACCTTCTACTGACAGTGATAGAAACTGCTGGTGTATATCTCTGTGGTATCAAGGAATGATATCTAAAATTCACCCCTGCCTAAAGGACTAATCTCCTGAAGTCCTTCTGAATGGCTTTGGAGCTGGGCTAGAGCAGGGCAGGCATTTTCATTTGTCCCACTGGCTGTGCCTGCCCTCCCCTTCCCCACAATCAGCTTTGAGGAAGAGCTTTGACAGCTTTGTATTGCACAGCTCAGTCAGAGACCAGAGCAAACTGGTGTCTCTGGACAGCCGTTAATTGAGATCTGCAGAACTGAAAGCCTCTGGCAGTCAAAAACCTGGTTGTAAGGGTTTTTTCCCTTTTCCTTTCTAACCACGTGAATGGAAACTGAGATCCTCACTTAGTGATGTGATCCCCATCCCAAATCTTATAGTGAAGTTTCAGGTGTCTGGATGCAGGAGCAGAGGAGCCAGCACTGGCAAACACCTTGTTCCTGTTGGAGGTGCTGTCCTTGCCCTGGTGGAGGGGGGCTCAAGTGTGGGACCTGTGCAGTAACACTACAGCTGGAAGCTCCTGGCCCTTGCTGTCTGCTGTTCCAGTTGTGTAACTGTTTGTGAGGGCTTGTCCAGGGGTTTATGTTTGGTAAAACATTTCCATTAAATGCAAGATGTTGAAAATAAGGAAGCAGAGGCCTGTCTCTAATAATGGCAACAAGACAAGGTTTCTGGGAAGAATATCTGCAAATAAATCAGCTGCTACATCTAAACTGTATATAAACTGTATCTAACTGGATAAAACTGACAGGAAGTGGCCCTGGAGATCTCTTGCAGGTCTGAATTAGAAGCTGATAAAGTTTAAAGGTGTTAAATGGTTAACCATCCTTGGGCCACTGTGGCTACAACAACACTGCTGTAACCACAGCAGCAGAGGCATTTACTAACATCTCTCTCTGTAACTCCACTGAGACCCATTAGTCCCTTGTTTCCCTGCTCTCATCAGCCTTCTACCTTTTAAAAGGCAGAATACTCATATAAAGACATAAAAAAAATTCCAGAATTGATTTTACAAGACAGACGTTGCTGTCAGATTTAGGAAGATGGCCAAAAGGCTAACAGAACTGAAGAACAATTGAATACAAACATTTTTCAGTGCCAACTGATCTACTGTGTTCTAGAATGTTATTTTCAGAGCAGCTTTTTCTGTGCCTGAGCAAGAGAGAGGATTCATCAAGGTGCCCAGGAGAGTGCCAGTAGGATCAGTGGCCTCATGCTCCAGCAGCCAGTACTTTTTGGATTATGCATTTTCCACAATTATTATCTCTGTCCTTTCTTTTGTTGTTCCTGCTTGGGTGAAGGACTGCCCTGTAACTGCTCCCTGTTGGGAACAAGGACCTGTTTGCATTATGGCAAATGATTCCTTGATAGAGGACTAGATTTGGTGTATTCATGTTTTATGCAATATCTTTGATCCCTCTCCATCCAGCTTAGCTAAGGCATTGCAGCAGCTGACAGTGCCCGAGAGTGTGTAGGAAGCTGGTAGCTGGTGGTCCCAGCTGGGAGGCTGTTTCCCACAGAGCTGGGGAGGGTGAAAATTTGCCAAGCCTCGTGTAGGCACACAGTTTGTGGTAACTGGGGGTGGAGCTGGGCCCAGCCTCATCCCCAATGGGCACAGCTGTGAGAAGCCCTGACAGCAATGAGCCATGGAGTGCCCAGGTGTGCTGAGCAACCCCCAAAGGGAGCAGAGGGCACAAGGGTGCAATGCAGGAGCATGAGGGGCAGATTCCTGCAGCCTTCTGAAGTGGTCTGGTGTCACTCTGTATGGGTTGAAGATTTCTGAAATTGTAGGGTGATACTCTGTATATAGTGGCTGTCTCAACTGTGACATCTGCTGTGACAGCCTCAGGGACTGGACCATTGCTCCAATTTTCCACAAACTGAAGCTGTTTTGATGCATGCTGAAGAGCTGGGGCAGAGCTGGACTTTGTAAACAGGTGTAAAGCCTGAATGGCTTTGCACCTGATTACATCAGGGGAGGCTTGGCTCGCTCTCCTCCCATTTCCTCCTCATTTGACTGCAAGGTTAAAAGTAGTGTTTGCTTTTGTAGCACTGGCTTGATTTCACTGGTTTATACTGCAGATTATAAGTGAGAAGTACCTAGGCACTGAAATATTAATGGTAAATATTTCAATTAGCATGTTTTCATGTTTTATTGTCTTGTTTTGTTAGGCTTGTGCAGTTTGTAAAGGGCCAGGGGGATTCCATAAGAAGGACATAATGTAAGTCTGTATTGTTACACACCTTCCCATGTCAGCCTCAAGGAAACCCCAAGTGCACTTCTGTTCTTTAAGGACAAGGGCAAGGAATCAGCTTTGATCAGACACCCCAGTGCACTGAAACCTGAGAATTTGTCTAGAAAAAAACAAAATCAATAAGGCTGTTTGTGATGGTTTAAAGAGGTAGCTTTGGAGGTAGGATTTTACCTTTCAAAGGGTGAGTGGGGAGGAGGAAGCAAGTGGCTGTGAAGGATGGATGTAAGGAGAAGCTTTTGTATCTGCAGTCCTTCCATTTTATTGCTTTATTATCTGTCTGGAAGATGATGGAGAAATACAGAAACCAAATTGTTGTTTGTTTTTGGAGTATTTTAGTCTTTAGCTTGAAGGTTGGGAGAGCTCTGTATTGGCCTTAAGCCACATGTTTTGGTTTGTTTTTTCTCTAGGTGTCAAGGAAGGATAATTTTCTTTTTTTTTTTTTTTTTTTTTTCCTTACTGAGCTGCGACTTGTTGGAAAAGTTCCTCCAAAATGAAACTCCCTTGGGCTTGGTAGAGTTATCCTGGAATAAACTCTGTTTGTGGTATATGGGGCATTGGGCAAAATATATGGCAGGCCCTTTGCAGTGGTCTCTCTGTTGTCTTGCCAACCACACAGGGATTTCACAATTATTGCAGTGTGGAAGTGATCCAACAAAACTTATTATATAAAGCTTTTTTTTTACAAAGACAAGGGACAAAAAGAAGGGCAATGCACTCAGGAGTCTGAATGCTGGACATAGATAACACCTGGTTTATCCCAACTGAACAAAGTTCTGCCATAAAACCTGTGTGCATCAGCACAAATGTCAACAGGAATACAAGAGCTCTCTAGGTCTGGCCAGCAACCTCAGTAGTCTAGGCAGCATTTTCTTTTGAACTTCTGATAAGAACATATCCTGCCTGCTGTTACTGCTGTAGGAGTTGTTGGGTTTAAAACTCTAATTTGCTAATGAACCATGGCACCGTTTGGGTCAGTCTGAGTGTTAAATCCCCAAATCTGTTCTGTGAAAAGAATGAAAAATAGAAGTTTAGATTGGAATTGAACAAAGTAGTTTAATTAAACAGCTATTACTGGGCCAGCAACTCCTTGTTCCATTCTCTTCTGGAAGCCAGGCTTGGTACACGGTGAAGAGAAGCCCTCTTTTCCATTTGGAAGTGTGATATAGCAATAATGGATTTGAGGCCATTTCTTTCTTTCTTTCCGTTGCTTTGTTTGGCAAGTGAAAATACTGTCAGGGTCATGTACTCTGTCTTCTGAGGGACAAAGGTTCTGCTCCGCCTTCATTTCTTGATGCCAAACAAATTCTTCTAATGGATGAAATTCACTGGGTGTCAAAACTCCTGGTAATATGCAGAGAAAGCCCCTGTATATTCACATATTTGAAGAATGTATTTCAAGAGGATTTTTACAATGAGGGTGGTGAGGCACTGGTGTGGGGTGCCCAGAGGAGCTGTGGCTGCCCCATCCCTGGGAGTGTCCAGGGCCAGGTTGGACACAGCCTGGTCTAGCGGAAGGTGTCTCTGCCCACAGCAGGGGGGCTGGACTAGATGACCTTTAAAAGGTTGCTTACAACTCAAGCTATTTTTTGATTCTATGATATCAACTTATCACCTAGTTAGTGATAAGATACAAAAGAGCAACTCTCCCAGGAGAAATGAGATTCCCATGGCACTGAATGAAATATTATCTTGTGTGAACCAGACAAAACGAGGGCTCAGAACCTCCACGTTCAGCCCAACTGCAGCAGTTTCAAAGCAGATCTAACAATACTACAAAGAGCTTTCCCTTTTTTTCCATTTCCCCAAAACAAAGCAGTTATCATGGAAGTGAGAATGAGAAAGATCAGGCCATCCCATGGGCTGCTGCTAGATCAAACCTGGTAGGAAACCCAACTTCCAGCTGGCATGTTACAGTGACCAAAGGAGGTGAGACCAAAGCCTACCTCCCAAATTTCATCTGTGCAATCAGATCCAGGAAGAGGCTGGTTCAGAGCAATTCTGCCCTGAACACACTTTCTTCCATCAGACAGCCATTTAACGGTTTTAACAACCAGAGGCTATGTCCAATGGACTTTTTCTCTGTGAATTTGTCTAAGTTGTGCAAAGTCCAGTTCTGGCCTCTATGAGAGCTCTTGGCATGTGGTTGCCCAATCCCACCACACATGAAAGCGTACAGTTAGTTAAGCTGCAGATATTGCTCCTTGTTAAGCAAGCCGCACCCCAAGACCTTGTTTATAACATAGTGGGAGGAACCACATTTGCAGACTGTTTCATGGCAACTGAAATCATAATTAGCACAGCTATCTTCATACGTTCCAAGATAATTTCTCTTCCAGAGGGGGGTGGATGTTAAAGATTATGTAAATAATCAATTAGAATGAAGGACTCACTACTGGCTTGCTTTCTAGCTGAGGTAGTGTAGACAAAATTGAATAGCATACCTTTTTGAGCCATCATTGTAGTTTAAATTATAAAATGGCAAAGGGTTCTAGAAAAGGTTCTTCTGCTGCTTTGTGGTTCACGTCACCCTTTCCAGAAGGGAAGGAGTCAAAACAGTGTGACTTCTTGAGCTGGGTGCGAGCTGTGCAGGTAGTTTAGTGCCATGTAGGGACCTGTATGGTCCTTCAGCTCTCAAGCATGGCTGAGAGCAGAAGTGAGTGACAGCACAGCAACCTGTATGGTATTAGCTATAATTATAGGCTGCCATTGTTCGGCAGACCAGGAGGAGAAGTCAAATATTTACTGTTGGGGATAAATGGAGAAGGAGGCAGGTTTTCTGAGAGTGGGCCCAGTCCTGCGCTCTCAAACAGCCTGATCTGAAAGGTGTCAGCACCTGCTCCTGCTCTTTGTCAATAGATGCAAGCAATGCAGCAATCAGGTTCAGAACTGACAGCACATGGTTGACTTTGGAGTTTTTGTATTTTTAGCACTGCTGGTGTCAGAGATACCGACAGCAGAATGATCCCAGTGATTCTCACTGAGTGAGAAATGATTCATGCTCTGTAAAAATAAAGCTTGATGCAAGCAGTCTTGTATCCACTGAAATGAGGGCTGCAGCCCCCAGACTTTTAAAAGGACCTTTCCCCCCAGTTCTTTAGAGAAGAAATTTTCCTGTTAGTGTGGATCCCTGTTTCTGGGCAGCTCTCCTGAGCAGTGTTTTCTGCCATCACTCTCTTTTGCCCTGGTCTGGCACTGAAGCTGAGCATTTAGGAGATGTGAACTCAGATTACATTTGACATCCTCAATAATGACATGAATTGTTCTGTTCCCCACTGCAGCCAGATGTTGGTCTCTTCAGTGGAGAAGACTGTAATAGTTAATGTTTCCCTACCACCATTCCTCTGATGTGTAAGGGGAGAGACAGTGTGAGGTTGTGATCCTGGAGTGTCTTGGCTCTGGCCATCTGTTCCAGGTGGTTTTTGAGGCACAGAGAAGGTCTATTTCCAGACAAGTAGCACTTGGTTTTAGTGGGAGAATCTGGATCTTTAGTAAAAGGTTTTACATAGACTTGATATAAAAAAGGGGGAGGGAGTGTGAGTGGGAAAAAATATTTTAGTGATGCTTGTGGTTTTACAAGGTCTTGTGATATTTCAACAAATGGCATGTGCATGCCATACTAAGACAGTTGTAGAAGCAAATTCAGAGAATTGATATGTCTTTTAATTAATTCATTACTTGGCCTCTATAAAAGGATGCTGACAGATGTGCCCGAGGCAGATGATTTTAGTGCAGAAGGCTGGTTCCGAGTCTCCATAACTTTGACAGTTGTTGGTCATATCTAAATCCTTCTCCTTGTAGCAACACATTAAAAATGTGCAAGGTCTCTCTGTGAGGATCTGTCTGCGGGGTGGGATCGAGGAGAAGGCTTGAGGTTTTGCCCTGGGATCTGCTGGGTGAGCTTTGATGAAGAATGTAATTCTCCCACCAAGACAACTCTGCATCCTCACAAAAACATCTTGAGATGAGTGAGAGGCTCATTGTATTTCCACACACAGGGAAATTCTCCTGTAGGATGGAGGTGGTTTGCTCACCCTGTGCCTGCTCCGCAGTGCAGAGCTGCTCGGTGCATGTTCCTGTGCCAGGCAGATGAAATTACTCAGCTCCAGGAACTGAAATAATGATTCAACTAAAACTTTAAACAAAAGTTGCAGAATAGCAAAAATACCTTCTGTGGACTTTCCACTGTTCCAACAGCTACTTATGACCTTTCATAGCATCAGATAAGTGGCTTTATCAGACTAAAACCTGAAGCAGGAACCCAGCTTGTTAACAGAACCACTTGGGTTGCAAGTGACATTTCTTTCCTTCCC
The DNA here is from genome assembly GCF_015832195.1 of Motacilla alba alba. NCBI lineage: Eukaryota > Metazoa > Chordata > Aves > Passeriformes > Motacillidae > Motacilla > Motacilla alba. The sequence continues at coordinate 14,958,603 of NC_052027.1, forward strand.
TTTACAAGCTTGATTGCCACATTTTAAATGGCAACATTTATTCTGAGAAGAGTTGACTGAGACTTTAGCCACATCATTGATTTATGCACCAGATACCGTCAAATTGTATTTGCATTAAAGAATGAGTTGTAAGCAGGGAACTAGAAACTGTAACTTAAAAGGTGAATATCCTCAGAATATTGAGGTTCAGATTTCAGGTCACAGCTTAAAATGAGTATTACCAACTCCTAGAGTGTACAGGAGGGTGTCTTTCTTTTCTCCTTTTTTAAATTAAATTCCACTGAGTAAGGCAATGCAGAATTGGCACTGTTGAAAACAGGATGGAGACTTGAGGTGTATCTGCAGAGCAGTGTATAGCTATATATAAAAAGTCCAGTTTACAAATTGATTGATTAGATTCATTTGCTCATTTGAGGCATTGAGCAACCACATCTACTGAGAGATAACCCTGGCTATGGCAGAAGGTTGGAGGGGATGGTTTTTAAAGGTCCCTTCCAACCCAAACCATTCTATGGTTCCTCTCCATTAGGGGTCAAGCTCCATGAGAAGGAGGTGATGCCAATATATGGAACATTTTAGGGTTCTTCGGAATTGATTCAGTTCTTTGCAAAATTCCCAAACTTTGAGTAATCATTGGATTGGATTATATTTCCTCTCTTCTATCTCATGTAGAGAAGCAAAAACTTAAAATATGCAACAAGAGGAATAAGGAAAGCAAGAAAAATGGCAACCTGTTACAGCTGTGTGTCTCGGGGAGTGCTCCCAAATCACAAATCTTGTTCCCAAACTCAAACATGTGGACAGGAGTCTTTCTTACTGAAATGCTTAGGTGTCATGAGAGAGGAGTTTAGGCTGTAAAAAACATGTATTTTCTTGGATATAAGATTAGAAATAGCTTAAAAATCCAGCTTGAGGTAGTTGCCTGTTATGGAAAATTGCAACACAAGGAGCTAAAACTTAGCCAAGTTATGTGCAAAAGAGAACAGAGCTGGATGCTGAAAGGTCCTGGGCAGGCTGTACCAGGAGCATGGTAATGCAATCTGTAACCCAAAGTATATGTTATGTAAACATAGCATTTTCTGTATTGTGAAGTATAGCTGAGAGTGTGTGATGGGGAGAGAGGGAACATTTAGCAGCTTCTGGTGTGTTTACTCTCGAGAAATTGCAAACGGATGTTAGAGAACCTGCTTCATGAATGCCATTTAGATTAGGAAACCAGGCAGATAAGCAATGCTGTTGAAAATGCTGAAATTACCCAAGGGAATGGTATGAAGCTGTGTCAGGGGAGGTTTAAGTTGGATATTAGAAAAATGTTCTTCCCCCAGAGGCTGGTTGGGCACTGGAACAGGCTCCCCAGGGCAGCGGTCACAGCACCAAGCCTGTCAGAGTTCAAGGAATGTTTGGTCAATGCTCTCAGGCACAGGGTGGGATTGTTGGGGTGTCTGTGCAGGGCCAGGAGTTGGACTCAATGATCCTTTCTGGTCCCTAACAACACAAAGATCTATGATTCTACAATTCTAAATGCCAAGATCCTCAGACGTTTAAGGCAATGTTCTTCTGGGAACCACCAGGACAAAGAAAACCAAGCAGATCCACAGATTGCCTTTACCTAAGAATATAACTCTGATATCAGAGTCCTAGGAAAATCAAATCAAGCTGAGCATGTTATCTGGGACTGTTTCAGTTTCACAAAGACTCCTTTAAAATGCAGTTATTTGGTCAAAATAGCTTTTTTAGTACTTTCAGCATGAACAGAAATCTTTGTTCCCCAAATAACTTCTGGGGTACTTATTTCTTTGAGACCAGGTATTTTTGCACCATTTTGGTTTCTACTCTCTGTTCTGCCTGTCAGTAATCATCCAGAGCAGGATTGAGAGGAGCATCTGCACGGAGTTTCAGGACTATGATCCTCTAAGCAAGGCTCTCCTGGGGCACTGATGTGGAGAGCAAAGCTGGGCAGTGAGGTAATGAAGTTTCTGCAGGACTGCTTGCAGCCAGAAATCAGCAATGGCTGCCTGGCCCAAGTCAGTCCTATCAGCTCTAAAATGCTAATTAGGACTGGTGTTACTACAAGGAAAGTGAGATAACTTGTTTTTCTCTGACTGCACTGTCCAGTGAAAGCTACTGTGTGAACCTGGGAAAGCTTCCATGTCAGGCGTGGTAGTAAAGTGTGGGCAGAGCCCTGTAATCAGCTGGGAGGAAAAAAATAATAAAGCAGCTTAAATATGTTATATGAATTCTGTGGTCCTTGAAACCAAACAAGTGTCTTCTTTAAAAGCCTCATATTCAAATACTGTGATCAATAACTGTTTGAAGAGCAGAGTAGACACTGAAGTATTGCCATATCTTAGCAATGTCTGAGCTCCCAACCACCCCTAGCAATGCCTGTCCTCCCCTTCTGTTGGCTGGAAGCAGTCTGTGTTTTAGGAAAGATGATCCAGGCCCTGTGGCATCCTCCTGAGCGATCTGCAGGTGTTCTTGGAGTCTAAATATCACAATATGTGGAATAAAAACTGGGATGTTAAGTTTCACTCGTTGCACATTTGGTCCCAGAGCCACTGCCCAGCTCTGGCAGCCTGTTAGGTGGGTCCTTCTCATTCCCAGCTGGGCAGAGCAGGGACTGCATCCCACACTTTGGGGACTTCACAGCATCTCTGTAGGGTGCTTTTGATAATGCACTGATGTTGTGGTGACTTGGGGCTCTTCTTTGTCCTCACTTTCCTGGGCTTGAGCTCTTGTTTTCCATTTCTTTGAGGCTGTGTTACTGATACTGAGGAGACACTGATATTTCAGGTTCTTGCTTCATTTTGCTTTTCACCACCTAAAGGAACTGGTCTAACATTGTCCTGGCTAGAACTTATTTTGAGCTGATGTTCAAACATACTCTACTGCCATATGAGGACAGCCAGTGAGGATTTGCCAAACAGAAGATGGGCAAGCCACAACAGGCTGGATTTGAATGAGTGAAGTAAAGATGGAAATTACAGGAATGTAATTTTGAATGTCTCAGTGAGTCACATTCTGTTTGTTAGCAACAGAATGCCTTCTGGAGATTTTGGAAAAAAATGGGAGGAACAGTATGGGATACACCACACCACCTTTGCTCACAATGGATAGACTGTTGTCCTGCTCTGGGGCTCCAAAGGACACAGTCTAACCCAGCAAGAGTTTTACTGGCACAGCTGATTTCAGAAACAGAGAAGGAACTCATTATGTAACCTGGGACTTCAAACACAAAAATCAGTTGTGCTGCATTCTCTATTCTAGATAGATCAGTGATATTTAGAGAGAGAGAAGGATACAGTGCTCTCTGATATGAAAAAAGTTGTGGCTCAATATTAATCTGGAAGTAGATGGGAAGAAGAGCCATGTTCAAATGAAGGTAGCTTTGTGCTTTATCCTTTAATAATCATCTTAACAGGATCTGTGTCATGATTAATCTCTGACTCCATTTGGTTACTGAGTGTTATTAATTTGAAAAAAAATCTAAACATAAATGTGTTGTACTGCCATGGACAGATTCTGTCTGGGAACTGTTTCATTTGAAGACCCTGTTTCCCTGGCACTTTACAGCAATGACTGTATGGGAAATAGCATTTTTAAGTATTACCTGGCAGATGTGACTCTATCTCTTCATATCATCCTTCTGTGCAGATGGTCTGAGAAAATGCAGCTGGGCCATGGCCTGTCTCTGTGCCAGTCACTGGTGTCCTAGCACTGGGCATGGTCTTCAGAGGAACCTCCCCATAGCCATGAAGCTCCTTGTTTTTTTACCTGTGTGTGGAGCTCCCGCCCACCCAAAGCATTTGCTTGGAGCAATGTTGTACATAGTGAGACTTCTGGGAGCACAGAGAGTTTTCAATGACCTAACAAGGAAGGAAGACACTAACGCCCTAGATCTAATCCTGTCATTTCTTCTGATGCTCAAAGAAATCTCTAGGCTTGGAGAACTCAGGAGCGCAGGCATGACCCTGCCATGCTGCTAATGATACTGCTCTTGAATGTCACATTCCTTTTTGTAATGCAAGACCGAGACTTCCAGTGAATTCTTTACAAGCTGGTTCATAGTCTCAGTTAAGTAACACATCCATAATTCATTGACTTAATTATGACAGTTCCTAGGGAGAAAATATGAGCAGGGCTTAATTACAGTGGGCATCAGAGCCCCTGCCCCCTGGTCAGGCTGTGTAGAAGAGGAGTGGAGTGGCTGCAGGGCACTCAGTGTCAGACTTTACGCCAGTGCTTGTGCCCAGCACCTGATTTCTGTGCTGTCTGCATCAATGTGGGGGCTGCACAGAGGAAAGCTATGAAGTGTGCCAGAACATGACATGAATGAAGAGTAGAAGATTGCTCTGTTCCATATTTCCCTTTCTTCTCTTTGTTCATATTTTTTTCCTTTCTTTCATGCCTGCCACCTTTTACTGATCCATCTTCTTTTCGTGTCATCTTCTGCAAGTCAGATGGGTTGCCTTGATGCAGAGGTTACTTTCAAGGTGTGATGACTTAAAACCCAAGGTCAGTTCTGGTGAGCAGAGAGGCCAGATGTGAGCGTGACTCAGGCTGGTGTCTCCTGGGCTCACAGCCTTGCTGAAGGCCAGGGAAGCTGGGAGGTCACTGTCAAAGGCTTCTTTTGTAGAGTGCTGCTGGCTGCAGCTCTCTGTCCCCTGCCCAGGGGTTAGGCTGTCCATGCAGTATCCACCCAGCCAAGCCTTCTGTCTTCCACCTCAGAGGTATTTGAGTTCAGCCCTCCAGGGAAGAGCCCATGGACTCAGAGGTGGAAGGGTTCAGCTGCTATGAACTCTGTGCCTGGTTTTGACATTCCTCCTTAAGCATATGAGGGTTTTTGATGTGTAATCTAGCCATGTGCTAGCTAGTGTACTTGTAGCCAGATCTGCCCTTCTTCAGGGGTCTGTCCTCCACTGGTGTGTTTGGCAGAGCCTTCCCAGCTTCAGACCTTTCTTACCCTGCCACTTGTAATTTAATGTTTCTGCCTTACAAGAGCCTTTTAGACCATTGTTGCACTGAGTGCCACAGCTTATACCTCTGGAGGTGCAGCTGGGGGGTTAATGTCTGCTTTCCTGCTGTGGAAACACTGAAAGAGCCTCCCTGGCATGCTCTGACCCCTGAGGAGTGTGCACAGTAGCTGGGATGTGGCTGTTGGGATCCTCTGGGCAGCATAGGTTGTGTCAATGTTGTTCTATACCCATGCTCTTGTGCAGGTGTTGGAGTCAAGGTTAACCACAAATTTGCTGTCCTCTCTCCACTGGAGTTTAGGAAGTTTGGCATCTCTGTATCCACAAGTAATGGCCCTTTCTTCTTTCAGTCTGCTGCTAATTAACTTATAAACTAAAGAAAAAGGAGTAAATTGGGAATGACTCTTATTGGGAATGATGGGCATGGGCAGAGTCAAAGCTAGAGACAGCAAAGTTGGCTTTTCAGTCCAATATTGGACTATCCTGCCTCAGCCAGCATTCAGCTCACTTAAAAACTGCGGACAGGAGGGTCTCTGTGCCACTGGGCCCAGTGCTGCTATAAGTGTGAGGAAATATACTGGCTACTTTTATTAATAGAAAAAAAACCCTTTACAAATCTGTTTCCTTCTGCTGTTATGACTATCCTGTGCTGAATGTTTGTGTGCGGGGGAATTCTGGTTACAAAATATCTCTTTGCTTGTAATTTCCTTATCCAAACTGGAGGCTATCAGAATTCTCTCATGTGCAATTTTATGGGATCAGGCCAGTGCTATTTTCTTGCCAAGAGTTTTTCCAGTGCAGATAAGAGATCTAGGAGGTATTCAATTAGATTTTTTTGTTTGTTTGTTTGGCTTTTTGTTTCATTGGGTTTTTTGGGGCTTTTTGTTTGTTTTGTTTTAGGGTTTTAAATTTTTTTCTCTTGTTTGTTTGCTTTTGGGGGTTTTTTGGGTGGTTTGGGGTTTTTTTTGGAAGTGTTTTTTTTTGTCTGGGTTTTTGGTGTTTGTTGGCTGCTGAGTTGTTTAATACCAGTTGTATATATGTTTTTTTGATATCTCCATTTCTCTGTTCATGAATGTTAAACCAGAATTAGTGTCACCAGTATAAAGTCCTGTAAGTGTCTTAGAGTGGAAAATGCTGGATATGACTTCAGTGGTGATGCCACCAAGATTTAGGGTGTTCTAGAGGTGTCAGTGGTACAGCCTGGGATGGTAGGGATGCTCACCATTTGTTCCTTTGGCATCTGCTATAAACAGGAGCAGTGGGGCTTTTCTACAAAGATAAAGTTCCCCTTTCAGGTCTCTGTGTTGCTGTAGAAAACGCAGAGCATCCTCTTTCACTTTTGGAAGGAAATGATCCTAAATAGAGCCCTGCCTGTGCTGTGGACTCCAGGCAGATGGCCAGTGCCATTATCCTTTAAGGGTGCATTAACAGCAACCTTCGGTTCAGAGGCACTGAGTTGTACCTCTCCCATGAGACGCCAGAATGGGCACAAGGCACGGATCCCTCTTGTCAATGCTGCTGGACCAGACAGTGCCAACGGGAAAAACATTTGTTCTGCTCTTGGTCTGTCTTCTGCACAGGAATTTGGAGACAACACAGTAAAGGTGATGCTGCAGATAAACACAAGCTACCAGACAGAAACACAGACCATAGGATTTTCTGCAGCCAGATGCAGTTAATAGATGCCACCTCAACTGCATGCCTCAGAGGAAGGCGCAATCTTCATAACAGGCCAAAATCATGGACTTCTATTTGCACCATAATGATCTCTGGAAAGAAATTTCTCCCTGATTACCATATGCCCAGAAGGGTTTGCAATGAATAGGCCTTACAGTTTCATCTTCTGAGCGCTGCAGACATTTGGTTGTATCGTCAGCTGGTGGAAACTGGCATTGCTTTGTTGCCTTTCCAAGTCAATTTGAAATGAGTGAAGATTGGTCTTTCAGTTCTCCTTCACATGAAGGTCATGTAGCTTTTGTGGCTTTGTGCAATATGTTCTTCCTAAAGAGAAATGAATGTGCAGTTGTGTTTTATTTTGCAATGATCTTCTAAAGTACCCAGTTCAAAGATTGGGCGTGCTTGACACACTTTCCACCCATTTATTTCAAATTAATAATCCTCTGATGCCTCTCACGTGATCTGCTGGTCCTGCAACAGTTTGAGCTTTGATGGAGTAGGAGTCTTTGAACAACAAGGGAGTACTGGAAAATCTGGGGAACTTCTGTTTGAGAGGCTTTGATACTGTGCTGGTACACTATCCTACTGTTAGGCTGCTTCAGTGTTTCCAGTCTCTCAGGGTCATTCCATAAAAGATATGGGAAGGATTCTCACTTGGATTGTCTGCAGTTGTTAGTTGCCTGGGGAAGACTATAACTTACCCTTTAAAAATACCTGTACCTTGTTTTCAAAGGGATCTAAGGGCAGGATGCTTCAAAGGAGCAATGTAGCAAGTTGGAGAAGAACCAGCCCTCAAGGAAAGTTCTCATTCTAAAGCCTCAGTAAGAGCTGGGAGGCAAACATTTTTCCATCCCCCCCTTTCTTCTCTGTGATATGAGGAATGTCAGCTGCCACTCACTGTGAGCAAAGGTTTAAGAATTCTCCCACACATAGTGTAGAGATGAGCAGAAACCAGGAGTCAGCTTCCTGCCCAGTCAGGCTTTGACTCAAACCCCCCAGCGTGGCAGGGAGGTGGCTGGTTAGCTGGGTATCCGCCAGGCCTGCTCCAAAGGGATCCTGCAGATGAGAGCCCAGGGCACTCTAGGAAGCTGGAGGGGTCCCTGAACATTTACAGGAATAAATTTACTTGAGAGTGTTTCAGGCACTGCAAGCAATGAGGAGAAAAAGTCCCATTTGAAAGCCAGTAGAGGTTTTCAGGAACTGCTGCTTCTTCAGAGAAGAAAACCACAGACTCTGAACTATGAATCCATAGCTGCCCCCAGCCTCTGGGTAAAGGCAGAGCATCTTTAAAGGCCAAGCCCAGCAAGGCTGGCACAAGTGGTCAGGAGCAGGAAGTGTCCCACAAGACAGGATCTCAGCTGCTTGGAGAACATCAGGGAGCATCACAAAGGAAGAGAGAAGCCAGCAGTGTCACAAGCAGCATCAGATCTGCTTTCTAACACATCCTTCTTGGTGTTCTTTGGTGTCAAGGGAAAGCTCAGTTTATCACTTCTCCCTTAGCAGGGCACCAGCAGAGACTTCTTGCTCTGTTTGCCTCCCAGTTTTCCCAAAATTCATAGGAACTCGGTATGTTAGTGGCTTTTCTTCTGGTTGAAACAGGACAATTCCCAGAGGAAATGGGGCACATGGAGTGACCATGTCCTTATGTTGTATTCCTCATGTATAGTGAGGAAATGGCTGCAGATCACTTCTGTGAAGATGCCACTTTCATAGGTCTGATCTCCAGGAAAAATCCCCTCTAAAGAGAAAAAGGTGACTGCCCTGTGACACTGAGTGCATCTGTCAGTTCTGTTTTACTTTAAGCAGCCAGTAATTGATCTCAAAGGTCTTGTTTGCACTTGATGATGCCTCAGAAATCCTGAGTCACTCTTTACCTGAGTTCACCCTGGTACATCTGTTTACTCTATGGTAGTGTGATAGTTGGGAAAGTCCTCAAGTACAAAGAATTTTGAAACTGTCATCTTCCTAAAAACGTAGTCCTGCTGCTTTTATAATGAGAAAGTAGGTTGGATGTCACATTCCTTGATGAAACACAGCTGTGTATCAGTCCCAACATTTCTCAGGTGTTGAGACAGCTCAGTTTTGCTGTCTGCTTGCGCTCAGAATCTCCTGGTTGTTAACCTCCAGGAGAGCCAACAGAGGTTTACACCTCCAAGATGTTAAATATCACGTTTATGTCAGACAGAAACATCTTGGACTACCCTCTCAGTTTATGTCAGACAGAAACATCTTGGACTACCCTCTCAGCTCCTGCCCTGGGCACTGTGTCAGTATGGAAGAAGCAAATGAACAATTTTTTTTCCTATTTCTGACTTTGACGGGGGTTTGGGGCTGTGTTCAGCTTGGCTCTGCCCTACATTTGCTGCTATGTCCATGCATGTCTGTGTCACTTGGATCCCTCTGTCTTTGCTAAGGGTTCAGATTGTATACCCAGCAAGTTGCTGAGGTCATCTGAAGTGCATTTGCATTCATTTTGTGGTAACTTGGTCACGAATTTAAGCTCTGAAGGGCACCAAGCAATTGTGTTTATCAGTAGGAGCCTTGGTGCTCACCGTTTGCTATTGGGCTCTTTTCTAAGTTATCTTCAACCTCAGTCATCGCTGGCATCCAGGGAGCTTAACATCAGACAATTGTCTGAGTATTCATTAAGCTCTAAGTGCTTAAACAGTGAAACCTCTACAAAAGCAGCTCTGAAAGCTGAAGAAGAAAAATATAACTGCCTGTGAGGAAACTTTCCTGCTGCTAGCCATAAATCAGTGGGTTTTTAGTAGCTTGTGATGAGCATCTTAATGGGGCCTATCAATCTGACTGCATTTAAAGTTTCAGCCATTGTTACATTACCCAAGTGATCACAGATCCTCTGATGGCAGAGATAACTTGGGAAAGATTGAGCAGAATATGAGTTTATCTGAAACCGTGACCTGACAACTGTGATGTCTCTAACTGCCTAAAATTACTCGTGTTCATCTTTCCAGGATGCACATAGACTGAACTGATGCCTTCCTGTCTTTTGTGGCAGCTGAGCTATTTGTCTTCTCCCGTCTCCTACCTTCATTTCTTCCTGCAGACAACAGCATTCACTCCTGTCACATCGGGCCCAGGAGATTGGAGTTAAAATTCAGATAAAGGAGGTAAACTAGGAAGCAGTGTATGAGCCAATGTCATGAGGAATTTGGGATGATGCAAAATTTGGGCATCCACTGTTGCTTCCCAGTCATACAATTCAGTCTCCTCTAGCAATGGGTGCAGCACAGCTTCTTGAGAGTCTCACCGTTTTTATTTTGCTCCTGTTTCAAAGCCACCACTAAAGAAAAAAGGTCTCCATAAACATCCTGTGGCTTAGGAACATGAGAAAGCATAAATTGCTGGTTTTAGGCACTTCTCTTCAACCAGCTGTCCCAAAGGCTGTTTGAGCTGTAAAGCCCATCCATCACTTTGGCTACTGACGCCAGTGCCACTGCCAGGGAAAGATCAGTCAAGCTGGATTATCAAAGTCAAAGCCAGAGACAGCTCTTGTGGGAAGTGGTTGAGAAAGTCTCATGTCTTAATTCCTCTCTGTGTATGAAATAAAAAGGGGATTGTGCATGAGGGGTGGGAATACCCTGTTTCTCATTAACTGAATGCATGGTCTTGAAAGAGAGGGTGGAGCCCCTGTGCAAAACAGAAACCATATTAATACAGTTTGTTTCCCTGTTTTTCCTTCCAGTGCTCTCCTCTGGGAACCATAGTCCAGTCCCAGGGCTTTGCATGTATAGTTAGCAGTAAAGATGGGTTGGTTTTTATGTGAAAAGAAAAAACCAAACATGGGAAAATGGAAAAAACCAGGCCTGGAAGATGGAGTGAAAGCTCTTTAACCATAAGAAAGTTGCTGCTGTGACTAGAGGTGCAGAGGCAGGCCCAGCCCTCTGTCCACACTCAGCAGTGCTGGCTGTGCTCTGGGCACTGGCTGTGAGAGCCGTCAAAGTGGAGCTGTCACCGGGGCTGACAGCCTGGCTGTGCCACGGGGAATGGATGTGACTGGTGGCATCTGTCTGTGCCGGTGGTGGGGATCCCCTCCGGGGACAGAATGGCCCTGGCAGCTCAGCACAGGGCACAGCTCGGGAGCTGCAGCTCCGGCAGGCGGGAGGAGGGAGCGCCTGGAAGTGTCTTTGGGGCGCTGGTCTGTGAGCTGCACTCTGCTGAGATTCACTCACCAGCCCTGTCTCTTGGCTTGGTTCAGAACATAAAGCAACTCAGAAGCCCTTTTTTTTTGTTCTTTTGTTTGTTTTTTTGGGGTTTTTTGTGGTCATTGGAAGTTGGGGCTTTCTGATAGGCACATATGCTCCAAACCCAGCTATTTCCATCAGGACTTTTCAGGACTTTGGGTGGTAGGAGTGTGTGTGACAACATATTTTGCTAACCAAACCCCAATTTTTCCTACATCCCTACTGTGGGATTTCTGGTGGGAGATGTACATGTGACTTAGATTTTAGGAAAGAAAACTTACCTGAGAACCAAAACCTCCTTCAGAAAAATAGAGTGATAAAACTTTTCCAGTTCCATGAAATGTTTCTCAGAAGGCAGGAAACAACTCCCTGCCTCCCTCACTGTGGTTAAACAAGGCTGAGCAGTGGATGGGCAAGATGAAGCTTGATGGGGGTGAAGGGCCCTGCATGCCCTGGGGCTGGCGGGCACAGGCTCCAGGCTGGGAAAAGCCAGCAAACTCCCACCTACGCCTGCAGTGAACCAGGAACTGCAGCATGGGAATGTGTCCCAAACAACTCAGTAAGCCCTGAACAAGAAGATACAAGTATTTGCTAAAGTCAGGGTCCTAACTCTGTCTTCAGGTAGAACTTTGCATAGAAACCCACTAAAAACCAAGGAAGTAGCATCCTTTTTAGGCATTTTACAGAGGACGTCCAACACCATATATGCCAATTAAGCAGGGAGGTGAACGATAGTGAAAAAACAGAGCAACTCAGAATACACAGCCGTAACTTGCCCTGCATGGTCTGGTAGTGCCCAGATACCCTTAGATATTGTTTAAGCTTCTCTGGTAGCAGACTTGTGGGAGTATTGGCACAAGGCATAACTGCAGTGCAGGTAAGGTTCTTCATGCATAAATTCATTGCTGGCTACATTGTCCCTCATCAGATTTGATTAAAGTCTCTCAAACTGAATTGAAAATGGAAAGAATGGTGCTATTAATTTCCATGGCTACTGATTACAGAGGGCTTGTTGCATTAGGTAGTTCAGTGGTCAGGGCAAGCTGTGGTGTCCATATGTGAGAGAGCCAGACGTGCTCTGCAGGGAAAAGCAAGTCCTGTGCTGCTCCCCAGTGACTCCCTTGCTCCAGGGGGTCTTGCTGGAGTGGTTTGACTTGTGTGCCCCATGGATGGGACATCGTGTCACAGGGAGTGACTTCCATAATAGCTACTGGTATTGGCTGTCTTGGCAGAGAACACATGTGGGGAATGAGGTCTGGGCCCGCTCTAGAAGAGACCTCTTTAGTTATGGGTCAGGGCACATGGACAGGCAGCAATAAAGGGGGACTTTGGGATTATTTGTGGACAAACAGCTGACATCAACTTGCAGGGCTCCTTATTGCAGTGTATTTCATAGTAAGTTAAAACCAGGTGTATTTTTAATGCTGAAAAAGAATAAGCCAAAAGAAAGCAACAGGAAGAAGGCCTGAAATAAAAAGCTGCAAGAAATCAAATGAGCATTTTCCAGGAGCTGCATGTCTGAGTGTTGCTTGGGGTGAAATGTAGCTTGTGACCCAGTAGTGAGGCCATGATCACTGGAACATCTGTACAGGCTCTGGCCAGAGGCTGGAACCAGTAACATGTGTAGGAGGAGTGTAAGAGAGAAACTGTTTGTAGTATGATCCATCCTCTGGCATAACCTCAGGCCTGTGGTCACACCTGTTGGCATCAGCATCCTGATGTTTTTTGTGCATCCTGTGATTGCAGAGGCTTCAGATTTGGGTTTTGGTCTGGTGGTTTTGGCGTTTTTTTCTGAGGGGGTGGGGGGAGGCATTTGTGAGAAATATCGAACACTTTTGCTTTAATCAACTTTCTGCTCTTTTTATCTCTAAAGACCTTGGTCTCCTTCCTGTGCCACCTCTTGTCTGAGCTGAGGCATCCTCCCACATGGAGAAAGGAGCTGCAAAAATCACTGGTCAATCCGTTCTTCTTCATGCCTTGTCAATCCTTGCTAAGAGAGAGTGTGAGACATTCCCCCCTCCCGTAAGTCTTGACTTAAGTGAACCACAGGATCATCTTTTCATGGTGGCTTTTAAAAAGGAAGGCTTTACCTGCCTTTGCTTCAGCCTTTCAGTGATCCTTTGAGATCCCACATGAGTTTGTGACCATTCCTGAGCCCCGAGCTGGAATTTCTAAAGCACTACCAGCAGCAACCCTAGGCAAAATAATGGATGAATGAGAGCAGAAGGAAGCACCATGTGCTCTCAGAGTGGAGAACTGCACGTTCACATAAGCTCTGAACAATTTCTGATTTTATACTTTGCCAGTGTGTTATTTATGCTCTTGGAGCATGGGGCGCATCTGCTTGGTCAGCCTTGACAGTGGCCTGGCTCCAGGGATCAAGACAAGCTGACCAAAGCATTTCCAAATTCTTGGTCATATTTGAGACCTCCTTGAGCTCCTGACTGGGTTACATGAATGCTGTGCTCGGAAGAAAGAGGAAGCATTGGTTTGAGTTGTAGGTTGCAAGTGTTTCAGAGTGGCCTTGTAACCTCCTGAATGTTGAGTCAGCCATGTGTCAGGCACTGGTGCTGGTAACAGTACCAGTGTAATATGGCCTTGGGATTGTTCTGTGTACATCCCCTGCTCCTTTTGTGGTTTTGAATTTCCCTAAAAAAGTTTTTTTCCTAAACTTTGGTAATGAAGATGAAATCCCCCTTCATTGCATTTTTATTCCTTTATATAGATACTATTGTCTCACTGAAGAAATGAATTTAATAATGAATTATCATGTTCTCATTGCTATACACTTCCCCTTTGTACCTGGATACCTCTGTTCCCTTTTGTGTTTTGATATAAGACTCTCGGACAGCCTGTGTGCTACATGGGCATGTGCTACCTACAGACCACACAGCAGCTTCTTCACTGAGAATAGGTTTGTTCACCACAGTTGCAGTAAGGGCTGCATTTCCAGTTTTTGCTTTTATTTAAGTGTCTTTTATTTACCTAAATACAAGCCATCCTTCCACTCTTGGCAATTTTCACTGTTTCACTCATATAGGGCTGCATTTGTTCAGACCAACCTCGATGGTCAGTGTACTCTATCCATTTTTATTCAATGAAAGAGTTAAGCTGGTGACACTGAACTCTCCTCTCAAGGCAGATAACACACCATGTGGGTGACACATTTACATCTATCCCTTGGATTTACATCTCTCTCCTCTGTGGACGTGAGTGGAGTTTGTTTGGTTTGTTGGTGTGTTTTTTTTGGTTGTTTTTTTTTTTTGTCAGGAAAAAAAAAAGACAGAAGTATAAATAGAAATGTATTCATTTAGATATTGAGGCAATATCCATAGAATTAAAATGGTTGAAAACTTAAAGTGGACTTAGGGATATAGCAGGAGTACCCCCCTGGGCTGTATGCAAGAGGAGCTGTTGCTTTTGGGGAAGAAGAGGAGAAAGGAGTGCTGAGGTATTTAGATGACTGCTCTGTTTTGCTTTGTCACAGCAAGAGGGATGATGTGAAGGGCGAGGTGGTGGGCAGAACAACTTTTGTTAGGGCATGGCAGGGAGAAATAACTGTAATGCTGTAAATATTGCAGCTGACACAGCAGAGACCCATTTGGCTTGGGATATAGGGCAATAAATGCAGTCAGGTGATTCAGGGGTGTTGTGCTTAAGTCTGCCAGGTAGTCAGGCGAGAGCAGATCAGGAAATAATTATGACTGATAAGGGGAGCTGTAAGAAGGCCAGCACCTTCTGCGACCATGAAAGGTGTTACTGATTAACTGTTATGGAAAAGCTGGAAGCACATTCTCCCCTTCCTTCGGAGTCACACCCGGCTGCTCTCCTGCACCATTAACTCGAGAGCTGCCCTGCGAGCGCAGCTGGGCGTGACCCAGCTCCAGCCCAGGGCAGCAGCTGTGAATGGGGAAGCTTCCGACAAGGGCACGGCTGGCGCCCAGCTGGGGCTGTCCTGTGCCCGGATCCCCGGCGCTGATTCCTGCCCAAATCCGTGCTGCTCCCGGGGAAAGTGGGCAAGATTGCTGTCCCTGTATGTTGGAAATGAAACCCCGCCCTGGCAATAGGCTCGAGTGACAGAAAGCTGTCACTTTGGACAATGACACTTCAGCTGTCACTAAAGCAGCTCTAAAATTCGGGGTGAAGATGCAAGAGGGAGGAGAGGGGAAATCTTCTGTCTGTTGAGGAGATGCAGCAATGTAAGACTCAGGTGCTTCAGGGCAGGTACACCAGCACACAGAGGGCAGCTTCCCATGTCCTGGCTCTTGTACTTTCCTGGGGTTGGCCAAAGGGATGCAAGGATAGGGACCACATAGCAAGCTGGCAGTGCCTATAGTTTGGATCAGCCCTTTGCAGCTGAGAACTGCAGTAAACCCCAGCATTTTCTGCATTATGGTTGTTCCTTCTGTGCACAGCTCTGCCCGGAGCAGAGAGGGCAGAGCCCTGCCTGGTGCTTGGCAGGCACCAAACTACAGTCTGGAGATGCACTCCATGTGGAGAACTGGCCTGGGATGTTAAGGCAATGCTGGTGTTAAGCATAGACAGTGGGGATGGTGCCAGAGCTGTAGTTTGAATCTTGAATAGACTTTCCTTTGTAACCTTCTGTACAGCTCTTAGAGTGATTGCTAATGGATTTTATTTGATTAATGCTAGCTAATTAATTTTTATTAATTAGGTCACTTTTAGTGACTCATGTCCAGGTTTCAGCTTGGGTAGAGCTCATTTTCTTCCTAGTAGCTTGTACAGTGTTGTGGTTTGGAATTAGGAGAATAATGTTGATAATAAGAAAGATGGAGAGGCAATTTTTACAAGAGCATGTAGTGACAGAACAGGGGGGAATGGCTTTTTTCCCTAATTCTCTCCTCCTTCCACTGTGGGGGGACTGAGTGAGCAGCTGTGTGGTGCTTAGCTGCCTGCCGGGTTAAACCCCAACAGGCCCAGCTATGAACCTCTGCACCGTCCACCTGCAATCAGCACAAATTTCCCCTGCTCTGCCCTGACAAGACAAGGTGCTGCCACCCCAAGGGACCCACCGTGCTGGACCCATAGGGCATGGAAAGGTGTGCTGTCAGGCCAGGGGCCGTGGGGGCAGATCCACAGGCGGCTGTTGGGACTGTTGTTGCTGTACATGTTGGATAACCTTGGCCAAGATCCAGACTCCATCATCATTTCTGAGAAAATTACGTCATTAATGTAGCGTCGTAATCGATAGGCCATGGCCCTGATTCAGCAGGACACTTAAGTGCATGGCTAATATCCATCACAGTCTGCTACCTTGATGGCTTGCTGCTATTTTTTTGGTTGTTTTTTAAGGACCTGCTTTTGCATTTAAAATTGGATTTGTGCTAAAGGGAGGCTTTTGTGCCTATAAGGAGCTCCAGCCATGTCCTGACCGAGAGGTGCCATGTGCTCACCGTGTAAATGGGGTCTCAGGGCTGGGAGCTGCCACTGTGAGGAGAGCAAAAGGCTGAAGGAAGCCCAGAAAAGGGAGAGTGTGTTACCAAATGGTGCATTTGACCTTTTGTGGCCCTCCATCCCCACACAGAAGGCTGACGCAGAGATCGCAGATTATGGAGTGAAAGGTGTGAATTTGGCTAAATTGAATTTGGCTGTCCTTAATGCTGGAAGAGCACACAGTGTCCAGGAGGCACAGGGAGAGAGAACCTGCTTAAATGGGCAAAAAAGTGGTTGGGAATTTCTTACAATCCATATTGCAGGGAAGGAGGAGTCCAGAGTTATTTTCCATGTAGAGTTTAAATGAATCCTTACAAGATCCTATTTGATTTCCTTTTTCTTAACATTTTTTTATTAAAAAAAAAACTGTAATTTTAAAAGTGCCCTTTTAAAAAATATATTTTAAAGAGGATTTAGGAACATTTGTGAAGCAATTGTTCATTAGGCTTGTAGCTGGGCTTCATGTATTTTAATTCTCTTCTGCTTGGGTAGCTTTTAGTCAGTTATAATGCTTACCCTTACGTTTCACTAGTTGTTATTTATTCCATTCAATTATGTATCTAACAAGCATTTGTTGCCCCTCACAGATATTCTGTAATGACCCCTAGAAGGCTGAGGAAATGAAGGCAGAGAGTTTCAAACCACCTTGAGAGCAGCTTCCTGTGAGCTATGGCTCACCTTAGCCTGAGCCATAGCTCAGAACTGCTCTGATTTATGCACCCACCAGAGCAGTCAGCAATGGGCTGGGGTGTGTTGATTATTGCAGCACCAAGTGGAGAGCTGTAGGGACTCAAGGTCACCCCCCACACAGAGCCAGCCATGTCTGGCCATGAGCTGTGCCTCTGTGGGGTGTTGCAGGGACACAAACTGTCTCACCGATTTTTTTTTTTTTTTTTTTGGTGGAAGAGCACTGATGGTTGGTGGCTGGAGAGTGATGAACTCAGCACTGAGCCAAGCAGAGAGCTGGGGTTCAGCCTCAGCACAGGGATGGTGCAGTCCTGTGAGCACAACCAGGTGGGTTTTGGGTCCTGGCAATAAAGTCAGAGCTTGGTCACAAACCATGGGCCTATCTCTGTCCTCCCTTCCTTGCTTTGATAAGGGACTTTGCTGACACCCGGGAGGGGTCCATGGAGAGTTCAGCTCCAACTCTGCTGCAGAGCTTCAAGCCTTGGCTTCTCTGCTGAGCATCTGCAAGGAGCTGCAGTGCTGACCACATTGATGAGAGCTGCTAGAAGCACAGTTTTCCAGCCCAGCCTCACACCATCACTGTGTCTGCTCAGCAGGGCAGTCTCCCTGGTTACCTGAGTGCAGAGCTGGGACAGGCATGGCACAATTTTGCCTTGTGTTCTCTGAGCCTGGCCTAGTGCTCAGTTTTTAATGTGGCAAAGGGTATTCACAGAGTCTTTTCTAATAGTCCTAATTTTTAGAGGAGGTGAGTCTCTGGCATGCACGTGGATCACAAAAGAAGTTTCTTTAGCCCTGCTCATTTTTAAAAGACAAAGCAGATTTGTTTCAGCTCCATAGGTGAGATCCACAAGATCCTTAGTGGGGGTGGTCCGGACAAACCCTCAATAAACAGAGTTGACCTGATCTTCTTGTCAGGTTGGTGGTCACATTACATTCCTCTAGCAGAGCTCAGTCTCCAAAGTGATTCTGTGGTGTTAGAACAGATGATAGAGCCCTAGCTGGAGGCCAGCCAGGAAGCTGTAAGATGCTCCCATACTCCTACAACACGACAGCAACAAGCAGACCACACCGCCTGCACGTGCTGCTGAAAAGGCATTTATGCCTTCAGTGAATCGTTCCACCCAGGAACGATTGTGCTTGTTTTCAGTGCCCTCAAAGCTGGGGCTTGGAGAATTTAAGCAGCTTCTCTTCAGCTCCCAGCTGTGACCATCCAATTGCTTCTAAGGAGAAGCAATTTTGCAGAAAATGCGAGACACTGGGAGCTGGAGATAGAGTAGTTGTGGAACAGCTCTGACAGAGCTTGTCTTGAGCTGAACCCCGTTATGGTCCTGGTCTGATCCTGGATTGGACTCATATGGGACCTATCCCTGCCCAGCTTTCCACTGCCATTGCTCAAGGAAAAGTGATCTGCTTAGCACCATCCCCTCCTTCCTTTCCCAGTTAAATTGGCTGCTGTAAGGGCTACCATGCCCCAGAGGCCCAATGCAGAGCTCACAGGCCCTAGAATTTCACTGGGTCTGAAGGTCTCCCTTCGGCCTGTACAAAACCGAATTAAAACTCAAAAAGCCATCCTATCCTTGGGCTCGCTGTTCTTTGCCCTGGCCACCCACTGCTTCCCACAGAGCCAGCACTGCAGGAGCAATCTCAGTTCCTCTCTTGTGGGAAGGCAGCTGGTGAGTATTTCCCTGGGGGAACTACTCGTGGTCATTTTGCTCTTAGCTGGAGTTGGTGGCTGAGCTAAAACCAAGTGATTCAGAGTTTGAAGAGTGAATCAGAGTCAGGCTCTGGGAGAAGTTTCCTTAACTCTGCACTCAGCTAATCCAAGGGTATTGCTCTGGCTTGAGACTCAAATTAGCAGTTTTATCTCCATTGGTTCATCTCAGGAAGTGGTCAGACATGGTGTGATATATCCTGAGATAAGTGGTTTAGTTCAAATGTAGCTGAATTTTCCACTGTCCCAGTACCTTGGCTGCTATATGACACTATCCTGCAATTTCAGTGGCTTTGGGGTCCCTCCACTGCCTAACCCAAGTCTAGAAACACACCTAAGTTGACAGTTGGATTAAGAAGGTGAAAGCAATCCTCTCCTGGCTTTTATTTGGCCAGACATCCCTGCAGAAGCACCCAAGTGTCAGAGGAAAGTGACCCCTCCTGGGCTCTGGGGGGTTAGGTCACCAGGCTGAGGTTTGGGCAGCCCTGGAAGGACTCGGGCTCAGAGCCTCTTGTGACAGCTGGAGGTGGCTCACGTGGGCCTTGCTGGGAGCTGCTTGGTTCTGTGCTGGGGCAAAGCTGTGTCACAGCTCCCACCAGCTGCTGGGCAATTGTAACCCCAAAACTAGAAAAGCACCATAGAGCCAAGAGGGCTTTCTCAGCCCTCTCAGCACTCCCTCCTTCACAGTGTGGAGGCACAAGCCAAGACCAGCCAGGAGGGACTAGCTCATAGTAAAGAGGAAATGTTTTGTCTTTCAGACTGGCAGCCTTCACACTGCTGGCACTTGCCTTAAAATGGGGGAAAAGGTTTTCTCTGGAATAATATTTCCTTAGACTTGGTTCAGCATGTCTACAGCTCAGACCAGATGTGTTTGGTTTCATTTGGCTAAAAAGTTAGGGGAGCCTGGCATGGCTGGACACGAGGTTGTGCATTTGTGGTGTTTATGAATTCTCTTGTGAAGGTATGGAAAACATGTATCATTGTTGCAATTCCTGGTGCTGGAAATAGTGCAAATAAATGACTGTGAGTCAGAAGAAGGTGAATCAGTGTAAGGTAGCTCCACTGCCAATCATTTAAGAGCACACACATGATATGGGCAATGATCTGGCTATTCAGAGCAGACCTTTGAGCATTGAAATCCAGAGTTTTCAAAGAAGCCCATCAGAATTAGGTGCCTAAGTCCTTGTGCTATCAGTGGAAGGTGGGTACATACTTCGTTTCAATACTCAGCAGAATACCTAAGTAACTTTAATGAAATATTTAAATGAGAGCAGCGTTTGCCCTGAGTGCCTGGGCAGCACATTCCTAGCAAGAGGCACAGATTGCCTCTAGACACAGACCTACAGTCTGAACCAGCCCCTGATTATGCCCACTTCAGTCTCTGCTCGTGCTGGAGCAGAAGGACATGAGATGCTCCCCATGTCAGCGGTCAGACAGGCTCAGGATGGTTTCTGTTTGCTGGGCTGATTTGAGAAGTGACTCCTGTTTATCCAGCAGTAAAGCTGCACGTTCCTAAAAGGTGAAATGTTCACTCACACTGATGTTCCAGCAGAGGTGCTGCAGTGTCCCTGACTGCAGAACCACTGGGAATCTTTGCAGGCTATTGATTTCCTCCCCCCTTCACTCCTGTGCTGCCTTGGGCAGTGTGCATGGACTCGTGCTGTGGATATCAGCAAGACAAGAGTTAAACGCAGCTGTCTTACCTTTGAAAGCATTGAGGGAGATGCAGCTCTGATCTTGTAAAGGATCCTGTTGCTGGCAGCACAGCCTGCTCCTATTACAACTCAAGGGCTGAAACAAGGCCTGGGCTCTGTCTGTCCCCTGCTGTGGTGGTGGCACTGTCACTGCTTTTTGTAGTAAGTAGGGCAATTTCAGTGCCAGTCACCTCTGTGAATGCAGCCTTGCAAAGACATGTGCAAAGTCATTGATTTTTCTTTGGCCCCAGCATGTTTTCCCTCCGTGAGACTGTGGAGCTGGCAGGACAGCCCTGCCTGCAGAGGATTTGCTTCCACTTGGGCTCCAGCCAGGCAAGATGAGAATCCTAAGTGCTGCTTTATGCTCATCTAGAGCAGCCAACCTTGGTGCTTTCTTCTCCAGTTCAGCCTCTCAGCACAGGGTGGCCCTGGGGAATTGGTGGCTATTTCCCCCTCCTGTGTAGGTTTACCCAGGGCAGGCAAAAGAGGAATGGAAGTATCTCCCTCACATGGGTTGTGAGGGAGAAGGCCTGGCAAAGGCTGTTGCATGAGGCAGTGCAGACACACAAGCACCAGAAGCAGAAGCATTACCTGGGATGTTACACTGTCTGCCACCAAAGGGTCTTCATACAGTTCTGGTGGGCCAGGAGTCAAGGTGAGGGGGTTGAAGTGAGGTAAGGTTACAGAAGAAGTGAGAAATGGGCTTGGGAACTCAGTCAAATTCTCAAATGGCAAGGCTCCCGAGAGTTGCAGGGTCTTCCTGTGCTGCTTCCGTGTTTCAGTCCAATAATAATGTGTCTGTAGGTGACAGCCTTTGATGAGACCCTCTGACAGACTTGTTAAAGCCATGCCTGGAAGCCACAAATCTAACCCTTCTTGGTGATAGGCTGTGCATCAGGGAATTGTACTGAAGGATTACTGGCTCCAAAGGAGGCTGGAGGGTACCAGGAGCTTATTGATGAAGAGAAACCACAGCCTGACCTGAAATTCCTGCTCAGACATCACTTGCTGCCCTAGTAAGTAGGCAGGACCCTGCTGAGGTCCTGTGCTGTGTGTTACACAAAGTTCTTGTTGCTGTCAGGGGATGAAGCCCAGCCTGCCCAGTCTCCTGGCTCTGCTTGTTTCCCAGTTGAGAGATCTATGCCCATGTGTGCCATCAAATTCCTGCATGGCTTGTGGCTCCCAGTTTGGGAATTCTGCATCCAGAATGGGACAAGCAGCTTATCTGAAATCCCTACACACCACTCCGTAATTAAGAATAAGAGAGAGAATTGCTATTAATTAGCTTTCATTGACCCACTTTTGACCCTCTAAATGCCGTTGTGGTGCACTAGGTCTCTGTCAGCCTCTGCTCTGGGGAGAGATTAATCTTCATTACTCTTTTCATTAGCCTGGCTCTCTTCGTTAGTTTCTCATTAATGTTCTGGTGTGTTCGTGCTGCCACAGGGAAGGAACATTCACACACAACAATGTTAGGAGACAAAACCATTTTCTAAGGCACAGTAGTGGCCCAGAGCATTGCTGCCAGACATCGTGGCCAGGCCCTGGCCATAGCAGGTATCTGGTAGCAGCAAATATTGGCCATAGAACAGCCCCTGCTTAGCTCCATGGAAGGATGCAGCTGTAACAGCAGGGAATAATTGAGGTACAAGGCCAGCTTTCCTATTAACCAGCATACAGCCCTGTGGCTTTCCAGCTGGGAGGTGAGTGGAGGGAGCCAGTGAAAGTTCCCTCACAGATATTTTACCAAAGGAGCAAGTGGAGACCCTCCAGCCTTAAACATAATTCCAGCTGATGTTCACCAAAAGAAAGGCCAGCACCAAGAGTTCATGTTGTTTTGTTGCTCTGTGACGTCCCCATGGCATCTAAATGGGGAGAAGGGTTTTGGTTGGTTTCCCTTTACCACACTTGTATGGAATTGCAGAAGTTTGCTTGGCTGTTGTCAGTGTTGTGGTTCTGCCATGAGAACAACACAGCTAACAAGGAATTATGGGATGGTGTTTGTTATGAGTCCCAGCCACAGGTCATGGAGAGCTGCTGCTCCCCTCAAGGAGCAATCCTCACAGCCCATTCTGTGAGGGATAAGATGAATAATTTCCAGTGATTTCCTGGGAACTGGTGAATGAATCAATGGGCAAGTCAAGAGGGCAGCTCTCCTGACTCCAGGGGCTGTCTGGTGTACTCAGCTCTGCACTTAGGGGAGCAGAGCACATTGCTGGTCTCACCTGGAAGTGGCGTGGCAGACATGGAAGTGCAGCCTGCTGTTCTCTCACAACTACTTCAGAATCCCACAAATCATTATCTAGGAATGATTCATTTCTGCACAAGTGCTGCAAATGAGATATGTATCAGGGTCACAGCAGTCTGTTGCCACATTACACTGAGTTTCATTGAAAACCAAGGCCCTGGTTCAAGGAAATGTCTCTTTTCAGCAGCACATGGCAGTTCCTGAAACAACCTGGTAAATGCAGTCCTTGAAGGTTCCAAAATTCAAAGGGAAATAGAGAAACAAAAACATATGTTTGAAAAAGAAACTAAGCATTGCTTTTAGATTTCTTGCATGTGCATTTGGAATATTTGGGATTGTTACTAGTATTGCAAAGGCTGCCATGCAAATTTGGGAATGGGTTGCAAGTGTCAGTGGCTGGCTAAATTAGGAAACACGAGGTAGAGTAGAATAGACTATTTCATTTGGAAGGAACCTACAGTGATTGTGTCATTCCAACAGTCTGACTGACTCAGGGCTGACCAAAATATAAAGTGTATTGTTACATGCTTGGTCCAAATGCCTCTTTAACACTGACAGCCTTGGGGAATTAATTGTCCACTGGGAATCCTGTTTCAATTTCCTGTTTGACTACCCTCTCAGTAAACAAATGTTTGAAGAGTGTAACATCGACACCAGTCAGACTGAGGTAATGTGAGAAAGTTGGGAAGGATCTGGATGTGATGCTTTAAATGTGTCAGTGTCACAGGCAATAATTTGCTCCTGGTGGAACAAGAGCTTGAAAAGTCAGGAAGAAGCAGGTTGTAGGGGAATGTAGGAACTCTTAGATCAGCTGGCCTGAGGAAGTACAAAAATATGATGAGTGTCTGTGTAAATGTGGGACATGTTACCTGTGATGGAACCTGGATGGAACCCTATCAGTTTCAAGCTCTTTCCTCCTTTCTTCACCACCCCGGAATGCCCCAGGGCTCTGCAGTTGCTCTGTAAAGGGGCTGGTGGTGCAGGCACTTGGGACTTTTCAGGGTGTGCAAACATGATCTTCAAAGCTGTTGCTTGGATTCAGAGTTTCGATGTTTGGACACATCAGGTATGTGGTATGTTCCTAATCTCCAAGTGGATGAGGGTAGTTCTGATGATCAGGTTGGAGAGGTAAATACTCACCTCTACATACTTCAGTGTTACCTTGAACAAAGGGCTGAAACATGTGATCCATTGTCTCAGCAAACATTCCTGCCAGGGAACATATTTGCTAGATTGTTGGCAAAAGCAAGACCTGAAGGGATGTGAACTCACTCCGGGGTAATTTTATTTACATATTTCAAATACACGATTACAAATAATTTTGCTTTCTGCTCTCTGTGCCCCTGTGGAAACTCTGCGCTGAGAAAGATTTTCCTGCCAATCTCAAAGAAAACTTAATTTCTGTCTTAGCATGAGCTGAAGGTTTGGACTTATTCAAACTGGGCTGGGAAGACAGGGCCTTTCACCTACGGAAAATGGAGCTTTTCCAGTGCTAGGGTGCTGCCCAGGACTCTTGATGGTAGTTTGAAGGCGTGAAGCAATGCAGCACCACAGGAACTGCAGCTGACCAGAGGTTCTCCCAGAATTCCCACTGAGAGCTACAGCAGTATTTCAGACTACTGGTAAGAGTATTCTTCATCAAATGTGGCCATTTTTAGTCACTGCAAATATTTTCCTCTTAGAAGGGAACCTTCACCCTAATCGGATAACCATTGCAACATCAAAAAAAATCCTTCCACAAGATGAAACACACAGCTGGAAGTACACAACTTTCTAAGGGTAGAAATAGCACTGGCAGAGGAGCAGCTGGAATAAGGACTTTTCAGGTGGGGCATGTTGAGATCCAGGATGTAGTTTTGGAAGGAGGAGAACTGCCGCATCTCCCGGCTGCAGCAGCTGAAGATGAGGTGAATGCAGCGTATGTCAGAAATGTCTAGACAAGGTGGAAAGCTTATTACAAGTATTGGGGAGGCAAAAAAGGAAGAAGAAAGAAGAGAAACAAAGAACCAGCAGATTGCATGATTATATGTTGCCTAAAGGAGACAGGTTGAGATTATATAATTCTCCGGGGAAACTCTACTTGAAACAATTATGTGTTCAATTGGGTGCACTATGTTAGGGTTTTTAAAGTTAAAAAAAAAAAAAAGAGGCTGAATGCTCAAGAAAGTGTGGAGGAGGTAGCAAAGTGCTGAGCTGAAAATCTTTTTTTAAATCTTTATATGTACTGCATAGTGGGGGAGAAAGAGACAGCAGAGAAAAGGATGCATTTGACGTACGTCAGAGATATCAACAGCTCCAGTGACAATTTAAAGGAAATTAAATGGAAATTAAAGGGAAGCATTTCAGAGCAGAAGTCCCAAAAGCACTTAAAAATATGGAACATCAGAAAAGCTCAGCATCTGCCAGCAGTGGGGGATCAGCTCCTTTCTGTGTGGCAGGTACCAAAGCACAGTGGGCCAAGCCTGAGTCAGCTCTGAGACACCAGGACTCAGCCTGAAGCACATCAAAAGCTGTGCTAGAGTGCAGGAGAACCTCCAGGGCACACAGCTCCTCCCAGCAGGGAAAAGGTCTGAAATCCCAGCATTCTGTAGAAAGAAGGGAAAGAATTGGCTTCCTTATTTCAGTTTCTCATGGTCTATGTACTGCAGTGTTGTGTATGTCCAGAGGTCCTCCACTAAAACTCAGCTGTCACTTGGCTGTCATCCCTTGGCCATAGCACCAAGTGGCCTCTTCTTCTCCAGGGCAGTGCTTTCCTTCATTTCTCTGCCTTGCTCGTTCCAGTCCCTGCCTGTCTCTGGAGTATTTTCATCCTTCTCATTTCTGCCTTGCCAGTGACAGAGGCAGGAGTGACATGACACCTCTTTGCTTCCTTTGGACTCTCACTGGGCACATGACCCCAAAAACCAGGCAGCCCCTGTGGCCTGACAGGGAGAGGATCCACAGAGATTCACACCAGCACCCAAGCAGGAGAACAGGAATGTGTTCTGTAAGGAAGCAGAGGGAAAGACACCACCTCAGAAACACATCCCAAAAAAAAACCCACAAGAGGGTGAGTCGTCCATAGACGATATTGGCCTCTCTGAGTTGCAGCTGCTAGTTTTTAATTATATTATTTTAATTTACCAATAAAATAAAAGAAGGAAGGAATGATGGGATAGGATGTGTATCATTATCTCTCTGTAGCCCTCTCCTTTTCCCAGTATGGGTGCAGGAGATTGGCTGTTGGATCTGAGATCTTTAAGCTATGAGCTGGTCATGCACATGTGAAGTTCCTTCAAACATATCTACAGGCTTCAGGTACAGCTTTGTGGGATCATCTAAGATCATATATTTGGTGAAAACTGTGAAAAAATAATGAATATTCTCTCTTTTTACTTAAGTACTTTAACATTAGTCAGTATCCTTCTGCTGAAGGCAATCCAAAACTGGGAGGAGTGGCTGATACATCAGAGGGTTGTGCTGTCATCTAGAGGTACCTGGACAGGCTGGAGAAATGGGCCAACAAGAGCCTGATGCAGTTCAACAAGGGGAATTACAAAGTCCTGTCCTGGAGGAGGAACAACCCCAGGCACTGGTACTGTCTGGGTATTCCCAGCTGCAGCAGATGTGCACAGGGGAGGACTTGGGGGCCCTGATGGATGCCAAGCTGTCCAAGAACCAGCCTTGTGCCCTCATGGCAAAGAAGGCACCTGACACCCTGGGCTGAGGGTGCACCTGACACCCTTTAGGCAGAGCAGTGCCAGCAGGGGAGGAGGTGATCCTTCCTCTCCACTCAGCACTGGTTAGACAACTTTGAGGTGCTGTGTCCAGCACTGGCCTCCCAGTATACAAGAGATGTGGATGGAGAGGAATGTGTTCAAGGCAGGGTCAGGATTAAGGGGTTGCAGTGTTTGGTGTGTGAAGAGAGGCTGAGAGGGCTGGGGTTGTTTGGCCTGGGAAGGCTCAGAGGCAGATCCCGTCAAAAGACACAAACTGAAATGCAAGAGGTTATATTTAAATATAAGAAAAACTTCACTGAGAGAGTGGCCAGAGACAGGAACAGGCTGTCCAGAGCAGTAGTAGTGTTTCTACCCTTGGAGCTACAACCTGACTGGACATAATCCTTAGCCACCTGCCCTCTGTGACCCTGCACTGAGCAGGACGTTTGTGCTGGATGATCTACAGAGCCCCCTTCTTAACCCAGCCATTCCGGGACTTTGTTCCTGGTTGTTACCACCAAGTGAATTATTCAGCTGTCAATGAGTCAAGATGATCCAGTGGTTGAAGTGGTTCTGTGTTTAACATGAAGCTCCCACTGGGCTGGGAGGGATGAGCAGAGTCAGATCACCAGTCTGTTGACTGACAATCTCTCTCCCATTTCTGCCAAGGTCTCTGGGCTGGTCGGGACTAAAGTAGTATCTTAGAATCACAGAATTACCAGGTTGGAAGACATCTTCAAGATCATGAAGTCCAACCCATGCCCCTACACCTCAACTAAACCATGGCATCGAGTGCCACATCCACTCTTTTTTTAAACATATCCAGGGATGGGGACTCCACCACCTCACTGGGCAAACCATTCCAGTACTTTATCATTCTTTCTGTAAAAAACTTTTTCCTAATATCCAACCTATATTTCCCAGCTTAAGACTGTGTCCTCTGGTTCTGTCAGTTGCTGCCTGGAGAAAGAGACCAACCCCCACCTGACTACAGCCACCTTTCAGGGAGTTGTAGAGAGTGATAAGGTCACCCCTGAGTCTCCTTTTCTCCAGGCTGAACACCCCCAGCTCCCCCAGTGGTTCCTCTCAGGGTTTGTGTTCCCAGCCCCTCTCCAGCCTTGCTGCCTCCTCTGGATGTGCTCCAGCATCTCAACGTCCTTCCCAAACTGAGGGCCCAGAGCTGGACACAGCACTCGAGGTGTGCCCTCACCAATGCTGAGTCCAGGGGAAGGATGACCTCCCTGCTCCTGCTGGCCACACCATTCCTGATACAGGCCAGGAATAGGTAATGGACAAGAATGGAAACCACCTTTGAAACACCCTGTGTCTGGAATGCACTTCTGCACAAATTTCCCTGGACTGTTCTTGTGTCACTGAAGCTACTCCTGGACTTTGTGTGTGGTATTGGGTGGGGTTCTACTCTTTATTGATGTACACAGTGAATCAGAATAGCAACCTCTCACCCTGTTGGGGTTCTCTTTGTAGATTTAAACTTTTAATTTCCATCTGAAGGTGCTAAATATTTTGACTGCAGAATGGGGAAATGCTGCTGCCCTCACACCATGTCGATCAGGGTGTTAAAAAGGCACCAGAATGACTTTGCTGTCTGACCTACTGCTGTTATTTCTGATGGCACTAACAGTGCTGTCACAGAAAACCAGAGCAAGGGAAAAAGGCATTATTCAGTCTAGAGAGAAAATTGTGGTAACCAGAGAGATGGGACAGGAGTGACTGAGGTTCCTCCAGCAGAACACCTCCTAGCCTCCTAGCTCTGCTGCCTCCTTTGTCACCTTGGTGGGGTGTCAGGCAGGACCTGGACATTAATGAACAAAAGGAGGCTTGAATGTGGCAACTGCTAATTGCAGACAAGTGTGGGAGTGATGATGCCAAGATTGTCACTGTAATGCCAAAAAGATCCAACTGGAGTGCTTAAAATTCAGTCATGTAGGATTGTATTTAGAACCTGTTCTCACCTCTCATGGTGGCTCTACGCAAATCCTGCTGGATTATCATCACTCTTCAAAGCCAAGGACACATCTGAAGTTCCTAAATTTGGGTAGAATTTTAGACTTTTTTTTCTCTGTAAGCACCGGTTGTCTCTGGTTGATCCTTTTGTGTGCTGGGGTCCCATCTTACACATGAGGGTGTTGGAGATCCTCTGCAGTTGTGCCCAGACTCTGCTTCCCAGTGCTGAATGGCCTTGCAGTTCACACCA
Organism: Motacilla alba alba; assembly: GCF_015832195.1. Lineage (NCBI taxonomy): Eukaryota > Metazoa > Chordata > Aves > Passeriformes > Motacillidae > Motacilla > Motacilla alba. Next base: position 14,987,165 of record NC_052027.1, read on the forward strand.
TCCCTGCCTGGCAGGGACGTGCAGGGAGCTGGTGGCAAGAGACACAACCTCTTTTGCCACCAAGCATGGCTGGGGAAAGCTTTGTCTCCTCTGTCTTGTGCTTTGAAATGTCTGCTCAGGGCAGCTTTGATTCTAGGAAAGGCTGTTCCCTTGGAGGGGTATAAATCTGTGCACAAAAATCCCTCCCTTCCAGCTGACACCATGTGCCATGTTTTTATGCTTCTGTTGGCCTCAGTGTTTTATGTATAGTCCCTGAATAATATTTGCAAAAGGTAGAATTGCACCACCAATCTCTTCCCTCAGAGTGTTTCCCTGCTTCTGCAGGAGCTGATGCTGGGCTGTAGAAGACAATAGGTGGACCAGGGGAAACATGTCCAAATTATTTCATCAGCCTTGCATTGAGTTAATCCTCTGAAGACCTGAAGGGAAATGTGGAGTGGTGCCAAGATTTGGGGTCTGAGTCCAGCTCTTTCCTGCATCAGCTCATGGCTTCCTTAGTCTGCCCTCTGATAAACCTGCATGTGAGTCCAAGTGCTTTAACATTGCTCAAGAAGAGGCAGTACTGCAGAGGTGTGTCCAGTACACACAGCATATCCATGGGGTGGATGCAAAGGGGCTCAGGGAATGCCAAGGCTGCTCCCAGTGTAACCACAGGCCACGAGAAGAGCCCTTGTCCTCGCTCAAGGAGCAAGTTGTTACTGGAGGAGGAGACCATGAAGTGTTTGTGAGGGTTAAAAGTGGAATGGAAGTCAGGACTGGCCCCACCAACTGAAGTGTTGGGTTTGAGATAAGCAGATGTCAAATCTCTCTCTCAACTTCCCCATCAGAAACAAAATGTTGGAGTTTTCCCCCCATTATTTTAGCCAGAGTGACCCTTGATTTTCCATCAGGGTCATGTTACATCAGCAGTCAAAGGTCACTGTAAGTGTCTGCAGCCACAACCTGCAAACCTTCCCCTGCCAGGACCATCCTGTCTGTCCTGAGGCAGCCAGGGTCTATCTCCTGGTGGCTGCTCATGGACAGGAGGGACCACTTAAGGGCCTAGTCCTGGCATAGCTTTCAACCCTTTGGGTGCAAAAAGTACACTTAAAAGAGGGTTAACAGCTGCATTTTCTCTTTTCTGAAGAATTTAGAGAGTTCTGGGTTTTCGGTTGCTTGCTTTTTTTTTTTTAAGAAAAGAAAACAAACAGTGCTGAATTTCAGGTGAAGAGCATTGCAAAAATAGAGGCCATCAAAACACAGCCCTCATCTCGATTGCATTTTTTTCCTAGAAAACTGTCAAAGTCAGCAATTTAAATGTACCTTTAAAGTACAAAAATGCAGATTTTTTACAAGCGTACTCAACTGGTTTCCAGTTTTCCAACTGAAAATGCAAAAATCATCTTTACCCAAGATTCTGGTGAGTGATCTTGTCCTGCCCAGACAGTTGGGTTTGATAAGGCTTTGAGGAAATCAACCTTGCCAAAGGCAATCTCTGCCTCAGCACCACTTGGGCCATCATCTTTTTCTTGGAAAGCCTTGCTCTAACTTCAGCTCCCTGGGCTTATTCCACACCCTGCTGCTGGTGCAGGGGGGCTGATGTTTGGTGTTGCTTACTAAGGCAAAGGGGTGCAGGGATGTGTGGTTTGAGCCAACTCTGAGAGAGATAAGAGGCTGAGTAATCAGCAAGGCAAGGGGAAATTTGGCAAGGTCCCTTCAGGGAGACTGGGAACAGCCAGGGCACCCCTGGCAGAGTGGAATACTGGTTGAGTCTGTCCCAAGTGGAAATGGTTGTGCACAGAGTTCTTGCTGTGGTCTGGGGACAGGAGGAAGAACTTGTTTATTATTAGCTCATGGCATCAGTATTCTGGAAGGAGATGAAGGAGGAGGTGGGAGTTGATGGAGTTGCTCTGTGCTCATCCCTCTGAGTTTGTGGGCTCATAAGGAAACATGCAGAACTGCATGGGGCCAAATTGTCTGTCAGCCAGGGGAATGATGCCTTTGCTGTAACTTTGGCCATGGGTACAGAGCTGTGGCTGGAGGAGAGCTGCTTCCTTGACTATATTCAGCTACTGAAAATGGTGTGCAAGTGACTTCGGTCTGTCAGAACGCCCTGAGATTCCCTGATTCCTCCTACCTTATGCTCAGGGCAAGAGCAGAGGATCTGGCCCTGAGTGAGTTTTTGTTTCTTTGGGTGTTTCAGATGCTCTGTCTCAGCGTTAGCACTGAAGGCACAAGGAGGCCCTCAGCACCCCAGACAGAGCACCCTCATTAACAGCACTGTGTTAATGAGGGTTCTTCCGTGCAGGTGCCCTGCACTGGAGCTGACTCTCCTCTTAAGAGAGCTCAGGAGCTGCAGGGAATGATGCTGAGTGTGAGGAACAAGCCCTTAACTCGCTGACATGCATTTTGGCTCAAGCACTGTCTCAGTGTGACACATTTTATTGCTTTAGTGGCCTGTGGCTGCTCAGTAGAGCAGAAGGCTGCTGGGGTATTTTGTTCTGGTGCATTACTCTGAGTCCCTGAAGGACCTTACCCAGTCTGGGCATCCCCCAGCAGCAGAGCTTGCCTGGGGCTGGGAGCTGCTGGAGAGCAGGGCAGGGAGCTGTGTGCTGGCAGAAGTGGCCATCAGTAGCCAGCTTCCTATGGCCATCTTCTGGAGGCTCAGAAAAAGGGGCAGGGGGGACGGTCTAGTATTTGATGGGAGCAAACATTAAATTTTACCAAACTGTTCCTTGGATTTCCTGCCTATGTGGGGTCAGAGGGATGTTGAAACTTCAAGAAATGTGAAGAACTGTGCAGGTGAGCTGAATTGGAGACCTCCTGTACACACATGCAGTCTACCCCGTGTAAGTGGCTACAGGACGTGAATCTGAGAAATCATTGTGTAATTTGTATTTCTGCACATAAGTAGATATTTCTATATTTGGCGTGAGGAAAAGAACTCCAGTGTGAACACAAGAGAATCCCATATGGCTGATCTGAAAAGAAAATGTGGAATATTAAGTTGTTTTTAGTGTTTCTAGTGCTGTATTTGTACTCTCTGTCCTTTGGACGAATAGATGAGACAATGCAGTACCTCTAGTGCAAACCCCCCACCCCAAACCCAAAACTAACTACAAAACCAAACAAAAAACCCCAGCCAAACTAAATAAACACACTTAAAGAATGAAACTCTTAGGTGTATGGACCAACCTGGAAGTTCTGAGACAGTGACAAAGCACTGAGTTGCCAGCTGAAGAGGCAGATGACTTTGACTGTCCTCTCTTCTCCCAAGCAAATCTTTCTGAAACACTGAAGACCTTTATAGCTGTAAATACTCATCCCTCACAGTTGACCTTGCATGTCACTGGAAGGAAAATGCTACAGCTTTTTAGTGGGTTGATCCACTTTGTGCTGGTTTCTCACGGAGAACGAAGGAATTTTTGCTAAACTTTGAAAGGTCAGTCTCCATGGCTGGCCAAGAATCTGGAGCTAAGTGATAAATGGGACATATTTCTGTCCTGTAGTGTTTTTTTTTTTTTTTTTTTTTTTTTGCTAATGCTGTAAATAGTTTTGTGGGGTTTGATTTTAGTTTTTTGGGGGTTTTTTTGTTCGTTTTTAAGGACCAAAGTGCTCAAATCCAAATTTGGGAACAGGTTTAGCCAAGAAGTGGTATCTGTGGTTGGTGGAAATATCAGCCAGAAGAAACTGGTTCCTTGGTTCTTGTTTTCAAAGTGATTGTTTTAATTCTGCTGTTGGTTTTCTTAAATTTGTGGCTTTATGGAACCCACTTTGCCTTTTGGACAGCAGAAGGTGCCTTGGGTAGCTGAACTGCAGAAGAAGCCAACTTCATTGGGTTGTAGGAGGGGCTGGAAGCTTTAGAGAGGAAATGTAGCCTCCTGCATCCTTAGGTTTCATTGTTTAGACCTTTTCTGCCCTGCAAATACACCCCCCACTCCTACAGCAAGCCAGCAAGAGCAGCGAGTGGACTGGTGTTCTCTGTAGCTGGGTTTCACTGCATTTCTTTAGCTCTGCTGAGGGGTTTGAGCTTTGTGGCACTAAGCTCTGGTAAGTGGAGGGCAGTATGAAATGCTTGTGTGCATGGATCCAGCTGGAATCTGCTCAGCAGTGTCATCAGCACTGTGCTAATAACACAAGGTGACATCCCTGGGGCTGGCAGGAGCTTGTTGGAATGGTGAGGTTGGGTGTTGGTATCCTGACTGCAGAGGAATCCTGCTTGTCTGCCCCCTGTTCACAGCACAGGAAGGATCATTTCCTGAGATGCTCTGGAGGGATGGAGAGAAATCAGATCTGGAATGGCTTAAGCTGAGTTTTTGTTGTTTTTTTTTTTTTTAAGCCTGTTGAATGTCACATCGTGCAAGCAAAGACTTATTGAGGAGGAGAGCTTATTAGAACACATTTCAAAAATAGTTGAAAATTGAGCATATTTGAATTTTTGTGACTAAATTCTTAGGACCTGATGCCTCCTCAAGCTAGGATGGAAGAACATAGCCATCCCATTCACCCACCAGTGGGGGAGGTCCAGCTGCTCCCAGGTACCATCAGACTCTTGCCACAGAGGTGTCCTCTCCTTGGTCCCACAGAGCTGCACCAGAGCCAAGCTGTGGTCAGTGTGGGTGCTGCTTCTTGGCAGCAGAGCCAAAGCTGTAGGAAAAAGTGCTTAAGAGAGAAAAAACCAGAATAGATTTCTCCACAAAAGCACTTTGCTTAGCGTAATCCTGGCTATCTTGTTTTGGGGAGGGGAACAGCATGCTTTTGTGGCTGGGTGGGCTGGGGAGCAGGGACAATGCAGCTGCAGGGTGAAGCTCAGCCTCACTGTCCTCACCTGTCTGCAGTTCACCTCTTATTTCTCCTGAAATTCACTGAGAAGAGTCCTTGTTCCCTGTGATCCTCAAGTCTCCTACTCAAGGGTTTGAAGAACACTCCTCCTCCTCTCCAGCAGGATGGGTGCTGCTAGGCTGACCTCACTTGAAACCACTTCATTGCTCACCAAGGCCGTGCCTGCCTGTGGGGTCACCTCACCTTCTCTTGAGCTCTGTGCTCCTGGGTGACTGTTCTTGGGAGGATTTGAGCTTCTTGTCTGAGACAAGTGCTGAGCTGAATGAGTTGAACAGGCTGCTCCAGCTCATGTCAGACATGTCCTTCTGCTTTGTCTGTGAGGACACTGAGGGCTGCCTTACCACCATCAACTCCTTCTTCTTGTGCTTTTCTGCAGCCTTTGTCTTCTGTAGCAGCTTGGGTTTAAACACCTGGTGCTGAAAGTCACATGGAAATGTGTTTCCCGTCCAGTCAGTCAGCTTTATGGTGTTTAAATGTCCTCATAATATCTTCCATTAAGGCTTCAGCCTGAGGTAGTATCTCTAACTGAAATTTATTCCCAAAGAATTACTTGCTGCTGATATTTTGGTCATCAACAGCCTTTTTAATTGAAAGCCTTATCAGTGTGGTAGCTCAGCTCCCTGGTGTCTCCCTGTCCGTGCTCTGTGGCCCCACAGTGGGCTCAGCTCAGCTCAGTGTGCTCCTGCCTCTCCAAGAGCTGGAGCACAGCTCTCCGCTGCCACTGATCCAAGTGCTTGGCAGAGGCACAGCCTGTTTCTAAAATTGTCTCCAAGATAGTTTTCCATGGATTTGCATCTCCCAGACAGCCGAGCAGGATGGTATTTTATATGGTGTCATTGTTTGTTTAGCTAATGAGGTAGGGAAAAACAAAGGGCTGGGATCCTTGGCTCTATGAAACAGCTGTCAACAAGCACCCCGAGAGAGTGGATGAGCAGGGACCGAGCAGCCAGGGCACTGAACCGGGGCTCTGAGGGATGGTTTTGATTCCTGACTCTACACAGTCATGGATGAAATGCAAATAAGGATGCCTCAGCCCAAAAAGTGGAGGGACATTGTGGGAAATGTATGCCTTTTGCTGGTTCTCTCCCAGGGAGCAGCTGCTGCTGGAGACCAGTTTTTGTTTGCCACTGCCCACCTGGAAAGAAGGTGATCCCTTCTGCAAACATTCCTGGAGTCTTCCTTAGGGAAGAACTTGCCTGCAGAAGGGTGGATTCCCTCCCTCATGCCTTGTGCCCTACCATGTAATCTGGGCCATTCCTTTAGTTGTTTTTATCTGATGCTGAGGAGCCTGGAGGAAAGCCCCTGCCCAGAGGAGCTCTGCTGGAGAGCAAAAAGCACAAGGAAAACAATAAAATATCTTCCTGCAGCCCCTCTTTAGTTTGCCATTTTGACTTCAGATGCAAGCTGCCATAATTTCCACATGGAGCAGCCACATGAAAAGCACCACTAAACAGTTCTCTGAGTTTCTCAACAAGAAACACAGCAGCTAAATATATTTAATCTGTGTGTATTGTTCATCTTGGCTTTAATTTCCTGTTCTCAAAAGGTTTAGGAATTTAAGCCCATGAATCATTACTGAAGCTGTTAATGCTTGGAGCCTTTTTCAGAAATGGAGATAAAGGAACTGATATTAATACCAGCTTAGCACAAATTTAGCCAGAACAACTCTGTGGGAACTTCCTGCCATCCCAGAGATACCTCTTGGTTTCTAACCATGACAAAAGCTGCTATGAAGTGGGTAGATGGATGAAATCATTCTCCCCCAGGTAAACAGGATGCATCCGTTTAAAAACATCTCTCTGGCAGGTTGTGGGCTGCATCATGCCCATCTGGAGACCTCCAGAGCACTGTACTGTTCCTCTGTTTCTAAAATTGCTGCATGTATTGAAGCAGGGACTTTTTCAGAGTGCAGTCATGAGATTTCTCTGGGGCTGGAGGTCATGTGCTTATTCAGGCTGAATAAAAGATTGGAAGAAATCTTTGCTCAGTTCCATTTCACTGGGCTGTCAGGTGGCTGCTTTTATACCTGCAGGATCCTCCCAAAGTCCTAACCTCAACAGGCTCCCAGGTATGTCAGAAACAAGCTCTGGCTGTGAAATGCTTCAGTAAAGGATGGTGGCTTCCACTTCTCTGCAGATGGAACAGGATTTGTTGGTAAATCAAGTTAGTAATCTCCTTCCAAGAGTCTGGTTTTGCTGGAAGACCATGCCAGACTTCCTTTGAATCCTGTGGGATTGAACACTGAAGGTCAAAACAGGAAGTCCAGGAGAACTCATAGAAGGGTCCTAACTAGTGATTGAAGTCAGAAGTGAAACAAAACTATGTGGGGATTTTTTGTCTTGGCTTTAGTTCTAGAATTTCATAGAAATAGAAAATTACTGAGGTGGGAAGTGACTTCTGGAGGTCTTTTAATCCAATCCCCTAGTCACAGCAGGGCCAACTGCCTGGTTGATAATAGTTATAAACATGAGTGTTCAGAGGAAGCTGCCTCATTCTTATTTGATTTGTACCTTTGGGGAGCATAAAAGCATAGAAGCTACAAGGCAGCTGCAGGAAAATGTTTGGAAGGAACACACTTCATCCTCCTGAGAAGGGTTGCTCTAATGATTGCTCTTTTCAGGATGGAAGAGAAATGGTCTGGTTTCTAGCATCTTCCTTCCTCCACTTCCCTCAGGAAAGGGAAGGCCCTGGTGTAGAGGAGGCAGTCCTGCTTCATCTTGCTGCCTGTGCTGGGGGTGTGCTGGAGAGCTGCTGCTAAGTGGAAATTGTGCTGTGACTGGAGCCCCTGCTGCCCAACAAGTGTATGGGGGGAGGAGGCATGGGCATAAGGGGCAGGAGGCAGAGCAGTGTTGTGCTGGCTCAGGGGAGGGCCTGGATCTCCAGCCGTGCTGTACCAAGTCATTCCATGCCCTGGTGGTGGTGGAGCTGCAGCAGGTTTGTGCCAAGTGAAAGCAGTACCCTGTTTGGGAAGAACTGCACTATTTGCTTGTGTATTTATGAAAATAGAGGTGAACTCTAATGAGTAATAAGAACATGCTTACAAATACATCTGTAGTTTACATTTTTCTCTTCTAAAACTCTGTCTTTAAAGTGTTAGAGACTTACAAAGCAAAATGCTAAGAAATGCATCCCCTGAGAGCTGCAGCTCCCAGTACCAGAAATGGCAGCTGAGTCTGAGTACCTCAGGGTGTTCCTTGTGGTCCTTTCAGCAAAGCACCTGTGAGCACATTGTGGGCAGTCTAGATTCCCTCCAAACTCCCAGCAGAGCCCTGTGACCTGCTTGCTTCTCAGGAAGGAAAAGCCTCTGTCGCCTCCTCACCTCTGTTTTCCATCATCAAGGAGCTTGAGTCTCTGAGGCTGCAGCCCATGGCCGTATCTCTTCCTTTCACAGAGTGCTCTGGAGCCACTCCTGCCCCTGGAACAAGTGCACTCAGAGCCAGAAAGCATCAGGCTCAGTCGGAGCCTCTGGGGCTGTCTCTCCATCTGTTTGTTTAATGACGCGCAGCAGCCTCATCTCCGACTTCGCCCCTCAGGACAATAATCCACTCTGATGTTCAGGCCAGCCAGCTATTCTTCCCAGACCAGACTGTGGTTGGGGCACTGTAGGCCAGAGAAGGCTTAAAAGTCTTTTTATGAATAGCTTTATGGCTCAAAATGTTGCTCTGAGATCTGCAGGTCACACAGAATACTCGCTGGAGTTTGCCTGCTTGTTTTCTGCTGAAGGAAAGCATGCGCCTCAAAATCCAGATATGCTGATTCCTGAGATCACTGAGTGAGAGTGGCAAGGCTTTAGGGAAGAGAGACTTCAGTGAACTGCTGGTTTCAAAATGCTTTTTTTAAAAATCCATGGTCTTTGGTGTGAGAAAGTGGAATGGCTTGTTTCTATACCGATGTTAAGGTGACAGAAGGGAATAGTGGCAGGGGCCCTATTCCTAACCATATTCCCTTAGGAATGCCCAGGTGGTACTAGTCTGAGTGAAATATCCCCAAGAAAGGAAATACATCCAGGGATATTCTTTGGGTTTAGTGCCCTATTAAATAAGGGGAAACATACCCTGGGGATCAAAAAAGAAAAAGAAAATATTTGTCTTTCCCATAGTCCATTACTAGGTCTTCCCTTTTGTTTTGGAGGTGGAGATTGTGTGCAGTAATTCCAGCATATTGTATCTCACATTGTGTCTCTCAGGCGGAACAGAGAGGTTACCCAGCTACTCTGGTTCGGTGCATGAGCCCTTGAACAAAAAGGGGTTCTGTTCTGCCATGTGCAACCTGGGCCTAAGGCACTGTGAACGAGACTTTCTGAAGCAGGTGATATGACCTTAAGCTTTTGTAAGCTCCATGTGCTCTTGGCTCACCATGGGACCAGAAGAAGATTCTTCTGGGGCCCTAGAGAAAGAGGTCTGGGAATGGCAGGGACAGCTACTCCACCTGCTCTGCCATCGAGAAACTCACACCAGCCAAATATCCACGTCTGAACATCTGCAGTGGCTGGCAAAAGCAGTGCCAGGCTGGATGAAATGCAAGCCCTGAATTACAGAGACAGATGGAGCAGGGTAAGAAGGAGGCATGGGTCAGAGGGAAGCAGCAGCTGAAGCGTGCAGGCAGCTCTCTCCAGGGTGAAGGAGCAGGAGCAGTTTCCTTCTTGGAGCCAGCCGTCACCCAGCATGGTGCCGAGCACAGGGGGCACCGTCCGCGCGAAGCCACCAGCAGGACATCAGCAAAAGCCCTAATGAAGAACAGAGCAGGGTTATCACTCACCCAGGAGCTGCAGCTCTGCCAAAAGAGTCACGGATGAAGAGCACAGATGGGAGCACGTGTCTGCACCCACCCACCCGTGTAAGTGCGGGATGTGTGCCCAGGGCACGCTGCCCTGCTTGGGTCTGTTGTCCTGAGGGCTTCCATACTAAAGCTTCTCCATTTGCTTGAGCCTGTGGTCAGTCAAGGAGCTTGATTTCAGCGAACCAAGGTCAAACCCTCCTAAAGCCAGGAGTTGGGGGCAATTTTGAATGCTTGAGTTGATTCCATTGAGTGGGATCTGGGAGCTTGAACATTTTAAGATGCTTCCACTTAAGGCATCATTAACTGATGATGAAAGTCAGGGTGACTGAAGTCTGTCCCTATCATACATTTGTGAAAGAGCCTCACAGCTCTGGAGGAAGCTGGACAATTCTTGCTTGCAGTGCCTTTGGAGTAGGAAGGGCCATGGATGAGTGGGAGCCTTTCCATTTCCATAGCACAGCATCTCATGGAGTTTATTCACTGTAATCAGCTTTTCAAATTCCTCCATTTGCATCCTGATAATAGCAGACCAAGGCGGTTTTCTCCATTATAAAAACTCTCCCTCTGCTCCGCCTTATTCAGAGGTGTTCAGGAAATCTGGCTCTTTCCCCTCCTCTTCCCTGCTCCCCCAAAGTGCTTTTCTTTCTCCAAAAGCAGCATGTTGCATCTTTCCCTCACCCTGGCAGATGGATTTGTATGATTGTGCGTGCTCAGGGTTATTGCTGCTACCTGCTATTTCACCAGGAAGAGCCCCTGCCTGCAGCAGAGAACAAAGCCCGAGGATTCCCGAGGTCTCTCTCCATTGATGCAGAAGGCACCGGGCGGAACGTGAAAGAGATAAGAGAGACGCAGCGAGATCCTCCTCCAGCGCTCCCCTCCCTCGCTCTCTGATTCAAGGAGCACAGGCTGGTTTGTGAATGAGGAGCCGGAGCTCGTTCAGACGGAACAAATACCAATAAAGGAGCACAATAGCTGCTGCTCCCGAACGGAGCCGGCAAGGAAAAGGTAGCAGTTCTCAAGAGGGGGCTTATTTCCCGAGGAGTCATTGGTGCGTGACAGATGGAAGGAACTAATAAAATATTATGGACTTGCAGAGCTTTGATCTTTCTGCGTTTTTTTCATTTTCCCTCTTCTTCCCAAGGGTACAGGCTGTGTTATCTAAATGAATAGGGTGGAAATCTCATTTGGAAAAGGCTACCCTGGCAGCGTGGCTTATGGAGGGAATGTCAGCAGCTTGCTTCAGCACCATGCTTTGGTGTGGGCTGGATTTTTGCTGCAGCAGGTTTTCATTGCTTTTGAAGCACCTGTACCCCTTCCCGTTCTGTTCCCAGGGCATCTTTCCACCTGCTTGCAGGTCTGCTGGAGCAGGAGTGGGATAAGAACAGCCATTTTGCAGCTTTGTGCTCATTTTGCAGGTTCTGGTCTATGTGCAAGAAAGAGTAAATGCATTTTTGGGGTCAATGTGCTTTCCTGTTTCTGTTCCAACTGCTGCAGCTCAGAGAGACCCAGCAGCCCTGAGCTGGGGCCCTCAGCAGCCAACAGCTTTTAATCTAATTTTCTTACTGTGACTAATCTTTAGGGTGAATAGGTTTGAGTTTTGTCTCTGTGGCTGTGAAGCAGAGAAATTTGTTTTCTTTCTGGAGAAGTCACTGTGGTAAGAGCCCAAGCCCTGGGGCTTGAATGGAGAGCACGAATATTGGTTGTGTGCAGAGTCTGTTCCCTGGATAGAGACCCCTCCTTGATTCCAGGCAGTCCCTGCTGTTGTGTCAGTCTGGCTGTCTGCACAAATGGCTTAGCAAGTCATGAGGGCTTTATTCCTTCATAGGATTAAACTGGGATCGTTTTTGTCTCTCCCCTTAAGCAAGGATGTTTGTGAGTAGCTCTCTTGAAAATGCTTTCCTTGAGTTATCTGGTCTGAGTGTTCAGAATTGCTTCTTTCCTGAGCCCCTGCCTTGGTCCTGTCACCCTTGCTTGCCTCCTCTGAGCTGCTGTCCCTGCTGCACCTGACCATGGCAGTTCTGTCACACTCGATGCTGCACAGGGGTCAGTCCACACCTTGGCCCTGATGGGTCTCCCGGGCCTGGCAGCACTGTCTCCTCCTTGGCCCCTCCTGCCAGCTGGGGTACAAACCCCCCTCCACAGTGACACCATGACTCCCCCATTGTTCCCTCCTCGTTGTTTTGCCTGTTCCAGCCTATGGAAATGGGTGCTCTGTCCCTGAAATGATGGCGTTAACAACACCGTGAGGGTCTTGCATCACCAGACCCTGGAGTTAATGCTTGAGAAATGTTTGAATTGTTGTTGAGGGCATCATTGCCCCTTGTGTGAGAAGATGTTGGCATAGCTCCTTGTTTTAATTCCTGGAACAGAGGTGGGGAGGTGAGGGCTCTGCTGTATGTACAGGGAAAAACTCAACACCCTTGTTTCAGCTTTCATTATGAGGCTTTTCTGTTCCAGATACTGTATTTTGCTTTTTTTGTCCATGCGTTTATTACATTCCTTGGCTGGTCCCACGGGCACTTAAATCACAATAGCTGGGGGCCTCTGGATTAGGGTGCAACAGTAAATCTGCAGATGTACAACCATGCACTAATTTCCAGCTGTGCTACAGATCTTGCTTGCTTGGCTTAGTTTTAGCAGAAAGCCCATGGTTCCTGCTTGTTTTCTAATTGGTTATTCCCTTGGCTGAGCAGGGTGGAGGGAAGGAGGGACTCTGCCCCTAGGTGGATGCAGGAATGTGTCCATGGCCAGGAAGAGCCAGATACTGAAAGATGCAGATGATGCACTGGGCAGGGAGATACTTGTGGGAGTCAGGACCGGTTTTTCTTTTTGGTTTATATTGTTTAACACCGAGAAACCTGATAAATTATGAGTTAAAATGGCTCCTCTGTCCTTTAAATTTAAGAGCAAACTAGGGAGCAAGGTCTTTACAGATTGAACACTTAAAATAGTATCTTGAGGGGTTTTATTTTTTTAAACTTGGTTTGCCAAAAACTCTTACTACGACTTTTTGCACTGATCTTGGACAAGAAAACATTGCAAAATACCACATTCTCCTTAGATGATAACATTGTTTCCTGCCCTGCTCTAATACCAGCCTATTGCCTCAATTCCTGGGATTGCTGTACTCAAATGTTTGTGTTCTCCACTGGGCTGGACTTTGACACTTCCTACTGCTTTGGGGGCCTGGCTGAAACTGCTCCATGGCTGGAGGCAGCACAGCTCAATGCTCACTTGCTCCTCTGGGCCCAAATCCATGTTCCCAGCTGATAACCCTGACAAGATCCCACCCCTTCAGCCCCAGAGAGCCAGCTGGCATATGTAAATCCAGCCAACTGGATTTACAATTGCCACATGGAAGTGACAAGATAAGAGCCAAAGCTGCATCCCTCAGCTTTCCCCCAGGAGCATCACTGAGCTCTGGAGTTCAGCTCCTCACAGATAACAAAGTACATTCTGCAGACAGATGGGCTTTGATTTCAGAACACCCTGGTGTGAGACTGGTGGCTCTGGTTCTTTTTGGAGCAGATGTACCAGCCTGGAGTCCTGTGTTAGCTGTCACCCCATTCCCCAAATACATACCTGATACTACAATGTTCATTTTAGACCAACATGATCTAAAATGCACCAGGCAAGCTGTGGTGGGCTCTGTGGGGAGGGTATTTTACAGACAGAAGGTCGGTGAGCCACCCTGAGTGTGCTGTGGTGACTCTTTCATCCCTGGTGGCCCGTGTGGTGCCATGGACCTCAGCCTGGCTTTCCTAGCCCTGTGTGATGCAGTAAACCAACATCTCTCAGCAGAGTGGGCAATGACAGGACCAAAACTGCCCCTCTTCCCGCTCCTGTGTCCCTGCAGGGGCTGGGAGGGTTTGCTCCTCACAGGTTTCTGTCATATGGAGCACAGCAGCTCCATGTGCTGTTTACTGCCTCGGCTACTCCAGAAATGTTTCACAGGGGGAAAGCTCTTGGCCAGGGCGAGGTTGAATTTTCCAGACTCTGTTCCCACCGGGGTTTTAATGCTTGCAACCTTTACTGTGGTTATTTTCTTTCTCTCCTTAAGCTCAGGCCTCTGTAACTTTAATTATCTGTCTGTGGATGTAACCTTGCTTGATCCATGATGGTTTTGATGGGGAAATGTAAGCAATGGAGATGGTGAGTAGAGATGCTTAGGGATAGTGGCTTTGGTCTGTGGAAAAAAGTTAAGAGTTAGTGTCTCTTTTTCCTCTTTCTTTTTCCTGAACCTGGTTACAAACTCAAAAGTTCCCACCTCAAAACCCCACCCAGTAAAACAAGAACTTGAAGATCCCATCCCCCATCCTTACTTCAAATAAAAACCTTAACTCTCTTTATAACCTGTATTTAAACAAAGATTCTTATAAATACCCCAGAGTATTCCTTGTGACTTTTTACTTTAAAAATGTCAGAATAGGAATTTCAAAGCTTTTTTTTTTCCCTGTTCAGTGTTTAACAAAAATATTCCAGTGTGTTTGTTGAATTATGGGTTTGTTTAAAATAGGAGATTTCTTTGCATATCTGTTCTTGCTGGCATGTCCCCAGCAGGTTGTGGGGACAGTTCAGTGCAGGGGCTCCCAGTGTGACCCCTGACATGCACAAAGGCAGGCCAGGCTCCTGTGTCCACTCAGAGATGGTCTCTCCACTGCTCCAAACTCCCTGGAACAACTGAGAGAAGATCCAGAGCTGCCTCCTCCTGTCTGTGTCCTGTGCAGCTGAGCCCATCCCAGGGATGTCACTCCCTCCTGCTGGAGTGTGGCAGATGGCTCTCCCCAGGATTTAGCTGCCACTCAGCTGGGATTAGCACCAAATTCCCATCTCAGAGAGAGAAGAGCAAAAAGCACCAGTGTCCTCCTAGCTGGACTGGCAATGTCCAGCCTTGCTCTCTGCATAACCTCTGCCTTTGCCTTCTGATGGGACCAGTGCAGAAAGGATTAGAGACATTCCTGTAACTGCTCCAAAATCACAGATGTTCCCAGCAGTGGGAATCTCCTCTACCCTGAGTGAGAGCAACATCCAGTACAAGCTCAGCTCCGTGTTGGTTGTACCTCCAGCCTGTAATTTCCACAAGGAAATGGAGATAGTGGTACCTTAGGGGACACCCAAGTATCTTGGGTCTAAAATGAGAAATATTACAGGGGTGACTTGTGTTTTCTAAAATCTAAGAATACATTATTGAAGATGCATTCCACTGGTTTTTATATCTACCCCCTTCACCACAGTGGTTTCAGGGTGGTTTAACAATCATAGACCAAAATAATTGTGAGGGTCTGAAATGTCTGTGGAAAGTAATTTTTTGACATCAACTGCCATACACGATATTTTGGCTGAGGTCAGGAGCCTGTTTTCTGTTGTTGGTCCCTCTCATCTTTTAATCAGAGCCATGCAGTGAAGAAGTACAACATTATGCTTATTTCAGATTAATTGACTGTGATTAAGTAGATGTTGCCTCTCAGTGGAAGGTAACAATCTACATCTGTGTGAGAAGGTCCCCATCCTCCTCTTAAAGAGCATCCAGCTGAGGTTTGTGTTTCTGTCAGCCCTCACACCAGAACCTGCTCCATCCCTGAAGGGGGTTCCGGATAGCACTGACAGTTTCAGAGCCAATTCCAGGAGATGCTGCTGCACATATAGGGAAATCTCTGCTCTAAACCCCCTTCCACACAGAAAGAATGGTCTTTATTTGCCACAAGGAGCTGCTGTGAGAGTGGATTAGTTAATGTTTCAACAATGTTTGGAAGTATTTATAGCATTAAACTAATCCTTATATCACTCAGTAAATAGCTGTTATTTCTTTATGGCAGGCTGCATATATGGGCTGTTATGGTGATGCAGCCAAAGGGGTTTTGATACTTTTTTCCCATTAGAAATAAGGCAAATTCATTTCTTGGACGCTTTTGAAATTTCTGCAGTCAAATCAGGAGGGGAGATGGGATGGAAAACATGAAATAGAGTTTCTCAGAAAAAAATTTGGTGAACAGGAGCAAAGTGAGGCATCAAGGGGGAGTGGAATTGCTGCAGTCAGGAGGTGCACAGGTTCCAGCTCTGTTCACTGTCTTCTCTATTTCAGTCACACCTTGGTAGCCAGAGCCACGAGGATGAATTTTAGATGCTGCAGCCTATTTCTTCCTCCTGGCAGCAGTGAACTGTTACATCCTCTCCCTGCTCCCAGCTGTGTCTTCCCATCTCCTCCCTGGCACAGGTCCTGGTGCTTGGCAGACTTTGTGCTGGGAAGGTGCACCTTGATAAGCTGCCAGAAGTAGGTTTGCTGTATGTGGGGAGGTGCTTCAGTGCAGGCTCTGCTGAGCACCAGAGCTGTGGCAAAGAGGATAAATGGGGGGAACATGAGAGAGGGGACCAGCTCCTTTTGGCACCCTTTAGAATGGTTCACTCTACATCCATCATTTACGCTAAGACCAAAGATCTTTGATGTTTATGCACCTTTTCACTTGAGGGAAAATGTAGTTTTAGGGCAGTCGAAGCTGAAAAAGTGCAAAATGAAAAGTTGATGCATTTACTGCCAGCACCTTTGAGACCATTCATGCAGAGAAAAAGCTTCTGGACAAGGCAAAAAGTTTTGCCTTTGGATTTTGACCCTCACTCCAGGTGAGGTGGAAGAAATTCAGTTCCTTGCAGATCCTCGCAGAGTCATTGATGAAAGTGAGCAGCAAAGGTGTGGTTTTGCTGAGATTGAAATCGACCAAGTAAAGAGCTGGGAGGTGGGAAAGGGGAGAGGTGGGTGTGTTTGTGTGGCCCTGCCTGGGCAGTGCTGGCAGGGAGCTGCCCAGGACTCTGCAGGAGCACAGCCTGGTGGATCAGGGCTCCTTGGCTCTAACTCCGGTGATGAGCTCTGTCAATCTCACGTTCCTTTGGTTTCAGCAGTCTGCCATCCTGCTCATGCAGAGGGTGCTGGATGCTGGCAGGGCCATCTGTCAAACTGCCTGAGAGCTGGAGCAGAGGGTAAAACCTGGTGTTGCTGGGAGCCTGGAGGAGCAGAAAAGACAAAGGGAAGCTTGATGATGGGGTCAGAGCTGTTTACTTAACTTGAACCATAGGCTTAACACCTCAAGTCCACAGTTCAATAAAAGATTTCTGGGACAATGAAAACCAAAAGCTCCAAGAATAGCCATCGGGCACAAAAGGTGCTATTTCATAGTTAATAATTGTTTAAATTGTTTTAATTGTTTAAATTTGCATACACATATTCACAGCTCACAGCTGGGAGATCTCTAACCCTCCTGGACTGCCAGAGGGTCTACTTCACCTGCAGGAGAAACCTGTGGCTCCCTTGGAGAAATCAGACCTTGTCCTGCCAGCTGTTGCCTGTCCTGTGTGGAGCAGACACTCTCACCCTGCACAAGTACTGTCACAGGTCACTTCAAGGAGCCAGGGTTGTTGTCTGCATGGGGACATCTGCCACAAATGCAGTGCAGGTGGGAACCTGAATGAAAACAGATGAGCCTTGACAGAGAAATGAGGTGTCACAGGATGTCCCTGAGCTGGCAAAGGTCAGTCTCTCTCTGCTGTGTCCTGTTGTTGTTTGATCCTATGCCTGGATGATGAAGAGGAGGCACAGAGTGTAAGTTCACTGTGCAGGACATGACAGAGCCCTTGGCTGGCTCGAAACCGGGAGAAACTCCTCTGACACCTAAATGAACCCAAGGAATTTGTCAATAAAGCCCCCATCTGGCTTGGAGAGCAGATTAGGAGCATCTGCTGAGAGTCCTAATTATCCCCTTTTCCCTGCCAAACTTTCTGTGGTTGTCAGCTCAACACAGGTTTGTCATGTAAGACTTGGAGTCTGCATGTGCTGATGCTGCTCCGAATGAGAGATGAGGACACAGTTATATTCTTGTTCTCCACAATGGACAACCTGTGAATCCAAATCTGATTTAGCTACCAAGATGAAAGGCAGTGGATTCAGGGGACTTTGAGGAGGACCTGTGTTTCTCCCTGGTGCTGATCAGGCTGGAGATGAGCAGGCTGGGATTGGGGTTGGGGCTGCTTTGCTTGGTTCTCTACATCAGAGGAAAGCATCATTGTGTTCAGGTTTAGGTGGCTCTCCCTGAGTTTTGGTGGAAAGAAGGCAGGCAAACTATGTTCTGGGCTTTCCTGATCGAGGGTCTGGTTAGGGAAATGTGACCCTGAGATTGCTGCTCTCTTCTGCCCCAGGGGAAAGAGGCTTTCTCTTTCAATAGTAAGATGCTTGTTTCCTACAGAGGCTCAAATAATACAAAATCCCACTGTACTGCTTTTTTCTCAGGTACAAGCTCTTTTTTCAGGTTTTGTTTTTAATTTTGGTACCTTCTTTCCTCTAAATCCTTCTGAAATATATCAAATATCTCCTTGAATGGCACATTTCTGAGCATGTTTCTTACATTTTTTGTGCACAGGATTTTCTTCCAGGCTTTGTGAAGCCCTCTTTGTTAGAATGAAATGCAGAAGAGCCAGATGGTTTGGCCAGAGTCCAGTTACCTAAGAAACATGCACCAGCACCCTATCAGAAGCTATTTCCTCTAAAGATCACGCTCGGCCTGCTTTGTTCTAATAACAAGCTTAAAAGTCAACATTGAGCTGTCAGTACCTATTTTTTCCTCCATAATTAATCTACAAAGTTCAACATGGAATCAATAAAAATGACCTCATGGCTTTTTTTTTTTTTTTTTAATCATTCCTCAAACAATTTTCCCCCACACCACTTCTCCTTCATAGGTGTGACTGAATGATCTTCGGAGTCTTTTCCTACCTTGATGATTCTATGAATGTTAGATTTTCAATCTCAATTCATACTTGAATCAAAATCTGTGGCTTTTCTTCAGCAGAAAATCTAAGGGAACATTTGGCTTGATTCAGTTGGCACATTCTTGCTTCAGTTCAAATAATTTTCATGTTCTTTGTCTTTCAGATTGAATTATTCTACATTTAGAACCAGATTTTATTATCAATATTATTTTTTATAATATATTTTCTTAAAATGTAAAATGGGGAAAAAAATAAAACAATGCTGGGACATACATCCTTATGTCAGAGGGACACACTTATGGTCCCGTGTGACAGGCAAAAATTTATCCCAGAGTCAGTACTCTGCATTTATCCAGAGTCAAGTTTCTTCTGACATGGAGGATATGATTTAGCAACTGCTCAGAATCTTGTTCCAAGCTGAGTGCTTTACTATATTGACTTTTTTGGTAGTGAGATAAGAGCTGATTTTTCTTTCTGAACAAGACTCTGATTGTGAGCTGCAAAGCTGGGTAGAAATCTGGCCCCGTCGACTTCTGCAGTGTGACCTGGGGGCTGGCAGACCCTTAACTCTCAGGCATCTTTCTCTCTTCAGAGTTTAAATGTGGCCAAGCAGGGTTTTTTTTGGTCCCTCTGTGATTGCTCTTGCACAATCTCCTCGTTAAAGCAGCGTATCAAAATCAGCGAGTGAAATTGGACGCTTCCTTTGCAGATGGAAAATTTATTGTCCGCTCGTGCCTTTGTGCTGAAGTTCGGATCTGGGGTTTTAAAGCCCCTCCTCCCCCTGCCTATGTGGGAGTTTCCCCTAAAGATGTGGAATGTTTACTGCATACCAAGGGCAAGACATTATGCAGACACGAGGCTCACAACACCTACAATTTCTAAACCACATGTGGCCTGTGTGGATTTCCTTGTGCTGGATTCACATGGAAACACAAACACATGTGGCATTTTTGTTGCTTTTCTAGGAAATCACGGAGCACAGCCCTGCAAAATAATACTTCCTACTGTTGGATCCACTGTGTAATGGGGGGAGGTACTGCTTTTGTGTCCCGGGCTGCTGAAGCCTCATGCCAAGCTCTTGAGTCATTCACCCCAGTGTCTGGCTTTCCAGGAAGGCAAATCCCAGTTTTAGAACCTACTGGGGACCCAAGAGCGCCGTGGGAAATAATAAAGGAAAGGTCATAGAACGTTATCAGAACTTGGGTTTTCCAATGGGGATCATGCCAGGAAGTGTGTGATTAGGAACTGGAGAAACTGTGTTGTGTCAAGAAAGCTGGAGTAAAGCCAGCAGGATATAAAGTGGCTTCAGCCTGCTCTGAGGAAGGATGAAGCCAGCTGGCAAGGCATGAGAAGAGGGGAGGTTGGGGGAAAAGTGTGAGCAATTATTAGGTGGAATCTTGCTCTCTGTGTTCAATAGCCCTGCACAGCTCCTGGCTGCTCAGTCACCACCTGGGGATGTGAAGGGATGGGGTGCCACTCCTGACCGCCAGGTGAAGGGATGGGGTGCCACTCCTGACTGCCAGGTGAAGGGATGGGGTGCCACTCCTGACCGCCAGGTGAAGGGATGGGGTGCCACTCCTGACTGCCAGGTGAGTGTCAGCACATGCTGGTGCTCCTCAGAGTTCCCTGATCTGCACTCAGGGTCTCTCAGGCTGGCAGCCAGCAACGTGGTGCTGCATGGTCCTTGGGGAAGAGGTGTAGATGTGAAGGCCAGGAGTGGGAGGACAGGTTGTTACTGCAGGGAGATGTTCCCCTGTGCTGCCACCATCAGCCTTCTGCCTTTCTGATGAGGGAGATATCTTCTCTTTCTCCCTTGCAATCAATACAGCTGAAAAATACAGCAGTTCTCAGGGAAAGCAAAAGTCCTTTACTTTCCTTGGCACACATAGCAAGACCAAGAATGCTCAAGTCAGCATCCTACCCCAAGAGTGATGTATCCTCAGTTGTTCTTTGGATGTATTGAGCAAAATACATGTGCACCACCAGCAGCTGCAGGACTCCACCCCAGAGAAGGCTGCATTTCAGTGGTGAAATCACACTGGAATGTGCTTCTCATCCAAACATTAACCCCACTTAACCTAAAAAAACCCCAAACAAACCACACCAAGTTTGTCCAATTTGGGAACAATTTACTAGCCTGATTTTCTGTAGCAGAGGGACTTAAGTGTTCTGCTTGTTCCCTGCTGACCCACTGTCACTCATTGTAAGAGGGCTAGAAGGTTTGGTGATGCTGTGTTCATATTGGTTTGGAGGAAAAGACATGTAAGGAGAAGAGAGAGACAATTTGCTTCCTCTTTCAAAAAATCCACTTCTAAAAAGTTTACTGAATGCATATGCTTGGTGTGATTGACCTTTCAGTCATGCAAACATTTCAGTGTCTTTCATGGCTTGTTCCATGGCCTTTGCAACTTCAGCAGAGTTCTTCTAGTGGGGTTTCCTGTCCCTTGGTGTGCCCTCAAACCCCTTTGCTCAATGTTCACTTCTAAGCTCATATAACTGGCCTGTATTTTTGTGTGCACAAGGAGGGTTCTCCACAAGAGCCCTGGAAATCCTGGATCCTACTCAAATGTCTTCCTTCTTAGCCCAGGACTAATGCTCTGCAGAGCTGGTACCTCGGGCAGAAGTGCAAGTGTCACTGTTAGTGACTTCAATGTGTTAATGGCTTGCACCTCAAGACTTTGGTAATGTTTTCATATTGTGACACTGACTATGAGTAAGAAGCTGGCACATGGTTGGTGGTACCCTGAAAAGCTCCTGGCAAGGAACTGCATCCCTCTGGGGAACAAATGCAATGTGACCAGGTGCAGCTCAGGGCTTGGTCACACAGGATATTGGGGCATAAGTATTTCACTGGTGAAAGGGATATGAGTTACCAGATGGAGTTGCTTCATAGTTCTATCACCAGGGAAGAATAGGGGTTATTGCTCCCAAGAAGCTCACCATCCTAAAAGGCTCAGTTTGTTTTAGTCCACATTGTCATCTCTCCTGGGGTTAACTTCTGCACTTGGTCCCATTGCTACTAAAATCACTGAAAACTGTGAATTTCTGCATCAGTCCACTCCTGGTTTTAAAAAGTAAATGAACACTCTTTCACTGAGTGCATCAGTTTCTCCACCTGGTTTGGCTTGGGTTGCGTTTTCCATCACCTGCAGTAGTGACAAAGGGCTGACACTGTTGATGGCTTTGGGACACATCAGGACAACTTAAGTCCTTCCCAGTGAATGGCTTCAGAAATCATTGTTGTGTCTTTGCTTGCTGAATTTTGACTTTTTTTTTCTGGCACTGCTGTTCTGTAAACATGAGCTGTTAGGCATGTTGGTGAAACTTTTACCCAGAATTTACATCTAATTTTGGAGAGGACTTGAGCCACAGCTAAGGGACACTTAACTTCTTGGTATGACCACAAACAGTATCCAAGAAGACACAAGGAATGCTGGTGATGTGCTAAGTTCTCAGTGCTTTCAAAAAAAAAAAAAAACCAAAACAACAACAACAACAACAAAAAAACCAACAAAAAACCAAGAAACCTGAAAATGGGGCTTGAATTTGTGGCATAAATTTTTCCAGTGAGCTGTAAACTTCTTTGTTAACAAACTAGACTTGAGTCATAAGCAGGGTGCATAGTCTAAGCAAAACACTGTGGAATTCAGATACTTCAGCACTAGAAAGTCAACATCATATTAAAATGCACCATCTGATTAGGTGACAACTGCAATTTATTCCCAGAGAAATCCATTTAATTAGTTGGAAGGAGTCAGGGTGTTTGATCTTCCAAGAAAAAGACACTTCCAAGTGCTGGTAAATATGAATTCAGAAGAGGGATTTTGTGAGGGGTTCACAATGCATCTGTTCACTGAAACTTGTAAAAAAATCATTACAGCATTCAATTCTCTTGTGAGCCTTTGAATATAATGAGCACTCATTCCAGCAAGTGCTTCAGGTTCACATTTCATCTGCAGTCAGCCCATTTTTCCCATCCAGCTCCTTCAGTTGCCAGAGATCTTGGAAAGATGATCCAGAATCAGTTCAGAAATACCACAGCTCTGTGGAAACCTGCACACCAGCTGCTGTCCACAGTGAGCTGGTGACACCGTGGTCACAGGCTCTGTGCGGTGTGATTTTAAGGAAGGAGGTTCCCTCTTCCTCTAACGATGCTCGTGGGTTTGGGGATCCATTTTCACAGCTGCAGCTGGTGTTTGGAGCCTCTGGAGATGGAGGATTTGGCACTTTTTCCAAATTCCCCTCCTTTCTGCGCCCGGCCCAGCTCTCCTCTGTGCATGAGGATATGATATCTGTGCCAGAGCATCCAGTGCTGGTTCCACATTGCCAGCTGTGTTCTGCACTGCCTGGAAACAGGGGGTTCAATCTGCAGCCCAGAGAGTGTATGGGATACCCACGTACACATCCACGTGCAGACACGGCACAAATCCTGATTTTGAGAAGCCTGGGGCAACACTTGTACTTAGGAATGCTTTATTATTTTTAATCCACCTTTCCTACCCTCCCTACAGTGCTTTCATGACCATGATATAGGAATATATCTACTCCTTTAACTTGTTTTATCAGGACTTTGATTCAGTATCAGTTTTTTATTTCTTATTTGAGCCTTTGGTATTTGAAGAGGGTAAACTCCCCCACTCCATATTTTATGGTCACAGAATAATAGATTTTAGTGTCGCTGCATCATACTCAAACCAACCCAACCTCTCCCAGTACAGTGCATCCACAACCCTGTTACAGCAGAAGTCTCTCATGGGCAGAGGGAGAGATCATTTTGGGGTAAATAGTGCCCACCCAGCCTGTCTGCCACCAAGTGACTTGAACTGCCCTTGCTTTCATCCTTTGTATAAATTTCCAGTCCTTCAGCCACATCTTCCTTGTGTTAAATATTCCCCTTTGATTGGGAAGTAGCTCTGTGAGCATTTCTAGAAGGAAGGAAGGGACAGCTAATAACAGCATAAAACCTGACCTTCTGTGTGTGCCTGAGTCTGCTTTCCCCAAAGCCGTGCATAAATTAACATTCTGGCAATAAAACTGAGCCTGTTTAATTTTCTGTTTGACTAGAAATGTTCAGAAAATGTCATGATATTTGATTTCATCTTTGTCTATTTTTTGCCCCTGCTGAATGAAGCTCATTGGCCTCTGGAGACCCAGGCACACACAGCATGTCTGGGAGCACATAAAGGGCCACTGTCCCCAGGCATGTGCTCCTCAGCCATGCAGGAAGTATTGGGTTTTATGTTTGAAGCCTGGCTGAGGTTCCCTAATGGCTGCTAATCCTCAGGTTTCTTTGACTACATCCTGTGCCAGACCTGCTCCCACCTCAGCAGGCTTGGGGTTTCTGCTTGCTTCACAGAAGTGTCCAAAAATGTGTAGGAGGAGGCTCCATACCAGACTGAGTGTGTGAGGGGGGCGGATTGAAAGAGCAGTAACAGCAGCTACATTTTCCTTGCTGAAACACTGAAAACTTGAGAGTTCCTTTAAGGGATGAGCCACTTTGAAGGAAAAGAAGTTCTAACCCAAAGGGGCTTTAGGTAAGAGGCAGAAAGGGATGTTAAGAGCAGTTTTAGGGTAGGCTTAGCAGATCTGCTGCTGGCAGCTGTTGTAGCTCCACCGAAGGCTGTGGGGATTCTTGCCAGATGTAGACATAGCCTTGAGCATTGTTGATAAAAGGAATAGTTTCCCAGGAGAAAGGATAAAAAACTTAACCTGGAGAGATGGCCTGACACATTGCTATGGTAAGGAATCCTAAAAATAAAAAAAAAATGGAGGGCAGCGGACCCTTTGCTCACAGTCATCCTTCCCTTTCCTCAAGGCTTGTGAGGAGTACTTTTCCCCAGAGTCCAGTGGTGCTCTCATGGCTGCAATTCCATGGAAAACCTGTCCCAACAAGGCATTTTTCCTTCTGGATATCTCTGGGACTTTTTCCTGTGAGATTAAATTTCAGCTTTAAAATTTATTTGAAATCACCTACTTTCTATTACACATTAATTGTGAATCTATTTTTACAATTAGAGAATGGATGGCTCTGAGGGATCATTAAGAATTAGCAGCTACTGCAAATAACAGCCAGAAGCATGAGTGAAATTCTGACATTTTTCATAGCTCTGTGTGCAAAGCTGGTGACAGAATCAACCTGTTAGTTAAAACTTGTTGACCTCAGGAAGAGAATATGAATTCAAATCAATAATTTTATTTTTATGGGTTTTGGTTTTGTTTGAATTGAGCCTTGATGAAGTTTCCCCATTGCTGTGCCCAGTGCTGTAGCTTTGGTAACTGAGGGGAAGATTTCACTCTACTTGTGCCTCCAAGATCACCATTTTCCCAGGGATGCTGCCAGCCTCCCTGGCACTGCTTCTCTCCTGTATTCTCCATTTTGTGCTGGTTTGGTAAAAGCTTTTTTCCCCACTGCTGGCTCAAAGGACTTTTGCTTGTGGTAATTTTCATATTGTACGAGTGGTTGCTCACCCAAGGTTTAAGTTGGGTTTGAAGCCCCCAGGAGGAGGAGGGAAAAGTGACACAAAGCCAACCACAACCAACCCTGATCTATCCATGCTATTGGTGGTAACAGTCTTTAATATGGCACAATACTGGATAATCATAAACAGCTTTTGTTTCATAGGGATATCCCTGTTCCATATTAAAATCCCCCTTTGCCACAGAAAATCAATGTTTATACTGAAAAACAGATGGGGACTCAGGTTTGGGGTTTTTTTACCGTGATGGTAAATTCCACAAGCATAAAGTTAAGTTTTCCCCTCCACCCTCTGCTACCAGCAGGTCCGAGGGGGGAGTTTATGAAGGGTCGGCTCTGCTCAGAGTGCTGAGAAGCAGATGGCTCATCTTCATGGGCTGCACACTTGGGGAGTGATGGTGGCTCTGTCGCCCGTGACACGGGGTGCCTTGAGGTTGTTTTGCAACAGTGTTATTAAGAATGTATTTCTGGAAGTGGTGTGTGAAACTGCTAAAAGATTGTAGGTTGGACAAACTGAGGGATCTGAAGCAGCAAAACCCTCAGGCTCTGGTTTAACATCAAACCTGAGGTGTGCTGTACCAGCCCTTGCTGGAGGGTGTTTGGGACATGCAACACTGGTGAATTGTGAGGGTCTGATGAGCTGTCTAGAAAATCTACTCCACGTTTGGTGGTGCAATGTTTGTGTGGTTGGATGGAATTCAGTAATCATGGAAAGACAGAAAGCAAAGGTAGAAGGAGCCTCTGCAGATCCATTTTGGTGCTGATGGTGGGGACCTTTCACTGCTCAGGATTGATGCTGCTGAGAAGACTGTGGGGTCTGGGACCAAGGCCACAGGGGGAAAGAGCAGGTTTCTAAATCTGAGTGTTGCGTTTTCTACTGGATATCAACAAGCCTGGACTGGAAGAGCCCAGAGCAGCCAGTGGGAGGGAGCAGTGGCAGGGAAAGCCTTGCCTGGCAGGACATTCCTGAGGCTCCACTGTGGCCTTGGTGCCCCTTGGTGACCAGCATGCCAAGGACGAGGAGGTCGCAGCAGCCCCTTCCCCAGACCCAGCTGCCTGCCTGGCTCACAAATGCTGCGATGTGGCAGAGGGCAGGGCAAAGGGAGGAGGGGTGGGAGTTCCTGCATAGGGCTGGATCAACAGCACTACCAGGATAATGTGGCTGTGGTGGCCTGCCACGGTGCCTGGGTAGCTCTTAGCCCTGTGGAGATGTGATCCACACCCAGAGCTGCTCGAGTGATGCACACAAATAGCTGAGCTTTCATGGGCAGTGCCCAGACTGGGCCGTGCAAGGGCCCCTTGTCCCTGCGAGTGAATGGAGCCTTATGGATGACAATTCATAAATCCTGAGTTATTTACTGCATGCAACCTGCCCCAAGCAGTAAATCTTATTTTCATTTACCTGAAGTTAATTTCTTTTTAGAAACAATAGCGTTGCCTGTGAGCCTTTTGGAAGATGTATCAGTTTGTGAACTCGTGGCTAATGGATGTCTTGGATGGGTGCCAATACATCAGAAAATCGCTTGTACCCATTCTGGCTAAGCTCGGAAAAACAGTCAGTGTTTACTAACGCTATCCAAAGGCAAGGAGAAAGGTGAAGCTACAGACAAGCAGGAAGAAAATGCCCCCTCCTATTCTGGTGTGGGCTATGTGATTGATCCACAGAGATGCTGTGCAGGAGCATGGAGGGGTTGTTGGGGAAAGCAGGAAGCCCCCAGCAGGGTGCAGTGGGTTGGAAAAGCAAATTGGGCAAATTACCGTGGTACCTCAATGCCACAAGTGAGGAAGGGCTTAGACACTTCTGGATAAGGACTCAGAAGTGTATAGTGTGTGTCTAAGTTGGATATGTAGAAAACATCTTCCCTGACTACCACATTGCTCCTGGTAAAGTTAAGGCTTGAATTCCTATGGACTGCAATAGGACAGTAATTTCTATATGCTAATAGTTTTCATAATCTCAAAACTGGATATATCAGGAGATGAAAAAAATTAAAGGCCTCGTTCTTCTGTCTTTTAGACTACTAAATTGCCATGAAATAAAAACAAAGCTGTTGTCTGTACCTGTGATGCTTACAGATAGCAGGCAAGTACTTTCTCTAAACTCTGATCTCTGAAATAATACACTTTGCAAGATCTGTTTCATTTTGTCTTGAAATACAATTTGTTGCAAGCACGGCTGCTTTGCTTTATGGAGTTAAATGGACTGAGTGTTGCTGTCTGCCTGATGCACTCCTCAGGCATGACTGAATCTTCTGACAATGTCAGGAGGAGGTAAGAGAGGAAAGGCAAACCGCTTGCATTCTGTACCCCTGTGGATAAAGCAGGACATGGTGAACCCATTTTGTTCTCAAGGAGTTCTCAACAGACTTCAAGCAGGTTGCGTGGTGTAGGGTTGGGGTTGGGGGCGGGGGTTTGGGTGTTTTTCTCTCTCTTCTTTTTTTTTTTTTAATATTCTGGTAAAAGAAAACTGTCCTGAGTAGTTTGCTGCTCAGGTTTTTATAATTTATAGTCTTGTGTACCATCATCTTTTTAGTAGTTGCACTGAAGCCCCTCAGTTTCAAGCAACCAAGTGTGAATTACAATGCAGAAGCACATGAATAGACCCTGTATCTAGAAAAATACAATTTTTGATACACCGTGAACAGCAAAGTAGACTTTCATCAGTGGAGTTCCTTGTAATATAACTATTTATGGTCCAGGTACAGATCTAAGTGGATCAGAAACCAAATTAGTTAGAAGTTAAGGGCTTAAACAGAGATACCAAGGCCACAGTGAGCATGAAATATGAACTCTGTTCTCCAACACTACCTAGAAATCCTGCTAGTTTGGGCTGTTGTGCAGGGTGTGTGTGTCATGTCCTGTATGGTGGAGTTTTGTATCTAGCTTGGCTGAACAGACAAACCTGACCAAGTATCACTGTTCAAATTTATACAGCCTCTTCTCTGTCCTGGGAGAAATAAATCAGGGCCTCAGGAATGGCTGAGCCTGAGCCTGTGCATCCTGTTGGGAGGATGCCAACCCTGGACCTCCACACCCTGGAGGTCTGCTCACCTCCCTGCCCTGCCAGAGGAGGGAATTGCTGCCTTGCCCGAGGGATTTCCATCTGTCAAACACTACAAACGCATTTCCCCTCACCAACCATTTCTGAGAATTCACTGGTGAGGTTGTTAGAGGGGATTTTACCCCTTTCTGTGTGGTTTTGCAGTCACTGTTTGAAAGGAGCTCAGCCCTGACTCATGTAGGATTTCCTCAGAGTGTTTGTGTCCCAGTGACCTGGCAGGCATGCAGGTGCTTTTCCCAGGGATGGTGCAATGAATGTCTTCCCATGCTCCTGCTGCTGTGTGGATAAAGTTGTGTCCTGAGGCCACAAACTCACTGGAGACCCACCTCATTGCAGGCACTGTCCCAGCAAGTGGTAAATTAGTGGGTTTTTCCCAGAAGTCATTATAATAAGGAAGGAATAAGACAGAGGCTAATGTGTCATTCTCCCGTTATAGATGGCAAAAGGAGGAGAATGCCTCTCTTGTTACAGATGTGGTCATCTGTCTTAGAGGAAATTATTCTAAAACTGATGGTGTGGGTTGCACCAGTGTTTGTACCACTTCAGCTTGGTCTCCTTCCAGGGCAGGAGAGGTACAGCAGCAGGGACAGCCTGAACACAGCCCAGGCAGGGGAGGCTGTGCTGAATGAGGTGGGCCTCTATTGGACAAGTGCACTTTTTCATCTGAAAGGAAGGCACAAAATGTCTTTCTCAACCCACACAGAAAGGTATCCTAAACCCTCTTTCCTTTCCCTGCTGGCTGATGGATTTCACTGGGCTCAGTTTTTACACCATAGCAAATTAAAGCTAAAGAAAACACAACAGCAGGGAAAAGTCCCATCATCTCACAGCACGTCTTCCCTGCAGAGAGATATTTTTGACAATTCTGTTTCTTTTTTTCCTAATTAGAAGTAATGATGTGTTTTTCGGGTCAAGAAGACCTCCTTTGCTGTGAAATATTAGGCTGATTTTGACAGTGTGGCTAAAAATAGGCATGTACACACACATGTGTCTGCATGCACATGCACCAGCAGGAATAAACATGGAGTGCTCTTTGCCTAATTACAAACACACTTTCTTCTGGGGGTGGGGGAGCGCCTTTGCCTCCAGTAAGTTGTTTTTCAAGTAAATAGAGAGAAGGAGTTTTCTGAAGAACAGATGGGCTGGAATGAGGAATAGAAATATTTTCAGTCAAAGAGGGGCTGCATGATGTAATAAGCCACAGGAATAAAGTTCAGTTATTTTATGCTCTCATGCAGACCTCAGAATGAAAATGCCTCTGTTGTTAATTTCAGATTCATCTACTTTTGAAGGCTGGCTCTGGCTTTAAATGCTATTATAATATACCCGGAGCTAAACTGGGTAAACAGCAATTGAGCAATGATGGAAGAATATATTTGTCAGCACTGGAAGCATTTGGGTAGTGTTTGCACTGCAGATGATAGGCCAGAGATGCATTTGGTTACTCTGGAGGCAAAAGGTGTACCTTGAAT
Organism: Motacilla alba alba; assembly: GCF_015832195.1. Lineage (NCBI taxonomy): Eukaryota > Metazoa > Chordata > Aves > Passeriformes > Motacillidae > Motacilla > Motacilla alba. Next base: position 15,016,527 of record NC_052027.1, read on the forward strand.
AACCTTAATAGAAGCCCTCAACATTTGCCTCTGCCTGAGTGAAGTGAGGTTGGCTTTTGAGGCTGCCATTTGAGGGTTCAGTAGCTGCTCATAAATACTTTGGCAAGGCTGGCTGGTTCTTATTCTGGGACTAAATCTCTCCTGCTCCACTGTCATGTGTGGCTCCTCCTGTGAGGGCTCATGGGTGCACCTTGGGCTGTTGGGGCCCAGGGAGACACAAAGACAGAGCTGATGCCTGTTCTGCAGCTGCTGTGGTCATGTTGGTTATCACTGTAACCTTTGAGAAACTGCTAATGGAGCTCTGTTATCCTGAGTCGTGGACTCTTCAGACAAGCTGAAGTGTCAACAGTCTTGAATGGTGTTCCATGAGGCAGGAAGGAGTCTTGTGCAAGGCCAGGACAGGAGCAAGAGCAGGAGAGCCCAATGGGGACCTTGCCCAGGAGCTTGGTGCAATTCGGTACCTCCAGTGAGGGAGAATGACTATGAAAATTAAAATTCCAGTCATTGCAGCTGTTGGTGATGATCTCTTTGCAACAAGCTGGCCAGACAGCAGCTGCTGCTGGGGGAACCTAAGTGGGTTTCACCTGTTAGCTCAGAGCCACAGAGCTGGGATGTAGCTCTGTGAAGTGCTGCTGTCCCAGAGCTGGCTCAGAGGAAAGAAGCAGCGGAGTTGCAATGGAAAGATGCTGCAGGAAGTGCAGAAACTCTTGCAGTTGGTTCAAGCATTGAGATTTTGCCAGCCCCTGATGAGTGCAGAGAAGGGTGGGGAAAGCATGTGCAACATTCACCCAGTGGCTCTGACAAGCTGATGGAGAAAATTAGGATAAGAAGTGGTGCAAAGGGATGGGGAAGACTGTGTATGAAATGAGGAATTTGGGGATGGTCACATACCCGTGGAAATGTTCTCCCTGCCTCTACAAAGCTTCTTTTCAGGACTCAATTAGCTCCTATGTCAGATGGGATAAAATTCTTGCTGTTTGTTTCAGTATTGATCAAATTGATCCCAGTTGTTTGCGCAGCACTGTGCTCTAGTCCCGGTTACATTCGGTTAACTCCCTTCAGAGACAAGAGCGGTGCCCATGAATCAAGCAGAACAATTTATTCACTAAGAGAAGCCTAATGGATGTTTGGACAGACTCCAAAAGGGCAGCTCTCCCTGTCTGAGAAGCCTGAAACGTTTCAGCACTTGAGAACAAAATCCAGAGATGGGCACGGCTGAGAGCTACACACAAAACTGACAAACTGAGATTGCCTTCTCCTCTCTCTGCTCCCTCAGTCTCTCAGACAGATTTGACGTCTACAAGGGAAGGATTTGGGAATTTAAATCCTGCCCAAATGCCATTGCCCCAGATTCATGGGTTTATCTTCTAAAGCTCAAGGGTTGAGGTCCAGAAAGCTTCTGAGAAGTATTGTGATGCCTACAGTGTGTCCCAAGCCCCTACATGGCTTTAATTAGTGTTTGCTTGAATTAACATGGCCTAAAATCTGAAGTGAATGTGACATCTGAAAAAAATCAGAATGCAGGACATTTTGAGACAGCTAAAGGGAGATTTTGATTGATACAGGATGGTTTTAGCTGTGATGGAAGAAAAAAGAAAAAAAAGGTAAAAAAGTCTAGTAAAGACTAGCCTGAAAACATAATTTTGAGGGGTTTAGGGTATGTCAGGTTGAGCCCATACAGCAGCTGACCTGGCCATTTGCTCAGTCCTTCCCCTGGGGAGAGTTAGGGGAGCTTTGGAAGAATGAAAGTCGTAAAACCTCCTGAGTTTTATCGGTGAAGATAAAGACACTTTAATAACTAAAGGAGCACAAAGGCAGGAGGGGAGTAAGTGCTGCAGAGATGATCATCCACCACCATCCATGACTGATGCCCAGATACTCTCTGAGCAGCAGCTACCTTGGAAAGATTGACCCTCCCTTTGGTCCCACCTGCATCCCTTCACACCTCCCCTCCACTCCCTGCGTGGTGGAGTGAGAAGCAGGGAAGGTCTTTATGCTCTGCAGGAGCCAGAACTTTGGTGTGTTATCAACACTGATAAAGCCACAGATCTGAAACCCAGCACCATTCTGGCTGCTGGGATAAAAATTAACTCCATCCCAGCTGTATCCCATGCACTGGGGTTTGGAAGGAGAGGACTTTGTCAAGCTCGTGTCTTTTGTTGTCATCAGAAGCTGGGAGAAGAATCAAGAGGCTACACAATGCTTCCCAAAAGAGCAGCAGGAAGCCACCATTAGCTTCAGTCCTGGGAAAAAAGCCAGTTTTGGCAGTTGCAGCAGTGGTTTGGTTTGGTGGTAGTCACCCATGATATGTGGCACAAAACAGGAGGCAGAGAAGGAGTAAATTATTTCCCAAGAGGATGGAGTCTGTCTGGGCCATGGCAGTAGCTTTCAGCTCTCTTTGCACTGCTCCTGTGCCCACACAGAGAACAACAGTTTGTAAGGGAAGGGAAGCTGGTGGTGTTCAGGAAACTGCCAGTGGGTTCTTTCCTATGGAGGCCAGTTTTCATCTGGGAGGGCTGACTGAGGGAACTCAATACAAGAGGCTGTTTGGGACCATGTTTGGGACCAAGCTGTCCCTTTCTAGCTTGAGTTTGTCTGGATGATGGATGCAAGGGCACAGTATGTGGGAACATTGGACAGCCAGGCAGTGCGGGGATGGGGCTCCTTCATGTGGGGCTGCTAGGAGAGGTCACACTCTGAGAGATAAGAAAGTTTGAAAATTTATTTGGCCAAAGGTGAGAAAGTTTCTTCTGTGTCTACTTGTGCCACAACCATCAGTCTGTGAGTTAGTGCTGACTGCTGGGAGTGTCTCTCATCTCAGAAATTGTCAGAATTGGGTGCCAGTGGTCATTTACTCTTGCACAGTTTTTTTTAGAAAAATGCCAAATGGGTACAAAGAGCTTCCAGACCACTGCATAGCAGTAATAGTTGTGTGACAATGCAGTAGGACAACGTGCTCAAGTGGAGAAATCTTCATCCAGACATTGTCAGGGCTCCTTAGAAGCCAAGGTGTGTCTGCTGCTCCATCCTTTGGCTACTGATGACAGAAGAGACCTTGTGCTAAGTGCAAATTCCGTGGAAGGAGACAGCACCAGCAGAAGTGCACACAAAGAGAAAATAAAGGAGAAAAGGCAGGTGTGTAGTGTGAAGCCTTGAATAGCTGCCAGAAAGCTGATCTATGTATTTAATCACCAAGAGGAGTCCCAGAGCCTGTGTGGTTCAGTGAGGGTCCCCCAAGATGGAAGCGTTACTGTGCCATAAGTAATATTCCTGTTTACTCCCACTGATGCTTTATGTAACAATCCTCCTCTGCCTGTGACTGCCTGTCAGAGCTGAAGTAACTTTCCTTTTGATGGATGTCTTCATGCTGGAGGGGAATTGTGGGGATTTCAGTATGAAATGGCCACCAGCAGGAACTGTGACCCTGTCTGTGCTGTCTTCTAGAGGAGCATGGAGGCTTGAAGGTGGATGATGAAGATCCAGCCACTGAGCACTGCATTTATTTTTCCTGGATGTTTCTGTACCTGAAGTAGAACTAGGAGAGCAAGAATCTTTTCCTTTGGGATAGTCTGTGATCAGTCAGATGCTTCCATATTTTTTGCATTAAAATGCAAAGTAGAAATCCTACAAGAATAATCTTGGCTGCTTTCTTTACATGGTGTTTTCTGACTTCTTTGCTGTGTTGTATTTCCATTGAGTTGTAGAAGGTAAGGGTGTTTGTGGTAGGGAGATGATGCAGAGTCAAATGTCCAAGTGTGTCCTTTGCATTGAAGAACTGATGATTATACTCCAGCCACCCCACTCTACATCTCAAATTAGCCACTCATGTGGCAGCAGCAAATGGAGGGATATTTAAGTTGCATTGAATCATTAAGAAATAAACCCCCTTTTAGTCCCTACCTGCAGCTAATTCTGTAAATTTTTCTCTTTTTGTGAGAAGTGGAAGCACAGTTAGAGAAATGCTGTGATTCGGTGGTCCAGGGGAACTGTCTTGTTGTGGGACAGAAGGTGAAAATCACAGCAGCATCTTAATTATGAACTAAGTTCCTGTCAGGAAACCTGTTTTGAGGATGCAGCAAACTCATCTTCCAGAACTTGCAGAGTTCATGGCTCAGTTCACATTTAATGAACAACAAAGGTTGTGGTCAACACTATTGGCTCTGAAATTTTCAAATCTTCTATCTTGTTCTGAGACTTACCAGGACAAAACTTGCCCTGAATAATTTTGAGCCACCTCCCTTGACTGTTCAGTAGAGGAAAAGAAACAGCAGCTAAAACCTGACCTTGTTTAGAAGAACTCTAATTATTTTTGTCCTTTTTATGGACTGCTGCTGCCAACAGCTTTTGCTCACTTTGCGGTTGTGGGTCGTAGTGCCTGCTGCTGCTGTGTGTTCAGCTGGGCTAATACCACATGCCATATTCCATGAATATATTCCCTTGATCAGAAATCAGAATTTATTTCAGCTGTGTTTATTTCTCTCTTCATCTGCACTGTCTCCATCCATCCACCAACCCCCCACTAAGACCTATTACTTGCTTTTTCCTCGGACTAACACGGTCTGAAAATGCAGTTGCTTTTCATTTCATGCATGTGAGCAGACCTCTGAAAGTCTTCAGTGTTTTCACACCCCTTCCTCATGTCTTCCCACTAAGCTGTTTTGAGATGTGTCAAGGGATAATCCTGAGTTGTGTTCATCTGTTCCAGAAAATGTGAGGTCTTGGCTCTACTATGAACACCTGCCCAAAATAGGACACCAAAGGCTGTTACACCCAGCAAATGCTGCCTCATCTGGATGTAGATGTGCTTTGTACTGCCAGAATATAAAGAAAAAATATACCTTTGTGCAAACACAGACACAAAGCACAACACAAGCCATTCTTTTGTTAAAACAAAAAAAGGAAAGGGGGGTGGTATCATATGGGTGTGGCCGTATCCACACATGGGATTGTTTCCAGCACAACTCCATCAGTGAAGGATCACACCTCTCCACGTCCCTGCCTCACAGAGCTCTCCTGGCAGAAATGCTCTGATGTATGTCACCAGTTGTTGCCTGATTTTCTCTTTCTGTTTCTCTTTAAAAGGACTCTGCTGATGGGAAATGGAGAGCGAGAGACCTGCTGTGAATTCCTCTGCTTCGCCCAGAATAGCTCCTGTGGGAGAGCAGAGACTAATAAATGGGGTGTGAGTTTGAGATGATGGTCCCCTGACAAAAATCCACATGGGCTGCAATGGTGTGAATCCAGGCTGCTCTTGTGTCTCTGCTGTTGTCTCAGTTACATGATTCTCCTTAAAGCTGGAGCACAGCCATGCATGTTTGGTCCTCCTTGGGAGAACAGAGATGTTGTGTGGTCTCAGCTCTCTGGGTCAGTCCTGAAATTCATCTTTGCTTCAAGGCTGCATTGGCTGCTTCAGGCTTGCTGGTGGCCACCTGGCTTTCTTGAATTTAGAAGAATCAAAGGAATCACTTGCAAAATCACCCAGTGACAGTTTCCTCTTGGAAAGGCACCTGGGCTCAAGCTTGTTTTGGATATACAATAATTTCAAATGTATCCTTTTAATGTATTTATGGTCCTGCTGAGATAATCCTGCACCACGTGCAGAATAAGGCCCACTCCTGCCTGGGAAGCTCAGAGTTGGGAGCAACGCTCAGCGAATCGTTGATGTAGAATTGAAACTCTCAGCAAAATAGTTCTGTTTTACAACTCTCTTCACAACTGAAGTTCCTCTTGTCCTCTCTCACCTCCTACCTCTGAAAGGGACGTTTTCTTTAGAGTGCATGGGCTGTGAGGTGCTGTCCATGCTGTCTTCAAAGGAGACATTTTCCTGCTGGTATCTCCCAGGTTCAGCCCCTGAGCACCAGGATTCTAAAGCCATTTGTTCCCAAGTGTGTCTCCTCATTATCCACACCAACATATAAACCTTTTCTTTGATCCTGACAGCATCCTGATGCCAGAGAAGTTTTTCTGCAGCTGTTTTTTGGTTAGACAATGCACCCTGTGCAAAGTCATTTGACTTGGCTTCTTTGACACACCAAAACATTCACCAAAACCTCCTATTCCTGCACTTAAGGTCTGGTCAAACGCTGTGTAAGATCAGTTTATTCCAGTCATATCTCATGCTTCATTGCACAAGTTTTGTATTCAGTTAACCACAGTTTGGATGCCTGCAAAATTCCCAATATGCAAATGTCCTATATTTGGCAAAATTAGACTGGAGATCTCATTAGACCAGGATTTTATGTTCTGTCCCTGACTTCCCTTCCAAATAAGCTGTCTTCAAAACACTTTATAGTAATTCTCTTGGGGTTTTTTTTTGATTTTCTATTCTTGCCTTTCCTCAGAACAAAAAAAAAAAAAAAAAAAACAACAACAAAAAAAAAAAAAACCACAAAAAAAAAAAAAAGAAAAAAAAAGAAAAGAGGACAAATATGCTGAAAAATGACAAATGCTAAAATAATTTGCATATGTGATTTTCTTTCCAACCTTCTGCAGAGATTTGCTTCAGATCAAAGTTCAGGTCATTCCCCAGTGCCTGAGGTTTTTTATTTTCCATGGTTACAGCACAGAGGATGATGGAACTAATATGAAGTGATGCCAGTGCCTGTTTGGACAATACTTGGATCAGTAAAAATGTGCTCAGTGTTTTCCAAATATAAAAAGCCAAAAGAAACCACTTTGAGGTACCATGTGATGTTGTTTGCTTTGACCCAGGATAGCTAAAATGAAAGGTCTCTCTGAACAGAGGGTGTTTAAAACCATGCCACCTTTTTGCATGTGTGTGTGAGGAAGGAAATGTGGTGTTTACAGGGGCACGCTGGGCTTCAGCTCCTCTGTTTGCCTCTGTGTGTCTGTGTGTCCAGACAGAACTTCCCAAGTGAAATGGCTTTGATTGCTCTAGTCCAGCTTTTAAAGGTGGGCAAATAGAGAGCTCTTCTCCCAAATTACACAAATTGAACCTTTTGTTGGAAATGTCAGTAAGCAGGGCAGGGGCTGGGAGACTCTTTCCAGACAGGCTCACTCCTCCAATGGAGTCTCCTCTGTTAGTTTGGAGGGGGCCAGTCAGAACCCTGTGAGGGGCTGCTCCAGCCAAGTTTTCAGCCAAAATTTGCACCGTGTGCAAATTTTTAATATAAAAATGAAATGGGGCTGCTGTTATTCTAATTTTCATGGGAATGTTCTTGCATGCAAGATTCTTCTGCAGTTTGGGACAGTTTGAGGCTGGATCACAAGTACCAGTAGCAATGAGCAGTGCTCAGCTGGAACCTTAGAGATGCTATGCACTTTATCTTACCTAAAACCAGGGATAAATCTCCTTTTTTTTTTTCCTACCTGCTTTCCCTGGGACAGTGCTGTGAGATCTGGGAATGAAGAGCAGTGCTGGGAATCAGCACTTTGTGTAAATACCAGGCTGATGTGCTGGGGAGCTGTGAGCTGCTGGACAGTCACAGGAACTGAGAGCCTCTTGCTCTCCCTCTGTGCAGTCTGAGAGGTCAGTCCCAAGTGTGAGCACAGCTTTCACTGTCAGTGTGTGAGGACAGGCTCTGCTCTGGTTGCACAGGCTGGCTGCTCCCACCAGCTGCCACCAGAACCTCTCCTGGCTCTGGATTAATACATCTGCACATTGCTGTATTGTGCAGACACCCACAAATTGCAGGTGGATGCCTGTGTAGAGAGGAATATCCCTACCTGTCCAGATTGTCCATGTCCCAGCCTAAAGTGACAGATTATTCTTCCAGTTTAAAAATTTTGTCAGCCATCCCTTGGCCAGCCAGAGGAGGGGCATCTGTCCTTGTCACTGAATCCTTTCCAGGATTACTGACCCTCTCCCAGCCCTGAGCCTGGGTCCAGCCTGGCCTTGGCTGAGCAGCTGAACCATTTTTCCCTCATGCAGGCGGGCAGTGGGCACTGGAGACGATGCCTGAACTCTCCGATCTTTCCAAGTGCAAATGACTCGTTCTGTTCTCAGGGGTTCTCTCCAGTGCCTATTCCTCAAGTTTGAAATTCCCCCAGCTCTGGCCTGATGCAAGGGAAGGTGTCTAGGCTTAACCTGTCCTGGGTGTGCTGGGACTCCTGTCCGGTGACGCTCACCCAGTTTAATCCAGGGGAAGTCACCCCTGCCATGGGAGAGCTCCCCAGACAGCCACCTGTGCCCTGCCCGCCTTGGCACTTCTCTCCCCTCGCATCTCCTCGTGACTGAATGAAATAGGGAACATCTAAATGCAGGAGGAATTTGGCTGTGGCATGCTGGGTCCCAGTGGTGGGCTGGATTCAGTTTTCACCTTTTAAGAGAAAAAGGCACTAGCTTCTCTGTTCAGGAGCCGTTAATTATCAATTAGTGGCCCAGTGGCCCAAATTCAAGGCTTTGCTGTCTGGTTTAGTTTGCTCCAAATTGCTCAGATATTTCACTATGCACTGGAAGGATAGGCCATCAGCATGTTATTTTATATTATTTTCTTTTATATATATTTTTAAAGCTCAGAGATGTTGTTTTAGACCTGGAGGGTCCTTTTTTTGTGATTGCTGCTTGTGATGCAAAGAATGGTCCTCAGGATTTAATGGCTAAATCCAAACAGTGTCCTCTGCTGTCTGTGCACCAGGGTGTACTCAAGTGCTCATCACTTTATTTTACAACCACAATTTTTTCTAAACTTAGCAGAGCATACACTTTGTCAGGAACTGTCCCTGTGCCAAGTTTCAGGTTTCAAAGTATTGCCATTTTTGAGCTATTCCCTGCTTCTTTCCTTCTGTGTGTCTCCCTCGCATTGCACACAAAACTTTCTTTTTAATGTAGAAAATTATATTTTTTCCACCCATTTGTAACTTGAAACATCTGAAGAGGTTTCGCTCCAAGTTTATATTTAAAAGAAATAATGAAAGCCAATGCTGGCAGAGAAAGCAGTGTGAAAAGTTACAGCTCAGAAAATTCAAGAACATTATGGGCACTTGCAGGGGAGGAGGAAAATGGAAGTCCTTGCAGCCTGTCTTAACAGGAGTCATGTGTGATATTCAATAGGATTAAAGCTGCTGAAGCACAGAGCAGTACTCCTGTTTGGGCAGCCTAATGTGCTTTATAAAGTGATGGGAATTACTTGCTGGCAGTCTGGCCAGTTGTTGTGATCCAGCATCTTCAAAAGTACTGTGATGGCTGAGCATTTATATGTTTGAAGATCTGTCTGGGAGGGCTGTGCTGTGAGTTTCTGGCCCATGAACAGTTACAAACATCTGGGCTTTCTTTGTAGTAACATCATCAAGTCAGAAGCCTTTTGGACAACTCCATCTGGCCTGGCAGAACCTTCCACTGCTCCCTGACACCATGGGGTTTATTTACTGACTGTCCCCCTGGAGAAAACTGGGGTCATTTAGACTGGATCTAGGTTGTCTAGAGACAGATAGGCTCAATTTAAATCTGTTTCAAGAGGACTACTCTTAAAATACATTGAGACATAGGACAGTTTTTCTTATGTCTTTGTTTTAGTCATGGCATGGCCTTAGGTTTTGGAGACCTGGTGTGGCTGCTGTCAAGCCATCAAGCTAGACTTTCATTTTGATCAGAAAGTGAAGCTTTTCCTTTCCAATATCCCATGAGCTAGACACTACCATCTGCTGCAGATTCTCCTCCCCTCCTGCCCTGTCCTCTGAAGCCCCCCAGCAGCTGTTTTATGAATAATGACATGCCTGGGTTTCCAACTGTGCACATCTTTTGTGGATTTTGCTGGTCTCCAGCAAGAAGTTGGTCTTTCAGCCACCACACCATTCGCTACGTGGATGAAAGTATGACATTTGTAAGACAGGAAATGGAAGCAAGTTTTGGACTAGGACATACAACATCTGCTTGCTCTTTATGTGACAGGAAGGGGTTTTGACTGTAACCTGTAATGCCAGGGCCAGGGTGACAACTTGGCCCCACGGCAGAACCCAGCATCTCACAGGTATGATGCTCCTGCATGTCCCTTGTTGGATTGACTCTGGAGATGTCGAGCTTCTCAGATTATATTCTTTAGTGCTCTTAGGGCTTGTGAATCCAGAGTTATGGATTCATTTTCATGCACAAGGATTTGAGGAGCTGAGCAGTTCATCCTGGCTCTAATGCCTGCTACAATGAGATGTGGCTCTGAATCAAAGCCACAAGTTGGCCAGCCTTCTCTTCAGGGACATCCTTGCCTGTTACTAGTTCCAAATATTATGTCTGGCTTGAAATTTTGTGATCAGGCAAATTAAATTCCTAGGTTTGAACAGTGCAGGAATTTGTAAAAATGTAGAACTAGAGTAAAATCTAAAATGGCCTGGTGGCAACTTACCTTTGTGTTTAAACAAAGCTTCAGCTGAAAAAGAGGTAGACCTGGGACCAAATTGTAGGTTCAAGGCCCTGAAAGGGATGATTCAACATTTCATCTTTAGGTCTGGCAGGATTTGTTTGGGTGCAACCCATCTATTATGCATGAGCATGAAAGATCCTGTGTACTTTCCATAAAAATCTTCTTCCACTCGAGACTGTTTCAGGCTTTTGGCCATTGAAGCATTTGTAAATTTAAAAACAATCTGCTGATTTTCTTTAAACCAGCCTTGTTTGGTGTGTTCCTCAGTTTTGTACTGCTCTGAGTTGTGTGTGGGCACTGTGTTTAGAGAAAAAAAATAAGAATCCAAGGATATTATTGTTATCACTGAAGTTGAATTCCTAGAAGCGGTGCCATGGCGTAGTAAATGCCATGTAAACCCAGAGTAACAAAATGTTCTTTCATCCACCACCTACCACAACACAAACCTGCACTTTCAGGTGTGAAGGCAGTCGTGTACCCTACACAGTGTGCAGTTTCTGTGGCAGGCTGCTGGAACGCTGCACCTTGTTATTCCCCACCTCGTGTCTTCAGGACACGCTGGGTTACACACAGGAGGTGTCTTTGTGGCTTGGTGTCCGTAAATGGCCTCGTTTGCTTTGGCCTGGCTGCCGGTTGACATCTGCTTCTTGCTAATTAGGTGCAGATTAAAAGGTGATCACCCAGCTACTTATCTTTGCAGCCCAGGGAGTGGTGCCAGGCAGGGTGTGTTTGACATGCCAGCAAGCCAGGAGCCTTTCATCCCACACCAGTCACCCTGGGTCACCGTGCCCACCACACAGCTCTATTTCTACTCGTTAAATAGACTTAATAAATAAATAGCACCTTCTAAACGTGTAGGTGGCTCGTCTAGCACAGCGCTGGCCCTTCCAAACGCGCTCTGAAGCCAAACCAAGCGTTCAGCGTGGCCAGGATTTATCATTAGAGCCGTACGGGCTAGAAAGCGTGTTTGTGGCCGGCATGCCAGCTTGCCTGAATAGCCCACAGTGTAATTTCCCTCTTTCCTTGGTGGGAGGAGCTGCCAAAAATAGCAAGCCAAGAATTTGTCCATGTTATTTCTGGGATTGCACCAGGAATTGACATCAGGAGGAGAGGAGAGAAAAAGCGAGCAGTGTGACAAGTTTGGGGTCCATGGTTGTTTGGGTTTTCGTGCTGCTGTGGGGCTACTGGAAGGGTCTGGTAGCCACATCCTGCCTGTGCCCACTCCCACAGGTGAGACTTTCCCCAGGCCCTGGTGGTTTCAACAAGGTTACTCAAGTCTCTGCTCTCTCTTGGGGCAACCCTGCCGGGCCCAAGGCATGGGACTGAGCCAGGGCTCTGTTTTGTGCTCCCAAGGAGCAGCCGTGCCCCCCATGGCCATGGGACAGTGGAAGGAGGGCAGTGTTAGTTCCTGTGCCTGAGAAAATGCATGAATGAGCCCCAGCTGAATCTGCCTTCACAAAAGCCTATGAATCAAGCTGTGACTTCTCTGTGGAAAGGGCTGTTTGTGTGATAGGAGACATCACTGCCCTGGACAGCTGGGTGGGATCTGAGGCGGGGATGGAGACACTGCACATGCCTGTGCCACTGCTGCTGCATCCAGACCCAGGTGGCCCTTGGCCATGGGGTTATTTCTGAGGCCAGCAGAAAACTTTACCTCATTGCTAAGCAGTGAAAAGGAGATTGAAGGTAATGCTATCCTGTTCCTACCTTGTATTTCCTGTGCTATCTGTCCCTTCTTTTCTCCTCTCTTCCTTGCTTTCAGCATGTACCCATTGGAAGAAACATGAGTTAGCATCATATTCTGTGGCCACAGCAGCTCCCCTGGCAGCAGGGCAGTGGTTCTACACCAGCCCTGGCACGTGCCACACCACCTGCTCAGGAAAAGGGTTGGGGATGTGTAGAAAGCTGAGGTTACCCAGGGCTGGGTGACAGGACATGGGGAAAAGCTGTGTGCTCTTGTTGGAGAGGGAAGTGAAAGATGGCAAGAAGGGAGGAACTCAAGCAGTGGCGTTGACAGTGTAGAAACGTGGTCTGCAAATGAGAGTGGTAAATCAAGTCTTGTTAGTGTTGCTGCTGAAATCACCACTTTGTCAGCCTGAATGGATCTGTATGAGGGCGTCAGATGCATCGCGAAGATCAGAGCTGCCTCTGTGCACTAAGGAAATATCTGTGTCCCTCCTTCACAGGCTCTGGGCCAGCTCCCTGGCCTGTGATGGAGCTAATTGGGCGTCTGAGTCCTGGGTTCAGTGGCACTGGCCTCACAAGGGCCTATTTAGCTGCCTGACTTATCTCCAAATGGCTGTTTGCTCACTGCCTGCACTTGCATTCACCATTATCTCTACATAATAGAGCACCATGCTACAATGAAGAGGCTTCTGAGTATAAATCCTAGAGAATGAATAAATTTCTGTGTTGTCTGTTGTGGGACAGGAGGAGAAAGAGGTCAGTTGCAGCTTTGGTCTACCCTTGCTTCACCAAAATCCCCCATGGTCTCAAAGTTGGTCTCTGTGCTATATCAGTGGCTGTTTGAACATCCCTGAGGGAGGCACCAAGATTTACCAGCAGAGAAATTCAGAAATGCTTGTTCATCTTTGACTGTGGTGATTAATGACATTATGGTGACATCCATTTTAGAAATGGCCATGACTGGAGCTCAGCAGTGCTGCTGCCATGATGGGAGATCTGTCTGGCTTGGCAGAGCTGAGAGTCTCTAGCAGTGAAGCCAGGCAAAGGATGGTGCTTTTGGAGAAAGGACAAAAGTTGAAGGTAAAGATTCCAAGAGTCAAAAGCACCTTCTCCTGGGTAAAGCAGCAAGCAGGGCTGGGACAATAAAGTAGTTGGCCTTGTTCAGAGTCCTAGGTGAAAATATCAAAGGCAAAACCTATCCTCTGTGTTACCCAGGGAGGCTGTGGATGTCCCATCCCTGGAAGTGTTCAAGGCCAGGCTGGATGGGGCTCTGAACAGCCTGGTCTGCTGGGTGGCATCCCTGCCAAAGGCAGGGAGCTAAAACAAGATGGTCTTTAAGGTCCCTTCCAGCCCAAACCATTCCATGATTACATGCTGCTGTATGTTGAGGTTCTGGATAATGCCAGTTCCTCCTGAATCCTGTATTTTGTCATAGTTAGTCCTGCTAGAATCAGACAAAGCAGCTACACAGGAGAACAGCCCTCACTGTAATTAAGGAGATCAGCATCTGACACTAATCCAGGGGAAATCAGTCCAGGCTGCAGCAGGTAACAGGAGCTGGGGATGATGGGTTTGCCTGCACCTTCTCCCTGAAAAGGTCACTTTCACCTGTCATCCCTTTTTCTCTCCTCTGTGTATCAGGTCTTGCAAAAGAAAGCACTGAGAACCTTTAATTTGAGGCAGTATTACAGTTAATAACGTACTTGATCTTTATTTTGCACTGTTTAGAGTGGCTTGAGCAAAGTATTAGCACTAAAATGATTTTTTTTTTTTAAAGAGAACAGTTCTGGTGCAACTCTACTGATAATTTGAGCATTTGAGCATTTTTAAAATCTGAAAATCACAGCCTGCCTTTTCCACATTATAAAAGGGATGTCTTCAAGGTGCCAACTGTACATTCAAGGGGAATACCATTGTTTGGTTTTAACTTCTCTGGCCTGATATTTAAAGGACCAAGTAGAGAAGTGGGACATTTCATCATCTCAAAAACAATGCAGTCGACTTTCAAAATTCACAGAATTAATTACTGCAGTGAAACAAATCATCATCATCAACCTATAACTGGGTCACCCAGCAGTTACAGGAATAAAAGAATTGCAAGGCAGAGCTCACCCCATGTATTAAACTCATCAGGATTGTTTGATTAACATCTTGCTGCCATTCCCATTACTGGAACACAGAGGAAGTTGCTGTAGGTGGCCCAGCAAAATGTTTTCATATTTTTTAGATTCATGGGAACTTTTTGTCTGAACTGCACAATGGAACAGCTGCGCTGTACAAAACTCAGCATCTCACCCAGGCACAGCCTTGGAAAGCCAGTTTTTCTTTGGTTGTAAAGGCCAGCCAGCCATTCCATAACTTGAGAGCTGCTGATGATCTACCAGTGTGTAGGATCCCAAACTGTAAGACCAAGTGGAGAGGAGAGAATTTGGGAAGCTGAGGGCAAGGATGCAATTTTCCTGCACAACTTTCTGGTGTGAGTGAACAAGATTCCTCAGCCAACAGAGATGGCTTCCAAACCACTCTCATTGACAAAGGCATTTGACACCTGAGTTCAATAGGATGGCAGAAGGCTGAAAATATTAATCAGGAATATTTAGTCAAGGACAAAAAGTGATTGACAAGCAGCTAAAGTAAGGGAATACCTTACGGAGCAGGGTATGAGGTGACAAAGTTAAACTGCTCTGCTCATCATGGTGACTCTGTATCCCTTTGGTTCAGATCCATTATTGTATCTCCATCGTGAAATCCTCTGCAAATAAAATAGCTAACATCACCTCGTGAAAACTGCTGGTCTGCCTGCCATAAAGGACTTCAGGCATGGCCTGGAAAGGTAAATATTATTGTAGTTATTTTTTTCTCTAATTCCAAATCCTTTTCCTAAAGGATGTCAGGATGGTAGCCGGCTGTAGCACTTTTAAGATAGCAGAGGTAGGAAGATGTCTACAGAGAGTGTCATCAGAGCTGAAATTCAGATCTGCTTTTCCACTTGGTGCAATTGAGATGTGAGCTTGTAGCATCCTTCAGTTAAAATCCTGTTGAACCCCTCTGAGACTCACAAGTGTGAGTTGCTGTTCACTGCAGGCCACTGCAGCTCAGCAGTCCCTTGGGCCTTAGGAAAGCCTCCTGCAATGGAAATTCTGTACAGACTGAACAAGAACAGTCAATAATAAAGAAATCAATGCCTCCAGTGCCTGCATTTGGGTTTGAAAGCACTGCTTGGGATGGTTTACCTCATCAGAGCTCTGTTTTCCCAGCACAAGCAGAAATCTGCTTTTCTGTCCAGGCAGTTTAGCTAGCAGGGAAATGGGGGCAGCCTTTTTTTCCTGTGCTCTCATGTCTAGGTATTTTACAGGTAACTCTTGCATTGGAAATCCAAGGTTGCATGGTTCAATCCATAAGGACAGAAGGGAAAACCCAGTGTGCATTCAGTTCCTCCAGAGCAAGCAAAGGTCCTTGCTTTAGGAGATGGCATGGTTAGCTGGCTGGGAGAGCTTTTATCTGAACAGGCCAGAGCAGATTTTGTTCTGCAAAGCTGAAATGGGGCCTCTGGAGAGGAAGATAAAACTGCATGCTTAGGCAGGGAGCTGCCAGAGGATTTTCTGGCTGGGGGCTCTCATCTTTCAACACATCCTCACCCAGGAGAGGTAACCAGGAGACCACGGACCACACAAGCTGACATTATTTCCCTACTGATCCGTTTCAGTTCTGGATAAGGCTGGCCAGCTTGCTCTGTTGTGACTGCTTTTATTGGTTCTCTGTAAGGTCCCTAGATTTTGTACCTTCCCTGTAGTGCCAAGCTCATTCAAAAATGCACACAAACCAAAACAATCCTTTCATCTCTTCCTTGGAGTTTCCCCTCTCACATACCCCCAAGTGGTGCTGGTGGTGAAACCTTTCCCCCTAGCATGAATCCCTGGCTCCAGGCAAGCCCTCTGTGACTCAGTGCGAGTTTCCCAGGCTGAGAACTGAGTCAGGACAGGACGATGCAGTGACAATAGAAGCCATAACCTGTTTATTTTAGCCACTATTTGGATTGTGACTGAAGTGGGAGCTGCCGCAAGCCAAGGCTCCCATTTCTCGCAGAGCCCTGGCGGTGGCATCGGTCCAGGGTGTGGCTGGCGCTGGTGGGAGCCTTCAGAGTTGATGTTAGAGGAGAAGGACACGTAGAGCATCACGTAAACCCCTCGTTGTGTGTGCAGACACAAGGAGGGATGTTGTAGATTAACCAGGGTGACGTATCCTCATAGGAAGCAATGGGCCTGGCACTCTTTCCTCTGGACAGATAAAGCAGCAGATAAAGACATTGTGCCAGACCTCTGTTAGAGGAAGGCTGGCAAAGTCATTGAAATATATCAGATTGAAACACTTGTCTTCTTTCCTATTCCACAGCAATTCAGGACAGCCTTACTTTGTTTGAGTCCCATTACTGGAATTACTGGGAAGAGTTCATGCACGTGTTGCTCACACCATTTTCCTGTTTGTGCCTAGCGAGAGAGGATTGAAAGTTAAAAACCTTCTGCAGTCCCACTACTGTGCCTGAGAGTTTCTTAGTGTAAGGCAATATTTGTTTCAATGCAACTATAAGTAAAGAGGCTGATTTTCCTAATTGTCCTTTTTTTTGGTCTAAGTTCAACCTCTTTTTTTTTTTGTTGTTGTTGTTAATTCCATTTCATTAGTTTTACTTAAAAAAAAAAAAGGAAAATAAATTTGAGCTCAGAAGGAAAGCACAGATTTCACACATGCCCCCCTATTTTTTCATTCTATTTTTTGACGTTTTGACTCTTGCCCACCTCTAAACATGGACTGGCTCTCCAGGGTGTTGCCCTGCCTACAGAGGCTGACGGCAGTGCCCTTGCTCATCATTAACAGCAATTGTAACATTGCACACCACTCAGCTCTCGTTAATTTGTGACCAAACTCACCACATGCCCCAGCAGGAGCAGCAAGAGGAAAGCTGTAACAAGGGGACTAAAGAAAGGCGCATTCAGCAGCAGTAAAGAATGTGAAGGAATATGACAGTCACGCAAATCTTGCAGTGTAAATGCTGGCTGCTCTGGGGTAGCTGCAGTGGGAAAGGCAGCTCTGGAATACAGAGTGTGTGGCTCCAGAGGCAAAGCCAGTGAAGGGCAGCACTGAAGCTCTTGTGGTGTTGCTCCCCTCCTTCAGGTAGGGGCTCTCTGTGAGCAGTCAGTTTAGGACACCCCTCTCTGACCTTCCTCACAGTCCTGTTTATCTCCTCTCTAAACATTCCCTCTGTCACCAAGTGTATCTTTGATGATGGTCCAAAGTTCACATCCGCTCTTGTGTTTAACCTTCACGAGCTTGCTGAGCTCATTACATGTGCACCAGGCTCCAAGCACGTAGGCCAGCTCCTCTCCTCGTTACTGGGTGACTGATTAGCAGCAGGACAGCCCAGCAAGAACGGGGCAGCTCTGCATACCAAGGGGACTGCAGGGTTTGTGTTGGCACCTTGCACCACGCACTGGAGGCTTGGTGGGGCAGAATGAGTGCTGAGCTCACCTGCTGCACTTTCCATAGGCTGATGGAGAGAATAAAATGCTCTGCAGCTGATAGAAAACATTTTCAGGTTGTGGTTATGAGGCATGGTCCTGTATTTTACCTTGTGACCTGACCCAGCTTTGCCACTCTCATGGAAGTGAAAGGTTGGTGGAGTCCCTTGTATTCCTTGGGTGGATTTTTATGGACACCAAAACCAGAAGGATTTTCCCCAGAGTTTCTAGATCTATGTGGTTTTAGTGCCCACTGAAACCTTGGGAAATGGAACTTTGCATATAGATTTCCAGCTCTCTCTCTCTCTCCATGTTTTACATGGATATTTTAGTTTGTGTTAATAGTTCTCAGGCACCATCTTTTGTACTAATGAGCTCCAATCCTTATGATAAGGAGCAGAACAGAACTGCATAAAGTGCCAAAGGAATAATTATTCTCACACTTGAGCAGCAGACTGACAGGGACAAGGCCTGCTCAACCTAAGAAGCTCCTGGAGCAGGAAGTGTTCCAGTGTGTTACTGAGAGAAGCTGAGCTCCAAGAGTTAGAGAGTATTTCTGAGCTTCCCAGAGACTGACACCTACTTGAAGTGAAAACCAGAGGGAAACAGGAAAACATTAGCAAATCAAAGTGTGTTCTTCACTTTGGATAGATTCTGCCTTCAGGGACAGATGGATTTTGGCCACCAGTTTTGTGCAGTATAATTTTTGTTTTCTCCACAATTGGTAAAGAAAATAAAGTTAAGGCTGCAGCTAAGCAGAGGAAACCTCACCTGGCCCAAACAGAAAAATACAATTTTTGCTGTTAGCACCTCTTACTGTGAATATTTGATTTGGCTAATAAACACAGAGAAGTTGTTAAATTATTTACCTGCTCTGTGTACTGAGCATTTGTTGCTAAGCTGCTCAGTATTTAAACACCCAACTCTCCAGCACACAGCTTTGCTGAGCCGGGGTGTGGAGGCTCTATATGCAGTGCATCCCACTGACCTTTTTGAGGAAAGGTGCCACTGGGTGTGCCAAACATCCCAGCAGAGAGGATGGCTCATGGATGGCCAGCTGTGCTCTGTAGATGGCCACTGTGAGCCCTCAGTGCACATGGGCCATTGCTGGGTTTGGCTGAACAGCATTGCCCAGGGACTGCCAGTGCCACTGGGATTGTGCTGGCTGCAGGATGCACAGGGTGCCTTTGGGAGGCAATTTATTATGTTTGTAATCGAATTTTGGCTTTTTTATTATGTTTTTTCAAATAGTGATAGACTACCAATAAATTGCCAGGCTTTACCCATGGATCTTAATAGAGGGCAAGAGAAAACTGTTTTTAAATATATTTGTCCTAAGAAGAACCAAGTAAGTGAACAAAAATCCAGCCAGTCATGTGGTTTTAAGAGAATGAAGGTGTGAGTTTCTTGAGCAAAGGTCTTAGGTTTTGGTGAGCCTGGGGTTTTTACATTGACTTGACTCCAGTTTTTTGTGTGGCCCAAGATCTGGGTATGGGATCCTGGCTGCTCTGAATCACTGTCTCCAGTAGAGATTATTGTATTGCTAGGGATTATTGCAGTGTTTTCACACTCTGAGGGTTCCCACATAACCAGAGGTGTCTCATGAGGCTCCACAGAGATGGGATTTTCCAAAAGAATCACTCAATAGATCCAAATATAGCCAAGAACAAACTGCCCCCTACCCCAGGGTGTGCTGGGGCATGACTTTGCTGTGCAGCTTCTCAGGCACAGTGGCAGGGCCATCATTGTAGGCACACAGTCTGTGGTATTTGGGAGTGGGGCTGGGCCCAGCCTCATCCCCAGTGGGCACAGCTGTGAGCAGCAGGTGAGCAGCACTGACAGCAATGAGCCATGGAGTGCCCAGGGGCACTGAGCAACCCCCAAAGGGAGCAGAGGGCACACAGGTGCAATGCAGGAGCATGAGGGGTATAAAAGGCTGGGCTGAAGAGCAATAAGGCTAAATGCTTGCAGCCTTTTGAAGTGTCAGGATGGTAGTCTGTATGGGTAGATGAAGCTTTCTGATGAGGTATGGTGTTACTGTGTTTGGGAGAATGCTTAAAGCTTTCTGAAATTGAATGGTGATAGTTTCTGCATTGTGGCTGCTGCTGTTCTGGTGTGTGTTTTTGTTTGTAATTTGGTCCTAGTTGTTGGTTTTATAACCCTGCCCTATTTTGTATCATTATGACATATTTTATTACCAATAGATTATTCCTTTCCCCCTGTGTTGTTGGTTTTGCCCTACTTGTCCATCTCCCCAAAGCCCTTTTGACCCCTGTTCCTCCTCCCATTGAGTGTCAATCCCTTCCCATGCCTGCCCCTTTCTCTAGAAACTTCCCTATCAGTTTTGTATCCTTCGAGGCCCCATTGGTTTGTTTAAGTTGTTCTCCTCTAATCCCCTTTTGCTTTAAACATTGTATTCCCCACCTTGTGTTCCACCCCCAGTTTCTCCCCATTGGTTCAAGATTGCATCCTCCCCTGGACCTTCCCTGTATAGAAGTTGATTAATGCCTTTGTTTGGTGTCTTTCTGTCCCTGAACCTCTGGGGAATAAACACCTTTGGAAAACACACAGAAGGCCTCTCCCTGTTCCTTGTCCCTGCCCTGGGCACAGTCCTATCCCCAATGCAGTGAGTTCATGCCGTGGAGTAGCTGTGCCCTGCAGCTTCACCCCAGATTCTGCAGCTCCCTGGGGGTGGCCGACTCTCGCCCACGGTGTCGGGAGCCAGTCAGGCCAAAGAAATCCGGCACCACAGCAGGCTGCAACTCTTCATCACTTTGAAACCTCTTCTGCTTTCAGGGCTCAAGTAAAGAGCTGCACACAGTTGGTTGGCAGCATGGATTTCCTGGTCCTAAACCTGGGGCTTGCACTGCTTGTGCTCCACAGCTGGCACTTGATGTGGTCACAGCCCCAGGGTGTTCTCACAGCACTGCTGGAAAAACAGCAGCAGGACAGAGGTGACACCTTCAGCAGGGGCTGAATTCCTCTCTGCAGCGCCAGGGACCATCTGGTGCCTGTGTGTCCACATGGATGGGTGGGTGCTCTTCTGCTCTGAGCTGGCACTCCAGCACCAACCTGGGAACCAGTGGCGTAGGCTCCACTTCCAGGGCAAAATTCTCACAGCTTAAGTGGATATCTGTCAGCAGCAGGAATCTGTAATCTGCAATTCCTATGCATGTTGAGGCTGGACAAGCAGGCTTCCTAGAAGGTTGGTTTGATGGATGGAGCTTCAAGCATTATTTTATCCTTTCCTCCCCTCTTTTAGTCATACACCTGGCATCTGCAGGACACCTGGGCAAGTGCAATGACCAACTGTGCATACCAGAATCCATGGCGTGCCTCAAGAGTTGGATTTATTTAAATCTTCTCCTTTTATTCAATAACTTTTACTCTTCATATTTTAAGAGTAGGAAGGGTTTGGTTTTTAAGTTCTGTGTCCCTTCAGGATACTTTTTCCCCCCAGCAAGGATTTGCTAGTGAGTTGAATTATGTGCTCAGATTCCAAATCAAACTATTTGTTGATGTCATGAAAATTATTTTTTAAGCTGTGTGAAACCCTCAAAAATGTAACTAATTTCCTCAGTTTGTTCAACACCCATCACTCAGTAAACTGGGGCTGGAAACCAAGTGGCAAACCAGCCTGGGACTACTTTTGCTTTTTGTATGAATGTTCTGTTTGAATGTTTTTGGGTTGAGTTCTTGAGATTTTTGTGTTCTTTTTTTTTTCTTTTACCTTATCTGTAGGCTTTTTTTAATCTTTCTGCGATCATTCCAGCGGCAATGTTTCTGCTACATGATTTTCTCACAGCAAATAAAATGTGTTTGTGCAAATTTTCTCTGAACATCAGCTCTGTGTCTCGTGTTCCCTATGTTGCCTTGCAAGCTGCAAGTACAGAGCCACCAAAACGGGGAACACAAGCAGTATTGGGGTGTTTAAATTTTTCAATATGGAACAAATTTCTAAATTTGACCATGAGCTATCTGAAATTCACTATTTGCAAGGAATTCCTTGAAATGGGCTTGTACAAGGCAGCAGCATTTTGAGGAACAAATTCATTTAAAGATTTGCTGAGATACATTTGAGTGCTCAGAGGGAGGAACACAAATCTTTCATGTTTTAGTTATTGTGATGTCTCACTCCTTTGTACAGGAATATTTCAATTTTAGTCCCCCACTAGTGTATATAGAGCATAATTTTAGACCACTTTGAGATAAATTGGTCTCTGTGCCTTTTTAACAAGGATCTCTAGGAACCTTACAAATACTGATTATGGATGGTTTTCCTTTCCACCTAGGAGGTGCACGTGAGTGGTTGGGTTCAGATTTACAGTGAAAAGTTTGTGATCGTGGAAGGCATCTGATCTGCCTGGCATCATCAGTAGTGTCTCAAGGTCAAGGTATCCTCGCCTGGTGCTTTCTCTCCCAACTTTATCCACGACCTCAAGGTTTCTTCACGTGCACCCTCAGAAGGAAATGTTTGTGTATCCCATGTTTGCCAAAGACAACAGCTGTCATCAGCACCATGTTAATATTTCATAAGCAAACAAAATTGGCAGAGATGGTTCTGCAAGTCCTGATGGCTCCTTGGTGGACAATTTTTCAGGTTCTTTGCTTAACCTAAGCTTTGCCTAATGTAGTAATTCTCAAAAGAGCTTGGGAGGAATTTTAGTGCGCAAATGCTGGAAGAGAACTGACTATCTCATGGCAGGATTTGCTTTTCTTCTTTGGCCTTTGGGTTACTCTGCCCTCCCTTTGGGTTTTAAATGTGTTCTCAGAGAAACACACTTTGCCCCCCCTGTGGAAGCACCACTCTTCACTCTTTCCTTCTGTGCATTACTGAGCTGCAAAAAGAGCTTTGCAGCTTTTGCTTTTGAAATATGTGCTCATTAGCTGTAATTAAATCTTTAATTTCTCCTTCAGGCTTGGATAAGGCACAAGCTCCACTTATACCCAAAGTTTTTCTTCTGATTCTTTTTCATATATTTTATTAGTTTTACTCCTTGCTAATTACTGAATGCAATGGTGTTTCCAAAGCAGCCAAAAATAAAAGTATTTACTATTCAGCGAGGTACGTGTTAATCTGGCAAACTATTATATTGGCTACAAAGACTCTTATTTAATGTGAATCACTCTGTAAAGTGCCTCAACAGCACAGCTTCTTATTCATTATTGGTTAATTTCATGGTATCTGAGATGTGGGATTTCAGTTAATGGGTAATTGAGATCATAAATCAAAATATTTTCATTGAGATTACATGAAACACAAGATGTTCAGGTTTGGAGTGTGAAATTCCCAGCTGCTTTCAGCAAGGATGGGTGAGGTCTGCAGGCGCATCCTTCTTCCTGCCTTAGGTCCAACATAGGATCCTTGGGGAGGGGGCAAGTTTTTGGTGTGTTTTGTAGGATTTGGTGTATTTTTTAGGATTCCCAAGTGACGTCTCTGTGCTGTGCTGGATGGGAGATTTTCCTGTCCCCAGTTCACCAGGAGGAACATGAGGCCAATCGCAGCACAGGCTCTGGCAGTATCGAGTGGTACAGAGTACAGGAGCTGGCTGTGTTACCAGCTTCTGTGCTACCTTGCCAAAAACATCCTCCAAGGGCCCTCAGGGCTGCACAGGACATCTGGGAAGGAGCAGAGATGTCAGACAGGTGCTCTCAAACACTGACCTATCTTTCTTACTCCTTCCCCTGGAAGACAATGAAAATCAACTTCCACTGGATGACTAATTCCTCCTAACAATTCTAATTATTGCTTCTGTTAAGAACTCGGACACAACAGCAGTGACTGGTGGAGCAAGGATTTTAGAAGAGACAAGTTATAAGACATCCTGACAGACATCTTCATTCAGTCTTTCCCATTTGGCCCTACTGACCTCTGTGAGCCTTGGACTGATCATATTAGCAATTTTCTTACAAAAAATTACCAGTTTGATTCCCTCTTTTGAGAAAGTATGTGAGCAAGCGTCCCTTAAAAATCACAAGAACAGCAGCCCTCTTCATGGGGAAGTAAGATGTTGTAAAACAAGGATGTCCACTTCAAAATTTTTCTATTGGAGATGAAAACCTGCAGGACAACTTATATATTTTTCAAGGAAAGGTATTTTGGGGGCAGATTCCTTTTGTTTCTTTTCTTGGCTCACTTGTAGCAGCCTTGAAAATAGTGGCTTCATATGGAAATGCTGAAGCAGCACTTGGCGGCGTAGCAGCAGCAACCCGTATCTCCTCCCGTGTGTTTGAGGCTGCCAGCAAGGCCTGGATTACTGCTGGCCTCATCTTACCAGGCAAAATTACTGCTTTTTAGAAGGTCAAATGTGTAGCTTCTTCCTACTGGAAAGGCTGAGGAAGGACAATGAATGATTCATTGCAGGCACTCCAGCGGCACACAGACCCCTCGTGTGCGTGGTGTGGGAATACACCATACACATTTCCAGCAGGCCAAGTTATGTAGAAAATGCCTTTGCTCCGTCACCAGAGCACAGAATGGGCTGTTTGTGACCAGCTTTCTCTGGGTTTTTCCTATTCTTTTTCCCTCTGCCCCTTCTGGGGTGTTTTTTGACTTTTTTCCTCACCTCAGTCGACTAAATCATGGACCATATGGATTTAGAGCAGCTGAAGCATGTAACCCACATTGTTGCTTTTACAGAACCCCTGTGGCTTTGTCCAAGAGCCTCCAAGTTGCTCCATATATCCAGATACTCAAATTAGGCAAATAAACTCTCATTACTGACCCCATGCTCTTTTCTCTGTGGTATCTGGACAAAAAGCAGGACAGAAAGGCTACAGGATGGGCAAAGGAAAGCCCTGGTGGATCAGAGCTATTCAGAGAGAAGAGTGTCTTGGGCAAATGCTTCCTCATGACCCTTCAGATCCACAGGTCCTCACACCTCTCCTATGGAATGTGGCCACCACTTTAATTTAGGGAACAGAGTCATTTTTCTGAGAGGTGAAAAAGTTGCTTGAAGCCTTCAACGCAGTAGCGCTCTGGTGCCAAAGTAATTTTGTGGATCCGGATATGAGTGGTTTTCCCCAGGCTGTGACCAACTAGAGGCATAGCTTACAATTTAGTGCAGGGCTCCTCGTTTCACAGATGCCTGTGGTTCTACCCCAGCATCCAAACCATCTTCATTTTCTGCCTGTAGTCAAAAATTAGAAAGTGACGTTTTCATTCCCAAAAGCTTGCAGGCTCCCTTGTAGCTGCTTTATTTTTGGTCAGTGCTGGCTACAGGCCTTGCTAAGAAGTTCCCAAAGGTAAGGGTGGGCAAAGGTTTAGGCAGTGCAGTTTAGGTGCCTCATCACCTGCCTGGATCACAAGACCCAAGGAACTCACTCCTTGAACTCTCACTTCATCCCTGTTCTGCCCTTTTAGGTGAGTTTTTCTTTTTCTATGGTTAAAATAGTTTTTAATATCATGATTTGCTCAAGGTGTAGAAATAGACCAAAAATACATTCCCCAACTGCACTGAAAAAACGTTCACGTCTCATGTCATTATTTTTTAACCAGGTCTGCATTAAAAGTTTTATGAGCTGCTCCAGTTTCGGAAGGTTTCCCGTAAATGAACTTTCCACCACTCTGTGACAGCAGTGTGTTGCCAACACATGGATAATATGGAAAATGAAAGAGGAAAAAAAAAGCCCTTTCCCCCGCCTTTCCTCCATCTGTTACAATACAGGACTGTGGCAGGAAACGAGGTTTTGCAGTTTTATATGAGCAGAAGTGTGTTGTGTGGTTTTTTGGTATTTTTTTTTTTTTTAAGCTGTGGAGTGTGTCATTTCAGAGCTCTCTCCAGCAATCTGGAAGCAACCAACTTAAGGCATGGAAAAGACATTATGTAATTGCAAAAGACAAAAAAGCCTCCCAATGCTGAGGCCTTGTGGCAGAAGCCAGTCTCTGACCTCACCCTTCTCAGGATCTCTGGAGAACACTGTGTTCCTCTGGCCTCTCGCAAAAAATAGCCTCTGCCAGATTTCAGCAAACAATTCCGGCATTTCCTTCCCCTGCCTCTGGTCTGTGGGTGTTTTGGAGTCTCTCGCATGTGTGGGCAGGGATTCATTAGCTAAAATAAAAACTGTACTACAGAGCTGCAGTGGAGAAAAAGAAAGTTAAGGGGAAAAATGCAAGCAAGTGTAATAAGCCTGTGGCCTGAGCTCGTCTGGACTCTATTCCAGTTTTGGCATTAATAAAGAGCAAGCCAGAAATCAAGGGGGTCTCCTGGGCCCAGTTGTCTCCCCTCCCATGGTCGGCCGTGGTCCCTGGTGCCCCATCTGTGCCTTCGCAGCTCCTGCCGGCAAAACCGAGCACAGGCCCTGGGTTTGAAAGATCAAGGTCTTTGTTCTTTTTTAGCTTTTCCCAGTATAATCCCTACAGAGATGTAATCGTTCAGTGTTGTTTTTCCTCTGAATTCTCTTTAATTTCCTGCCTGTGGTTTTGGGGGTTTTGTGAGGTTTTATGGTTGTGGAGAAATTTTGCTCTTTGCAGTGGATGTCCTACATGCTCTAAAAACTTTTATTCTAAGAAAAGCCTTTCTGTGTCCTCATTTAATTTGCTGGGTCATCATTATTGCCACTGCAGTAGTCCTAAGGGAACCCAGATAAATATCCCTCCCCATGGGCATCCTGCCTTCACACTGGTCCTGGGTCTCTGGGGGCAGGATAACCCCATTCATTTCTAGGCCATGGATTGGAGACCTTAAATCCCACTGCTGGTGTATCCAAGGGGAAGGAAAAGCTACTCTTTTTTTCCCGAGCACAGAGGTTAGCCATGTTGCCCTAAACTTTCTCTACAAATGTTGTGGAGTTTGGCTGGTGTCTGCCAGCTGGAGCTCAGTACCTTCTTTACAAGCCTTCTTTCTGCTTCCTGCAGACCGGCTGCCAGGGAAGCCAGTGATAAGCTTTCAATTGCTGCCTTGTTTATTTAAGATCTTTGAACCTCAGAAGGCTCCCAGAAGCAAACAGAAGCTTTGGTTGGCCTTGTAGGGAACCTTACATGTGCCTGCTTGGGCTCTGCAGCCATTGTTGTACCATTCAGAAACATTTGTGTAGCATGTTCTTCAGCTGAGCAATTTGGCTGTTGTGGTGCAGGGAGTTCTGTCCTGTGCCTGTCAGCAGTGATGCTTTCTTTGCTTGTAAAGCTTAAAGCATTAGGGAATAGGTTGGGGCTGGCACTCACAGGGGTCTGAAGCTTGGCTGTGGCCAGCATGCCACACTGTGTGTTCTGGTTCTGATCAGAACTCCCTGGCACCTGCCTGCTGCTGCAAGGTGATCTGAGTGCTGGCCTTGCCACTTGCCTCCCTACATGGAGAACCTGCTGTTTGTTGGCAGCTTTTCCTTTTCCCCAGCAGAAGAAACCCTAAATCATTGATGAGTCCTTCACCTAAATGACTTTGCAGCTCCTCCACCAAGACACCTAGGCTGCAGCAGCCCAGAGTCATTTGAGGGAGTAATTCCCTTTCCCTTGTCCTTTACCAGCAGCAGCAGTGTGTGCAGAAGTGGTTTGGTGGATTGAACATGAAACCCTGGGAGCCTGTTTTCTAAGCTTTGTGGCGCTGCTGTCTCACTGCCTTGCTTCTGGGAAAATGGCTGACATCTTGAAGCTGTGGGTTTGTCCCTCTTTTGCCCCAGAATAAACTTAAATCAATAAAGATTTCATGTATTAATATATTTAATAAATACTATATATTATCTTGAATAAATAGAAATAACTGAAGATAAATGATAAATAAGCTGTTTGCCTCCCTTGCAAACAGCCCTGAAATGTGTCAGATCCCTGTAACCCTGTGGAAAATGAAGTGGGAATGGGCAGTGAACTAACACTGACAAAGATGTTGACAGTTACCAGGATCCTTCAGGACACTTTGAAAAACCTCTGCTAAAATTTAGTAGAAACTAAGTGATAAATGGATAGAGAGGATGAGCTGACTCAGAGGGTCAATGTTGGCTGCCTAGTCCTAGCTGGCTTCTTGTGGTGTTTTGTTTTGGTTGGAGGAGCCAAACTTGCTTGATGGGATGATTGCTTTGAGCTTTTGCGTGTCTTGAGGAATGTCCACGGTGTTTGCCAGGGTGAAGAGCTGGGGAAGGTGTCAAGCATCTCCAAAGCTTATGGAAAGGTAGCTGGGGAAGCAGAAGAAATCCAGCTGGGAGAAGAGACAGTAAGAGCTGTACTTGGTCTTTAGGTACAGGATGGGAAGGATGTGAATAATTCCTGCTGACAGCAAAGCTGCTGATTTCCTGGGGACCAGCTTCCAGGACTGCTGAGGCTGACAAGTCTAGAAGGATTACACAGTCATCAGAGAGCATTTATGAACCTGATCTCAACCAGGCTATGCTTTGCTGAGATTTCCACTGGGGAGATGTTGGCTCTGTACACCTAACTCCTCCTCTGAGGATCCCAATCCCTTCTTAAACACCTGCCTGATTTCTCAGGTAATTTTCCATTTGCATGAAGTAATTTGATTTTGGAGAGGGAGCACAGAAAGGACTGATAAAAGGCTATTAACTGTACTCTCCTGACAAATAACACAGTGTGAAGGGAGCCTTGAAATTCCAAGCCTGAGCCTTTGCTCTCCATGCAGCCAGCAGTGAGGTTTAAGCCATATCCCCAAGGAGACACCAGTGCAAGCAGCACATCTTCCCCTCTTGAGGAGGGTTTGCTTTGTTGCTGGATAATGTTGCTCATGATAATTTGCCAGCAATTCCTTCAGAGCTTTCCTCATTCTGTAAACAGCCTTTCAGCTTCAGGTTCTGAAGTGTGTGTCTGTGCAATCCCAAAGGCACCTGGTTTAGGGAAAATGAAGCCTGGATCTGGGATGTGTTTTCTGATGGATTGAGTTAACTGTGTGGCTCAAGGCTATAGTCATCCTTAAATGCTGCAAATTAGCTCTAAGTGCCACAGACGTGGCCTCAGCACCTGGTGATTAGTGAGGGCCTTGCTCCGTCCCTGGAGTGGGATGTTTTTGGGGGGCAACCAGTGCCATTCCTTCCCAGTGCAGCTGATTCAGTAGCTCTTCAGCTTGTTCTGTCTCCATTTCCCTGCATGCTCTCAGTAATTTAGCTTTTACTCTAGAAAGTGAGATTTCATGTAGCTGGTGGACGTCTTGGTGTTACCAGGGAAGGAAAGGTAGGGCGGTTGTAAAACTGAGTTTTTCCTGCTGTGCAATATTTTATTCCCAATGCTTTTCTTGTCTTGCTCTCCCTGCAGGAAATGAGCTGTAGCTCTGACCATGCTCTCTCTGCACCATTCTCTATATCCACTGCCACTGCACAAAGTCATTTTGCTTTGGTGTTTGAGCACTTGTCCTTTGTGCCTTTTTAAAATTTGGGACTGTAACACTACATCTTCTAAGGGTGGTTTTGAACTAAGGGTGAGACTGTAGTCAGCTCCTGGTCCAGGCTCAGAGTGGGAGAATTATGAGCCCCTAGATGTTTGAGGTTTTTACCTGTGTTTCACCAGCTTTCTATTCTGTTTCATGTGTTTTGGTTCATTTGCTGAAAACAGATTTTTGTTTTATAAGAAAAACACAAAAAGCATCTCACATGGAAAACAGGAGTGTAAAATACTCAGTGGAAAGTAAAATCCTACTGAATTTCTTTCCTTTCTTCTCATCTGTATCTAGCCCAGCCCTTCAATATCTCCCATACCTAGCACAGCCAGTCTGGAGTGGTTAAGGGAATTTCCTGCTTTTGGATCACCATCTAACTGTGAACAGAAGATGGTCTGGTTTGGGAGGAACAAGCCTAATACATTTTAGCTCAGATAAAAAAATGGACTATTGTTTTGAGTTAGACTATTTGAAAGGGTTGAAACTAGTAAAAATAATTTGCTTCTTTCAATAAGCAGTACTTTATGGTGGAAAGATCATAACTTATGTCTTATCTTTTTATCACCAGTAGGATTTTGATATATTACCATTTATTTCTGGACTGGAAAAGTTCATTGCTATTCCTTTTCTCTTCAAATTAGCATAAATTAATTACTCTTCCCAGAAATGACTGTGGGGAGAATAAAAATGCCTTTTGGTAACTGGTCAGACTTGGACAAAAACCCAAAAGTGAGTGTAGCTTTAAACACAGAGAGAAGAGACAAAGCAGGACCCAGTATTAGATGCCAAACAATAAAGCCTTTAACATGTCTTTGGGATTTCGAGGGGACTGTACTGCTGACCTCTCATTCCTGCATATTTTCTACTGGCAGCATGGCAGCTTTTTCCCTCTCTGTGCTCTCAGAAACCCATCCCATGAAATAGCAACAGGAGAACCAAAGTAAAAGCACACACTGAACTGATGGCTTTGCATGGGAGGGTGGCCTTAAGGCTCCTGATCTGGCTGGGCCAGCTGAAAACATTGCTGCCACTCACTGGGAGTAATATCTACAGCTCATGGAAGAGGGGTTGTCATGATCCCAAACTGGCTGTTTCCTCCCCTGCATGGGCTGCTTTGGCCAGTTCTGCTGGGGCAGCTCTGGCATGGCAATGGTACTAAATACATAAGGAAGTTAGATTGGCTTTGCTTGGCCAGTGTTTGTAAAAGAAGCCCTAATGCACAGCCTAAATCCAGCTGCAGGTCACCAGCTTGCTGCTGCATGTAGCTCCTGAAGGTGTTCAGGCTTCTGGAGAAGTTTTGGTGATGTGAACATCAGGTCCTTAGCAATGGGACCCTTTCCAATGGAACCTCGTGATGAGGATGGGTTTGCAGAGCCTCCTCTCCACTGCAGCATCGACAGTGGTTGCCACACCCGCACAGAGCTCCCACTCTGCTGTATCTGTGTCACACTGAAGGCCTCACCCGTGGCATGAAATGCTCAGTGCAGGCAGAGTGAAAGTCTGGCAAATGTCCCTGCTCTGGAGCCAGAAGGCTTGGGCAGAGCCTCTGTCTCCTGACAGTCACATTGGTTCTGTCTGAGCTTCACCATGACTTGGATGCAGAAGCCTTACCCCTGCAGGAGAAGGCGATGTTTAGAGTTGATGCCTGGGGGATGATCACCCTCCTTGCAGGGTGCTGTGAGTGCAGTGGCCCTGCTTCTGCAGGCATGAGGCATGACCAAGAATAATGGTGGTGTGGCTCACTTTGTGTATTAACAAAAGGGACACCTGATTAGCAAAATGGTAATTACCTTTGGATCTAATAAGTGCAATTATTGAGTAATCCACTGGAGCATATAATGAGGTGGGAATATTTTTAGCTTGCAAGTGAGTTCTCTGCAGTCCCCCAGTGCCGTACTCCCAGTAAAGAGCACTTAGGCAGCACTGATGGCCTGTAGCTTTTAAGAAATTACTGTGATGCATCTTTAAATCTGGCAGCTTTATTAAAAAGGGAGGTGTGGGGGATGCTATTATCTCAACATAGCTGGGTTAGGAGAGAGTGTGCATTTCAGAAGGGCCCCAGTGCACCGTGAGGCTTGTGGACTTGAGAGCTGGAGGTACAGCCAAATGCCAGAGACGCTGAGATTTGTCTGGGCCGTTTTGAGCTGCTGTTCTCTGATCTGGGTGGTGCGGCTGGGCTCATCCAGTGCTGACATGGGCACCACCTGGCCATACTGTGTGCAGTAAGAGCAGGACAAGGAGCTTTTGTCCATGTGCTGGAGGCTACAGCACAGAAACCAGTTGAGCTGGACCAGTGCCTTAGCCCCACTTTTGCTGTTTGGCTGACCAGTGAAAAAAGGGAGAGGAAACAGCAAATTTTTTCTGTGGAATAGATTTTTAAAAGACAAACACAAAGGTCCAGGAAATCCCACTCATGTTTGCCACTTGGCCAGGGTATTTTTCCATCTTCAAGCAGAATTTCAGAGCAGCTGCCCCTGCTCTTCCTGGTGTAGCATCCCAGAGCACACCAGGCCCTGGGAAAGCAGAACCTTTGGGCGTGTGTCAGCAAAAGCACCTCCTCATCATCCTTTCTTTTAATACCTCTGCATAACAAATACTAATTAATATTATTTATGAGGGCAAAAGAGAGATGACACTGGCACCCTGACCTGTGGTTGGATATTTCATGCTGCAGTTTGTGACTTACATGACAAATGTTTTCTTTTGCTCCTACTAAAAACTTCCTTTTGCATGGTTTCCCCCATCCCCACCCCAACTAAATTTGCACTTTGAAGAATTCTTTTTTAAATTCAGATGAAGATGTTCAAAGTCGGGTGATGAGAGTTTCGCTAGCCAAGCTTGGATTGTCATTTCATGGTGATGGAGATGGTTTTTTCAAAGAATCAGAATCACAGAATCAAGGAGGTTGGAAAAAACCTTTGAGATTCCTGGAATCCAACCTTTGACCAAACACCACCTTTTCAACTAGACCATGCCACTGAGTGCCACTTCGAACACCTCCAGGGATGGTGACTCCACACTTCCCGGGCAGTTCATTCCAGTGTTAACAACCCTTTCTGTTAAGTAATTCCTCCTGATATCCAGCCTGTTTCCATTGCAAATGCCTGTTTATCAGCAAAGGAGGTATATAGAGAAGTGAAAAATGCGCGCTCCCCCAGCACTTAGAAATCACCATTACAGAAAAAAAGAAGAGGTGTAAAAACCACTTAGCTGGATTCATTTCCATATTTGCAGAATTTTCTGTGGGAATGCTTTTTGCAACATTTGGCCAGCTCATGCTATGAATTAGCTGAGCCCTTTGCCTGCTCCCAGCCTGCAGAGTGAGGCTGTGCTGCCTCTTTCTTTCTTTCTGAGCGGACATTTCAAAAGCTGGTGTCTTATTCCAGCCTCCCCAGACTGGAGTGGGAATGCAGAGCTCGGAACACCTGCTTCCCGCACCGGCAGCACTGAATGGCTGAGGAGCACATGGCTGCTGAGCCTTTGTTTTGGGGCTTCTTTTAACTACAAGGAGTAATCGGAGTTGGCTGTTAAATAAATGAGTTTGGTTGGAAGATAAGCCCGGACACCTGAGGTCTTGCATTCCCGGCAGAGCTGGCAAGCTCCAAAGGGCTTTTTCAACAAGCATCACTGGAAAGTCGCTATTATGTGTGAGCTTTACACACAAACACCTTTGGACAATGAAGGCACCAGAGGACACTGCTGCTCCTGATTGTCAGCAGCAGAATAAATCCCTGCTTCCTGCAGCGTTTCCCTCCGCTGGCCGTGAGGCCAATGCAGAGTGCAGAGCTTTGCAGAGGCACAAAAGGTCTCTCAATAGAGCAGGGGTCAAACTGCGGGTTCCTCCTTTCAAAACGGCCCCTGATCTCTGATGCAGAGCCCTACAAGACCCCTTTCGGAAACGGAGAAAGGGCGACATTGTGCTGCTGAAGGGAAGGAGAGAGGGAGGAGGAGGCAATCCCAGCCCTGCTCCTGGAACAAACTTGGGCTGATGTTTTCAGAGCTTCCTGCAGCAGAATCTTAGGTCTCCAGCTCCCAGTGGGACTAATGGGAGCTCTTACCTGAAATCTTTCTGCCAGTCCTGGCTGTACAGCATCTCTGAGAGGGGAATCCAAATAGCTGCAGCTGACTGTGGGTTCTGCTGGCTGCACAATTAATCCCCTGTGTGTGTCAGGGGGGAGATACTGACCCCTGGGCTGTCAGGAGACAGCGAGGTGTCCAAGCCCTGCAAAATGCCTGACTGCATCACCCTGGCACAGGGTCTTCAATGCCCTAGATCCCAGCTACCATCACTACCATCACTTCTCCACGTGGTCAAGGAAGCTTTCACACATCATCCCCTCCTGTTTTTCTACCCGGAGAAAGGATGGGACAGCCTGGTTCTGAGAAACGCACCCAGGGGAGCCTGACCTTGGCCATTGCATTCCCCATCTGTTAAGTACATCCACACAATGATATTTCAGTACGTGTCCTAAAACAATGATTTCCTTCTCTCTTATTGTGTCGGGTCCTTTGGATTCCTCGTGCAGATTAAGGAGTGTCCCTGTAGAGCTGAAACACAGTGGCAGAGCTTCTGGGGTAAATCAGATCCTGTCTCCCTGCAGAGCACCAGCAAAGGAAGAATAGCACTGGGCTGGCATTGCATGTTTACTTTGCAGCCAGGAGTTTGAGGAAAGAAAGGATCCAGCTTGTCCACCTTTTAAAGGCTGCAAGGAGGGAAGGGAAAACCCACCAGAAGCTCACAGAAAACTGCCACCCATCTACAGCTTTTCTTTCTGAGCGATAAACTCCTCTGATTTCTGCTGTGCAGAAAACAGCATGTGGGGAATTCTGGTGCCAGCAGCACTTTTTGCTGGAAACCAGGATGTTTCTGTAATGAGGAAAGAAACATTCTTGAGTATGAAGTTATCAAACAACTTGACAAAGTCAGATGCACTAAATCGCCCAGTGTAAACATCTGTCTGGCCTGCTTTCGTGTGCCTACAGCGAGGGCGGCTTATCTGCCTCTTGGTGAGATGCAATATCTGTCCTCTGCTGTTATTTTTAGCTTGTATTTATTTGGAGGAGACTGGTACAGTAATCTCATCAGGCCTGACTTGCCTTTAATTCTCCTTAAGACTGTTTTGGGAAGATGGGCAGTTAAAACACTGCTGTGGTTGAAGCCCTTGTACATGCTGTGATGTGAAAGCCCCATGTGTGGTTCCTTGTGAACACTGGAGCTGTTGTTCCCTGGATCATTGGTGCTTGGCTGTATTAGTGGCTTGCTTTCTGATGTTGGGGCAAATGGATTCACTTCTCCATTTCCTGTTTACTTTTGTTTTTTTTTCTACTGGCAAAAATGGCTATTACTGAGTTTTTCTGGCCCTCATCTTGGGGTGTAACAGGAAGAGGCATGGCTGGGGTCTGTTAAAAAGCACATATATTCAAGCATAATCCCACTGACCTCACTCAGACTGCTCACATGTTTTAAATTAAGTGCATCCTTAAATATTTTCAGGAATTGGAGCTGGCTTAGTTTAGGCTTGAATACATGAAGAAATGCATATGCATTTGGGACCAGAAGGGAACCTGAATGTTTTAAACCCATTAAATGTAAAAGTACAATATTGTGTGTTGGCTTAGGAGCAGGGAAACCAATTTTGAAGTCAGTATTCCCTATTGCTGAGAGGAAGGGATGCATGGTAGCACGGGAGGGGAGCAGAGCTCTTTGGAAAAAGGCAACCACCTCCCTTCATGCAAGCAAACCTGGGCACAAAGAAGGGCTTGGTGCAAACTCTCTGGTGACCACTGATAGGACCTGAGGGAATGGCCTGAAGCTGAGTCAGAGGGGGTTTAGGTTGGATATCAGGAGAAGGTTCTTCCCCCAGATGGTGTTTGGGCACTGGAACAGGCTCCCCACAGAATGGCCACAGCACCAAGCCTGACAGAGCTCAAGGAATGTTTGGAGAATGCTCTCAGGGACATGGTGGGATTCTTGGCTTGTCCTGCTGGGCCAGGAGTTGGAATCAAGGATCATTGTGGGTCCTTTCCAGCTCAGGATATTCTATGATCTAAATGTGTTTGCTTTGCATTTCCCATCTCTGTGCCACAATGCACAACTTAGGCAGGGAGTTCCACCTGTGGGAGCTACACCTTTATGGCTTCTGTGCTCCCCCCATAGGAGAGCATCGTGGAGATAGATTTGTAGTTCATACTGAAGGAAAATCTAAAGACAGCTCCTCAGAAAGTTGCCTGCATCAAAATTTTTACCTACATATTTTCCCATTGAGGAGTCTGTTTCATGAAAAGATACTTTATTTGGAGGAAAACCTTTAGCTGTTTCTTTTGTTTGGCATCAAAGCCAGCTTAGAGGAGACTTTTTTTTCTTTAATAGCAGCCAGCTGCATTAGCAGTCTTGAACCATGTTCTTCCTTCTGCTTTGAATATAAAGCCTATAGCAAGGGAACATTAGTTTTTTGTCTTGGCAATAAAAAGTGTCTTCAGCTGCCAGTAGTGGAACTTGCCCATTTACTCACAGGAGAAAGTTAAAATAAGCACTAATGAAGAAGAAGAAAAGCAAATCCAGCATTTCAGGTCTGTGTTCCCTAGTTCCTATGAATAGGCATATACTGCTTGCAGCAATTATGGTGAGGGACTGGAAATCCACTGGGTGTTGCTTGTGCAGGTATAAATCCTGCTGGCTGTGAGCCACTTTTATCAGTTTATCTGCTGCAGTGAAATGGCTTAAAGTTCACTTCTGGATCCTGAGGCAATGCTCGTGTCCTTGCTTTGGCTTTTGCATGTAACAGCAGAGTGTGCTTTGGCTTTTTCTTCTTTTTTTTTAAAGAAAAGTGAAGAAAAGAAGAAGAGGAAGAGAAGAAAGTATTTCATTTGCTCCAGGAAGGCTCTCCTGCAAACCTGAATGGAGTATAATAAATGCCACTTGGGTCTCCAGCCATAAAAGAGAGCTTGTCCTGTTGATGGATTTAATGCCCTGTTCAGGGGCTAATTCTGCACGAGCCCTTCAGTGCCCACAGCCAACATCCCAGAGGCCAGGCAGCCTCTTTCTGAGCCAGCCACCGCTGGGAAATGGGTGGCTCCCCTGAGATTTGCTCTCTTGCATGAGCTCTTCGTGGCCTCCAGTCACACATCACAGCGCTTTTGGGTTTTGGCTGATTCTTAAAGGATGTCCCGGGCAGGCTGAGCAGACACAGAGTCTGTGGTTTTCTCTCTTCCTGAGTTCAAGTCCCGTAAAGTGGGAGTCCGGGAAAGAAATCAGCCTTTGTAAACTTTTAGTTCACAACTGTTGCTGGGTCTTGTATCTGTCTGCTCATCCCAGTGCCTGTCATCACACAGCTGCCACAGCCCTGTATTTATCTTGCTCCTTTTCTTTCTTCCTCAGTCCCTGGGCTTTCCCCCCGCTCCATAGTCTGCCTTGCTGCTGATTTCTGCTCCTTTTTTTCACTCCCCTTTGGTCTCTCCTTTACTCTGTACTTCTTCTTTCTCGCCTGTACATTTGTTCACCACCTGTGTTCGCCCAGGCTTGTGGCAAGAGCAGCCTTCCCTTGGCTCCCCTGGAACCTCCCAGGGGCATTCCCAGCGTCTGCAGGAGGGAAGCGAGCCATGAGACAGAAACAAACTTCTGTGATCAGAGCACGGGGTAAAAACTCAAAGACCTGTTCAGAAAACAGAATTCAAGTTCATATTTCCTTTGAGTTTTAATTTCCCAAGCAGTGCTGGATATCCTGGGATTTCCCACAGAGCTGGCCTGGTTGCATCACCACCCATTTGGGGCGTGGGGATGGATGCTGGGCACAGTGACAGCAGGGAGCAAAGCTTCTCAGCCCAGGGGCTGCTGTCGCTTCAGGGGGAATTTTGGCATCCACTCCTGCCTTCTTGGGGTACGTAGAGTTGGAGCTGATGATCTGCTGAGCTGCCCTTTTTTTCAGAGAGCTACTTTGTTGGACTGTGATCCACCTGCAGTGTCCAGCCCAGCAAACCCAGGAGGGATTGGGAGCATTCATTTCTGCCTCAGGTCTGTGTCTGCCTGGTTAGGACTTGCTCAGAAGAATCCCATGTGTGAGCATGAAGGAATGAACATAAAACCATTTTTTCTGCCATTTTCCTGAATCCTCACCTCCCTGCTTAGTGTTTCCAAAGATATCTTTGCATCTGCTCACAGATCATCTCAGGAGTGATTTTTGGAGATGAACAGGCTTTGCTGCTTCTACATCAACTTAATTTTCCCTGTGGCATCCTGGATTTGTTTAAACCTGAAGTTCCAGAAGGGCAAAACTGTGGCAGAAGGCTGTTGAAACATGTACAAACTGGCAAGGAAAACATATTCCATCTTACGGAGAAGACCAAAGGTTTCCTATGTCTCAGAATTATCCCTCACTTTTATAAGAGTTTGAGTGCAAACTCAGAACCCTAACTTGATAAAATCATGTCTCTTAGTTATTTTATTTATAAAGAGCAGAAGCTCTTTTGTGTCCTGCTAAATAACTTTTGACTTTGGAAAATTAGAAGCTGAGCTGTGATCTAGCTCTGTAGTTACAGTACTGAACTTGGGATTAAACTTGGATTTTTCAGGTATCAAAGCTTTTGCTCTGTGCATGTGCAGTGTGCAGGAAGAGTTGCAAAACAAGGCAATACACAATCTAGTGAGGTATTTGGTCAGAAAGCAACCCTACAATTCTCCTTCAAGTATGGATGAGTCATGGCTTCTGTAAACTTATGAAAAATCAGTTCTGATTGTAAACTGAAATATTTATCTAAGAAATGGGAAATTTTTGGAATCTGGAACCTCGTGTTAAAAGGCAAATACTGTACCAGTTTTGGCCAGTGGCTGCTCAAGGATCAGAAAACATGGAGCAGAGCAGCATGTGAGCCTGCAGAGCTGCTGCTGTCTCTGGCAGGCAATGAAGATTTCTCTTTCAGGAGAAAAGTTTTGATAGCCAACAGCTTCTAAGGTTTTCATAGTACCCATGCCAAACCTCAATTGGTTGTTTTAATCAAATGCCTCTTGGTTTTTTTGGCTTTGTGAAGTTTCTTGTTAAGTATAAGAATTTCCCAGTGATCTGACTTGATCTTTGGAGATGAGAGTATATATTTTTATGCGTGTGTGTGTATATATATATATATATATATATATATATATATATATGTAAAATACATATGCTGCTTAATGTTGTCTTTTTCTGGCTCAGAAGTCTTGCGTTGAGATGCGTGGTGTACAGAGGCATTAAAAACACCCATGGACATCTCTTGTTGGTTTTGGAGGGTTTTTTTAGCAACATATCTAATTCACATTACATTGAGCCTCCTCCGAAAGGACTAATGCAAAATGTCAGTGGAAGAAACCATTAATGTTCTTCAGCTCTTGCAGTGACTTGATGAGGTAAAGGACCTTCTTTTTCACATATCATCTTTGCCTTAGCTGTGTGTTTCCTGTTAAACACATGTGGTGTATTCCCAACATATGGATGTTAAAAAGCAAGCAATTACCCCCAATGCTGCCTTATGAACCTGACTTTTCACAAGGGCATGCAGTGACATGACAAGGGGAATGACTTTCAGAAACCTGGTCTAGTGGAAGGTTCCCTGCCCATACCGCAGGGTGGAACAAGATGATCTTGAAGGTGCCCTCCAACTCAAACCATTCTGCAATTCTGTGGTTATGAATCTTGTGGTGGTTTTTTTTCAGTGGCTGGTCTCTGGAGGGGCAGAAGGTGTGGGTCTGACCCTTGTCTTTTGCTCAAACTCCTCTCTCTGAAAGCCAGCCTGTTTCTAACCAGAGAAACGAAGGAGGCCAGAATTGGAATAAGACTGTGTGATGGTAACAAGGCAAAAACTGTAAATGTGTTTGCATATTAGAATCCATGGACAAAAATCTCAAAATATTGCCCACAGCATTACCCTGGCTGCTTTGCTCGGCACGCAGTGTGTCAGCTGAATTGAAGAGCAGGCAAAGATGTGTTGTGAGGTGATGTGACATCTGTAATGGCTGTAGATGGGGGAAACCCTTGAGAAAGCTGGTACAGTGTATGTGTGTGGTCTCCTCAATGTGCCTTTTCATGTGTATGGGTGTACAAAAAATCAGTTTGAACTCCAGGGTCAGCTTAAAGGTCTTGTGAGTCTGTGTTGAGCTGCGGGAGGAATTGGTTCAGAATATGTCTGGAGGAAAGGCAAAAGTAATCCCAAAGGATTTTTAATGATAGTGGCTTGGAGTTTTATACCTAGTTTGCCTTCTGGAGGGAAAATCTGGGGATTTCCATAAAACCCCCATTTTCACAGCAAATATTTAATTTTTACTGAAAATAGGGCCATGAACTTTTGAGGCTGGGGAAAACACTAATCGCTGCATCTTTCCAAGTAATCATGAGTGCCTCTCTGAAGTTATCTCACAAACTGTGCATTTTTTTTGTCCATAATCTGGACATTTCTCTTCATCCTTTCTGGAAATCAGCCTCCTGTGATGCACTGCACTTTCTGCTACGGGGCTTAGGTCCATACAATCCTCCACTTCATTGATAATTGCCATGATTTTCAAGCTAGATGAGTTCTTGATTAAATTAAAAGGGATGCCTGTACTCCACTGGATGTTAGCTATTTGCTTCCAAGGGTAATTAGTCATGGGTTTAAATAGAAGGAAATAATTGATGTACACATAGAGTGGAAGCATTTTTCTGCCATTATGGTCTGAAAACATATTTATTTGTTCATTCTGTCTGAATGTGAAGTAGCTCTTCTGTTAGCATGGTAAAATGAGTAGGCATTTTTACGTAAGATTGTTCTAGGTCTTATTAGAAGTTATTTTCTAATTTCTGGAAGAGAGGGTAAGAGCAAATTACTTGAATTGTTCATACTCAGAAAAGGAAAACAAAGGTAGTTTCCTGAGGAGTTAAAATGTATTGCTGACATAGTGGTTTTGGCATTGGCATCATGTGGCAAGTGTATCCTGAGGTACACATATACATATTTGCTTTAACAAAAACCTGTAGTTCATAAAGGTTGTTGTTCAGGATTTCCATCTGGGAGGTAGAAGACATGCTGGTATCATCAGCCAAAAGCACAAGAAGGATCTTCTCCCTGTCTTCCTAAGTCCTTTTTTTCCAATGACCTTGTAGTTCAGGTGCCCTGTCTTTCTTCTCTTCTTCCAATTGACCCAGTTTGCTCAGTTGTGTGATGACATCCTCGGTCTCATCTCATTTATACTTCCCTGGGATCACCCTCTATCCCCTTGCAGCACCCATGAGGTTCAGCCTCTCCTGACTCAGGTTGTTGCCATCTGCCCTCCAAGGAAGGAGGATCTTGATTATCTCTCCTGTTTATGTTCACCTTTTCACCTAGCTTTTCTTGGCAAGTTTTTGCAGGAAAGAAACACCTCACACACAGGATACGGACCACTGTTTTCTGGAGGATGTGATGTCTTAGGAAGAAAAGTACCTGAAAAACTGGACTAAGGTCTGAACTAAAGGTCCTTTAAGGAAAGACGGGACCCAATCCAAGGCTCCCACATTCTGTGCAAGAGCCTGAGCCACCAGCCACTAAAGAATAGAAAATCCTTTTGTTTGCTGCTTTGGCTCATTTGATTTTGACTGAAATCCACAGATTTCTGGCTGACTTACACTGTATTTCTGTATTAGTTTTATGAGGAAGCTGTTGGGTGAAAAATATCATCTATGTGTCGATAGAAGTCATAGCATCGCTTCCTACTGTGCTCTAAATCTGACAGGAGTTCCATCTTGCTACTGTATGTAGGAATTACCCCTGCTGCCTGTGCAATTGCCAGGCTGCCACTTTCATGTCTCTTCCTGGGCTAAGGAAATGCCTTCTTGGAAACCTGCACTGTCAGCTAAGCTGACAAAGGTTTTATTTAACATGAGGCAGAGCTAATACCCTTTAAAGAAAGCTGCCATGCCATTAATTGTCACTCTGGTTTGTGTCAGATGCTTGCAAGAAGCGTGCTTGGTTCCTCCACAAACACAACAGCATCTTTCACTCTTAGTGAATAATGTGTTCCAGATGTTCCACCCTGTGAGAATTTTTTGCGCCCACTGCAATGCCAAGAGAAAAATAAAGCAGTTCAACTTATTTAACCCAGATCTCAGACTGTCTGTCTGCATCATCTAACTCCATCAAGCTGATGGAGCACATGGAATGGATGGAAAACATGTGGTTTCTGTAGACTCCTGCGTTTCATGTTGGTTAACAAACGTAGCATTCGTTTACCCAAGGCCGTAACGGGCCTGAGCCTAAACTCAGTGTATTCCTGGCAGGTTCTTTGTATCTTCCCCAAACCATCAGTCCTCAGGCCTGGAGCCCTGCCAGTCCTCCTGTTTGTACTCATGTTATCAGCTTGAGGACTCTCTCATTTACCTTCTTCATGGGCCAGACAGAAATAGTGCCTAAGCTGCCCTTAAAATTTAAATGGACTGCAATCTTTCTCTGCCTAAGTATTTTGTGAATGGTATTGGGACCTCTTGTGTTCATGGCTGTAGCTCAAATACTCATTTGTAGCATTTCCAGGCAAACAAAAACTTGGGGCTTATAGCAAGGTTTCATAGAGCTCCATTCAGGATGGGCTCCGAGCTGCCCTACCCAGGCTGCCTTGTTCAATGAAATGCCAGGTGGGAACCTTCCCACCACTGAGTGGTGATGGGAATTCCTCAAGTGGATCATTGCAGGGAAGGGCAGGAAAACCGCTTGTGACTCTCGATGCACTACAAAGCCCTGGATCTTCCAGCTGAGCATGTTAGAAGGGGTGAGATGTCTGTATTTAGCCCAGGAGCTCTCCATAGGAGGCATAGCTTGTGGTTTATGTATTGGGACATGACTTACAGACATGGTGACACACTGCCCAGGTAATCCCACTCCTGTGGTATGGGAATCACATGTATTTAGTTTTTCCCTTGCGCAAAATGGATGTGAGAGTTCCTGACCACTCAGACTCTTGAGAAGACCTTACTACAAGGAGTAAGGTTGCTGTGAGAAAGAAGGAATTGGTGTGAGGATGTGAACACCATAGTCTGGCAAGGAAGTGGAGAGTCCTAAAGTCTGGAAAATAACTTCAAAAATCCCTGGTGGGTTTCCAAAAGTCCCTTCTCTGAACAGAGCTGTAAGAATTATCTAGAGTTTGAATGAGTAATTTAGGGGAAGCCTGTGGTGCCTGTCTCAGGTGCAAGGCTCCAGAGCTGTCTGGGTCAGAGATACTGATGCTGTAATCACTGCTGTGCTCCCTCAGGGCACCAAGGCTGTATCTTGCCCTGCAGTGAGAAGTGGTGTGAGCTGGCAGGAGCTCTGGTGTGCAGCTGGTGTGTGCAGGAGGGCTGCACTGATGGCAGGTGTTTATCAGGAGCCCCAAAAACAGGGCTTAGTGCCAGAAAGCCACACTTTCTTTACAGATATACATGGGACCTCTTTTTACAGTGGCTGCGCATTTGGGAGAAATTCTGTTTCTTACTGAAAGCTCAGTGTCACTTGAAAATATCAAAAGTACAACTGACCTACTTTCTATTGGCTTCCCAAAAGATTCTGGTATACCCTCATCCTTCCTGGACTTCCCTGTGGGATCCACAGTCTGATTCAGGGAGGTGCTGAGACTCTGTTTTCACAGTGCCAGGTACCTCAGAGGTGATGGGGATGTGTTGCTGGCATGCTGACTTTGTGCTCCCTTCCAGACCTCCCAAACAGAAATGTCAGAGCAGCAGCTCCACTCTGTCCTCTCATAGGGCAGAGGAGAGGCCATCAAAGCACTTTCATCCTCCCACCTAAGAAAGAAACTCTGCAGAAGATGTATATGGTCACCCATGTCCCCATGAGTGCCTCTGCCAGTGCCATGCTGTACAGAATTACAAGCAAATCTTTTGGCATATTCATCTCTCCACCATGGCTTTCCGAGGTTTATTGAGGCTGGAGGACACTGATGTTCTCTAAGCCCTTTCAGAAATGCCTTCCTTCCTTTGAGAAAGGAAGATGCAGTGCCAAAGATGCAGAACCAAAGCAGCATGCAAGAACAATTATTAAATGTTGTTAATTAGGATGTGTGAAGATGGTCCCTCTCCCCTTTTCCTTTGAAGCATGAAAGCCCAGAGGGAGCCTTTATTAAAGTCAACAAAGAAATCTCAAAGGGAAAAATTCCCTTCTTTAATGTGGTCACACACATCATCTCCCGCCTGGTGTGACCTGACATGTGAATGTGATTAGGGCTGTGTCACACTGGGGCACAGGCACACTGTGCCCGAGCCACGGAGGGGAGAGAGGAGGAGAAGAGGGAAAGAGTCCACACAGCTGGTCTGACATCCAGCTGCTTGGATCCTGTTGCTGCTAGTGCCAGAAATGCAGCATCTGTAGCTTGCTTTTGATGGATCTTTTGTTAACTACTTTTGATTTAGCATGTTCTCTTTCCACAGCAACCTCTGATAAAAGCGAGCTGCAGGGTCCAGGCTAGCAGCTGGATAGTCCATCCTGGATTGTCCTGCCAGAGGGATGGATGTTGCATTACTCCCCAGATAAATTTTATTTGTGTGTTTGAAAACAAACTGGAGCCTCACAGCAACCTGGTTATGGTGGTGCTGGCGAGCTCAGGGAAGCCCATCAGAAATAGCAGAGATCCTGCTGTACTTTGGGAATTGGGGTAGAAAACCTCCAGGTTCAGCTTGGTTACGTAACAGGCAGTCACAGCATTACTTCCCACTCAAATTCCCAAATAGCATCCATTTGTAGGCATGAATACTTTGTCCTCTTTAATCCCAAATGTCAAAGACAGGATTTAAGAAATGCTTCAAAATTTTAGCTTTCTTCCTAAAACCTCATAGGGAAAGGTGGGGTGTGGCAAGCTCTGATCCACAGGATCAAACACATTGGCATCATGCACTGTATTTGCTGCTGGATGCAGGAGATGAAGGCAGGGCACAGTGTATTGCATTCTACTTTTATTGTATGAAAATATGAGATAAACATGTGGAAAGATGTCCTTTCCCCTCCCATGAGCTGCTCTGTGGGCTGGTGAGAGCAAGGCTTGGTGGCTTCTCAGGAGAACTTTGGTAATCACAGAGATAAAACAGGGCAGGGCCAGTATAAAACTCATAGAGTGGAGAATCTGCAGCTTCATGGTCTCTTCTCTTCCTCTGGTGTGCTGGTTGTTCTATCAGAAATGTTTTGCCTGAAGAAAATAGTACAAGATGTTCTGTTCTTGTCCTGCTCTGTGCCATTTCTTTGGTTCAGTCTGACCATATTTTATCTAGATAATTTTCAAAAATACCAGGATTTCCTCCTCTCC
Organism: Motacilla alba alba; assembly: GCF_015832195.1. Taxonomy (NCBI): domain Eukaryota; kingdom Metazoa; phylum Chordata; class Aves; order Passeriformes; family Motacillidae; genus Motacilla; species Motacilla alba. The sequence goes on from NC_052027.1 coordinate 15,060,613, forward strand.
CCATTGTTAATTTAGAAATGGGGCAGCACCCTCACTGAGCTCTTCTACAGCTGATATTACCAGCCACATTCCTCTCCATGTCCCAGAGCTAGGCCATGGGCTTGGATTTTTCCAACCAAAATTCTTCCTCCCTTTCTTTTCTAAAGAATAAAATATTTTTTTTTTTTTTAAGACAAATGGAAACAACACAGTTTCCAAAGAGAAGCATCCAGACACTTCCTTTGGATACCCAGATAGCTTGGCACGTTCATCTAATCTTCTGCCTTGACTGCTGGGCTGGCTGGCCACATCTGAAAGAAGGAGGATCAGCCAGCAGGCAGGGCCTGGATCCATGAGCGACGTTGGTGGCAAGGAGGCCTTGGCAGTGGATTCCTCCCTCACAGCCGCCTCTTTCCCCTGCTGGAGGCTCCAATTGTTGGCCCATGGCACACGAGGCTCCCCCGAGCCCGGCGAGCCCTACAGGAGCCGGCTCCGTGCTGTGAGCAGACAATGCAATTAGCTGGGTTTCACAATGTGCCACTTTGGGTGACCTTTCCAGGGAAAATAATTAGAGGGAGACCATGTCTGCTGTTGATAATTGGCTTCATTAGCTCTGAGGTTAATTTCAGAGATGTGCCCAGGAAGCAACAACAGAAGAGGCTCAAGGGAGGCTGCCCAGTTAATTACTTGTGAAATAAAAAAGTCCATAGGCTTTGTCCTTGTGTGTGTGTGTGTGTGTGTTCGAGGGAGTCCACAGGGCAGCCTGGGCCAATGGGGAGGTTGGGCCCTTCTCCTGTTATCACAGTGATGGTGGGATCAAACAGCCTCTCAGAATGGGAAGTTTCCAACCCCTTGGTACTGGCTTGCCTGACTATTAAGGGATTTGAAACCTAGGGTCTGGATTTGCAAGGGCCCACATGGTTGCCCAGGCTGGAGCTGGAGGACAGGACTGGCTGCAGCACTGGCTTCCATTTCTCAGATCTTGAGGTGCAAAAGGGACATCTGCTATGGAGACCTGTTCTTCATCATGACACTGAGGGTCCAGAGGATGGGAGAAAGATAGGCAGGAGGAGAAGCACCCTGGGCAGCAGAGCCACAAACCCTCTCCATACTGCATTTGGTCTGGCACCACAGACACAAGTGCCACTTTCTGTTTGTCAGTGCTGTCCTTGCATTGCCCAGGAGGTTTATCCATAGGACCATGTCCCTGTCTACATAGGCAATTAGAGCCCAAACCTGAAACTACACAGGCTTTGACTTCCTCTCACCAAAGCTAAACTGACTCCCAATGGCTTTGGTGGGAGTCCCCAAACCTGCGGAGAGGCTCAGCCTCAGTGTGTTCCCTCAAAGCAGCATCAGAGCAGAGAGCGTTTTTTCAGGCAGGAGAGTGAAAAAGGCTGGGATATGAGCACTTGGGAATACATTCCCACAGCAAGCAGTTGGGCAGGAAAGAAGTGACCAGGTCAGAGGAAAAGCATATAAACAACCCAGAGAGAGAATCTTCTTGGCTGCCAGTTTGTTTACATCTTGCAGAAGAGAGCGTCCCAAGCCGTGTGCATCTCTGGCTAAGTACGCCACAAAGTTCCTGTCCTTTCCAGTGATAACGAAGAGAGAGGACTCCCAGAAGTCACGTCTGTATTTCCTGCCCCAGTTTTGGCAGAAGGAAGTACTGTAGGTTGTACCCTAATAAAATGATCAAAGGGTCTTTTGTTTGCTTGGGTTTTCCTTTCCCTGGGCACACAATTCCCTGGGAAATCTTTCTGCAGTGTGGTGGGGACGGCGGAAAGGTGGGAAGTGTCTGGGATGCGTATGAGAGACAGACCCTTCCTCTTGGCCTGAACGAACCATTCCTGAGTGTGGCTGGACTCGGGGAGACTTTGTGGATTAAGGTTAAAAACTGCATCATCTGATAAATACCAGGGTTTTTAAGGGACCCAACAGAACTGGAGATAGAGGTGCCAGACCACCCATAGGAAACTGAGTGTTTTTATGATCATGAGATTTTAGGAAAATCCAACTGAGAATTTCCTGGTTTAGGGGCTAGTCTTTTGTCCCTTATTATCCTGAGTATTCAGATCAGCCTCTTGGCACTCAACTCCTCCCTATCTTGTCCTCTTCCAGCAGAAAGTGCATCCACCTAGTGATGGAGAAGAAATTAATGCTTTGATGGTGGTAACATACTTTAAGATTATGTTGGATCATCCCAACTTCAAGTTTCTCATTTGTGTTTGGAGTCCAATTTTACATTTATCAATGATTGCAGCTAAGCTAATGCATATAATGTACTTCTGTGGACTCTCTAGTGTGCACATGTTATGTGAGAGCATTAGTTCAGTTTAACACTCACTAGAATGTTCCTGCTATGAAAAGCATCACTAAAATTCAGCATGTTTAGGAATAGTGAGGTCCAGCAAGATTTATTTGAGACACCTGTGCTCAATGTCCAACTGGTCTGAATCCATCTAGATCCATGGAACTTGAGGCAGCTACACTGATTTCCGTAAGCTGGGTGTACCCCACTAATCTGCAGCTCATATCTCATAAAAGGTCTCAGAGCCATTAAAAAAAATGTTGCTTTCTATTCCATGCTATAAGATCTCTTTTTTCCCCCCAAAGCTCTTACAGAGAGACATGTTCATTTGTTCACAAACTGGTTCTGGTTTTTGCAAGTGTGTTCCTGGTTAACATTTCCTCAGCAGTTGAGAGGATTTGCACCAAAGGTTTGGTCTCTGCAGTTGGGAGGGTGGCTGGCTGATGAGATCACATGCCGTTGTTTCTGCTCCATGAATCAAAGCCTTAAAGCTCAGAGTTGAAGGTCCAAGAAAAAGAAATTAATAAGTAACAGGCTTCTAGGAAAGATCTTTAGAGAATTAAGTGTTGGTCAAAATTAAGGACATCTTGTGAAACATTTTCACAAGTACCTGAATGTTTATTAATCATCATCTCAAGCTGTGAAGAGACAGAAACTACCCCAGCACTGTAGTGATGCTCTTTGTGTATCTTTTAAGTTTTTCTACTGGCATAAGTGCAAGAATTGGTTCATTTGTAATTAGTGCTTTGAACACAGTCTTTTGCTCTAAATCACCCATTTCTTTTCTCCCTCAGTATCACGCCTCTAGCTTTATAACCTCTCCACACAGATACAGCCTTATATCAACATTTGGCTTCAGGCTAGTGATATTTCTCTACCAGAAAAATATCTGGCAGCAACTCCCCAGTGGATTTGAGAATTAGGCTGTATTAAAAATAAGGTTGTACTTGGTCATTTCTCCTATGCTGTCTTTGAGCAAGCATAAAGCTCGCTGCTCCTTTATCCATGTCATTTATGGGTTTCCATAGTGCCAAAGGAGGAACATAGCACATTGCAAAGGCAGATTACCCAGAATAAATCATATGGTGAGGGTTGCAGTGTTACAGGCATCTGGCTTTGGGAAGATTTGATCCTGAAATGAGGTTTTATGATGAAGGTTAAATGATCACTTGGAAATGATGGGAATGCCCTTTATTTATCTGGAGAACTGTGAGACTCCTCTAGCATACAGGAGATCTTTATTTGTCCTTTCCTGGTGCAACACTTCCCTCGCTTGCTTCCCTCACTTTCCCCTTTCCCTTCTGGCATGGTTTAACCTCAGCAGCCGAGCCCTACACAAGCTGTTGGCTTGGCCCCCTCTTGTGGGGTGGGGGGACAGACCCAGAAGGGTGAAAGGGAGAAAACTGGTGCTGAGATGGAGACAGTGGTGGTCATGAAATCAGTGACATCATCCAAGGGCTTGTTTTGAGGCAGAATTGCTGGTTTCTTGGGTCATGGACAGTGCTGGGTGCAGGGAGTTTGCAGTGAGCAGGTGTTGCCCTCGCCAGCCCCCTGATGTGTTTCCCCAGCTGTGTTCAGACCTGTGTTCACCACAAACCCCATCCCACTAAACTGCCCTTCATGTGTGTTAATTTTCGTTTCTGAGCAGAAGCAGGAAACCAGCCAATGTGTCAAAAGAGGGGATAATCGCATGACCTGTCTGAGTTTGGAACCAAGACCTGATTAGCAGTTTTGGGTCAGCTCTGTTTTTTCTCTAATCAACTGAGCAAACGGGTTTTGGGTAAAGCACAACCTGTGTTTGCTGGGTAACACCAGTGAACAGAGAGCTCTGGAGCAGAGCAGAGCTGGCAGCTGCTGAGGGTGAGCTCACCTTCGCTGTGGGATTTTATTGTGCTTGGATGTGGCCTCAGAGAACCACCACAGTGCAAACACTCGCCAGGAGTAAACATCTGGAGGCCAGAGCTGTTGCTCGGTCCGTGTGTGCAGTATCTGGCACAGAGAGGTCCCAATCCAGGCAAGAAATGTGTAGCAAATAATAACAAAAAGAAGAAAAGCATTTTTTGGCAAACGCAGCTAATTAGCCCATCATTCTCCTGTTCCCTGGAGGTGACCTAAAAGAGTTGTCTTCAAAATCCAGTGATTTTGTAAGAATGTAAATATTATTTTAGTCATCTTTAAAATCACTCGTTCATCTATCAAGAATGGCATTAGTGTGAGAGAGGCTATTCTTTCAATTACATTTCCTCTTTCCTTTTCCTGTCTCATAATTTTTAGAGCCACCTGTGTGTACTATTTCTCAGTACCTTTCTTTTTGTCAGCAGGTGATCTTGTCGCTAGAGCTGGGAGAGGTTCTTTTCTTTTCTTCTTTTAAATAATTTTTAATGTCACTTTCTTTCTCCAAGATCTGAGATGGAAGGTTGTGAAACCTTGTCATGATTCCAGAGCTCTGCACTTTCCTTGCCCAATCTGACAGGCATGGTTGAGTAGTTTGCACCTGGCCCTGAGGGTCAGGGCACCTCGACCTATTTTAGGTCTCTCCTGTATTTACCGTGTGACCCTGAATGAGTCACACTGCAAAATGTGACTGGAAATTGCAGTAATGAGAATTTCTTAAGCCTTGGCTTGACTCTGCAGTGAGCTGGGTTATCCACCTCACTATTCTTGGGGAGAACTCTCAGATTCCATACCTTGGACTTACACTGGTGCCTGGTATCCTGAGATTAGCACAGGGGATGGACACTGCTATGCAAAGAGCAGCTGCTTGCCAGGGACCCTGTGTCATCAGGGCTGTCCCACCTCCACTGCCTGCCAGTGGGCTTGGAGTGGTATTAAGAAAGCCCAAATCTTTAAAAAAATGTAGTGAAACTTGCACAGGGCTTTATGGAAGCCTCAGGTGCTCCACCATGCTTGTTTGAGAGCCTCAGGCACAGGCTTTCCTCATCAGCTGCTGAATGTTGTGAGCAAATGGATGTCCAGGGCCTTCCCCACAGACAACTTCATTTTCTGGCACTGTCACCTGGTGAAGTGCCTGCCAGACCAGGATGCACACAGTGACCATGGCAGTAAAAGGCCATCATTTGAAGAAGTACCTGAAACTTTTAAGTGTATTAAGGAGGTGCAGATGAAACAGAGGATGTTGAAGGCCCCCAGGGTCAGTCATCTTGTAAAACACATGGAAAAGTTGTCTTCATTTCATGAAATGTCTGCTTTCACAATATGGCCTGTGGTGATTTAGCAAGTCAGCAGAAGCAGAATTTCATGCTCTTGTCTCCTTTGTGGGCACTAAACATAGGAACAGTCTATACAAGTGGTTTGTTCCCATTGTTCTGCCTCTGCTCACTCCCAGGTACTGGTGCACAGAGGCACTCAGGCAAAACAACTGAAGTCCATCTAATCTCTAGTTAAAGCAAAAGCGCTGTAAAACACTCTCAGCTTTTCAGAGGTGTTGGAAGCTGAGTAGTTTTCACACCTCCCTGCACAGCTGCAGTGCTTCCTGCAGCCCCATTTCATCCCAAGGGTCTCCTCCAGCTCAGGCTGTGACGAGGTGAGGGAGAGCCATTTAATGTAAGGATGGAAGAAACGGCTGTGTTTCAGCTGTAGACTTGAGTACACTGGAGTCCCTGGGTGCTAAGCAAGAAGTCTTCCTCACCTCTGTGATGTGCCTGATGAAGGCAAGGAGGGAGCCCTTGGAGAGGGAGAAGGGTGAATCTGGAGGAGCACTGCTCACTCCTGCTCTTTGCACTTCTCATTAGCAGGAACCAGGGGTCTGAGAGTCTCAGTCCTGTCTGAGTTTGCAAGAAACACTTGACTGTATTTAATCAAATCCAGGAAAAACAACAACAAAATAAAACTATGCCCAGTCAGCCCAACAAGTGAGCAAATAAAAATAAACCAGTAGAGCATGGGCTAGACAGCAGCCAGCATGGAGCACATGGAGGGGATGTGTGGGACCCAGGATGGTGACAGAGCTATGTGGAGAGCCAGAGGAGGTTATACAAGGCTTCTCGGGAGAAGCGCTGAGGGCTTCAGAAGTGCTGGAGACTTTCCCCCTGTATCGCAAGAACTGTGAGAGGTAGCGGAACAGGAGGAGGAGATAACTGTGCTTCTTCTGGCAGGGCAGTCTGAAGTTGGGAGATAAAGCACAAGGACTGTTTTGTCTGTGCCTTCACGCTTTTTCCTTATTGTGTCTCCCAGTGTCTCTTGCCATGGGTGCTTCCTCTTCATTGCTGTGTTTTGGAGGGGGAGGAGCAGGGACTGCTCCCTGGCTCTGGTGCAAGTAGGGACAAGGCAGGTGCCAGCCTAGAAGTGCCTGTCCTGAACACCTTTCTCCCTCTTCCTTTGGGCAGATAGTCCCAACAACAACAGTTGGACACCTCAAGACAGAGCAGGTCCAGGAGACGTTCTTTGGTGAGTTGATGTTGGAACCTTTGCCTGTCCTCTCCCATCCCTCCCTTCAATCTTGCCCTTCCTTTCCCACTGTGGGAGATCTCAGCACCATCATTTTCAGCCCCATTCCTCTACACACCTCTTTCACAGTGGGGTTCATTCATTTTTCCCATCTCCCCACTGCTCTGCTGTGTGATGCTTGTTGCTGATGCCATTTTGGGGACATGCTGGATCTTTGAAAAGAATGTGACCTTGTGCAATCCCAAGCATTCAGATAGGGTATTTGCTGCTTGATTTTCTACTTTAACATTGTGTTTTCTGGGAGAAAGAGCCATGAGATCAGGCTGTGATGGCAAAGAATGGTTCTTTCCAAAGAATGCTAGTTTCCTTGGGAAAAGAGACAGGACTACCCATGTACAAAACATCTTTTGAGGCACATTAGGAGTAATGGCTGGATGGATGGATGTCAGATGGATGCAGTGAGCAGTGAGCCAGTGCAATTAGTTGGTGTACAACTGGAGGGAATTAGTTAATTCAGGCTTTGATTCTATCATCTCAGAAGAAAACAAATGAGAAGACATGCCATTAGAGGAGATGAGTTGTCTTAATCACTGGTTTGACATTCCTGTTCTTTCTGTTGGACACCTTTTATCAGCAGAGATTTGAGTCTGGCTGAGAGTGCCAAACAGGCACTGCATTACTCCAGGAGGAAAAGTCGTGGCATGTTAGTTCATGGCTCAGAAGCTTCCCAGCAAAACTACACTGGTGTAACAAAACCCCAGTCTTTGGGGCAGCCTCAGTGTGTGGATGCATTGCTTACTGTGGGGTAGGAGAGATGCTACATGATTTTGCTGCTCTAACCCGGTGGTATGGTTGTGAGGGGACACTTGTGACGGAACACTTATGGAGGTGGACGTGCCAGTGGGCGTATTGTGACTTAGATCACAGTATCTGCTGAAGGCAGTGCGTATTTTCCTCCCCTGTGTATATATATATTTAAGTAGGCAGCAGTTCTGCGGTGTTGCTCACATCAGCCCACCAGCCCTACCTACCTCATGGATAAAAGAGTGTCACAAGTTCAGATTTTGGGGGAAACACCATCAGGGCCTCTGCCCGTTGTCCACCTGGGGGGTTGGGGGTGGTCATGGGGAGCCCATCTCCAAGATGGGTGTCAGACACGAGGATTTCAGCCATCCTCATGGATCCGTGGCTCAGCAGGGAAGGGCTGCTCTTCTCTGAATTGTCAACCAAGCCTAGCTCTGGCAGATGCTATGGATCTCAGTATGCTTCTGGCTAAACTCATGGTGGCACAGATTTTTACCTGAGGAGAAATCCTGCGTGTAGAAGTCATAAGTAGAGAAGCCACATTCAGCTGGAGGGGAGCCAACCTCAGCTCAGTTTTAATCCACTCATACACGGGACAGCCCCAGTGCAGGGATTTTCTTGGTCCTTTTCTGCGGTCCAATAGCTCAAAATAGACGTGAGCAGCTCCGCTACCACTTTTATTAGAAAAGGGGGTATTTGGAGGGGCCAGGAAGCAAGGTGTGAGAGGCAATTACACACCCCAAGCTTGGAGCCCAGTCGTGACTTTTATGATCTCATTTCCTCATCCACACACAAACGCTTGGCCCAAGCCCAATCTCTGCAAATGAGCTTTGGTCACCACTGGTTTTAATTAGCAAGAACAGTCCTGTGCAGTGTTCCCAATAAGTTAATGACAAAGTATCAGTCTCAGTCTCTGGCAGTTTTCTCTTCTTCATCCTGCCAGAGGCCTTTTTCTGAGCCCCAAACCAGCCCCTTGATCTTTGCTTCCAGGAAACCTTTATAAAATTCAGACCAGATTCTTGAGCAAGAACCAAATATTTCAGCCAGAAAGATTTCTTTTTTCCTTCTTCTTTTTTTTTTTCTTTTTTCACTTTATTTTTGGGAAGGGTGAATGGAGGATGATTAAATCTGAACTGAATCTGAACAGATGATATTTTCAATGGCACGTTTAGCATTGCTCTGAGAAGGCTCCAGTGGGCACAGCACTGCCATTGTTTTCTTAAAAACGTCACTCGGGCCAATGTGTTTAAACAGGTCTGGCTGTTACCTTCTTTCCTCATGTTTCACAAGTACAACCAGTGAGTCATGTGCAGTATTATTTATTTGTATTCCAGCACAGCAGTGACGGGCTCTTGTGGGAGGCACTGCAGAAAGCCCAGTAAGAGAACAGCTTTGCTTTTAAAGGGGAACCCAGCAAAACACCCAAAGTGCTGGCTAAAATTGCCAGCCTCCATCCTTACAGCAGGGATGGAGGTGGCTGCCCTCCCATGGCATATGCTACTGCATGGAGCTGATGTGGCTCCCTGTGGGGCACCATGGCCTTGTTGGCCATGCCAAAGAGGGGGCAGAGCTTCTCTGAGCCAAAGGGCAAGGTGGTGCTGCTCAGTGACCACCTGCAGTGGAGCCAAAGCCCAGCCACTGCTCTGAGCCCTGCTGGGGTGCCCCAGGGTGGTCACATACACATGGGCTCCCATCCTGAGCGTGCAGCAGGGTGAGTGAAGGAAGCCTGATATACCTGGAGGTCTCTACCTTCATTTGAAAAGCCCCCAGTGTATGGCACTGAGCGAAGGCAGCATTGCAGTGCCCGTCCATCTGTGCTCTGAGGCATGTACATCATTGTGTGTAGATCATCCTGCGTCTCCCTCACCCAGCACCCAGCGTGACTGCCCAAGGATGCTTTTCTGCATTAAAGACTGTGCCTCTACAGACCTTAGTTAACTTCTCGATTAATGCAGAATCATGAATTATTCATCAAACCACCAATGAGGCCATTAAGTTTCCCATCCTTTGAAGATACCGGTACCTATTCCTAATACAAGAGCAAAGGAGGAGGCTGCAGAGCTAATTGCAGGCAACAAAGTGAGGAAGACTCCTCGTCTGCTGCTTTCCTAGTGAGCCTGAAAAGCCTCTCTTTTATAGAAGTGTCAATAGCAATTTCATTCTCTTTTCAGAGGAACAAGTGCCTTTAACCATTTAAACCCACTTAAACGAACGGCTTTTGTGCTTCGATTACAGACACAATGCAGAGAAAACCAGCCCCGGTTGGATGCAGGGTCCCCTGCTGGGGAAGGTCCAGCCTGTGGCCAGAGGGGTCGTGGGTGCTGCTCTGCCCTCCTGACCCACCGACCTCTCCCAGCTGGGACAAGCCTCTCCCTGCTGATCTGAGCCTGGATGCAGGGCTGCACGGCCGTATGAAGGCTGCACCTTGTGACACAGCCATGGAGCAGAGCCTATCACCTCTGAGTGACACCCTGCCTCATCCACCAGACACTTCCAAAAGCCCCCACATTGCTGCAGGAGGCCTGGCATCTCAGGAGGCATTTTCTCTCTGCTTTGCTTTCCCCTGCTGGCTTTGTCCCACTCAAAACTGCTCATGAAAATGGCCTTCTGAAGCCCCCAGAGTCACTTTGCTGCAGAACTCAAGCCCCTGCCCAGGCATGGTGGTTCTTTTTGTTGTTCAAAATACTCCAAGACCTCTGGACTAAGTGGATGACAGCCGAGTTAATAAATAATAAAACACATCAATAGTTCTGGGGAATTTTATAGCCATTCCTATCTCAAGACCTCAAAAGGTTTCACAAATGTTAATTTCTGGAGCCTTACAGATGCTCTTGACAGACTGAGTGGAAAAGAGTCAGGACATCGCAGGAGAGCAAGAACCAGCTCACAGCCTCTGCCCCCAGTGAACCTTTTGGGCCACAGCTCTGGCCACTCTGCACTTGTACAAACTTCCAGGGAGGCTGCTTTTGCTCCCTGAGTTTTATATGCACAGCACCATTTTGGTTGGATAGGAACAAGATTAGGGAGGCTGCTTCCTCTTGTTGAAATTTTTTCCAGCGCTTTTCAGTATAAATAGCCCAGAAGAGTGGTGGTGATAGCCACCAGTAAGCACTGGCCCGTTTGTGTGCTGTGAGCCATGTCTTGAAGGGAGCATAGCACCACTGTCGTATTATTTTGACATTAAAATGCAATAATATTAAGTGATAAGGGAAGGAGATTGTCTGGTGCAGGCAATCTCATCCTTCAGGCAGAGTTAAACAAATTAATAGTTAAACAAGGAATTTATTGAGGCTTGAGGCTAGTTTGCTTTCACAGTCCTTCTATTAGGGATTGTTTTAAACCTGGTCCCAATTAGCTCATGGCTGGAGTGAACTTGAGGAGGCTTTGCTGGGCAGGCTGAAGTACCACAACTGTAGGAAAGCCTGGAGGAAGACTCCCTGTCTTCCTTTCTACAAGCTTTCAAGGTGTTTGCAAGCTCACCACATTGAAATGTATTTATTTTGTCATTGCAGTGGCCTTGACTGACTTGGTGCTCAGCTTGGTCTGAAGAAGGAAGCAGATGGCAGCAACTGAAAACTAGAGTAAGAAGAGTCTTTCTGAGTCTGTCTGAGTCTTTCAGGGAATAAAGTCCTGCTCAACAGCAATATTAGAGACAGAAAAGGGATGAGATCTGAGCAAAGAAACGTTAGGGGATTTGGTACAAGTGGAAAGACACATAGGAGGATCTGTCTGCTTAGGAGCACACACAAATGCCCAAAACCCAGGGCTGCTTTTGGGGCATGTCTGTTCTCTTGTGGTCATTTGCATTTCCTAAATGTCTTCAGTTCCAACACACCTGATGTTTAGGGAATCTCTCCAGATGTACCGTGACTGGTGCAACCACTTGGCACGAGGGTGAGCTCAGGGGAAAGGAAGGATTGTGGCAGAAAAAAGAGACCAGTGATGTTTTTCTTTTCATCCCATCTAAAACTGACTTGTTAGCCTCGGCACAAGGCAGCAGGGAAGAGAAGGGACAAAGCAAGGCTCAAAATGCATTTTTCTCTCTGGCCTATGCTCGGGTAGCTCCTCTCTGATAGCTCCCCAGGACAAAGTGTCTGTGCTGGCAGTCTCTAGTGAGGAAGATCACATCTCCTAGGTGAAGCCTTTTTCAGCCACTGAAGATTTAGTTGTTTTTGAACTGAAGGCCAAAAAAACCCCATGGAGACTTAGTTCCTCTTCTGTTTCCAGGAGCAAGGAGGGGAGGGAGTGATTTCCACAGCAGCAGCTGAGTACATGACAACGTGACTGTTCATGGTCCATCCCAGGGCTGCCTTGCTGTGCACTGAAAGTTGTACCAAATTGTACCATTTAATGATCACTAAAAAAATGTAAGTGGATTAAAATAATTTCAGAAATAATTTTTAAAAAAACCCCATAGGAATTTAGCATCTGCACTTATCTGCTAGGCTGCAAAGTAGTGATTCTGGTTCAGGAGTGATGCTGGAAGCAGTTTCTGAACTGTGTCAAGACCTTTCCTAGCTAATACAAGCCCAAAGTGGCTACAGCTAAAGCAAAATGCTTATGTTGTTTTATAGAAAGGCTTCCCAAGTTCCTGAATAATAAGAGCAAAGGAGAATCCAGTTGCTTTTGGTTTGTTCTTTGTTTTTCTTTTTATCAGCCTCAATTTTATTGTGACCCACCTTGGTGGGAGGTGGACTCATTTGGCAAATGTGCTGCTGTTGGTGCTGATGCTAAATGCTGCAGCATTCCAAGGTTCAGAGAGCCACAGATGCAGCCCTGCCCCTGGGTTTTTACCAGCTTGTCTGAAAAAATGGGGAAGGCACAGCACTGAGCCACTAAAAGAGAGGAGAGCTAGAGAAAATAGACATCAAGGGTGAGAGACCTGTTTAGTGAGGCAGAGAGAAGTGAGAAGCAATTTGACTTCTGTGCACAAGTACCTGCACAGAGAGAAAGCACCAGATATGGAAAGGCTCCTTAATCTTGGGAGGTAAATCAGGGCGTGCATCCCTGGCTGGTGAAAAGAAGCAAAGAAAGTTCAAGAGGGATTGTGTTTTTGGCAGCAGGGACAGCAAGCCTTGGGGAAAAAATCACCCACAGCACAGGCTGCTTTGTCTCAAACACTCTAATAGTCCCCCTTTTGAGATAGGCTAATCAACAGAAGCCATTAATCTTAATGTTGGGGTAATTAAGCTTAATACAGGGCAACTGCATGAAAATGAATAGGCTGGGATGTACGGGAAGTCAGATGGGATAATTCTTTGTGGCCTTCCAGTATACAAACAAGCTTTGTAGTCCTAACGTGAGCCCAGAGGCTTGCTGTGTTTTACTGTGAAAAGATGTGGGTTTATTAACACCAGATACCATTCCAGACCACTTTCACAGAAGCTGGAGGATGTTGCTGGAGTAGAAATGGCACTGGAGTTTTTTAGAGTGTTGGCAGATCTGCTCCCACTTTCCTTTCTGCACCCAGAGCCTGCAGGATGTGAAGGGCTCCGGGTCCAAAGCTGTGGCCAAGGGCTGCTTTCGCCCAATGCGTGCTGGGCGCTGGTGTCAGGGAGGGGACGGGCAGGGCCACACGTGTGCTCAGCAGCTGCCACCCCATGAAAGGTCAGCCCCCACGCTGCCATTTGCAGCGGGAGCCAACCAGAAAGATGTCCGTGGTGGAGGTGTCCCTGAGCAGGGAGGGAGGCAGCGCCGGGGGCAGAGCACGGAGCGGTCTCCGCAGTGTAAATGTCACTGCCCATCCTCCTCTGCCCAGCCCTCCACGGCCCCGTGATGGAAACCTCAGCTTTATCGAGGGAAACACATTTCTTTCTGTCTGCTTTCCCTTTTGCAACTGTGCTGTTTCTGATTTTAAAGCCACATATTTATTTCCTTAATTTTAAAATTGCCATTAGTTTCGGCCACATTGTTGTGTTGAGCGACAGAAGGGAGAAAATGTGACTATGCTGTTCTCCCCAAACCTGGAGCACGTACAGCCAGGTGGCAGTTCAGGCTTGGCTTCTCATCTGGAAGCTGGTGCTGTGTTTCTAACAATACAGCACCCACCCAGCATGAAATTGTAATGGATCACGCCTTGCCCTAGGTCCTTGGCTTATCCTTGGTTGACACTGAATTAAAGGACATGATGTGTGGGACTCAGTAAATCCCTAACCTGCTGTCCCAGAGACAAATATTACCAAATGCACCATGCTGACACACGAGATTAGTGGAAGAGGTGCCCTCAATGCCAGAGGCAGAAATGGGTCAGCTCCTATTTGGAAAGCTCTCTACTTGAAGTGAGTAGCGATGCAGCCTGTAGGAATAAAAGGCCAAAAATCCTGTGTTTTCTGCCTCGGAGCCCTGCTGAGATTCACAGGCAGTGAGTCCTCAGAAGCTGAACAGGACCATTTTTGTGGTGGATATGAGATTTGTGAATGGTCTTTTATTAGAAATTAGGAAACAGTCCCTCTTAGGAGCTGCACTTAGCAAGTGTAAAACTCCTTCCTACCACCAAAGTCCCCAAATTTCTATAAAGTATTTCAGCCAAGAATTTGTTTATTAAAGGCTTTATTGTAAACTTTTCAAATGCAATACCAGTGTCCCCACTGCTTCTAATAACTGAGTGCAGCAACAAGACAAATCTCATGTCCATTCCCCTTTCCCTCTTCCCTTTGCCCCAATCAAATCCTTTATTCATGCTTTTCCTGACATACCAGGTTTTCTGGCTTGGTTCAGCAGTGACTAAGTAGCTGTACAGTAACAAAACAGTGCTGTCTTTGTTCTGGAAAAGTGGAGAAATGAGATGTATAATCTCGAACTAAGGAAACTCACAAGTGAAAAGGAAGCCACGTGTATTCCAGCACGAGCTGGGTTGAATTTACCGATGCTGCCTAGAAAGAGAGCAAAGAAAGAAAACAAACTCATTTGTTGTTTTGTTTTACCATCTCTTAAATGACCCAAAGCCCATCAGAGCTGATGGTGTTTTGCTAGTTAAACTGATGATACTCATCTGCCTCTCATACATTTGCCTTATTTTCTCCACTTGGCTCTCCCACTGTCTGTTTGCTCTCCCACGCTGCACATGCTCATCCTGCCAGTCGGGATCACGAGGAGCCCTGATTATGTTCTTTCTCCTGCGTAGCATCATGTCTTCAGCTGGTATTTTGGACAGCAAATCACCTCCAAAGCTGCACTTCACTTAGGACAGCCTACTGTGCTTCTTCCATCATGGGGGCCCCTCCAAAGACAGCTCAGTTGAGCAATGCGTGCATCCTGTTAGGAAACCTTGACTGTATCTATTCCTGGGTTATTTCAGTAAGTCCTATTGACTCACCATGCTTGTAGAAAGCAAAACTGAAATGTAAGATGCCATCCCTGCTGTGTGAATCCTCAGGACAAGATGGCATAGCCTGTGTGCTTTCTGTGGTGTTTGAATGCCCCCAGTCTGCCTGTGCTCCTGGACTGGCCACAATCCCTCTGGGAGCATTCAGAATGGGAGAGCTCATCTGCCACAAAGGTGTTACTGCTGCAAGTGCAGGTGGGACAGAGTAGGCAGATCCAGTTGAGCTCAGGACAAACCCCTGCTCCTCCCTGGGGCTGATGTAGCCAAGTGCTGAGCTTGAGAGCAAAGCCCTGTCTTACTTGCTGGTAACCTTGCAAAATCTGCACAGACATTCAAGGCATGCAGCAGGCCGGAGAAGGGAGTGCAGAAAGGGTGGAAGCCACATGTGAGCTGGCTCATTTGAAGGTTTGTGCACAGACCTGGGCAGTATTGCTTTGTCTGCTCTTTTGAGTCTGGCCCTTGAGCCACTCCACACCACGTGGACCAGTGGTACAGTTAATTCCCCTGGGAAATTTGGCTCCTCCAACCATTGGACGGTGTGTGTAGTCTGCTCTGTGTCCAGCTGGGATTCTGTCCTGGTGGGATGTGCTCCTGCACTAAGTCTGGCCCTGAAAGGCAGAAAGATCTGGCCTTCCAGAGCCTGCTCTTTGGGACAAACATCTGAGTTGGCCATTGGGCACTGAGCCTAATGGGGAAGGGAGGCAGGGACAGCCTGACAAGGAACTCAACTGCCTGAGAAACCAGCTGGAGGCTCCTCAGAGGAGCAGAACGTGGGTGCAGAGCCAGGCCACAGAGCTGATGGGAAGAAAGACACCTGGAGAAGACTGTATTGAGCTCACAGCAGTGCAGAAGGCTCAGTAAAACCAAGTCTGAAAGGAAGGACTTGTCTTCCAGTCATGAGTGGGAGGGGAGTTTGTTTTAATCCTTTTTTGGGGGGTAGTTCTTTGTTCAGGAGTTCATTGCTCGGGAGTAGGAGGCAGTCATGGTGATGTGCTCACAGCAAAGGAGGGCTTGGGTAGAGCCACCTCAAAGGTCTTGAGCTTCTGAAAACCCATGGCCAGATTTATCTCTTCAGCCAGTTTCTGTGGCCTTCTTTGGCCAGTCAGGACTGGTCACATCAGCACCACGCCAGAGCAACTTCTTGGCCCAACCAGTGACCCAGTGGGAGGGCAGCTCTAGTGGACTGGGAGTGTGCCGTGTCCCAGCAGCACTTTGCAGAGCAGGTCCTCAGGCTTCCAGCCTGCTGGGATGTGTTGCTGCAGCAAATCATGTCTCCCAGATTTTTCTTCATTGGTGGGAGCCTGATGAAATATGGGGCTACCTTCTGCTCTCTTCCATGTCTTCAGGGTCCTTTGGATACTGTGGGCCTGTTTTCTCCATCAGGGTGGTTTTCCTGTGTGTTCCCCATGGGAAGAGCCATCAGTGTGGTCGTGACACTGGAATTCATTATGAGATGACTGTGACAACTTCAGGAAATAAACAGGGGAGCAGATGGGCTTCCAGAGACCAGAAATCCCATTTCTCTATGAACATCCTCAATAATTGGATGCGTGAAAAAACAAAGGAAGGAAGGAAAAAATACTGAAGGCTTGGGACAGCCTGTGGGCAGAATTGCCTTAACACATGAGTGAGCCTTTTCTGGTGGCTGCAGCGTGGTGGGCACCTGCAGAGCTGTGCATGAATCACCTGATATGCTCTTTGTTTCATTGTGCTGTTACTCATTGAGCTGTTACAGGAAGTTTTCAACCCTGCCACCCCAAAGCATGGTTATCCTTCAGGACTTGGCATTCCATCAGCTCTGGTGTGACCCAGTTACCTGATTTGACAGGGACATTTTTTTCCTCCTTTAAGGGCACTGTTGTGAAAATATTCTTTTTGCTTCTTTGGTCTTGAGGCAGTGACTGAACACCACTCTCCTTCCTCCTTCCCCATCCCACCCTGCCCAACTGTAAATCCTGTTATTCTGTGTTGAAATGTCTTAGCTGCACAACAAATTACATCCTCAAGAGTGGTGTTTGGCAATACATAGAAGGCAGGAGAACTGGAGAAGGCTGTGGAAGCAATGGACACCTAAAGCATTAGGTACTCCTCACAGCAAACCCTCTTGGCTCAAACCCTTTCTTGCCAGTTCTGATTTTTTTCTTAAAAGGATTTTAGAGTTTGATGCCTAAATAATTGCTGTGATAAGTTTTGTATTTTCTGCAGCACTTTTGGGTTGTGCAGGAAAATGAAAAGCCTAAAATCTATTTCATTATTTTTTTAATGCAAGGCCTCAATATTCTCAGGATAGGGAATCAATCTTCCACTGCCTTCCACTTCTGAAACTGGTGGTAAATTGCTGATTTCCTGGAAGTGACATTTGGTGTCTCCCAGGGGGCTAAGACACGCAGTGATACCCTCCTTCATGCTGAGAGTGAGCTGTCCTGGGTTTGCTCCCTGAGAAGAAGCAGATTGCCCTAAAAGTCCCTTGAATTGTGCTCCAGCCACCACTCAGCCACAATCTCACACACAGTGCTTTATATTGCCAGTGCAAATGAAAGTTGTTTCAAACAGCTCCTTATCTGTGCCAATAAACTAAAATGAAGAGCTCCAAAATATGCAAAGATGCAAAATAATCCTGGCAGGGGGGAGTTAATCAGGCATTAAAACCCAGGGCAGAGTCCAGGCAGAGATTAGAGAGTTGCTCTTTAATCAAAGCAGCTGAGCTCATGTGTGCCTGCTAGTAACACTGCTTTTCAACCTGGAATTGGAGTTAGAAAAGCAAGGATTTCCTGTAATTCCATTAATACTATTATTATTTGTGCAATGATCTGGAAGCATTCTCTTCATCTGTGGTGTGGGATCAGGTGCTGTCAGCCCAGCCTCCTGTTCCTGCTTGAGCAGCAGTAGAATGGGAAGATCCTGCCTGGCTTGGCCCCTCACCTTGCAGGAGCCATGGCAAAGCTTCCTGTGAAGGGGAACAGCTCCCCTGGGCCCTGCTGCCATCCTCCACCTGTGCTGGTCACTGTGAGGATGATGCTCTTCCTTACCTGCCCAGCTCTGGCAGCCACCAAGTGCCAGGGCCTGGAAACCACAGCCCAGCAGAGATCTGCTTGTGTGCAATGGGCAGGCCCTGCTCACAGCAGCCCATGTTTGGTGTGTAAGCTGGGAGCTCAGTCCCAGAAAGCTTTCCCTCATCACCTGTGCTGGGGATGATGCTTTATGTGGCCTCTCCAAGGCTCCATCACCAAATAGGAGTATTGCTGCTGGGTGGCTTTAGCCCTCAGGCACGGCCAAGCACTGGGCAGACCAAAAAAGGACCAAAAGCCACTTGAAGGTGTCAGCACTGAACACACAGCAGTGCCAGCAGCTGCCTCCTGCCTAATGGAGCAGTGCAGATGTGAGAGCACAGGATTAGCAGGGCCCTGAGCTCCTTGCTGTCAGGATTTAAGGATGGATTTGAGCTGAGCAGCTCAAGCACAAGGCAGCTGCCCTTGTGGTCAGTGCTTGGCTTCTCCTGGCTCACTTGCCCTGAATGCCAGTGTGTTCACTTCTCACCAGGCTGCCTCTCTGCACGAGTGCCTCTCTTCCCAGCTCTGGCAAGGTCTCCACTCACCAAGCAGAGCTGGCACTTACTGGAGCTTGCTGGACCCTCCCGGGTGCTTACTCAAGCAAAACTCTTTATGGCACTGGGAAGGCTGCCAGGTCTGTGAGAAATGGCACCAGGTCTGCACCTCCACATCCGCATGGTCACTGAGAAATTGCAGCCCAGACTATTTGGTCCTTCCTAGTGTCTGGACAGGGTGGGTTGTAGATAAGGGGGTGGTAGATGAGGAGCTCATTTTGGCAGTTTTCAAAGTTTTTGTGGCTCAGGTTTTGTTCAGGCAGCAGGTCAGGCAGACACAGGTTGGCTCTGCTTATCTCTGCTCTTGGAAAGCTTCTTGTCCAAACCTGGCTGCAATCTGTGCCTTTTGCCTTCAACCCTCTGCATTTCCACACTGATCCATTTGAGCAATGGCGTTTGAATGAGCTTTGCCCATCAGTTACTCCGTGATACTTCAAGAAACAGAGAAAAGGAGCAAGTCCCTTTGTTTCCTCCAAGGGTTTTCAGGTGCCACAGTGACAGCTGGCTTGAGAGAGTAGATACAAGTCTACTTGCTTCCTAATTTTTTAACTAAACTCCAACTATTTCACTGTTCATTGATCATGACCTGCCTCCTCTCTAGCAGATGGGTGTGTATTTGGAACATTCTTCATTTTTCAGGATGAGAGAGAGGCCCCTTCTCCATCCCAGGCATTATGCAGCCATGAGAAGTGCTTGCCAGAGGCACTGTCTGCAGATGGGTAGTGAGCAGCTCGATGGCTGACCTGGCTCTCTGCTATTAAGTTTGGCTTTTCTTGATGTTAATGATCCTCACCACTTTCCAGCTAGGATAGTGCTGTGTGTTGTGGGCCGTACAGAGCACTAAAAGGAAATAAAGCATTTGGGCATTGGCCCACTTACACAAAACTCAACTGATCTTCATCTAGAAATTCAACAATAAATAAAAGGAGGCAAAGATATTTGCAAGGACACCACCTTGTTGCTTTTCCATTCTAAAAGGCTGTGAAATAAGGAGTGGAGATGTGTGTGCAGACGCATGAGGATGCTGCTGGGCAGAGTGATCTCCAGGTCCTGTCCTGACACCCTGCTCCTCTCCATGGTGATGGGCTGCAGTACCCACTCCTTGTTGATTGATGCTTATTGCCATCAGGGCTGCAGGGCAGAGAATGCACTAAAAACAGGCCAGCCACAAAAACGGCTCTTCTGAGTTGATTTCTGCTGTGTTAGGAGAAAAACAGTCTCTGTGTTAGGAGAAAAACAGTCTATAAAGGAAAAGACAAGAGAGAGCTGGGACAATCAGAGGCAGCACAGGGGAGAGACTGCTGAATAAAAGCAGTGGCAGTGATGCACCCCCAGCGAGGAATCGCTGCCTTCTTCATTAAGAGTTAACACTGGATCAGAACAATCCCTATTTTTAACTGTCTCCAGCAGTTTCCTAGCAGCCGGCTTTGACTGGGTTATGCTGAAGGCCTGCCTTAATGTTAGTGCCATTGGGGAAAAGAGGAATTCCTGTGCTGGCCCAGGAGCGGCAGGACATTCCCAGAGTGTCCTGCTTTGCTCATTGCCTTTTCCAAAGCTTCTGTCTGGTTGAAATAAGAGCCCTTCCAAAATTTCCAAGCAATTAAATTAAAACTCCTTGGAAGGCAGGCCTGGATTGCCTTTCAGGAAGGGAGGCTGACTGCAAGCAAAGTTAGCAGTGCTGGTGTTGAACTGTGCAGCAATGCTTGGAGCAGTTTGCCCTCCCATGGCCAGTTGGAGCCTGCAGCTTCTGCTCCCAGTGCTGCCACAGAGGTTTCCTTTGGCTCAGATGGATTCAGACTCTGGATTAGCATTATACTCCTTGTCTGTGTCTTTACTCCAACCCCAGGATAATCTTCTTGAAAGGGAGAGCAGAGGGTTTGCTAGAGCAAAGTGCTCTCATGGAAAGTGCCCAGCACTGCCTTCTCCAGCAGCACCTGCTTCCTTGCAGGCACTTCTGACTTCTGGGGGATGCCATGGGCCTGCTCTGCATTTTGTGGTCTGGTCACTTGTTTGTGGTTTGTTGAGGCTCTTGTGTAAGCTCCAAAACACCCAGAGCTGCTGCTCCTCAGTGGGAGCACCTGGCAGCAATTGCAGGCTGGAGCACTGCTGGGTATGAGCTTTCTGGACACTTCTGCATTCACAAGACAAGAGAAAATGGCCTCAAGTTGTGCCAGGGGAGGTTCAGGTTGGACATCAGATAGAATGCTTTCACTGAAAGGGTGGTTAATCATTGGAACGGGCCACCCATGGCATCTGGGCCATCCCCACCTCCAGGGGTGGAGTCGCCATCCCTGGAGGTGTCCAAAAAAGGAGCAGATATGGCACTTTGTGATGGCCCTTTGGTTTAGAGGGCTTGGCAGTGTTGGGTCAAGGGTTGGGATTGAAGACGTTGGAGGTCTTTTCCAACCTTTATGATTCTGTGGTTCATGGATCCCATCTCCCGTTTCGGTCATTCCTCCACTCTGGGGCTGGATCCCTCACATGTCTCTTACATTTGAGCAACCCCATTGCAGGGTGTGCCTGCAGCAGGGGTGAGAGAGCAGGCTGGCCTGGCATGGATGGAATCAACAGAGCCACAGAGCAAAATGGGATGAAAACAGGAAACTATTTTGCTTTTCATCAAGGTTTTGCATAGGAAAACAAGAGATAAAATGCATACTCCAAATTTCTGCACTCTTTTTTTTTTTCCAATTGCATTTCCTGAGATTCAGACTTTCAGGCATTTAGGCAGAAGACAGACAGGAGTAGATAGGCTGATTCCTGCCTCCTGCCCACCATCTTCAGTGACATCCCAGTAAACAACCAGGTATGAAGCACTGAGGCTTCTTTCCTCCATCCATCTGTCAAAAACTTTTTCCAATTTGCCCTTTGAATTTGTTGTGTTTCTCTTCCCCGGCATCTTCAGTAGATTCCCAAACCCCAGCTATCCCTGCAGCCCAGACTATCTGCAGTGAATTTCTAGGCAGTATGTGCATGACAGCAGGTCTCTCCCTGGTGTCCTATGGTGTCCCCAGCCCCACTCTCCAGGAGAGAGAACACAGGAATGGGGTCCCTGTTAGCAGGCCATTAGCACCAGCAACATCCCCTGTTGATGTCTTGGTCTTTGAGCAGCCAGCAGTTACTGTGCAGTGTCCAGTGCAGCAAGTGTGGAAAGCCAGATGATTTTAATGACAGGGTGTCCATTGAAGTCTCTGGTTTGCAGGAGGTTGTGATAATTTCCTCTTTCTCCCAGATAAAAGAAATGCAGAGTAAGAGAAGTTCCTTGGCCACTGCTGGGTGGACACTTTGAATATCTCATTTAATTTACGAGATAATGATCGCATTTATGGAACAGCTTGTTTCAATTTTCTCATTATCACTAACTGAGATGATAGCTTATTTAATCCACTTCTGCACTACTTCACAGACAATGAGAAATGTGGGAAGGAAAGTCATTCAGAAGAGCATGTGGAGCCCTGGTGTAAGCAGGTTGGTACAGATGAACCTTCAGTGAGGAGGCCTCAGGTTTCTGATGAAGGTCACTAGCAGGAAGCCATATGGAACTGAGTCATTTTGCAGGACTTCTGCTGTTGTCCATCCAGGACTCGGGTCATGCTGGAGTTCAGTGGCTGAACCACATGCCAAAGCTTTTTCTCTGAGACACTAAGAAGCCTGTGCAGTTTAAAAGACTTGATATATTGCCTGCCAAGAGGACTGAAGCAAATGATGAATGAGATCAGAGATGAATTTGCTCTAATACTAATACGTTATATGTAAGAGCACAGAGTGTTTCCGCTGATTCTGAAAGAAATTTAATCCTCTGCCACTGAGAAGGAAATGGGCTTGTAAGTCTGAGGAAGGAATGCATCATAATCCCAGAAGAAGTAGGCAGTGATTTCTTGGCACTGGGGATTTGGCAGGATTTTGGAGTGGAACAGGAGCAGGTTTAGCCAGTAGATTTCAGCAATGGCAAATGGGGTGAAGGACACCTGTGGTCTCTTGGCTGTCCCTGGGCTGTTGCATCTGTTTTCATACCCTTACCCATATAATGGTAGCAAGATTAATTATCCTGAGTTTTCACATGGAAGAGAGCAAGTTCTCATGCTGCTGAACCACCTCCTTCCCTGATCACAGGGCATATAAAGCCCTACCATGGGAGAGGATTGGATCCCAGCTTCACTGCCAGCCATGGAGGAGAATCACCTGATGGCCCAAAGGGAACTGCCAGAGAGTGCTGACATCTTCTCTTGATTTTTCCAATGTGACAAACAAACAAACCCACCAGCTGTCCAAAGCAGAGCAAGGAGAATGTGACTGAAGGATTATATTTACCTTCACACCTTTTCTGAAGGCTTATGCAGACGCCTGAAGCGTAAAGTAAAATTCTCCCTCTTATTTCAGTTGGCTTCTAAAGGAGGAGGTACACAGGAGGGGCCTGAAGTATTCAGACACTGAGCTGTGTTCAATGGTCTCTCCCCAGAACCTTCTGGAGAGGTCAAATGAAAAGCCAGGTGTGCATTGCAGGGGGATTTCTTTATCCAAATAGAAATTATAAGATGAGGAGAAAAGCTGTGTTTTCAAAAGCAAGGATCTCTTTGGACTCCAACTGTAAATCAGACTTTCCTGCATCTGTTATATAAAATATCTGCTTGACCTGTAGCTGTTTAGGAATCACTCTTTAAATATTCTTTTGAGCACCAGCATCAGAGCTCTGTCTAAAAAGTCCTTTATAACGGGCTGTTCTGCTTTCAGCTCCTACTCATTTTATGCTAATTGCTGACAAGTCATAATTTTCCAGTAAACCGCTCAGAATAAGCTCCATGCAGATATTAATGATACAATAAGTCTTTGAGCAGCCACTGAGACTGAAACATGAAAAGCTAAAGGCATTTCCTTTTGGGATGTGACCCCCTGATGTACTGCTTGTCTTCTAGGCAACAGGCACAAATTCTGTGTGTGGATGGTTGGTTTTTAATCCCCAGATCACAGTGATGTGTTGAGCAGCTACCTACAGGATTGGCTGCGTTAGAATGGGAGTGCCTGGGTTGCAATTCTTGCCCAGAGTTAGGGGAAGGAGGTGCCCAGATCCCACCAACTCTGGTAGCAGGCAGTGCCATATTTACTGAGGATTTCTGGAATCCAAGCTGTTACCTCTGGCACTGCCAGCTGATCTTCTGCTGCAGCCTTACAGAGGGGGGGCTGTGAGCTGTGTGACACGGAGGGGTGGCCAGGGTGCACTGATGATCAGTGGAATGGTCAGGCAGGACAGGGGGTACCACTGCTGCCTGAGGAAAAACCCAACTGCAGGCAGGGCCAGGAAGGGCAGCGCCAGGAGCAACTTCTGGCCAGACCACCTAAGCTAAGGAATAAATCCTCCCGAGCATTTAGCCCTGCAGTCACACATCTGCTGTCCAGTGGTGAGTGGGGGAAATTCTACAGAGTGAGCTCGTTCCAGGAAGCTTTAGTCTTATTAGCTTTTGGAGGAAACCCAGGAAAAATTCTATTGGAAAGCTGAAAGCTATTATGGCAGGAGAGCTGCTAAGTGACTTGGTATTTGCCCTTGGAGACCAGCTCTCCCAACTTTATGAAAAATTATATAATCTGATTCTCAGGTTTTGTGTCACTGCAGGCCCAGTGTCATGTTTTCTACAGAAGGATCATGATGTTCAACAATTGCCATCATATTTCCATTCTTTTTTCATGGTAGAACAAAAAGGAAAATTAGAAAGAACATGCTGAAAATGTAAAGTCTCTTACTGACTTGCTTCTCCTCAGAGTCCAGCAAGTTGTGGAACACAGTAGATTTTTCAGTCCTCTCAGTTACTTTAAGAAGTAACTCCTAGTATCACTTATGGGTGTTTAAAGAGAAGAAAATGGGATTTCTCCTGACTGCCAAATAATTTATTGTGATTAGCATACAATCTTCAGGGCATCACCCCCACCTGCGGGCCTCTCCTTCTTCCTCTGCTTACCACCGCAGCTGTCTGGTGTACCTGCTGAGCTGTTAACCTGGGGCATTGTCCCCACTTGGGGTTTGCATTTGTTGACATCTTGTCTGGAACAAGCTGAGGATATACTTGGGAGGAGATGTTGAAGCATGAGGGAACAGTCAAGCTAGGGCTTCAAGGGAAAGAGGCAAGTAATCAATTCTTACAGACAGCTCAGTCTGTGGTGGGGATGAACTGGTTAGGAGCTGATGAATTTCCTCTTCCTTCCTTTGGCTTTGAGTGGGCAGGCTGTGCTGCTGTGCACAAGCTCCAAGCATCTCTCATTGCAGGGAAGGCTCAGTTGTCACTTTGGGCCCAGGGCTGGTACTGGCTGTGGCTGAAGAGCATGAGGGGACCCAAACAAGTGGTTTCTTCCACTCAAAGTGACCACGCAGCATTGCTCCTCGACCTGCAGTGCCCTGCCCCACATCCTGCCTGGGGAAGGCATCAAGAGGGACCTGCCAAGGGCACAGCTCTTACATCTGTCCCATACTCCTGGGCTTGGGCTGAGTCATCCCCCAGGCAAGTCCTGACAGAAAATCCCTGTGACTCAGGAGGTCCCAGGAACACAGGGCCTGGGAAAAACCACCAAACAAGGGAGGCCATCTCCTTGCCACCACGCTGCTGATCCCGATCTGCCTGGGGGCACACAGGACATTCAGACTTAGAGAGGGAAAGGGTGAATAGAAAACAGGAGAAAAGAATGAGAATAGGGATGGAAGGAGGAAAACCATTTGGGCCTGGCAGGCTGTACAGCTGCCTGGACCAAAGTCTCTTCCCATCAGCCCTTGTCACAAATAAAGAGGCTTCAGTGCAGAAAACTGATGAAAGGTGCACAGTGCAGAAAGCAGAGGTTGGAAAGCTTTGTTAAACACTGGTGAGCAGTGCCCAACACAAGTATTCTCTGCTTCTGAAGATAGTGCCCAGTGTTGGGAGAGCAGTGCTGAGCCTCAGCCTGCGCTCTGGGGGCATTCTGGGGAGCATTCTGGGGCTGGGTGGGTGGCAGTAAGCAAGGATCTGGGCAGGGTACACACCATGGGCATTTTAGAGGGCCATGGCCATCGCCAGGAAGCAGCTAATGTTGTACCTGGTCAAAGAAGGAGCCAAATGAAACTGGGGCAGCCTGGAGTGGTCGTGTCCCCTGTGATGTGATTGGGTGAAGGGAGGGCCAGCCTGCACTTCTTGAATAGTATTATATTGTAGTGTCATTAGCAGGCTAGGTGGCAAGGCTAAGGATTAGTCCTTTGAAGTTCTCAGTCCTCTCCCACACTGCTGTCTTGTGCTTGGGGCTGTTTGAGGCCAAACGGTGTCTCTGTGCTTGCAAGGAGCTGTCATGCTGTCAGGAGCTGGTTAGAACTGACAGATACTGCTTGATTTTACATTATAACCCATTTTTTCCCTCCACGCCGACTGTACATGTCTCTTCATGCCCAGACTGTGTCATTTCCGTTTGTTTCCACTTCTCACATCTCTCTTTGGCTGGGCTCTCTTCCTCCCTGCCTGCAGAACCCACGGGAGGTTTGGGCTGTGCCCAGAGCTGTGCACACTTGCTGTGCTGGGGTTCTGAGCTTGCTCCTCGCCAGGAGGGCACAGGGCAAGGGATGGCACAGCCTGGCTTGGGTGGCACCGGGCCAAGCAGGAGGCAAAGCCAACAGCTTGCCACTGCTGCCATAGTAGGTGTGGTATGATTAACAGCAAAGGTCTAAGAGCAAATGAGTTATCTCCTGTTCAGCCCCAGCAATTTTGTCTTTCATAATTTAAAAAAAAAAAAAAAAAAAAAAAAAAAAAAAAAATCATCCCTTTGTGCTCCATTGCTGCATCCTGAAGGCCACTAAATGTCTCTGTGCTTAGCTAGATAATCTTTAAGGTCCCTTCCAGCCCAAACCATTCTAGGATTCAATATAGCCC
Organism: Motacilla alba alba; assembly: GCF_015832195.1. Classification (NCBI taxonomy): domain Eukaryota; kingdom Metazoa; phylum Chordata; class Aves; order Passeriformes; family Motacillidae; genus Motacilla; species Motacilla alba. Next base: position 15,086,916 of record NC_052027.1, read on the forward strand.
TATCATCAGTGTGAATCTAAACCCCTCCTGTGCTCACTAAGTGTTATGCACAGACAGCAGGGATGTCCTGAGGAGCCATCAGGCACAGGAAGCTCAAGGGGGAGATTGATGCTCAGTTAAATCCCCTGAGCCCCAGTAGTATCTGACCACTCTTTCTCTCCTGATCTGGAAAAGCAGCAAAGCAACTTGTCCAGAGTTAAACACACCAGTAGTTCTGCCTTGATTGGCAAAGCCTGTGACCACCAGATGCATTCATTTCAAGGTGTCCCAATTTTAAGAAGACAAAAATAAAACTTATTCCATTTAAATAATTTGGTAATTCATTTAAATCTTCCAGGAGTAAAGGCCAAGCTGTACAGCTTGTGTTCAGAGAAAGAGCTGTAAAAGTACAAGGATTTTTTTTCCTTCAGGGAAAAAAACCCAACCATTTTCAGATTGCCATGACAAGTTTTTATGTATTTATCTTTTCCTTCCCCATTGATGTGTTGGAGATAACTAATAAGCTGGTAAGGCTGATTATAATAGATCCAAAAATAAGACTCAGAGAGATTCCCCGCAGCCCGTATCCGACAGGTCTTGTCACTTGGATGCATTTGTGAAAAGCTGGTTTGTCTCTCAGATGACAGATGCTTTGATGAGCTAATCATCTCATTTCCGTGAACTGCACATCTGTAAAAACAAAAGGGAATGAGACTCGAACAAGTGACTAAGCCCTGTTCTTGTTTGCATTGTTTCATTGCTGTTATTTGAGTGGAGCTGCCGTGCCCCACGCCAGCTGACAGGTGATGTGACACGAGCTATTTTGAGCAGATGACTCCTCTCTGGGGTTCTGCTCACCACAAAGCCCACAAGAGGTTTTTTTCCCACACCCTGGTGGTCTCTGACACCCCAGGAGCAACCAACCTTTGCTCAGCCAACCTCTCACCTCGTGGATGTGTAGCTCCAGCTTAGGAGGTAGATGGAAAGGGCAGTGCTGAGGGGGCAACAGCAATGCAGAGGTTCCTGGGGGTGACAGATGCCCTTCTCCATTTCCTGGGGGTGACAGATGCTCTTCTCCATTTCCAATGGCTGGTGTTCATCCCCACTGCTGTGTCTCCACAAAGGCCACAAGCAGCAAGAGGCTCCTCCTTGTGCTCGACACGTGTGGAGCAAGTGCTGGCCAGGGGACAGGGTCAAGACCCTGCCACAACTTTTCTGCCAGGGCCAATTTTGTGAGGTCACCTGCTTCAGGAGACAGTAGCTCTCTCATGCATGTTAGCTTGGGCAGAAGCTGGATGCTGAACAGGTGGCTTCCTGTCTTTGTTATTGCCAAGCCATCATTTCCCATTATTTTTTCAGTGTTTGTGCTCAGCAGCCAGCGAGGTACAAAGATGAACAACCTCGCTGAGGCTTTCTATACATTTTCTGTGCTTTTCCTCTGCATTCTGGCACCTTTCAGCTGAAGCACCAAGGGTTCTGAGTTCCCACAGACTGCAGAGGAACTAGGGGCAGTTCAGTGGCTCAGTCCTGATGCTGGAAGTCCTCACATCCATCCTGTTCATCAAACCCTCCAGCCCACGAATTTATTCTCGAGAAGGGTGCAACAAAGAAATTTAGTCTGTGGTCACTAATTCACCTTTGCTGTCCACCTCTAGTTAATTTAGATGAAATTTGCTGTATGTACCTCACCACTCTTGTTTTCCTGGTCTTCCTCTTTACCTTTGTGGTCGTAGGTTTCATTCCCTTGTTTCAGGGTTTTCTGGATTAATTTTATAGCAAAATAAATTGCAACTGTGTCAATCCAGCAGTATGATTATCTGAATCAGGAAGTTTGTTTTCTCTTTAGTTTTTCTGTGCAATATAGCTGTGACGAAGGAGGAGCAGATAAAGATCCTAGAGGGAGAAATATGCCCAGCTACTGAGGCAGCAAATCCTCAGAAGTTTGTTTCCTTTTTTCAGTTCAAACATGAATTTATGAGAAGGACATGTTGTATGTCCCCCACCTCTGCCTGTCCAGACCATTTATATCAAAGCAAGAAGGTTTTTTCACTCTGAAGTGGAAGTTTAAAAGGAAATTATCAGGTACTTTCTAAACCAGTTTTGCATCTTTGTTGCTGCTTTATCTGTAGTAATTTGAAATGCTGGGGGTGGAATGCTTTTTGATGGAATGCCAGCCGAAAAGTAAAACCCAGCTTTAACCCTTGGGGTCCTCTTGTCATAGCTTTGTACCTCAGGATTGTGTTCTGTGGACTGTAGAACTTCCATGCACTTTTCTGGGAGATGTGAGGGAATTCAGGGTGTGTGTGTCTTTGCCTGACAGTGGACTCAGAGCTCTGAGGGTGTTTTTGCAGGGCCAGGGTGGTGTGAAGGGGGCCAGCAGAGCTGATGGGGTGCAGCATGTGGGTCTGTGGCCATTCTCTCCCTGCTGTGTCTTTGCTGGTGTTTTGGGCTGTGTTTTCCTTTTTTGGGGTTGCAGAGGAGCAAGAGGAGCTCATGCTGTCCTTACTGAGATGTTTCCAGGCTGAAAATTCAGCACTTATGCATTAGCCAAGGTTCCTGGGATGGGGTACTGGTACAGGACTATCCCAATCCATAAAACTGAGTTACACGGTGAGCAACCAAGTCTTGGTGAGTCTCCTCCCTCCATGTCCATGGATCAGCCCTGGGACAGGGCTCAGTGATGGCTCTTTCTAAGCAACTGGTTCCTGGGGTTTTTTGTTTGGTTTGTTTGTTTGTTTGTTTGGGTTTGTTGTTGTTGATTTCTTTTTTTTCCTTTTTTCTTCTTTCGTCTCAGTTGAGTGTATCAACATCAGAGCATGGAAACTACACCATGAGCAAATGCTTCTGCCAAGCAAGAGTTAAAGCATGGCCATTCCCCTTTTCCATTTCCTTACTGACAGCTTCAGACCTCAGCATCTATCAAAATAGATGCTGGAGCCAAAAGCTAACAAAGGTGGAAATGATCTCTGCAGGGCAGGCTGCTGTTTCCTGTGATCTGGTCTCAGGCCAAGCAGATTCAGCTCCAGCTTCAGCCCCTGCTTGTGCTGGAGATGTTTGCAAAGAGCTGCCACTGTACCCAAGGCTGGAGCAGCCCAGGCAACTGTCTGTGCAACATGAAAACAAAGTAGAACCAGGAAAGAGCAGATGCCCTGCCTAGAAGTGTGGGTTTGGACCGAATATGCATGAAAGGATGTTATGGTTGTGGGTTGTAAGGGTCACCTGTCCCTTGGGAGCCAGCTTTAGCTTACACAGGAGTATGGTAGGGAGACAAGTCTGGAGGAACAAGAGTGTGGTGGAGCTATATCTGAGCTGCAGAAATGCAGGGAAAAGCAGCTGCTTCTGACCCCTGAGGTGTGTGATGGGAGAATGCCTGCCCCTGGAACCCCATTTCAGGACAGAGGAAAACCAAAACTGTTGGGAAACAGGCTGTGAATGAAAAGGGTGTGTGATTGCATTGGGCACTTTGAGGCTTGTGGAGAGAGCTTACCTAAGTCAATTAGCAATACTCATGTGCCCTGGTATGCAGGAACCCAACCGGCAGCACTGAGGCTTTTAAAGCCAAATCTGATACAGTTTTGGGCACTCCTGGAAATAGGAAGGTGGGCAGGTCTCCTTTGAAAGTGCTTCATGCTGCTTAACTCAGTTTTTACAGGGCTGCCAACGCACGTAGCTCCACCAGTAGAAAAGGAGGAGAGGTCACACAGGTTATAAGAATGGTGTACAGACATCCAGTAAATTTTAAATCAGGCTCATCTTGACTTACTTAAAGTTGATCAAGAAAAGGCTGGTGTTGAACCACAGTAAACCACTCTCAAAGAAAGGGAGCAATACAAATTAATCAAGCAGGTAATTAGCTGGATCTAGAACACCCAGGTTGCATCTTTGCCTGTCCAGTTTTCTGTTAGGTTTCCTTTTGCATTTCAAACCCTCTCTATTATTTCCTCTGTGCCTGTGAAGTCATTTTAGATACCTGTTCTTCAGTGGTTAGGATTTTTTTCCTGTGGACATTTTGTGTAAAAATCATTTAGCTCCCTACTCTCTAAAGCTTGTGCTCAAGTCCTTCTCCATGCTCACTCCTCACAGCTCCATACCACGGTGCACTCTCTGCTTGAGACTGCTTGGGAATACTGGGGGTAAGAAACTCAACCTCTGTGCATGCAGGTTTTTGCACTGAGAAGAGAAGCAGAGTGCTCTCAATGTCCAGAGCACCTGAGTGGCAGGTATAAGTCCCTGGTGTCATTGCATCTGCGAAGGGTTTGGTATTGATAGTATTTTACTTATGTCTCTTGCCCTAATGCAGTTAAGATCTCCTTGAGTTTGAAAAGTGCTTTGAGATCTTAAGATGGATTGGTCTTTCTAGAAAGACAAAACATTGCTATAGTCACCTCCTTTTTCAAACCTTTTATTATAATTGCTCTCTGTGAGCACCAAATTCATGGAAAAAAAAAAGTATAAAGCATTAAAAAGTCATTGCTGTCTGTCTCCTTTCCCCCACAGATTGCTGAAGTTTCTCAATTTTGTACTCCGTTTCCATCACTTGGGAGACACATACATCAAGCCAATAGGATCCATAAATATGCTTAATCCCACTTTGCTGGCAATTTTTTCTTGCTTTAATCTAATGCAAATGGGATCCCAATTCATATGAGAAGCCACGCTTCTGCCTGGCTGCCTTGGCAGCAATGCCCCCCCAACCCCAAATGAATCACACTTCTTTCATGTTTACATGATCTCTAGACTTTGAAACCCTTCAAGGGCACCCCAAAACACACCCTCAGTTTCTACCAGTTTGCAGGCACTGGAGGAAATACTGGAGGCTGTTCAGAACAACAGCCTCGAGGCAGGGACCGGGGTGTCCTGGAGACTCATCTGGCAGTGCCAAAAAAAGGAAAAGCTGCGTTTTGGGAGGGTTTCTCAAGTGCTCCCCGGCACAGTGGGCGTGGGGGGCTGGCAGCATTGTGAGGGTTGAAGCAAGTGGGATCAGCCAGAATTGGGCTGCAGCTCTCAGCTCTGAGCAGGGCTGTTGCCTCACCATGCTCTCCCAAGGTGTGTTCTGTGCGTGGCAGAACATGCCACCCTCATTAAGCTCCCCAACGTCACGCAGATCTGGAGCTGGTGATTTGCTTCTGGGACCACTGCCATGCCTCGGGGTGCCTGACGGGAGGATTATTTTTGTTCTTTGCAGAAGACACTGTTTTCCAAATGGATCATAAAAAGAAAAATGTGCTCGTAGGTGTTGAAAGAGCAAATGCTTTTGCATTTGACTGCACTGTGCTTTTTCTGGTTCCTCTGCTCCTTGGAAGCAAACATGGGCTTTCATCAGGATTTTAAATTCTGGGTTCTTGTGGACTGGCTTTGTCCACATAACTGCAGTGAGGATATGATTTTGAGGGGGAGGCAATGGAAGCAGTGTACAGTGATTCACAAAACAGACCTTCTCAGGCACCTCTGCTCCCTCAGCCAAGCTTTGCCTTTTACATTTTCCTGGGTCTTTTTGGTTTTGGCTGGGAGGCATTCATGCTCTCACACCCCCCAGGGATTTTCTGGAGCTCTATTAGGACAGCAGCTGTGCCTGCTTTGAAGCTCATTTCATCTGTTCTCAGGGAGATGCTGGTGACCCACTCTGCAGTGTTCTGGGGCAGCCTGACATGCCATGTCCTGCTCATGGTGCTCTCATTATCTGCTCTTTCTCTGCTCTGTGCTACCAGAGGCCCTCCTGGAGCCATCTGTTCCTGTCCTGGAGGTTGCTCCTGGTGCCTGTTTCTTTCAATGCCTCTGGCTTTTAGGTTGGGTTTCCCCAAGTCCTTCCCATGAAGTCCCTGGCACCTCCTTATACACTGATTTTGGAGGATTGTGGCCCTGATTTTCTGCACTGTAATGTTTGGATCCATTTGGAAATTTCTTTGTTAGCAGCTCCCTATGGCTGGGCTGCTCTCCTACACCAGCAGGTTCCTCCTCAGCCACCAAATGTGCTGGTGTGTCGTGAGATCCTTCCCCTGACTCATCCCTCTGATCCTTAAAACTGCCCACTCCAAAAGCACACTGTAGGCTGGGATGAGCAGCTCACCCGGGCATGAGCTGCTCTGATGCCTTCATCCAAGCCTCTCTGAAGCTTCTGGAAAGGAGATGGTGGAGACTGGGACACGAGTTTGTGTCTTGTCTGGATGCTGAGGAAAAGTCCTGGATTTGCTGAAGCAGAGAGGCCTTTACCTTCCAGGTTCAGCTGGGAGTGTCTGGGGAAAGGCTGAGTCCTCTGGTCAAACACTATTCTCTGCTGCTGTGTTTTGGGTATGGGGAGATCTCCTCTTTCTTTCAGTGCTTTCAAAAGCTCCTTTTTGTGAGGTCAACAAAAACTATTTTTCACTGCATTTTTCACACAGTGGAGGAGAAGGAGCCGGTGGGGCTGTGACTGGGGATGTCCCTCCCATCACAAGCTGGGTCCTCACCAGGTACTCTGGAGGCCAGGCTGGCACTCAGTGAATGGCCAGAAGGAAATCACCACTATCCAAGCGTCTGCCACTGGATATGCAGGGTTATCAAATATTTCCTGCTGTTGAAACCCCATAGAAATGGAAACAGCAGCTTCAGAGAATTTTTTTTCTCTCCATCATTTAATTTGCCAACCATCCGAGCTCTGGTTGCAGGATCTGTCTCTGGAGAACCTTCCTAGGTGGGTGGATATTGTCTCTTTTCCCCGTGAATTCTTCATGGCACCGTAGATCTCCTGACTTAAATTTTTGGTGCAATTAAGGAAAGCAGTATCATCAAACTGTCTGTGCAGGAAAGTGATGATCGGTGACAGCCTGAATGTGTCACATCAGCAACCTCCTGTGAGGCACTCCCTACCTCCACAGAAGTTATTTGCAGATAGTTTTAGTTACTCTTTGACTTGCCCAAAGGGGAAAGAGTTGTTCAAAAATTAAAGGGGTCAGTGGGGCCTGCAGAAATTGCCTCTTATTTCTGTGTGGTCTGGGAAGTCCTGCTTTCCCAGCCTGTGAAAAAGAGGATGTTCTTACCTGATGGAGGCGGGAAGTGTGTTGAGATGTGCAGCACAAGTGTGGCAGAGAGAAAGGCAAGGAGGCCCACAGCTCTGCAGGAAACCCAAACCACTGGGGCAGAGATTGAGCAGAGCTGCCACTCCTGGAGAGAGCAGGACACAGCTGAGGTGCTCCTTGCTCCAAAACAAAGTCAAAGGGGAGTGCACCAAGCAGGCAGCCATCACCAGGAGACAACACAGTGCCTGCATAGGGGCATATGTCAGCTGGGAGACATGAGTGACAATGAGCCTTGCAGAGAAATGTTATTACTGGTGGCTGTGTTTGTGTGCCTGTTTATTTTATTTAGCCTCAAACAATGTATTTGATTTTTTTTTCATTTTAAATACTTTTTGAGCCCAGCTTCAAAGTGACCTCCTGAGGCAATGGTTCAGATAATTCCTGGCAGAGAACAACTTTTAAATAAAAGCTGGAGCCCCACAATGAGGCCTCAAAATATAAAGCCATCACTTCATTTTCCCCAGGTACCTGAGTGCCTGGAATACATCCTCCTTATACTCCTTTGTTTGAACCCTAGAATGGGTGACAGTGTTATTAATTAAAACTGTGGCATGCACAAGGTTTGGAAAGGGAACAAGAAATGCAAAAGCAGTGATTTCCTCCTCCTCCTCTCCCTCCCCTGCAACTTACTCTATTCTTGGATTTCCATGTGATATCTTGTCCTGCAAATAAAAAACCCAACCCACCTCCCCCATCCAGACTTACTTTGAGGAGGTGCTTGGAACACCTTTTGCTTTGAACTGGTGCTTTATTTCCTGGGTATGAAGGAAGCAGCACGGACCCACCCACCCGTTCCTTGGATCAGGGGTATTGGCATGATGCAACTGGAACACAAAAAGGCATGTAGGCAGTAAATCCCTGCTCTGGGGATATGAGGGAAGGTCACAGAAATGCCTTTTTCTTTGGGTTCACAGCCTTTTTTTAGTCAATGGTGGCCACTTTGGTTGCCTCCATGTAGGTCAGACTCCTGAAGTGGAAAGATGGAGAGGAAGTTACAGGCAAAATCAAAGATCCACAGCAGTCTTCTCCTCTACACCACAGCTCAGGGCCCATTACCCAGTCTGGCATTCTCCAATGCTCTGCATCCCCCAGAAAACCTTTTTTGTAACCTTCTTGCTGCTGCTCCCCACTTCCAAAGAAAACTGCTCTCCTTTACTGGCCTGGGTGCTGCAAGGAAAAGTTCATTGTCAGTAGGGATGTCATTTAAAAAATTAATGCATTAAAAATGTTTCCTTCCTCTACAATAATGATAATCTTAATTTCTGAGCTTCCTGCAGTGGAACATTTTCTTAATTGAATTCCTAATACATTGAACATCTCTAAAAAGCATGAATGGCAATTTCATCTTGCTGGCTGCATTCTCCTAAGGGATGGTCTTTGGGGACTGTTCACAACACAAAGATCTTTATTCCCTCTCAGGCCAAGGTTGTGCCTGCAGCCTTTGCTTGGCAGTCAGCATCAGCCCTGTTCTCAGTGTGGTGGGTCCTTTGAGTTCCTGTGTCTCTCCCAGGGTACAGATACAGCTCTGCAAGAGCTACAGCACCACTGGGCTGCCTCTCCAGCAGGTTCAGCAAATCTTCTCCTGCTCACACAAGCACAAACCCTGCCAAGGACTTGCTTGCACCAGATGATTTTTGCACCGTTCCCTTGCCAGGCGCGTCCTGATGCTGACAGAACTCCTGATGGGGGGCCTGTTCCACCATGATCTCCATCCCAAAGTGCATCCAGAGACATCTCTGATCCTTTTAGGTGCTTAGGAGCTTTGCAGAGTTAGTAAAAGTGCCTTTGGTGGTGTTACAGTTGCCTTGTCTCATTGGAAATAAGGTCAATGGAAAGAGAGAGTGGAAAGCAAAGAGAGGATGGACATATGCAGAACTCCCCAAGAGAATGTGTGCCATGCTGGGTCCTTTCCTCTAGCAGAGGTTTTTTCCATGATTACTTGGTAATTGTACTTTGTACCTGTCATTTTGTGGCTATGGATGAAGCATTTTCATTTGAAAAGTTATTCCTTAGATTTAGCAGACAACTGACATGTTTTGGGGGGAGGGGGAAACCAGAAAAAGTACTGGGAAATAATCTCTTCATGGGAGGTCTGAGTTCTTCCCTCTCCTCTGAAGGTCAGAGTCTGTCCCGTGCTCAGCTGCACCTCAACTCCAGCAGAACACCTCTCCCTTGGTATCCAGCTTCATTGTGGCTCCTGCAATCTCTTCCCCTCCAGAACAATTGTACTGCCCTGGGCTGCTCACGAGGGCAGGCAGCCCCACAAGCAAACCTCTTGGCCATGGGAGAGTCCTGGTGGAAAGCTGTTTGTGTGCAGTGGGAAGATGTCTGCCTCAAAATCACTCTGCAATCTTCCCCTGTGATCCATTGAAGTGTGGCAGCAGGCAGCTCAATCCTGCTGGCTAACAGAGAACAGTTTTTTACCCCTAGAAAATGGTTGAGTGCAGCTGTTTAGAAATATAGCCCCGATTATCTACATCTCACACCAGGTCTGTGGGCTAAATGTGTGCAAGAACACCTTGAACTCCCAGGGCTCAACACATCTGCCATTAGAATAAGTTGTACCAGGGACTGTCTGGACCATTTCACTCTTCAGTGGTGATTTTGCAGAACATGCTCTGTACTGAAGATGATTTTCCATTTGGAATAGCACAGGAATGCTCTCCTAAACCACTGAACACACCTGGTATTTTTAACTTAAAATGGCTGCTCAAAATACAAGGAAGAGGGTAGGTAATTAAGCCCCTGATCACTTAAAATTAGAGCATGTGGCTCAGAGAACACAGCCCAAATCAACGAGAGCACAGCACTTTGCTAAAGGCATCTCTAAAAACAGGTGCTATGGAGTAAAAAAAGATCTAGAGACTTTTCAGCTCCCATCTACAAAACAAAACTGTGACCTTTTGTGGTAATTTTAATATTTTTTCTAGTGGCTTTGATTTGCTATGTAGAAGAAACAAGAGGTAACAAACACCAAATTGTCCACAGCTCCAGTGTTGTATTTTCCAGCTGCCTCCCTTTTCCCTGGTCACATGTTGGGAGTGCAAGACACATTTCACTCAATGCCAGAGCAGACCAAAAGCTCTCAGTATGTTTTATATTTGTTCAGTTAGTAATTTAAATTTAAAAATTTACAGAAAGATGGTGACTGCAGCTCAGCCATGTCCCTCTGACAGTGGTCTGTAGGAAAAGCTAAACAACCTGTTATGGGTGTCAGAGGAACAAATCTCTTATCTCAAAGAGCTGATTCATAAAGGATTGATGATTCAAGCTCTGCTCTCAGGTCATTTTTGCTATAAAATGTAAATGTTTTATCAGCATCAGAACATCCCACGGACTTACTGAACCCACAAGAAGTCCCAGGTTATTAGCCCAAGCTTCTCACATTAAAGGGAAAGCCCAAAAAGGGTCTCAGTGTCACAGGCTGAAAAAAAAGTCCACAGCTGAGAATTTTCAGAGAGTGATCAAACCCCCTGTGACCAGAGAAAGAGACTGACATGACTCTTAACTCCAGTTCTTTGGCTCACACCTGAAGTAGTCAAGGTCCAATTATTAATAGAGAAGGTGAGCAACAGATTCCAAATTCTCAAGTCAGGCTTCCTCCTGACATTTTCTGTCTGTAAAAATAAGTAGCCTTTCTCTACTTCTAACAAAAATCTCTTCCCTGGCTCTCCTTGACGGTTTTCTCTCCTGTCTCCACCTCCAGAGATGTCTGAACAGTATAATTTCCTTTTATTTTTAGCCATCTTTCATAATTGAAAGTATCTCTGTGTCAAATAGAAAACGTTCCCATGAATTCCTCAGAAGGCACTTGTAGCAAGCAATTGATGGGAATGAAATATTTAATGGGGTTTTATACCTGTGAACTTGGTGACACCAGCTCATCTCAGCAGCAAAATTTTCATGACATCCGGGTGGATGGGCATGAGGCTTTCACCTCCCCAGCTTCTCTTTTGGGGTCAGCCCTGGGTCTGGCCTGAGGGGTCTGTGAGTCAGTGGCAGGTGAGCTTTGGGAAGCAGTGGCTGCTCCTGACCCCAGAGCTTCCAGTTCTTCCCACTGAGGACCCAAAACTGCTGCCTGGGGCAAAGCTGATGTTTCTAAATTATCAGAGCCCACGGGATGACTGCAACACTCTCCAGGGATCCAGCCACATCCACAGGCAGTTATTCATCTCATCCCAGCTAAGAACCACTTGGAATCAGATACAGAGTCCAACCAGCTCCTTTTCTTCTCTTGTAAAGTAGCCAGAGCAGATGTCTCTGGAAAAAGATGACACGGGAACTCCTTCAGGTCTCCTGCATACATGCTGCCCACACACAAGTTTCCACTCAGGATCTTCCTGAGGCACCATTTTTGCCTTTGTATTTAATAGTCTTTGAATGATTTTTCATCCCTGGATTAGCTCATCTTTTCTCAGGCCTGTTCTGTGCTCCCATTTTGATGCTCAGGGAGACAGACCCTGTTCCTGCTCATCCCCAGCAGCTCAGCTGGATTTTGCCTCGACCTGAGGAGCTGCAGCAAGAGCAGTTCAAAGAAAGTGGAGGAGCAGAAACAGCCCCTCCATGGCCCACAGTGAGGCCGAAGTTGATTCAGTTTAATGAAGCTACTAAAACTGACCCTGAGGATCCAAGGCTTTAATTGCATCCACTTCACAAATCAAGCTCTCTCTAATCAAACTCTCTTGTTGTGACTCACCCCTAGCCCAGAGCCAACTGCTGTGGAGATAGAGGAGACAAACCTCAGTTCTCTCTGCCCTTTCCCCCTTCCTTACCAGCCAATAACATCTCCTTGCTATGCCCCTCACCCTCGCATGTCACCTCCTAGGTGGCTCATGCACCTCCCAGCACCCTGGAGGAAAAGCTGCAAGGAACTCTGTTTTGTCCTTAATTTTAAGGAGCCCCTTGAGGAGTCCATGGGGCATCAGCCTTGGGGGGGTCTCCTGTGCTGCCTGTGTCAGCCCCTCATGGATTTCTGTTGCTAACCGTGGAGGAGTTTTCAGCATGCTGAGTCCATTTGGGAACCATAACACCACAGGAATTTCTGAATCATAATGAATCACCTTGCCAGGCACAGGGAGGATTATCCGTGTGTGATCTAATAACTCCCGGACGTTTAATCACCTGGGGCAGGTTCTGAGCATGCTGCATGACAAGAAACAGAGCTGACCTTTTAAGGTGAAGCCACAAGAAGGTGTTTTTCTCACAGGTCTTTCCTCCCCAGGCTTGTTTAGAGCATCCCAGGGAGCAGCAGGAGTCCTGGCCTGGCGGGAGCAGGAGGGAGCAAGCGCTGTCCCTCGAGTGTTGTCACATCTCAGGAATTTCCCACTGGGATTTCTAAGGTGATTTCAACATCAAGGGAAGGAACTGAGTCTGAATTGTGCTCAGGGCTGTTGTTGCAAGGTGTCCATAGGCACTCAGAAGCCCGCACGGTGTCCCAGGAAGCCTGGAAAAGCTCTGCCATCCCAGAGGAGACGTGGCTGGGCCTAAGCCATACCCACAGTGTGTGTGCAGGGTCAGAGCTGCCAAACCCCTGCCATCTGTGCATCCTTCATTCCCTCCTACCCCACAACCCAAGGGAAACACTTTTCCCCTATGAAGAGCTGCCTCTGTCAAGAAAACACTAATTCTGGAGATCATGAGATGCCCCTTGCCTGTCTGTGACAGTCCCTTCCTGCTGTCCCCAGTAGCACAGCAGCTCAGGTGGGTGCCACCAGCACAACATTCCCAACACCTCGTGTGCTAAGCTGAGCTTACCCAACACAGATGCATCTGCTGTGTGAGCACAATTGCATTTAATCGCAGAGATAAATTTAAAATAATTGCCCAGGTAACATTCACCCTTCCAGGGGTGTTTGTGGATGAGCAGGGCTTTTTGGGGTAAGCCCACGCTCTGCCCAGGCACTGGCAGCAACTTTTCCAGACAGCCAAAGCACAACTCCTGCTCTGGAACGCTTCCCCACGGCCCTTGGATTGGTTTCAAGTGAAAAGCAAAGCGGCGACATTTGAAATGTTGCCTCCCACACAGTGTCTCTCTTCAGCCTCCGTTGCCACTTGCTGCGGGTTCAGAAGTCTCTGGTGGATCAGTCTGCCCCCGGAAAACTGTGGCTTTGCTAAAATAGAAGCATTTTTGCAGAAGGCAGTGATTTGGATGAATGTTTTGCCAGCACACATCTCAGGGACTTGCAATTTGTTTCAGCATTTTGTGTTTTTATTTTATTTTGGATTTAGTTGTCTTGTAGGCAATACTACCAAAACAGAATATTTTAATGTTTGTAAATAATTTTGGTGGGAGGGGTGGGGGAAAAACCACAATTTTCAAATATGCTTTGAAATGCCAAGATTCCCTACCCAGCAGTAGTCTCATTTTGCTCTCATCTCACGGTATCAGCTCTGGTTACATAGAAGTTAATGCCACTGGGAAAGGACCTGAATGTCTTTCCCAGTAATATGCTTTATTTTCAGGATGGTGAATTATTTAAAATTCTTTCTGTGGCTTTAGTCTGTCCTAAGTCACAATCTCATATTTCATTAATGTCAGTCTCATAATCGATTATTCCTTTTCTGGTAGCAGCTGGCATCTCCTGTCAAGGACCAAGGTGCAGTTGATACCTTTCTGGGTGGTGATGGAGAACAGGGCAGATGGAGGCTGCTGTGATGCACCAGCTCAGCCAAAGCTGGGGATGTCTGTGACCTTCACAGCCCAGGGTGAGTTGGAGGAGAGCAAAGCCAACAGTTGAGCAGAGAATTACACCAGCCAAGTGAAGCAGACCCTGGGGTTGGTGGATCCTAGAGAGAAAGCATGGGATAAAACAGGAAAAACCCTTTCAAGACAATGGGAAGCATTTGAATGTGAAATGCCTTGGTAAATGCTGTTTTCTGGCACCTGGGAAAACTGCTCAGTAGTCATAGCAGGAAAAAAGAGTAAGGAATAGTGTGTCCAGTGGAAATTCCTGCAGTTCTTGGCCCAGCAGAACAGAATTATTGGAGTCTGGAGCCCGCCCAGGACACTGGAGCTAACATCTCCACCCTTGCAAGAAGTGGGATCTGGGGTGACCACAAGTGGCGAGCTTGGGATGTCATTAAAAAGCAACTCCTGCAGCAGCACAGAGCCCAGAACTCCCTGCTGAGCAGTTTCATCATGCTGCAAACATAGAGGGAAGGTGCCACCTACTAAATCACCCAAACCACTTCCTGGAGCACCTGTTTTTAACTCCCATCTCCTGTCCCAAGGGTGGCTAGACCATGTGCAAAGTGCTGGATGTGCAGCACACGTTGCCATTGGGATGGATGCAGGAGCAGTAACACTCAGGAGTAGCACCTGTGCCCTCACATGGGCAGAACCAGAGCACGGCCCTGCTCCATACTGGAATGCACTTCTCCAGCTCTTGGACTATGACCCTCCCAGCTGCCTGCTCATTCCTCAGCTTTCTCTTTCTCAAGGGCTTCAGGAAGCTGCAGAGGTTCTGAGATTTTTCTTTTCCCCTTTCTTGAAAGTGTGGCTAAAAATAAAGGGAGTGTTGAAACCAAGCCCAGCCCAGAAAGCAGTGTGTAGGTGTGATGCAAACCAGCACCTGGGGCTGCGAAGCATCCTGGGGGAGCTGGCACCCATCTGGCAGAAATGTTCTCTCTTTCTCCTCACTCTTTCTTTGGCACCTTGTCAAAGAGCACACAAGATGCTGAACCTTAAGTACTCCTGTTTGAAAATGACCTAAACACCTTGTTCTGTTAATGAGAAGAGAACAAGGAGATGAAAACAGTTTTCATTTGCAAAACTATCTGGGACCCCTGAGCTACTGCTGTGCTCTCTGGTTTTATTTCCTGGCTGAGGGTTTCTAGAGTGGATAGCAGAAAACAGTGATGGCAGATCCTGCTCTGAGGTGGTGGACGAGGATATTTCTGAGGTTTTGCCCCTGGCAGGTATAAATAGACCAGCAGACAACATGCAGTGCACAGGGGTGAGTTCTTGGACAGGGTCCAATGGAAAGGAGCTCCTTCAAGTGTCATAAAACCATGGAACTTCAGCTCAGAACCTGTAAGGAAGGCTGCTGTGTCTCCTTAATTACAGGTTTTCCATGGCTACACAACATGGGCACGCCAGCCCCACAGTGCCCCCTCACTCACACCCTCCCAGCAAGCCTGTGGGCAGGTCTTGGGGTGTGATGGGGAGCCTCCCCTGAAAATGGGGGGTTTACAGGGACTTTCTACAGTGAGAAAAGTCATAAAACATGTGCATGACACTACCACAGACCCCCAGAGGAGCTATGTCTGCACTCTGCCAGAGCAGAGGGGATTGGGGCAGGGTGGCCATTGATGTGTCAATCCTAAAACAGCCTGAGGACTACAGCTGCCATGGATTAAGGGCTGTGGTGGACAAACATGGACTTGGTGTCATCCCAACAGGATGGAGACTGGCGTTTGGTACAAGGACAATGTGCCCCTCTTGGATTCAGTAAATTGCTTGGCAATACCATGATCTTGGAGCAGCTCTGATCCTCCCTTTGAGCAGCCAGGAGAGGCTGTGTGCAGCCATAGGGATGGGAGAGTTACCCTGGGACACAAAAAGGGCCTGGATTTGGTGGATAAAGGTAGCACAGGTGAGACAATGCATGTACAAGTTGAGTGTTAGGAGCTGCATTGGTCTGCTACAGCCTACACAGGGGCACGTCTCAGGCACAGCATCCCAGCAGCCATCTGAGAGGCAGAAATTGCCCTCTCCTCCCTGCCTTCTCCATCCCCAACACCTTTGGCAGGACTGGAAAATGGTAGGAAAGGATCTTCCAAGCAAGCCAAGTCTGAGAGCGGTGAAGGTGGAGGGAGGGCTGTGAAATCCAGGTGGGAACCAAAGGGGTAACTTCTCAGGGAAGCACTTCCAGGGGCAGTGCAGCTGGTGATGTCTGTGGACACCAGCCAAAGAAAAAGCCATGAGAGCTGCCAAGACCCTGCATTAACCTGCCCTCCACTTCTCCACTGCCCTTGCTGATGTAAGTGCAGGGCTGGAAGCAGCTTGTTCCCCACCAGTCCCTTCCTGCTTATCGGGAGCCAGCAGCGAGGGCAGGAGCTGCTCTCACAGAGGGACCCTGCAAATCCTCGGATGAACGTCCAGACCCAGAGCTGTTTCCCAGGGGGATCGGGCTGGATTGGATAATTAATCACAGCTTGTCTGGGGGAGGATGAGGAAGTCTGAATAAAGGTGTTAACGGCTCTTAAAGGCTTTCCTGGTTCGCAGAGGGTGCTGCCTCAAACAGATTATCTGGAAATATTATTAGCTGGAGTGGGAAAGGTTTTTTTCCTTCTCTAGGCTCTTTGCAGCAATCCTAAATCTGCTTGAGCTGAGGAGACAGGTTTTATTGTGCAGGGGGAGGTGGGGGAGAGGTGTTGGCTGTCAGTGGGTCAGCAATTAATTGGTTTATTCCTTTCTCACGGATATTTTCTACCCAACATCGGCTAAAGCCCCGGTGCCCACTTTGTCCCAGCTCAGGAAACAAGAATCACAGGGATTTGCACTGGGGGGACCCCAGGCCACGAGATTGGCTTTGCAGGGGCTGCTGGGAGGTCTCTCGTCCTGCCAAGCCTCTTTCCCTGTTATCTCTTCTTAGGAGGAGGATGTGATTAGTGTTTGCTGCCGTGGGATGTCAGCTGGGGGATGAGAGCTGCGTGCCAAGAGAAGGAAAGAGCTGCCACAGGCGGATGGTGAATGAAAGCAGAGACCTGCCCTTTTTGCTCCAAAGGAAACTTCCCTTCAAATGTCTCTGTGGCCCATTAGTTCAGACAAATGCTCTTGTTCAGCCCTGTGCTACCTTCTGTCCTGGCAGAAGTGACCCTCAGTGAGGGTGGGCTCTCCTCCATCTGCTGCTGCCATCTGGGAAATCATTTCTGATTAATCCAGCTTTATTGAAATGACATTCCTGTTTACCTGTGGCTTTGTTACAATTGCAGAGCCTACCCAGGTCAGAAACAGAGGGTGCCGTCAAAGCAGAAACCTCGTGCCCTGCCAGCTCCAGCTGAGCCCAGCCTTTGCCACCAGCTCTGCTGCAGTGGGAGGTGGGGCTGTGCAGGCACAGCTGTGCCAGGCAGTGGGGCTTGCTGTGAGCACAGTAAGGGAACTGATGGTGCACCTTGAGCTGAGAAATCACCTTTCAGACCGCAGCAGGGATAGAGAAAGAGCACGGTCTGAAGGATTTCAATAGTTGTAGCTTGGCATCATTCTGGCTCAGAGGGAAAAGCAGAAATTTTGAGTCCTAGAAAGGTGATGGAGTGGGGACTGTGGAACTGCTGGTGCAGGGCAGTCCCCTCTCTGAGCCTTCCTGGCCTCCACAAGGCCTGCTGGGCAAGTGGGAGAACCCCTCCATGGAGAAATTAATTTGAAA
This sequence comes from Motacilla alba alba, assembly GCF_015832195.1. Taxonomy (NCBI): domain Eukaryota; kingdom Metazoa; phylum Chordata; class Aves; order Passeriformes; family Motacillidae; genus Motacilla; species Motacilla alba. Next base: position 15,104,317 of record NC_052027.1, read on the forward strand.
TCACACTGTCCACAGGGAACACTCCCTGTTGCAAGGCTGCTGCTTCTCTTCCTATTTATTTAATAGGAATTAGGCACTCTGAGCAGAGTCTCATGGGCTGCTTTCTTCATGGTTGCACTGATTTCCAACAACTAAGCTAGCCCCAAGGAAAGCCTGATGAAAGCAGCAGATTTCCAGGCCTCTCTTCTTCCTTTACAGAGGGCTGTCCCTTTCACACACAAAACACAGCGAGCCCAAACCCCATCCTCCATGGGGATCGACCTGCAGGGATGACGAGAGAAGCACAGTGAGTGCCCAGCTCTGCAGAGCTCAGCTGCAGAAGCACAGGATTCACCAAAGCCCTTCAAGCCAGCCCATTCCCCTTCCCTTTCCTCAGGGCTGGAAATAACAGCAGGTACAGAGAATCCATGGCAAAGAGCTGAATAACCCTCAGTGCAGCACTGCTGGCTCCATAAGCACTTCCCCAGCTGCTGGGAGGCTGCAGCAGCACTCCCTGGAGTGACACAGACACAGGTGGTGCTGGCATGTGTCTGGAAACAGCTCCACAGTGACAGGAGGCTGACGTCTCTGGTTGTTTGGGCCCTTCCCCTCTGCCGCAGGACCTCTCACCAAGCCCTGTGGTTTCCAGAGAGCCCAGTGTCTGCCTCTGTGGGCCAGAGGCTTTGGGCTCTGTGATTTGAAAGCAGTGTTGGCAGAGCAGGGAGATAATCTGTTTCCTGAGTTAAAATTGCTTTTTCCTCCCAGATGGTCCTTCAGTATTCCCAAAGCTGTTCGGAGCAGAGGGAGATTTGGCTGGCCAGCCTGCAAGGCAGTGCTGGGATGGAGGGGAAGGGAGCAGGCACTGCCTGGGTGGGCACTGGAGACAGCTCATTAGCCATGGGAAGGGAATGTTGGCCGAGGGCTCCAGGGAGCCCTGAAAGCAGTACACGTTGTTGAGTAGCTCCTATGGGCTCATACTGAACCCAAGAGCTGCGTCCACACCCAACAGTGCAAGATTTATCTCCAAGGGCTCCTGGAGAGCATGGAGCAGGCAGGGGCCAGGAGAGGGACAGGCTCTTTGATGTTGGACAGGCTACTGTGTTAAGTCAAAAGCAAAAGGCCAGTGTTTCTGGTCTGCAATGCAAGCTCTGAACTAAGCCAAGCTCTTGCATGTTCAGGCATTCCTTTCCTTCTTGTAGGATGTTTCTGGTATCACATTTCTCACGGAATTCAGACATGTGGTCAGGAGGGGCGTACACTGAACCTGACAGTGCTTGATAAGGCAGACTGATGCTCCAGGAGGAGTAACTGGACAAGGGGCTTGTCACAGGCATCTCCAGCCATATTCCCCTGTGCCCTTCACTTCCCTTCAGCCTTTACCTCTGCAAAGCAAGTGGGATTGTAGCCACTGGGGCTGAATGCATGGAGCTGGTACTCTTGTGCTGCCACTGCAGGGATAGATATGCATAATATCCATGATGGGGAAGGGACCAGCCACTTGTTCTTGCCTTGAAAAGCCTCCTGTTGCCAGGCAAGGACCAAGGCTCACACCCCAGCTTGTGTGTCATCAGGAACCTCTCCTGCTGTTAAAATTGCGTTGTCTCTCTTAATCATAAAAGGCTTCTTTTCCCACACTGGAAAATGAATTCAGCACCGCTGGCAAAGCTGGGGGCTGGGAAGTTTTAATTACTGTTTGTACAGTGCTCTGGGGCTCTGGGGTGAATGGTGCTGGAGGCCTGGGAAGGGTTTTATTATATATTAGCAGTTACTTTTATTTTGTATGCGAGTTTGCTGCTCTGTGGGCTCATGAGCAGCTCCTTCCTGATGGCCCTGCAATGGGGCTTCCTAACACAAGCAGTACAAATCCCTCTCTCCTGTCAGTTACTGCTGCTGAGCACCACTGCAGAGTGAAAGGGGGGCCTAGAAAGTCCAATGTCCACCTACAGCCAAAATAAACTCAACCAGAGCGTGCCTGTAAAGACCCACCTGCTCTGCAGAGAAGAAGAGCCCTAAAGCTCTCCTCTCACAAGGCTTTTCCCATTAAAACATCTCTTCCTCAGGCAATTCAGCCACATTCTGCATTAACCTTCCTGCCCCTTCCTTGTTCAGAGCAACACCCTCTTAATTATAATCCATCAAATTCCTCTCCCCTCTACCTGGAAAAAAATGGGATTTGGGGACAAGGAACAAATATGAAGTCATAAGTCTATTTTCATGGGAAAGGAAATCAATCCAGCACCCTGCTGGGAGCCCTGCTTTGCCTAAACCCTGGCAAGATGCAGTAAGAAGTTAAGGCTCTTAGCAGGCGAGCACTACAAGAGCTCTATTAAGCACAGCTCAGGTCTTTGTGGTCAAGTGCACCCGGCGCTCCCCGCTTGGCACAATGGGGCAATTGTGGCAGCACCCTGCCAGCGCCCTCTGCTCAGGGGCAGGCTGCCCAGCAGCCCCTCACAGGCCAGAGCCAGTGCTTTGGGAAATGATTTTGCAGAGGGATATGAGTGCTTTGATACTGCAAACTTCTGGGAAAAGGACACATTAGTTATCAATTAGTGTGTGCCTGCGTGTGTTCAGCTGCAGGCGTATGATGGTGTCTAGGCTTGTGATGCCACCCACGTGAAAATCAGTGAGAGAATATGATCACTTTGATCTAACATTTTCTAGGGTTCCCCCCCACCCCCCACAGTGTTTTGGTGGCACACTTGGTTTTCTGATACAAACTTCCGAAATATTCTATTGATTACTTCAAAGGACAAAACTGGAGTTACTTAAAACTTGCCTAAGCTTACCAAATGCAAAAGCCTCTCCAAAAGACATGCTTTCCCTCTCTAGCCATCTGCCACCTGGTGGTTCCTCCTGGATGGTGGCTGCTGGGATGGTGGGCAGCCCCTCGCTGCCTGTGCCAGGCTCAGTGAGCAGGGCAGATAGCCCAGGGGAGGCCCCCAAGTGAGGGCACAGCCCAAGAGTGACAGCACTGCAGTCAGCACCCAGTGGGTGCCATGCCAGCCCAGCACTGCTTCTGATGTTTTCCTCTCAATGTGGGACAAACAGAAGGCAGGAAGAAATTTAGCTGAGCCTCTGTGCCCCTGGTGCTGCTGCTCAGGAGGGTTTTATTTACTGCCAGGTCCTGCATGGTTTCTGCCAGGTGGCTGCTCTGGCTGTCCCAGGGCAGGAGATTGTAGCTCTCATGGGTTACCAGGCCCTGTCACTGAAATCAGGCAAGGAGCACATTCACCCAGCACCAGAGTGTGCCAGGGTGTGAGGGAGCCAGGCCAGCCCCACACCAGGGAAGGACAGGAAGGGACGAGGGTGACAATCCAGCTCACATCCCACCAGCACTTCCCACTGCTGAGCAGGTGTCAGAGGAACATATTCTGGAAAGTGTTTGTTCAGTTTGGAGTAACTCCTCTCTTGGGATATCCTTCTCTTCAGCCTGCCTGCCCCAAAGAGAGGAGAGATTCAGTGTGAAGCCACAACAGCAATCTTGAGGAAGAAACAGAGATTGTCTCCTGTTCCCAGCCCAGCGATCCAAAGGGGAGAGGCTGTCCATGGATATCCCCTCAGGTCAGCGCCCTGGGCAAGGCAGCACCCCTGGGTGCTCAGCAGCCCCTTTGGGTGAAGTTCTGTTTGAGTTGGCTGCCACTGATCCCAGCCTGCCTTCAGCTCACTGATGCTTTTAACCTTTTGGGGAGGGGTCGGCGTGGCCAGAAGCTGCTGAGGACAGGGCCACGATTCAGTCACATCCCTGCTCAGGGCATGGACTGTAAACACAGCAGGGAAACCAGGCCACATCCCAGCCCAGCCTGGCTGCCTGCCTCAAGGTCCCCATCACCCAGAATCTGGAGCTCACCTCTTTTTCCATTACCTCTAAGCAGCAGTGGTGAATGTTTCAGTGATATTGCCTAAAAATAAAAATGTCAACAGAAAGCCATCTAATAACATGAGTCTGTGCATCTTTGGGCCCTGAGCAATCAACAAGCTGGGAGAAGAAATGCTGAAATAACCCAGGAGTGTGAAGGTAAAAGTCCCTATCTGCCCATGGACCTGCTCTCCCCAGCATCACCTGGGGCAGCAGGGCTGTTTGAGCACTGTTTCCTTTCTCCCTAGGCAAATAGCCAGTTCTCTCCAAAACCAGTCCATCTGTCTGTTACTCTGCTTGATAGAAGAGTCTGTATCTGGATACAAGAAATAAAACTGTGTGACCCTGCCAGGATTCCTGTAGTGTGGCAGTGCAGGGTCACTGTTCTATCATCACCCACAGGGGCTGGTAATTTTCTGTTATGGCCTTTTTTGGGAAAGGATACAGGCACCCTATGTTAGACAAAGCTTTGCTAAGCAAGAATACATAAACCCAGCTCATAACAGCCTTAAATACCAGGAATGGCTTTTGATTCTAAACTCAGGAGCTGTCTTGACAGTGGCACAGGAGAGAAACTAGAGAGCAAATACTTTGTGCAGCCTTTTGGGGAATGACTGGATGAGCTGCAGTGTAAAGATAACAAAATTATCTCCTTCTGGCAGTTCAGGAAATGTTAAACCCCTGCAATTCAGGTTTTTGGGAAATGACCCTTCTTGGCATTCTTGCCTACCTTCCTCTGTGCCCATCAAAATCCTTGGCTGGATCCTTTACAGGAGCTGGGGACAGGAGCATCTCCCCAGCAGCTGAACACAGGTGCTGAATTCCCAAGCAATGAAAGCTCTGGTATGAGCTTCATTAACCCATCTTTTGTGCCCCATCTAAGTGAGCAGGTCTGCAGGCTGTGCTGTGTGCTTACAGAGCCCAGCTCAGTGCAGAACAGGGCATCTGGGGACACCAGGAGGACACTGAAAGCCTTGTCATACAGCCTAACGTCTCACAGCAAGTGTCTATTAATAAGCTGTGCCCACGCTTCCTCCAGGTATTTACAGTGCCCTTTCTCCCTGTTAGCTTTGAAAACCACAGCTCTGTTCCACAGAGCAAGTCTTTTTCTTTTAGTGATGCATTTGGTGCCACAAGTGCGTTTGACTGGGGCTGTGTGCTGGTAAAAACCTACCTCGTTTTGGGAAGTGAGCAGGGTTTCCCTTTAAAAATGATCTCTATCTCCGGATGAACAGCTCCTGCCTGTCCTCTGGGAGCCTCTGCTGTGGAGTCAGTGGCTGGCTGGCTTCAATGCTGGCTGAAAAAGGGAGCCCACAAAATAGAGTGGTGACAGCATCAGTCCAGCCAGCAAGGTCACCTCCCCCTGGGCAGGTTATCCCAGGGAAACAGGGACAGGTGGGGATTCCCAGCTGCTTGGAAGGAGATCTTTGGGGACTTGCTAGTGTATGGGGACCCCCAAAAACCATCAAGGGTGGCTGGTTTCTTACCCTTGCCCAGGACAGAGCTCCTGTGCCACACTGATTCCTGGGCAAATTAGCCAAACCTGGCATAGCTGCAAAGTGAGGCCAGCTGACAACTGGGATAGGCCTGGCCTGTGAGTCAGGTTGGGCTGGAAAGGTAAGGAAAGAAGCATTTGCAGCCCAGGGAAACAATGGGGAAATGAAATGGAAATTGGGACCTCTGAGTACCTCTACCTTTCCCCATGGAGAGGTCTGGGGTAAAGAGAGCAGTTCCCAAAATCCAGTTCTGTTATAACTCAGTTGTACCCTCTGAGAAATGTCTTTTTGCTGTTAGATGTGCAGTTGCTGCTGATTTCCTTCTCTTCAGCTAGAGCTGGAGACAAAGGACAGAATCTTTGGTAAAGAGCTATTTATGGAGAAATTGATCTTGATTTGCATCACTAATGCCAAGCAAGATGCTGCCATGACTTTCTCACCATGGTTAAGGACAGGACTCAGAGGAGGTTAAGAGCCTCGAGGTCCTGTGAATGTTAGGAGCATGTTTCAGCATTGCTGGGTTGCAGGAGAAGAACCCCATTTGCCTCACTGGAAAAACAGCCCTGCAGAAACCACAAGAACCCGTCATTCTGGCCAGGCCCTCAGATTTTGTCAGGATTTTTTGAATACTCCTTCACAATTAAAATTCCCACTGAGCTCTCTTGCAGTTTACAAGGCTGATTGGGATTGGGATGGTGCAGGTAAGCTGGCAAGCAGGATTGCCCTGGAGCATCAAACTGCCTTCAATTAGCCCCCTGTGCCTGCAGGAACAGGGAGCTGGCAGCTCATCACCCCTCCTGGTAAATTAGATATCGCACGGGGACTTAGTCACACTGGAGAAGTACAAGGCTCACAACTTGCTGAGACAAATTTCTCCCAGCTTTAATTAGCCGTGAGATGCTGAAGTGCCTGAAGCTCTCTCTGCCCATGTTTACACTCAGTGAATCAATACAGCTTGGACTGAGGTCTCCAAATATTTGCTGTTAGCAAATATTGCTGTGTTTTGCCTTTCCAGCTCTCTGCAATTAGCTGGAAAACAATGGTTTGTATCCCCAGTCTTTTCAAAAACAAAAAGGGTGGATGTTCAGGTCCCAGGACTTCAGTAGGAGAGCCAGTGCTGCTCATCCAGCATCTCTGCTGTGTCCTGGCCCTGAAAAGAAATGAGAGGAGGAGAAGTTTCTGGCACTCCAAAGATTGAGCAGGGACCACTTAGCAGGAGCTGCTGATACAAGTGAAGGATCCCTTCACATTTGAGACTTGATCCTGTCTTTGCTGTGTGGATTTTTACTATTTGAGGACACTCTCTCCACATCTCCTCCCCTCCCTTCATATTTCTCTTACTGGCACGATGACAGCTAGGTAACTGAGGTGCCATTCTGATGGTGGCAGGAAGGTTCCCATCCAGCCAGCTTACATTTGCAAGTGCTGGACTTTCCCCTTCTCATTTGACAGCAAATGCACTGAAAACCTTAAAAATAATCTGCCTTTTAACCATGGTCATGCTAGACAGCTTTTAGGATGCAGTGATGCAAAAGATGCAGTGATGCAAAAAGTGCTATTGGCAGCTGTTAAATAATTGTGTTTAATTTGCAGTAACAAAGCACATGAAATCCATGTCACATAAATTCTGCCAAGGGGAAGTGTTGCTTTTCTATAAAAATGCACAAGGTTAATGTAAAGATTGAAGGTCTGCTGCCCCTCCAGATTGTTGTAAACCATTGTTATGTGTAAGATGGGATGTGAGAGGCAGCCCAGGTGGGTTTACATGTTCCTGCTGGCAGCAGAGAGCTGCAGTTGCTCAGTGGGAAAGGATGGGTTTAAACATGCCTGGCACAAGGGCACACACTGAAAAACCTCCAGCTCATAAGGGCTCATCCCTGTTTCAGGGGCTCTGTCTGAACCTGACTGCAGTGAGCTGTGCCAGGTAAGGCTGGGACACTCACCCTCGTGTCAGCTGGCACTGACTGTGGCACTGACTGCCAGCAGTGGCCCTGGCAGGGGCCACAGAGCCCTGGCTGGTGGCAGCCCTGCCTTGGCACTGGGGAAGCAGCCCCAGCACAGCAAGGGGACAGCTTGGCTCTGTAGCAGGGGAGGGGAAGAACCTGTTTGGCTCTGATAAACGATGCTGTTCTCCTCAAGCTAAAATGGAGCTTGAGCTGGTACTTTATTTCTTCCACCCAGGCTCAGAAAATGGGAGCCTTGGTTGCTGGGATGTTCTCATTTGCCAAGCCTCTGCACAGCTCAGTTTTAGCAAAAAGTAAGCCCAGCCCCTGGACACATCTGTGCCAAGGATGTGGTCCTTGGTAATGATTCAGAATGTATATTTAAGCCAACAGGAGCAAGTGACGTGGAGAGCAATCCCATTGCACAGCCTTGTGGGTTTCTGCCTGGATTGCAGCAGTGTGAATGAAGAGGGGCAGGAACAAGAGGAGGAGACAAGGAGGTGACCTTGCTGTCAGTAAAGCAGAGACCTGACCCTGCTAATGTGGTTCATCAGGGTGATTTGCTCATTTGGACCCTCCAGCATCTTTGTTGGGAGGTGCTGCCCAGCCCATTGTGCCCAGCCAGATGCTGCTGTGATGGTGGAGCTTCACCATTCACGTTGTATTGCACCTTGGAAAGGCATTTGCTGTGTGTGCTGTTGGTTGTGGTACTGGAGAACTGAGGGTTTTCTCTTCTCCAGTTACCAGAGTGGCTGAGAGGCACAAGTTCTGTAGTACATGGTGTTTTATCTTCCATCTGTCTCTGGGCTGGAAGAAGCCAAAAAGGGAGTACAGGATTGCATTTACCCCTTCTCCCAGCGTGGGTTAGGAGAAGAAAAATGATAAATCAGGAGACATTTCAGCACTTACCTCTTGTTTTTACAGAAATCACTATACATTACAAGTGCTTTTGCATATGTTACAGCACTTTAAAAAGCCAATGTAGCTAATCTGGAAGTTCGCTTGTTCAGATAAACACAAAACATGTGCAGCCATAAAAATCCCTCATTTGATATCAAGCTATTGCATTTCCAAGTGTCTGAAAGGCAATCACAATTATGCATCCAAAGAGTTTGCCTTGACTCACCCCAGCTCCTCTTGGCTGGTGAGAACAAAAAGATCAGCACAGCTTTTTGGAAAGTTGTGTTGAGTTGTTGCTGCATGGGACAGATGTTTTGGTAACAAAGGGAGCCCCCATCCAAGGGCTCACCTTTAGAAGAGGGGCAGTGGGGTTTGGTGCAGTCGGGAAAGGAAAGGTAATCTGGCTGAAAGGGCAGAAACAAGCCAGGTGATGCCAAAAAGTTGGAGGACTAATGATCCTGGAGCAGTGGGCATCCCTCTCACATGGGAAGGTGCCTCATGGGGGTTTGGGGCTGCAAAGTGCTGTCCCATCTCTGAGAGATGGTGAGGGGTTGGATATTTGTAAGTTTTCTTTCCTCTGGTTCTTGCTACTCCAAAATCTGTGGGAATTGGTCATTTTTTGAAATGCTGCTTCTCTCTGCCTAGATAGATCAAGAGGTTTAGCTGGTGGTATCTGTAAGATCTGTATGTGCATGCACAGGTAGGGTGACAACATAAACCCTCATCCCATGGAAAACCAGACAGAAAACTGGCCTTTCCAAGTGCTTGACTCAACTTTCACTCTAAGGACTGCTCCCAGATCCCCTCTTTATTGTCACTAGGACATTTACTGTGTTTGATTGCTGGAGGGAAGTCGGGGGAGGATAGGAGTTGGGGTTAATAGTAAGGGATGCTGGTTGTCTCCAAAAGTCTTGCTCTGCCCTGATCGAGGTGATGACCAGGTCATCTTGCTCCCTCTTCTGCTGTAAAGAGCAGCTTGGCCAGGCCTAATCATGTTACCAGTTTCAAAAATTGTTCCATTTGGGGAAGGAAAGCTGTCTTCAAGGAGGGAAGAGGGTCGGGCGTGCCGGGCATGTGGGTCCAGGCTGGGGGACAGCTGAGGGCTGGCCCACGTGGCAGTGGCAGCCTGTTCAGCTGGAGCAGAGGACAGCAGTGAGCTGGCAGTAGCAGTTGGTGTATTTCCTGCCTGTAACCTACTTAAGGGGAAAGCTGAAATCTGTTGCAGGAACAAGCAGCCAGGAGCATTGGATGCTGCTGAAGGAGGAGTATGATTCAGCCACCTGAAGGCATCTCCCTGTAGGAGAATTACCTTCCCTATAAAGCAGCAGGCATTGCTCTTAAGTGTTATCAAGCTGAAATCGGTTCCCTAGGTGACATCCCGGTAAGTGGATTTCCCAATTAAGCACATCCCGATTAAGTGGGATGTTCTGTAATTACAGAGCGCTCAGCACCAGGAGCAAATCAGATCCGTTTGCAGCAGAAGGGCCAGATTGAAGCTCTTCCCCAGTCTGCAGTGGGCTGTACCCAGGCATTTCTGTCAGCATGGATGTGGGCAGGCAGGAGATGGGATTCTGCAGCCACCCCCGCCATGCCAGTCAGCAGAGTGTTCCCTGCAGGAGGAAGAGACTGGAGGAAGCCCTGGTGCCACATCTTTAAACACTCTGCTAATGGGAGCATTCTCCTCTTGAGGTGGCACTCGTGTCTCCTGCTAGTCCACAATCTGCTGGATGAAGCCTTTGCTCCTGCCAAAGAAAACACGCATTAGCAGAGATGGCTGCCCCTGCCAGGCACACAGCACAGCCCTTCAGAGCCAAATTCCCTCTGCACAACACAGGTTTTTCTGTCATGCCTCCCTGCCCATCCTTCTGACTTCCTCTTCAAAGATGTCCCACTCCCACCATGAGGCCTCATGGTCCTGGAGTCAGACTGGGGCTACATGAGCCCGCTCCTCTAAAGCTTTGTAGTTCCCAGCTACTGCTGGGACACCAGGGGGAAAGGAAGAGGATGATCCTTTGTTTGTTGTCTATTAGTGAAAGGAAGAAGAACAGAGCATTTACTGCCTTGGACATGTCAGAGCATTTTTAGCTGGATTGGGATACGAAATCTAACTGGAGACCTGCTAGCAATTAACTGGTCACCGGAGATGGGACATCAGGTGTAGATGAGGTGCAATCAGGGGTAAAATCTGTGTCAGGAGGGGTGTGAGGAGCAGGACCACTTTGGAACTGGAGCAGAACTCTGGATCTTGAACATGGACCCTCAGACCAGGCTAGTCTCCGGTGTAGAGCCAGTTTTAGCACTCTCAAGGTTTACCCAGCTGCCTCTGGGTCCTTAGTTCTCCCTTGGCCAGGAGGTGATGCAGGTGATGCAGCACACTTTCCCTCAGGGCTCCCAGTTCCCTGGGTCATGCACATCTTGGGTGGCCCTGGTGCTTCCAGGGGTCTTGTGCCTGCAGGCAAGATGGTCCAAAAGCTCTCACACCTACCACACCATGTTCTTCACTGGGGCTGCAGGTTGGGGACAGGAGCCTGGCCACTTCCCAGGGGTGAGACCTTACATTTTTGGGTGACACCTTACATTTTACACCTTACATTTTAGGGTGACCTGTTACATGACTTTTAGCTACAGACAGAACATTACAGTAAGAGAGCAGGGGGAGCTGAGGAGCTGCTCCTACCTTGAGGAGGTTATCCACACGGACGGGAATTGGCTCTGTCCCATGTGGACGTGGATGGATTTGCACTTCTGCTGGCTGGGCTGACCCCACACCGCTGCAGCACCTCGAACCCCTCGGTGACGCCTTCTTGCCTGCCCCTGTGGCTGTTCCTCTCCCCCCCAGCAGCTCTCCTGCTCCCACCAGCCAGGCTGCAGCGTCCCCACGCTGCCCATATCCAATCCACGGGGGATGTGCAGCACTCTGAGCGCAGTGTCTGCGCTGCTGTTCCACCCCCGGGCCCTTGCATTGCTGCTCCTTCCATACTGCTGGTTTTGCAGTGCCACCCACTGGCAGAGGCTCTCCAGAAATCCTCCTCTGCAGCCTTTCTCTGCCACAAGTGATGCTCCAAAGATGAAATATTAGAAGGATAGCTCTGGTGGGTGTAATTCAGAGTAAATCCCATGAGTGCTGGTCCTGGACATCTGGAAATCTTCTGGCATCCTTTCCTGTGTATCCCAGTGTATGCTGAGCCCAGGCTGCAAGGTCACTGTGTGGGCAGAGTCCCAGGTCTCAGCTCAGGCTCTGTTCATGTTTAGGGCAACTCATCCTCTCTCACCCCAAAGGGCCATCCAGCCCTGAGTCCTGCCTGCAGCTGGTGGGGCAGGCAGGGGAAAGGAGGTTCCCCTCCCTGCTTCCTGGGTCTGCCAGGTTGGTTTATGGGGGTTCTGCAGTCCTGTTTCCCTGTGCAGGATAAAACACAGAGCCCTGGCTGACACCAAAACCCACACTGTGCAGGAGGGAACATGCATTCCAGTTGGGAATGTGCTCCCAGAGATGCAGGTTTGGGGTCTCCTGGGAGACAATGTTTTGGGTCCACCTCATTTAACAATTGCCAGGTCCCCCTGAATTTTCCTTGTCCCTCTCTGACCCCATTTACAGCCTTGTCTACTTCCTCAGTCAAGAAACAGGAGGAGAGGCAGCAAAGGGACAGAGCAGTGCAGTTCTCAGGGTCTGAATGTGGTGACTGCCACATGCAGGGGCTGCTGCCAGCCTGATACCCCATGGGGCGGCCAGAACCAGCCACTGCCCAGATGTGATTGCCATGTTCATGCAGCAGCAGGGCACATGGATTGTCAGGAACTGTCTCCCCAGCCTCCCAACAGGCAGGGGGGCTCCTTTAAATAAAAGCCTGACAAATGGCATCTTGGGGGCATCAAGTCCTGGAGCAGTGTCTTCCAAAAAGTATGAAAAGCCCTGGAGGGGAGCCTGGCACAGCCTCTCAGATGACAGTAATTAAAGGCTTTTGCACTCAGGCACTGGGAGCTGCTCCTCTTGCAAATTGGCCTCGATTGAAGAGGAAGAGAATGATTGGGCTGAAGGGGAGTGATGGGGGTGGCAGGCAAAGAAAATAGAGAGGTAACTCTCAATTTGTCTTCTGATTTTTTTTTCCCTCTTCCTCTCTCCCAAACGGTGTCTGTGTGGGTGGAGGGAGCAGTGCTCCAGCTCCACACAGCCTGGGCTGGCTCTGCCTGAGTGCTCTGGGGAGGTTAAGCTGAAAAGGAGCAGCTCTGCTCTGGTCCTGCCCACGCAGCCCCAGAACATCACCCAGTGTTTCCTGCAGCTGGCCCTGTTCTGGAAAGCTCTCCCGGCTGAGTGGCACCAGGGTCACCCATCCTTTTGCAGAGTTGGCAAAGAAGTTATCCCCTGGCCTGGGTTATGTTATAGCCATTGCTCCCAGCAAGGGCCATACCACCATAATCCCTGTAAAGCTGAGGGGTTACAGGTCTTTCCCCTATTTTAATTATAAAGAGGATATTGATAGCTTGTTTAATCCAGGCTTTGCCATGATGTGTAATTTAGACCCTTTATTTTTATTCCGTTTTCTGAGTATATTTAGGTTCAGTGCTAAGCCCTGCATCAGCATGAACAGTTCCAACAGGTGATGGGATTACAGAAATGTGCTCCCTTCCCTTCCTAAAGCTGTGTCCCTCCTCATTCCCACAATCACCAAAGATGTCCCAGCTCTGGCTGGGGTCCTCTGTGGAGCAGTTTGTGTTGAAGTATTTGGAGAAATTACTATGCTGTGAACATGGGTGCTCCAAAGCCAACCAGGTGCTTCCCCATGCCAGGCCAAGGAACTGGTCCAGAATCCAACCAAGAGCCTTTGACCTCTGAGCTCAGGCCATTAACAGTCAGGTAAAGCAACTTAGCTCGGGCTGTGGCAGGACAGAACATCTCTTTGGCCATCTGTGAAGGGAAGGTAAACAAAGGGTTGATTGAATGCAACTGTAAAAACTCCAGCAGTAAGTCTTTGAGCAGTCAGCCTTGCTCAAGGAAGCTGCTTGCCCAGTCTGCAAATAGATCCTCTCATCTGGGTCTGGTCCTGCAACTGCCAAGCCCAGGGGCCAGACTCCTTGTGGAAGAGGGGGAAACAGGCCATGGCTCTGCATTAGGTGCTTGGTTAATATTTGGATGAGCTAAGTGGTGAGCTGGGTCTAGTGCAGCAATTGTGTTTGTTATAGAGCAATAACCCTGCAGGGTTACCATGAAGTTTGACTCAGCTTATTTGAGATACAGGCTGATGCAGAGGCAGGGCAGCAAACCTTTGGCAGGAAAACACCCTGTTGTGCTGGGGCAAACCTTGAATCACAAAGGTGATGTGACTGAACAAAGGCACTTCATCTGCTGCTTCAGGTGAGGTGTGAGCCCCTGTGCCCTACCACAGCACATTCTCAGGCCCTGCAGTGGCACTCAGCCACCCTCAATCCTCCCTGGCCTTTCAGAGGGGAAGCTGTTTGCTGGGGGGAGCAGGGTAAGTGAAAGAGGCAAAACCAACAAGCTGCTCCAGCTCCCTGAGCAGCATGACAGCTCCTGTGTGAGCAGCCCTGGTTCATTCAGCACAGCACACCCAGAGCCCCATGCACAGCAGGCTTTGTGCTCTTCAGATCCACTCCAAAAACTGCTCAAAGCCCACAGATGATTCCTGAGCTTTGCATCCAGCCTCAAATACTCCACTAAACACCTGTAAAGCAGCTCAGCAGCCACGCTTGGGAATGTTGAAGCCGTGAGCAGCTGTGAATTGCCAGAGGAGCACCTGCATGATGTTGGGGGGTGACAGCACCCCAGTGCCATGCAGCCAAGTGGGGTCACACTGGCCTTGAGGAGGGATCAGTGGCACCACATCTGAGTGAGGCTGGATGCTCCTTTGGGCAGGGTGTGCTCGTGGTGGTCACACCAGGCTGATGCAGGATCACATCCCTGACTGGTTTTCCTTCAGAAGGTGGAGAAGAAGACAGCACACTTTCTCTACCAAACCAGAAGTAAAGCTGGATTCTCTTTCATCCCCAAAGCACCCAGGTTTGGTCCCTTCCCTGCTTGGCATTACCAAGGGAGCAACAGCATCTTGCAGCTCCTTCCCATCACCCCCATTCAAACCATCCAGGATCCCAGTTTCAGCCAGGTTCACCAGTGGGTTCAGCTGATTGTGTCCTAAAACAGCACAATAAAACCTCTAGAAAATAATTTTTTCATTTCCACATGCTCTGCCACAGCTGTCTGGAAGCCCTGTGTGGTGCTTGGCTGCAAGAGGCTCCCTGGGGCTTACAGGGAAGGGCTGCAGAGGGTGGAAAGAGGGGTCCTTAACCCCCCCCAGTGCAAAAGGCACCTTTGTGGCCCTGCTGCTCCTTCCTGCAGGTTATGCACTGGTGTGACTCAACAGCAGATGACAGAGGTTAGGACAAGGCCTGGGGTGGCTGGGATGCTGTTGCCATGGAAATCACCCAGTGTCTGGAATAGCAAGAAGGAGAGCAACTCAAAAAGTAATGATCTGTCACATCAATTAAGGGGGAGTTGGAGGGATTTTGTTTGGGGAAAACCTAGTGCTTCAAGTAATGCGAATCCATATGCCACATCTCCCTGTTTGCCTTTCCCTGAAGGGCTCTGTCAACAGGAAATAATCTTATTTGTTTTGACCGGGGGTTTCTCCAGGGAGCACCGACACGGTGCCTGCCCATCAGCTGTGCTGCACTGCTCTGCCACCCTGGGATGAAAGGCACCAAGTCAATGCAATATTCATTCACTTCCTCTTCCCTCCTTCATTCATTTCTTCTTCCATTCATCTGCTTCATTCACATTTCCCCAGCTCTTTAATGAGCAGTGCTTAGCCCCTGCAGCCTGCAGAGCCTTCCCCTGGTGCTCTGTGCTGCAGATGGCTGCCTGCAGGTTTAGTGATGCTGCAGGGCACAGCTCGGGCTGGCTGGAGCAGGGCTGTGTCATGCCCAGCTGGCACTTGGATCTCTAAACCCCCCACAATCCCCCCTGGGTTTTGCTGTTCCATCTTTCACATCTTGGTGTGATTTCCATGTCACCCACCTCCTGTCCTCTCCACGGAAGCTGTTGTGGCACAGACACCCGTGCCCATGACTGCCCTCCTGGGGCAGGGGGTAGCTTGGGGGCAGGTGGCACGGCTGGGGAAGCAGGAGGGAGCCCAGCATGGAGTGGGCATCACTGGAGAGCTGGTGCCAAGCACTTGGTGCAGGGCTAGAGCCACAAGCACAAACATCCTCGGGGCTGAGCCACTGCCCACCTGCTCCCACCATGCCGCTGCCTTTGTGGCACTTGAGGAGCATGGGGTGACTTCTTTTTTTCTCTCTGCCTCGTGTCCTGCTCTCAGAGACCAATGCATCGGGGCAGGCGGGTAATAGCCTCTGTGTGAGCTCTGGCTTAGACCAGGGCAGCAGAGCTGTGGGCCAGCAGATACTGGGCAAGCAGCCAGACCCCCAGTGTGAGCAGCTTGGGCAACAAGAGGGCACAACCACGTGCAGGAGCAGAAGCAGGAACAGCAGGCACCAGCACCAGGCACAGGCAAGCTCCTGGTTTTAGGAATTTTCCTCAAATAAGCATGGCTCAACCCTCCTGTTTTCCATTCTTGAGCACTCACAGGGTGTGGATGGGGGGAACAAGTACGTCTGTACCTCAATGCCCTTTTTAACCAGAAACAGGCTTGCATTTTTCCCCCCACTGATATGCAAACATTTCTCTTGAAGAAAAGAAAAGAAAAGAAAATGCCTGGGTACCAGCTGGGTAGAAATCCAAGAAAGATTAAAAGAAGAAAACCAATTTTCCTATTCATGATCTCAGTAGTGAAGAACGACCCCTTCCTCCCCCAGCCCCAGCCTGCTCTCGCTGTGAGTGCGGGTGAGCTGTGCTCTCCAAACAGCCAAGTGCATTTCTGAAATGAAGGAAGCAAACAGAAAACATCCGCTCTCTGTATAATAGAGAAAGCTTTCTCTTTTGTTCCCTGCTTTTTATCAAGTATCTGCTGCCATTATTGTTACTCACTGGGTTATTACCTCCGAGTGGCTACTTCCACCAGCACAAGCTGGTTTATTGTCTGCTCAGAGCAATTATGGATTGGGATAATTCCTGCCATGCTGTTTCATTGTGGAAGGATCCGCTGTGTTCCGTGGCCAAGGTAACTTGAGGTGATTTGTGCTGCTGAGTTACCCATCAAGTTAATTAGGAGTGGGTGGATGGTCCCTCGCTGTATGCTGGGACAGAAGGAGCAGCAGAGGCTGAACCCAGGCATCTTCTCAGTATCCAAAGGAAAGTTTGTTCAGTGGAGCAGACACTGGGTTAGGTTTTTTTGTAGTACTAATTCATCTTTATTTGCTGGTTGACAAAATGTTGGCCAATGCATCCTCCCTCCAAGGGTGTGGCACCCCACTGCTCTGTGTGTGCAGAGCACAGGAGTGTCCCTGGAGGAGGACTTGCAGTCTGGTGGAAGACACTTGCTGTCTGGCTCATTGCTTATCTACAAGGTCATTTATTTCCTCATCCTGTGCAGCAAAGACAAGAGAAGTAAACTGTTCCCTGGTCTGGGCAGGATTCCCCCTTGGGAACTGCCTCACCTGGCTGGTTGGAGAGGCAAAATGAAATGAAAATGCTTCTCTGAAGTCTGCAATCAAGACCTAGTGCTGGGCCTCATGCATCTGTGCAGATCAGAGCCCCAGTGCTGTTGTGCTGCCTCTTTGAACTGGGGGGAGTTTCACCCCAGGCAGGAACACCTGGATTCACGGCAGAGGCCTCAGCCTGCAAGTTGCAAAAGTACCTGGTTATTTTCATTTCTTTGATACTTGATCTACTATCAAAACAACTTATTTCTTTCTCTTTTACTTCCTAGGAATCCCAACAAACTTGCCACTGGCAAGAACATTTCTTGGTGAGGTCCTGCCAAATCCCCCAAGCTGTCCATGCAAAAAGGGTCATCCCTCGTGCAGCCCCCACAGGTGCAGCAGGGCTTGGCACAGGATTTCTGCTGAAGATGTGGGGGTTTGGTCTTTCAGGAGCAGCTGCGTGGGTTTTGCAATGCAGATACTCAGGTTAGTAACAATGTGTTTATACATTCACTCTGTAATAAATAAACACAAAAGTGTGACACTTTTAATCCCTTGCTAAGGCAGTGACAAATGTGTTTTTCCCACAGTTAGTAACCTGTGGATTAGGAAGCCAAGGTTTTTATTTATTTTTAATAGCACACCATGAGGACAGATTAGCATGAAACTACAATGCCATCACATGGTCCCCAAATCCTCTGTGCCAAGACCCCATCCAGGCTCAGCACAAGCAGCAATGAGTTTTTCTAAGGAGGCTTGATGATAAGAAGTGCTTTTTCTTGCTGGCTTAGAAACTCTAACAAACAGGGTTGGATTTTTAGAGTTGTATGTGTGCAGAGAACATTTCAAAAGGACATTGTTCAGTTATTTACTCCGCTTTTAAGCTTGTCTGGCCTGCACCTGACACAGAGCAGTCCTGCTGGACCCTCTCACCACAGCTCTCTCAGGTTTGATGCTCAGCTTACACCCTGGGCCAGGTCAACATTTGCCCATTTCCCAGTATTTTCTTGAGCAGAGCATGGCTTCACACTTGCTTTGCTATTCAATCCTGGCCCATCTGAGTTCTCAGATATCCCTTCTGCAAGAAATTGATAGTTCAAACTGATCAGAAAGGACACAGAGATTTCACTCCTATCCTGCCACAGGTTGGACACTGGCAAATCTCATTTGGGAGTCAGGACACAGTAGAAAGTCACCTCCCTCCTGCTCCTCTTTTCTGCCTCTGGTTCAGCAGTCTCTAAGGGTCTGGAAATCTGTCTTGAAGCTTCAAAACAATCTTCCTGGTGTTCTCCCTGATTGGTCTGAGTTGCCAGAGCCAAGGGACATGGTGTGTGGCCCTCAGCATCTGGAGGTCTGGAGGACAGCTCTGCCTTGCCTCGTGAGGGGGCAGAGAGCAGGCAGGACTGTGGCTCTGTGGCTGTCCCTGCTGTCTCCTTTCCCCATCAGCCATGTGAGACAAGTTCCCCTTTTCTGCTCAAAACACTGCCTGGATCAAGGGTTCACAGCTACTCTGACCATTCCAGAGTGCACAAGGCAGGACTGATTTTCTCCACAGGTAACACAGGGCTTTAGTGGATCATGAGATTCCAGGATGACTTGGGAGACACATGGCAGCCAATATCCACCTGCCAGCTGTGGATGGGCTCCCTCTGCTTTGAGGCAGTAACATCTCAGGTCCAGACCTGCACCCAGCAGTGGCATCTCGGCAGTGAATTTGAGATCTCCAGCAGATGGAAGATAGTGGAAGTCTCCAGACACTTTTCCTACATAAAGTTGCTGTCTTACACCTCTTTGCCCTCATATTTTTGGCTTCTGGCCTGCCTACTCAGCTTCTTTGCCTTGCCCCCAGCTCCTGAAGCAGCCCCAGGGCTGGGCACGCTGCCTGCAGGTACCTCCTGAGTGCCCATCTGTATTCATGGAAATAATCCTATCAGGATCTGATGGCATTTGTAAATATTTGCATTTTGTAAGGAAATACCCTGTTTAAACATAGGTTGATATTAATTCCACCTTCTTTGTGTTCCCCCACATCCTTGAGCTCCGTTCACCAGCCCTGGCCCCTGAGACAGCTCTGCTGAAAGCAAATATGTCAGTCTGCACTGCACAGGGAATATTTTAAGGCTCTGAAAACAAAGTTTCTTATAGCAAAGCTGCCAAAAGTGTAACCACTGCCATGCTAAAATATCCTCTGCCTCCTACATTTGTAACGTGGGAGTCTTTTATATCCTCTTTACTGTTGCTGAACCATACATTTGTATTGGCAGCAGATGTATATAGACTGGGACCTATTTCAGTGTCATGCAAAAGAGCTCTTAGGTTAAAAGATACATTACAGCTTACTGGAAAGCTTGAAATTAACTGTATGATGATGCCCCATGAAGATAAAGAACCAGCAATTTTATTGAATTACGATTTTATCCTTATGGGCTGAAGGCTTGAACTGTATTAACATCTCCAGAGGTCTCCAGTTGCCAAATTAACTATTGAGGTTTTGGGCATCTAGTTGGAGACAGGAAAAAAGACCTGATTTAACTGTTTCCAGACAGTTAAAGGACTGTCTGGAAAAGCACTGCCCCCTTCTACATTGTACAGGACTTACCCAAAAAGAAGGCAGCCAAACACAGCCCCTGCTCCAGCCCTGTCTGGGCAGCGTGAGGGATGTAGGGAGGGCACAGACTTCCTTGGCTCTCAGGCACAGTGGTAGGAAAGACTCAGTTGGACCCTGCTGTGGTTATTATTAATAGCAAGCCCATCAATGTCAGAACTTCAGTGGTTCAGACTCCTCTGCAGGGCTAACTTACCTCTATAGATTTAAGCAGCAGAGCCAAAGGAGTCCTCGGACAGCCCAGGATTTCCTTGGGTATCTGGCAGTGGTAGACAAAGGGTTAATGATGGAAAAACACATATAGGTTTAGGGGAAGGATGAAGGACTTTCTTTTCTTAATAAATGTTTTTTGCTTTACTTTTACTTAGCTCTTGGCACAGCGTCCCCCGCCTCTAATCACACCTTATAACTGCAGTTTAAATCAAAACCCACAAGGCTGGACCAGTTGGATCCAGTTTCTATTAAGCCATTTGAGCTGTGACTGAGCAGACTTGCTGTCACCAAGCCAGTCCCCTGCCTGTGCCTCCACATAAAGAGGCTCCCGCGGCTGCCGCTGCTCGGGGCAGGGGAATCCATGAAATCCCGGATCGGGAAGCATCCCCTGCACCGGCCCTCTCCTCTCCCCACTCTGCAGGCAGCCAGCTGACGAGGGATGGACCAGCACGGGAAGAGGCTCTTGCTGGGTTGTGGAACACAACTGAAAAACTTAGGCCATTTCATAGGTCCACAAGAAAAAAAAAATTTAAAAAATATGTTCCCAAGTTAAAGTGAAATCCCGATTTTGTCCCTCCCTGTAATTTGGTGGGTCATTCATGCCCTGAAGAGGCTGCTGGTGGTTTTGCTGGGAAGGGCACAGCCCAGCCAGGGGCGGGTGTGTGGCTGCACAGGATGAGATCCCAGCCTCTCCACGGGCCATCGCTTCTCCAGCAGGCTGTGGGCTGGAGCCACCGCTGGTAGCACTGCCCGGGACCCGTTCTGCTCTCTGCTGGGGCCAGTGAGGGAGCTGCTCTCCTGATATATAGACCTCAAAAGAAAGTCACCGTTGGCTCCCTAACGTGGCACACCCAGCGATGCACACAAGTCCCCAAACAGTCCCCAGCACAATCCCAGCCACTCTGCCCTGCTACTCCCGGGAACCCTGGAACACGGGGCAGAAGGATGGAGGGGAGAATGCCTTGGCATCACTGGGCTCTGGTTTAACTCCTACTTGCAGCCATTTTGAACACTAAATAAAGGAGGAAAAATAACATGAGTCACAAAAATCCAAGCCAGTCTCTGAAGTCAGATGTGTTTGAAAGTGGAATTGCAGCTGTGACAGGGAAGGACTGTATTTACTAGCACTTCCTGCCTTCTAAACCAGTCTTTTACAAAGCACTGGTTTGGGTGGGAAGTTTGTTTGGGTGAAATTATTGAGGGGGGAATTGGAATTATTAATGGGATATTTTTTTTCTTTCCCTTCATATGTCACTGAACTGCTCAAGACAGCCGCAGACTCCAAACTGTGAATCCCTACTCCCGGACTCTGAGCTCCTGAGGTTGATTTTACCACTTCAATAATAAGGGAAAATGATGTGGATTGGTGGCAGAAGCAGGTTTTATGGTGAGTGGAGAGGAATACATCTCCAGAGCCACGTTACTGCTTCAGACACGGCTGTAGCAGGCGACGGCGCCCGGCTCTCCCAGCACAGACAGCTACAATGAATGACCCAGGAGGCCCTGGTAAAAATTAATTGAGTTAATTAATTGAGCATCTGTGATATGGCTACTTTCTCTGCATGCCCTGGCTCTTAGTCCTCATTTCTGAGGGGAGAAAGTGTCATTGAACCAATTTATCGACAGTGCTGGCTCTCAGAGGCAGAAGTTGTCACCCTCAGTGTCCCGGAGGCTCTGAGATCCTCAATGCAGGTGCCTGAGCCTCCCCTGGGACTGGGCACTGTTTGACATTGTGGCAAGGGTTTCCATATGCAGAGAACAGGGAGAAGGAAATATTCCAGAGCGTTTCTATGCTTATGTTCACTGAGAGATGGCATTGCCTTCCCTCCAACTGCTGCGAGCCCAGGATGGGACATGGTGCTGAGGCACCTGTGTGGGGTAGGGCAGGCTCGGTGCACAATGTATCTCAAGACCCCTCAAAAATTATGTAAACCCAGTTCTTTAATTTCCTTTTGTTATGTACAGCAGGTCAGGTCCTGCTCTGGAAGTCACTGAGTTGTGGATCAGCCACGTAGCTGATGGAAGAGCTGCTGCTGGCCCGTGGAAGGGTTTTATTTTTCAGCCAACACATACAGGAAAGAATAAGGTTTTATTTTCTTAGCCAGCACTTTTTGCAGCCTGTGTCAAGCTAACAATGGCCAGGTATTTCTCTGAGGTTGTAAAATAGGCTCATTCATGCTTTCATTTCTATCTATTCGTTGTAAGAAAAATCTACTGAGCTTCTCTTAGCTTTTGAGGTGGAGTCCAGCATGGCACCAGCAGCCAAACACTGCTCTGGTGAAACATGAGGGCAATGCCATTTGTGTTCCCTCAGCCACATGGATGCAGAGAAAGGGAAATGTCAGTGGGAGCCTTTTGTGGGCTCCTCCTCACCAAGGGGAGTCTCCCTCCCTCCCTCCCTGCTGCCTTTGCTGTAGCTCTGTAATTTCCACCATGGACAGTGCAGAGAGTAGTGGCCACCTTCCCACTGAGTCAGAGCTGAATCACTGCCCCACACTGAGCACAGGGGCCCCAGGGCTGCTGGAGGTGCTGCTTTGGTGGTGGTGGAAGCACGGTCTGCATCAGTGTGGGGATGGATGGGGGATGTTGTCACTTGGCACCTAGTGGTGGCCTGTTGTTGTGTGGCAGTGAGGTACAGCAGAAGCTGGGGGGAGATGATAAAGTGACATCTGTGTCTTAGGAAAGAGAGGCAGCCAAAGATTCACCTGACTCCCCGAGAGGAGGCTTGGTGGAGGAGTTTGGATGCTATCCCAAAACTGGTGACAGGAGACCAGTGATGGCAATACTGCCAGCATGGCTGTGGGACAAGGACAGCAGTACTGCAAACAGCTTTACCTGCCAGGAGCAAAATGCTTTAGGAAGTATAGCCAAGCACTGGGAAAATCTTGCAGGATTTTCAGGGAAAGTGTGGTTGAGTATGTGGCCATCTTGGAGAGCCCCAAGGACAGCAGTTGTGTATCTACTGCTGCAGGAAGATGTGGGCACACACTGACACGAGACCAGGTCCAAATACCAGAGCTTATTACTCAGCAACACTGAAAATACTTATTATCAGCAACACCGAAATCCTGGTGGCCAGACACAGGTGGAAAGCAGATCTCACCAAAAATTAAATTAACCCATGGGCAGTTGGACTTTCCAGGTTTGAGGAGATATTTCATCTTGACTCACCTGGGCTTAACCCATGGGCACACCCCAGTTTGATGACAGCCAGGTCTGGCCAGAGCTGCTTGGCCTGGAGGGGCAGTCCACAAGTAGGAATCACACCTGGGGAGGAGGAAGACACACAGGTTGAGGAAAGAACAAGAAATCTTTCCTATCCTTTCAGCAGGTTTGGGGCCTATTCTTTGGTGTGTTTCGCTGGTCCAAAAGCAGAGCAGCCTCCTGTCCTTAATTCCTCCCCAGTTCTCCCATCACAGCATGACCAGAATGAATGCCAGCAGCTGGAAGACTGAAATAGCAGCTACCATTGCTTAGGCCCCACTGATTTGTCCTGTGGTTTTTCCATGTCCTTTAATCTCCAGTAAATAATCCCTCACTTCCTTGTGGTCTTTCTAATTCCATGCTCTGTGCTGGTGCTTCCTGTAAACAGGGGAGCTGGTGGCCCATGCGTGGCCACCACCATGTAATTGAGGCTCTCCCCTGCTGTGCAAAGGGCATGTGACAGGGCTCTTTGTCAGGCTGGATGGGGCTGTGTCCAGGGGCTAAATAATGGAAATGCCAGATTCTCCTCTCCATCGAGCCAGGAGAAGTCAGGGCTGGTTCTGATGAGGCCATTGGATCATACAGGTGTAAAACCAGCACGTGTCAGAACATCAGACACTCAATAAATTGCACCACTTTTTCTGGCACCATGGTTTCTAACCTCTAGAAATCATGATTGGACCAGTGCTTGAAAGAAAAACTGGGCTAAATTATAGGCAATGAGGTCCCTCCAGCACATGTTTGCAGTGGTACTTTGGTGCAGGAGCTATGTCCCATGCAGAGGCTGTGACCAGACCTTGCTCAGCCCTTAATTGCCACATCTGTAGTCTGAAATTTTGGGTGGAGTACTAAAATAAAAGGAAAAGATTAAAGGTCTGTGCTGAATGAATGCCCTTCCTGATGTTGGATCCTTTGCGTTCTTGTAGGTAAGAGGCTACCAGACCCTCCAGGGACAGCAAGGGAGGCTGAGAGGGCATTTTTCTGATCAAAATGTCTTCAGCTGCTCTACAGGGGCAGGAGCTGTGAGATTTGTATATCAAATACCTATCCTCAAACCTAAGAGTATTTCTTTTCCTCAGTGAATTTGTGTTAAACCAGTGATGGATCACAGAGGATTGTGACAAGAGCTGGGCTGCACTTTTTGGGTGACACAGCTTTTCCTCCTGTCTGAAATCTCCCCTCTCTGGGTTTCTGCTGACTGATGGATCCCTCCACAGATCCCTGAGCATCCAAAATACTATTTCTTCAGGGACTTCTCTGCTCCCTGCAGATCTTGGGCTCTCACCTGTGCCTATCCTGGCCGTCCTTCTGCAGAGGGCATCTGCACATGCCCTTCCGGAAGAGGACAGTGTCTATGGAGGTCCTGGTGCAGTCAGATGGGTGCAATTCTGCCAGCCTGACAACATCTCCAACTTGCAATGTCAGTGCTGAGATATTTACACAACCATGGGAGGGATCCTCCAACCCTTTACACGTGCTTCTTTCCAGCACAGCTGCCACTGGGAATCTCCAGGTTTCAATCCGCTGGCTATTTCAACCAAGTCCAAATTTATTTATTTTATTTTCATAAGCTCCCAGCAGCCAAGCTGTGACAGCCAAGGGAATCCTGCTCAGTCTTTCAGCATTAATGTCTCAATTATCAGAGCACTGCCTTCTTCCACATGGGGATTGTGCGTGTTGGAACTCTGAAGTATTTTCAGAGCTGAAGTGTAAGCAGGGACTCAGTTTGGAGTGGCATTGGAGGTGCTAAAAAAAAGTGCCACGAGGTAAAGTCCAGCCTCATTTGATGCCACCTAATGTCTGTCACCTTGTTTAGAATGGGACAGTCAATAGCAAATACACAGCAGAGCTGTTTTTCCTTTAATGCTAATGGCCTGGCTGTATCTCACTGTGGTGCTTAAATCCCAGGAGTTCCTGGATCCTGCAGCTGGTTTGTGTGCTGAGTGCCCATCCTACTCCTCATGCTCTGGTGTTGGCTCAGGGAAGTCAGGAGGGCTGATGCAAGGCAGCAGGTTGGAAATTTGGGTTTCTGGCTGCTCACACAGCTCCAGAATGACTGAATGTTTGCAGGAGCAATCCCAGAGCATCCCACGGAGATCACAGGGGGAATATAATTTCCTTGCCCCTTGGAGGACTGGGAATTGCTGTTTTTTTCATTGCCACCTTTCCCTTGTGAAGTAGATGCCACATTGTCACCAGGCTGGGCTGTTTTGGCTGGAGCAGCCTTATGCACAATTAGACTAAAGCAAAACTCCTATGAGCTGTTTGATGGTTCACTGGGCCCTCCCAGAAGTGTCCCAGGTGAGGATGAAACCCACCCATCCTGTCTGCATTTCTGCCCGTGCTCCTGGGTCTCCCTGGCCTCGGGCTGCCCATGTGCCTCCCCCACTCGGTTTGCTCTCACAATGGGGATGTGAGAAGCCTCCAGAGGAACAGAAAGGCTTTGCCCAGGCAGCAGTAGGAGCCCTTCAAACCTGCAGCCAATAATCGTTGCCTGGAGCTGGTCCCTTTGGCTCCAGGCACTGCTGAATTTGCTGGTGGAGAAAACCACTGCTTTGGATCAAAGCACTGTTAAAGGAGACTTCACAAAAGTGAATAGCTCGTGGTCAAGAAGAGCTGCCAGACTCCTGCTTTCTCAGTAACTAATAAAAATGCTTTTTAACACAATTAATGTGATGTCCTGCTAAAGACCGAGGGAAATTGGAATTGAGACATTTGTATTTTGACAGACTTTGTGGAAAACTTCTGTTCAGACTGGTAGGAATGAAACCAATAAATTTCTGAAGAAACTTTTTGAATTCAGCCTTCAAGATAATAGATAGGCTGTTCTGACTGTGGATAAATAAACTCTGTTTTTATAAGTGCCCAAAGACCTTCAGGATGACGAAGTGGAACATACTTCAAGTCTCCAAAGATGGGAAGTGGCTTCTGAGTCAAATGCCCTCCCGTGCCAGGGCTCGTATTTTAGACTGAGATCACTCTTTTGTGACTTGTTGACAGGTTTTTTGTTGTACTTTGAAAAAAAAAAAAAGAAAAAGGAAAACGTCCCAGGCTGAAAATAGCAGTGAAACATTCCCCAACTGGCCAACCTGTTCTTCAAGAAAACTTCCCAGGGAACATAAAGCTCCAGCTGCAGCCCCAAAAACACTGGCTAAGAAATGGCACCTTAAGTAATGATTACAGTGGAAAAAAACCCTATTTTGGGTTACTACAGCCCCTGCCTGAGCATTGCTCATCTCTTATCTTGTGGTGCAGGTGATCACCTGCAGAAAGAAGATTTGGTTCCCACGATGAAATGCTTAGAGGGTGGACTCTGAGTATGGGAAACTTAACTCACTCCTTTTTTGCCTCCCCCTCTCATAAAGAACAGCTCTCCTTGCAATTCCTGCCCTCCCTGGCAGTCATCCCAAAGACAGGTGGTAAAAAGACTGGATCAGAGCTCAGGGCATTCTGGAAAATCAGGGCAGGTCTCTGCATCTGTGCAAGGCCAGGGCTGAACTCTGCAAATGAAACCAGAGGAGATGCAAGCAGGGCCGTGGATGATGAGCAACATGAACCCTTAGCACCAAGCTTTGCTTGCTTTGTCCCTCCAGCTACCTCCTGATGGGAACTGCTGGATACATTGGCCAGCAAGACATGCTTTATTTGAAACAAAGGTAAAGTCAGTGGTGAAGGGAAACAGAGAGGTCACATTCAGAGTGGAGCCCAAACCAGGCTGATGGGCTCTGAATGGGTTCCTGCAGTGGCCACAGGACGGTCCTGACACAGCAGTAGGACACTGGAGCAGTGTGCCAAGGAGCTGAGGCTCAGAGAAGAGGCACCAGCACATTCTCAGAGCTGGCTCAAGGAACTCTGTTTCTCTGGTTTCAGAGAGAAAATGAAGGGAGAGCAGGTCAGGGCTTGTGATGTGTAAAGGTGATGGAAATGGGGGAGTAACGGGATTTAGGAGGTGAAGTCTTATCAGGTGGCAGGAATGGGCACCAAATGAATCCAGCCTGTGATAAAGGCTATACTATTTAAAAATCATTACCCAGGGAAGTAACTTTGCAAAGCTTATGCTGATCTTTCTCTTCTGAGAGTGTTTTGATCACGACTGGTCCCTCCCCACCAAAGCAGATTCTCTGTTTCATGTGGAAATGAATTCAGGTCTGAGTTGCCCCAGGGATGAGCCTGGATGGCTGCAGCAACCCATCCTGCCTTGGAGCATGGATTAGGGAAAGGAAGCTTGTCCTTGCCAAGGAGCCGAGGGGGATCAGAGAAGGGTTTCAAGAAGGTGCTGAGGCTTTGATTCATGTGCAGAAGATTTCCCGGGAGCAGCCAGACGGCAGCATCCCTGCGGGTCGGCACCGGGCTGGTGCCCAGGTGCTGTCTTTAGCCCTCCTGGGCTCTGGCTGTTGGGGATTCTGGCTGTTGGGGGTGGGGAGGGCAGGGGGCGGCTTTTTTCTTGCAGGGAAAAAAAAAAAATCAATCTGCTTTCAGTTCAGCAGCTCACACTCGGGCTGGCTGCAAGAAACGTGTGCTCTGCCGCCAGAGACACCGCAGTTGCTACAGCAACTGCAGAGCGAGGAGACACCCTCCCTCTGCCACCCTCCTCTCCCCCAAAATAGGGCAGAGCAGAGAAAGTGATGGTGGGGAGGCAAAGGAACAGGTAGGGACGACCCTCGGCAGCCACGGCTGCTCCACGCTCTGCTCCCACCCCACCACGGCCGGCGCTGTGTTCCCATCGCTCCTGACAAGCACTTGCTTTCCAGGTCATTAAGATTCCGTCCAGCACATCTGCAACCCGGGACGCCCTGGCAGAGCCCGATCGCATCGCAGCCAGCCCACCCCACGCACCGCCTGCAGCGGGACGGGGATGCGCTGCCGGGGATGCTGCGGGGAGGGCCGCAGCGAGGGGGAGCAACGGGAGGATAAAACCGAGCTGTGCTGCCATCTCATTACTATTTTAATCGGGCTCTGTGTGGTTCCCAGCACTGTGCCATCCTGCCTCCATAAAAGCTCATGGTTTCCCCTGGTGCTGCTCTCTTAAATATTTAATGACAGGAGGAAGAGCTGTTTTAAGAAACACTTCAGCGCTTCCACCCAAACAGAAGGTTGTTTCAGGTGGCCAGAGCAGGCAAGAAAAACCTTTAGCTGTTAATTTTTCAGGATTCTGCAGCAATTGAAGGGGTGGCAGCATGATGACGCAGACTAGGGGGCAAAAGAGAGAGATCTTCTACGTGTCTGGAGAGAGTAAGGACTCCTGAGGTCTGTCCTGCATCCTCTCCCCGACTACATGTCAGCCTGGCTTGATGTCTTATGCTAAAACACTTGAATGAGGCTACAGTTTTGGAGCTCTAGTGAAAAATACTTGAAGTTCACCTGCCTCCAGATCTTAGCCAGGCACTCTGCCCTCCCCATCCCCTCTGGATGTATCAGATTTGCTGAGTGCCAAGGATATTTGAAGGTGTCCACCTGCCAGAGACTTCCTAAGGATTTATATGGGTTCATGAAGTGTTTGAAAAGCCTGAGTAAAACTGCTCTGGAAAGAAATGTGTTTTAATGCAAGCCAAATGATAAATCAGGCCATCCCTAAGACAAGTGAGATGAGGCTGATATGAGGGGGGAGGGCTGTGCTTCTCCTTCACTGGCAGTCTGTGTCCCAGTGCATCGCTCCTGTGTGGACCAGCTCAGTTATTCTGGTACTCAGCTGTCAGGGGTGGGATTGCAGCAGGGCTAATGGAAGTGTTGCCACAGCCCATATTATTTTCCTAATAATGCCCATGTTGTCATAGGGATGCAGCTGGTATCAGGCTGAAATCAGTGCCCCTGAGCACCATTTCAGAACAGGTTGGGCACAAGCATTATTTAAAGCAGTCAGGTGTCCCAGGCACAGTCACAGTCCCTTCCCCTGCAGCCGTGGTGCAATTAGGTTTTCATTTGAATTATGTAGAAAGGATGGTGTCAGTCATTTCTCTGCACTGATTTTGTGGAAGGGCAGCTCCGTAATTTATGTCTTTAATATCCAAGGACAGCATTTGTGGAACCTTCTGTTGCTGCCACCCAGGATAGAAAGCAGCCCTCCAAGAGAGACAGGGTGGCTGCAGTGGGCCCAAAAAGGTGCAGGGAGCACACCAACAGGTGTTTGCATTAGTGGTTTCAATGGGGACAGGATTTCTTAAGTAGAAAGACCTTCTGAAAAGATCCTGGTACAGAACCACGGCTAAAATCAATCAGCAGGCAAAGCCAAGTTGATTTCTGCACATCTAAAGGCAGGAAAAGAAATAGCACAAGATCCTCTCAGTGCTGCAGAGAGGAGGATTTTACTGCTGCTGAGGAAAGCCTGTGTGCAGCATCTCTGCATCCCGGCAAAGGTGGGATGGCCCAGTGGCTGGAGCAGGTAATGCATCCAAAAGGCAGCAGAGAGGGCTGGAAAAGGGCAGCCCTAGTATTGTGGAGGGTTATTAATTCTCTCCCAACGAAGCACTTTGAGATGTGCGACAGGAGTGCTGAGGATTCCTGGTTTGTGTCTCTTGCTACCAGGTCCCTGGGTTAGAGAGGCAGGAACTGAAGACAGGGCTGAGAGCCCCATGCTCTGCCTCCAGCCCTGCCTCTGCAGCACAGCAAGCCTTTCCCTAAAGGTGTGGAAAGGGATTGTGTGCAAGTTCTTTCCAAAACCCCCAAATCAGGCTGCTAGCCAGGGTTTTAATCCTGCTCAGAGGGCAGAACACAAAGAACTTGGCAGGATCAGGCCCTTGCTTGTCTCTTTATTCCTCCCCAGCTCTACTTGAGCAACAACCTACTTTTTTTGCTTTGCAGAAAGAACATCTTGGATTATGTTGCTGCAAATGAGAGGTTTCAGTCATGGTATGGGATGAGCTGCAGGTAAGCAGCAGGTGTGATGCCAGCTTTTTTTGCAGCTTCTTTATTCTCTCTCCACTTTGCACCAACAAACCATCTCTGTGAGGAAGTTCATTTTCCTTTTCAGCCACAGCATTTGTCAACATGGCTTCCCAATAATCCTCCCTGTGCAGATAAAGGTGAGCTGGCAACCACACCAGAGCTCTCACCTCAAGCCTGCTGCCCACTCTGGTTCATTAAGGGATTTTCCCTCTTCTTGCAGGGCAGAAACTGTGCCCACATGAAGGATCCTAAATCCCAGCATGACACTCAGCTACCCTTAACTCCATCCTAATCAGCCCTGTGCAATTAAGGTGCCAGAGAACGAAACCCCAGGCCCCAGAGAGTGTGGGATGTGCCCTTCTGCCCTCATTAGGCAATCTGGGGCATCATCTATCAAAATCCAGTCCAGGGTGCAGGGAGGAAAAGAGAAACTTCAAATCACTTGGGCCGCCTCTGTCCTTTCCACGATCATTCTTTTTGGCCTTGAAAGGCTCTTGGACAAAACTCTCACTTTCTATTAAAAACAACTACCACAAAACCCTTCAGACCAAAGCCTGACACAGGCCAGGCTGCACACCCTGTGGGTTACCAGCCCAGGACCCTGCCCAGGATTCACACTGCCCCAGTTGAACCAGTGAAGGCAGGAGAAGGAGCTGACTGTGCCAGGGAAGCAGCACCTACTTTCCCAGCCCCACGCCCAACTGTTCCCCTTTGGTGCCTGCTGCTTTGGAAGACATTAACTTGCAGCCTCCTTAGCTGCTTCATTGCTGCTATTTTGCACTATCCCACTCCCAGCAACATCACCAAACTCTCCAGCAGTGTGAAGGCGGGTGAGCTGAGATGCCCCTGCTCCTGAGCTAAACAGCATCAGGGCTCATTTTACTGCTTAGAAATCTGCAAAGAATCAAGCAGGTCGATGAATAATCCAGTTTAAAAATCACAACAGAGGGGCTGGGTAACTGTATACAACACTGGCCTAAATTCATACATCAAGTGACGAAGTGTAATGAAAAATTAAAGGGCCCTGCTTGACACAACTTGGGTGCTGCATGATTTGAATCCTGGGTAGCTTCATATGGAGCAGCTCTGCCTGTGTCCCTCGTGCCTGCGCAGAAATGGTGCAGGGGTTCAGACAACCTGCACAGGCATCAGTTTTTTTCCCCCAGCTTGTGGCTGTTCAAGCTCAGCAGTGCTAAAACGTGACGCGGGCTCGCAGAGGACACGTGCAGCCCATGGGGTGAACTGCAACCTGAACAGCTCTCCCAGCAGCTGGGGCTCCGTGTCCTTCTAGTAATAAATTCCTCCTGGACAGTGTTTCAGGGGATTGCTAGGATTTGAGGAGAGAGGAGGCTGGCTGGAAGCGAGACAGGATCCAGGTTTATCCTTGAAAGCCCCTGTGCTGCAGAGCCTGGGGCTGCCTTTGGCAGCCTGCCTGGAGGAAGATGTCAGTGGAGGCTGAAGGCTGCCTCGTGCTGTATGAACCCACCAATCCCCTCCTCGGCCAGCTAAGTTGGAGATAAATCTCCCTATTAGCAATGCGTAAAGCAGGCCAAAATTCGAACAGCTTCTTAAGCAGGAGGTGAATCAAAAGCTCAAAATAACTTAAAATAAGTCCTTTCTGTGCTCCGGGCTAGAAAGTGGTTGTTTTGGAGCTTTCCCATAGTGTGCCTGGCCTGCCTGCCGGGAGAGAGGGGTGCTGAGCAAGACAGCAAAATCAGGTAAAAAATAACCCCATCCCCAACGTCAGCAGCAGAGCTGAAAGGAACCAGAAGTCCTGAGCTGTTTCGAAGTTGTGTTAAATAATAAAGCAGAGAAATGAATAAATTAGCTGAGCATCTATTTAGGTCAGCCCTCTCCGTTTCTCCCAGCCGCCTCCTCCCCGCAGCGATCAGCTGCTCGGTGCGCGCTGTGCCTGCGGCTCCGCTCCCTCCCTGGGAGCAGCCGGGCTCTCGGGAAGCGCGGCTCGGGCAGGTGTCACGTCGCCTGCACACATTCACCCCAGCCTTCGGAAGCGGCAGGCGAGCTTGCTTTTCCGTTAGTGGGACAAAAAGAGTTCTGGAAAATCCCGTGAAAGCACCAAGCGTGGGCTGCGCACACGGCTGCTCCGTCCTGGCGCTGCCCGCCGCTCGCAGCCCCGCACGGAGCTGCGGGTCCTGCTCCTCCCGATGCAGCTGCCCAGGAGTCTCCCTGTCCTGCTCCTCCCGATGCAGCTGCCCAGGAGTCTCCCTGTCCTGCTCCTCCCGATGCAGCTGCCCAGGAGTCTCCCTGTCCTGCTCCTCCCGATGCAGCTGCCCAGGAGTCTCCCTGTCCTGCTCCTCCCGACGCAGCTGCCCAGGAGTCTCCCTGTCCTGCTCCTCCCGATGCAGCTGCCCAGGAGTCTCCCTGTCCTGCTCCTCCCGATGCAGCTGCCCAGGAGTCTCCCTGCCCTGCCTGCTCCGCTGCTGCCAGCCTGATCATCACTCAGCTATTTCCCATTCCCAGCTTCCAACCACGGCAGCGCTTCCACCTTTGCAGGCCATAGTTCCCACCCTGCAGGTGCCCCAAGCTCGGTTATGTGATTGCAGTTGTCATCTTTTGATTTGGGGACATCCAGCCAGATGGACCAGGCTGATTGACACAGATGGAGAATCAGCTTTTAAAGCCCTAAGCTCCCCTCAAATCATTCAAATGCTTCCAGAAAAATGGAATGACTGTGCAGTCCTGTATACATGTCCTTATTTACATGTTTCCCAAGCCTGAAAAGCCAGAACATCTCGTGGGTTTCAGCTATAAGCAAGCTGGATACACACTGACCAAGATGGAATTATCTACATCAAGGGCTGCTTCATCTCAGCCCAGCTCCTGCTGGTCCTCCCAAACCCCACAGGTAGCTGGAGAAGGTCTCCAGCGATGAACCAAGCCAGAAGCAGCATCCAGGGTGTAGGCAATGGAAAATGAGATGTTTCTAAGTTTGGCCAGGCTTAGCTGGCTCCTCACAGGTCCCAGCCTGTGAGTCACCGGTACGTGGGCCACCAGCACGGCCTCCCCTCTGAAGGAAGGAGTGGAGGTGGAAAAATAACAAGAGGAAACCAGTTGTTAGTAGTGCCAGCTCCAGGGAGAGTGGGAGGAGGTGGCAGTCCTGGAGAGAAAGGTCAGGGCTACATTGCAGACTGCTGCCTGATTTTAAATCCTGCCCTCATGCTAGGAAGCTGCTTACAGGAACACACTTGTGCAATATGTATGGAGGGTCTGGGCTGATCTGGGGGGAGAATGAAAGCCTTCAACAGCAGCCAGGGGTGATGAAGGATTTGTTTCTGGTCCCTGCTCACTCATCTCCCCTGATTTCTACTGAGCTGAACCTGTTTTAACAGGGTACTGAGTACCCTGTTAAAAGCAAATTTTGATCCCTTGCAAACATTGTAAAAGAAGAGGCACTTTCCAGCTGGACTGGGAACAGATACATCCAAAAATAAAATAAAAGAAAGCAGGTGTCCAACCTCTTCTGGTGCCTCAGCTCTCCTAACTGGTGCTAACTGGAATGCACCAGTGGGGAACACAAACTTCAGTTACTGTTCCCTTGTCCCTGCCATCAGTCCAGGAGCACTAGGCAAGGCTGTGCTGTGACACCTCCCCTTCCCACAGGGATATCTGCAGCTGTGGATCAGCACTTCTGCTCTCCATTGCCTCGCAAGAATTCCTTTTCTCCTGCACCCTCCCATCTGACAATTGCCACCAGTTGCCAGTGATTTTTCTCACCTCCTATCCCAAATGCTCAGAGCCAGCTGTCTCTCTGCGGGTAGACTGGCACTTTCCATCAGTGAAACCATTTCTTTATGCCTTCAAGGAAATTATAACAGCTGTCAGGGGGGAAAAAAGGCACGGCCAGGTAGGATGCCAGGTCAAGGGAGAAACTGCTGTGTGAGACTTGCTGTTACTGGCTGGTGATGCCCCTTCTCCCCGAGCGGGACTAATTCTTCCACTTGGAGCCGGAGCGGGATCTGTTATGCTCAGGCTCCCTCTAGTGCCTCCGTGTCCCGCTACTCCTGCTTCTCCGGAGGTGTATCGGCCATTTCTCCCCGGGGAGAATTTCTCCCACCGCCCTCGCTGCCCTCCGGCATCGCTCGGCTTCACAGCACAGCCAAGCCCTGTTTGCACACAGGCTGGGAACAGCCCGAAAATCGCCCCAAAGCCACCGGCACCTGCCAGGGCAGGGACCTCTTGGGCAGCTGCCAGACAGCCCAGTCCTGGCTCTGCTTTTTGGGGTGAAGGAGGGTGTGAAGGTGGCCATATCCCACAGGGTGCTCTCCCTGACAAGGCACAGCCCTGCAGGCTGCAGCTGTCTGCAGGGCGAGTGGGAATGGGGGAAGTGCCCGAGCTGCCCAGGGTGGGAATCCTCTGTGTGAGCCATCAGGGAGAGCCAGAAGCATCCCTACACCCTCCCCACTGCTCAATACCTCCCCACGAGGGAGCAGTTTGTAGGGTCCGTGCCAAGCAAAGGCAGCTGGACTCCTGATCAACACCTGAAAGTGCTTACCACTGGTTTTCTGTTCACTGGGGAGCTGTGCTGTCACACTGTGTCCAGCATCCTACATGAACATGGCCTTTCCTTGTCTTCTTCCTGTGGAAATGGGGAGGAAACTTTTTCATGTTTTGGGAAATGACCAGAGCCAGCCTCTGTTCAAGCTCTTGTAAAACTCAGCCTGGCTCAGCTCTGGCACCATACTGGGCAATGGACAGTCCCAGGCATTACTGAATGGGAGCAGCCCCAGTAATTCCTTACCCCAGGGCAAAGTCACCTCACAGGGAGGGAGGAGGCAGGCTAGGGGAGCCTGCTGAAATGGAGTGTCAGCATAAAAACCATGACCCACCAGAGATCAAACAGCATAAGTGTGCAAGATGCAAGGACAGTGACCGAGATACAGCTGGCAAAGGCACTGTGGGATTTTTATGTTATGATTTTTTTCTAATTGTTTTGCAGCTGGAGTAATTACCATCCTATTTAACGAGCACAGCTCCTTTAATGGAGGACACTTGGGCTAACGTGCACTAATTAAGTCTGTAATCACTAGAAGCATGACTAAAGGTTTTGAACTGGCCAATCAATCTCAGTAACACCATAATTAGAGGCACAGCAGCTCATCAGGGCAGGGAGAAATTCAAGGGGGCTTGATCACCCAGTGGTGTACACAGGCCCTGGTCCTGCCTTGGTCATCCTTTTCACCTCGTTCTCTGCATTAGTTTGCAGTGATTGATAAACTGCCCTGGATATGCTACACTCAGCCCCATGAACTGAATGTTCTTCCACAGTTTTATTTTGTTAATTTGGCTTATAGACCTTGTCGTCACCTTGGCATTAAGCACAGCTTCTCTAATCCCCACTGTCTGACTGCTCATCTGAGTGGCCCCAGCAGCAGCTGGGAAAGACTCCCGGGGAGATCCAGCAGCAATAATTGCAGCGAGACCCTGAAAACACTTGGAAAAGGTGGAGGGAACCTTAAAGTAAACCTTTCTGTTCCTTCCTATGGAGGAAGGCTCAGAAATTAGTTAAAAAGATCAAGAGTTTTCATAATCTAATGGCCAAGCTCAGGGGGCTGGCAGCCTTTCTTCCTTTTGAAATGCAGCGGAGGCAAACACGCCTCTGGGATTCAGTTCAGTCTTCCACTGAGCTTGGCTCTTTGTGTTATCAGGAAAGTCAGGCTTTCTCTCTACCTTGGCTGCAATTAGCTGGCCACAGTAATGTACAAATATTTAAGACTGGAGCTCTCTACAGTGGAAGGAATTTTAAAAAATAACAGTTTAAAAAAGTCAGATGTTTGCATATCAAGGAGGATTTTGAACAGACCTTCATATTCCAGCTGCAGAAAGCCAGTAAAAGAATATTTCTATTTTCATCTATTTTTACACAACAGCTGCCCAGAATGGGGTGGGGCTGGGAAATAAAGCCAAATACACTTTGCATCTTAGGTCTTGCTCAAAATAAGAGAAATACTGAAATTGAATTGCATTATCTTTATTTTTCCTGCCTATTTGCATTTCACTCTCATCAGTGTTACCCAACTACCAAGGACAATCTATTTCCTTGTTTTTATAATAGGAAGAGCTTGTTTATAACTATCTGAACTTGAGGCAGGGTAGCAATTGCTCTGCAAGCAATCACCCACTGAAACAATGTCCAGTTCACTCTCTGTACTGGCCATGGGCCTTTTGGTCTCTGGGCTATTTTTTTTTTTAGTCTGGGTTACTTTAGGCAATTCACTTGTGCCTCTCACTGTAAAATAAAGGCAATGCCATCAAATGTGGCAGTCTGTTCCCACACCACAGAAGAGCCTGGGCCTTTTCCGTTCATTTTTCAGAGGTTCCCATTTGAAATCAGAGCAGCCTTGGCAGGAAATGCTGCAATTGGTCAAGAGATACAACCCCAGGGGCTTGGGCAAGCTTGGCCTTCCTTGTTCCCCTTATTCCTGTGCCACTTCACCGTGGGAGATGCATCAATCCATGACCACAAGTCCAGTCTTTCCTTGGACACCTCCAGGGACAGCGGCTCCACCACCACGCTGGGCAAACCATTGCAATGCCTACCCTTTCCATGAGGCAATTTTCCCATCGTAGTCATCATTTCACCGTCTTTCACAGACTGCAATACCAAACTCCAGTCCTTGTCTTTCGAAGGAGTGAAACTTTAACCTGGCTGCATGGTGAGAACACGGCACAAACCTCTGCACTGTGCCACGTCTTCGCTGGGCATGGGGGGTTTTGGGGGTCACCGAGGCGGCACAGCTTTCTGTCTGAAGGCAAACAGAACTGTTCGAGCCCCTGGTGCTTCATACAAATAACGATGAACGGCGTTGAGCGAGCCCGCCCTGAGGAGCTTTGCCTGTGCGTGACTACATCGCCCGAGCGCGGTGAACGCGCAGATGAACCGAGCCCGGACTCCGACGGGGCCGAGGGCCTCAGACTCCCGCAGGGGTCGGGCAGGGCCCCGCGCAGGGCGGCCTCAGCTCCCGACCCCCGGCTCCCTCGGCTCCCGACCCCCGGCTCCCTCGGCTCCCGACCCCCGGCTCCCTCGGCTCCCGGCCACAGAGGCCATGGTCGGGGGGCACGTTAGCGAGGGGACCGTGTTGCTGGGGGAACCGCGTCGCTGAGGGACCGGCTCAACCACGTCGCTCGGTGTTGTGGTCCCGCCGCGGCGGGGCCTTCCCGGGGCGAGGGCGGCCTCAGGTCCTTCACGGAGCGGGAGCAGGAGCGGCGGCCGCGGGAGCCGGAGCGGTGCGGGCAAAGAGCAGCGGTTTGGGAAGGCAATGGGGAAACTGCCGGGCGGAACTGCAGGACACGGGGTTCCGGCCCGGCCCTGATTCCCGGCAGCCCCCGCGGTGCTCCCTCTCTTCCGGTCCGGCGGCGGCGGCGAGCGCAGCTCCGGTGAGGGCGCCCATCCGGCACCATCCGCGCCCATCCGGCACCATCCGCGCCCATCCGGCACCATCCACGGGCCGGGCCGGGCGGCGGGGCCGGGGCGGGGCTGTCGGAGCGGGGCGATAACCGGGGCTCGGCGCCGGGCGGGCTCTGTGCGGAAGCCGGGCGCCCCTCGGCAGCCCGGCCCGGCCCGGCCCGGCTGAGCCGTGTGTGTTTCTCCCGCAGGTGCGACCATGGCCAAGTCCAAGAACCACACCACGCACAACCAGTGTGAGCGGCGCGGGGATCGGGCGGGTTTAACCGCGCTGGCAGCGGCGCGGTGATGGCAGCACGGCCTGCCCGGGGGTTTGTGGCGAGATAAGGTGGTGCTGCACGGGGATCGAATGGGGGGTTTGAAGGAGTGTGATAAGAGTCGGGACCTCTTTGTGCTCAATATAGAGTTATTACGTTGGTAGAAAAATAGGAGCTTTTACGTTGGAAAACCGGGGGTCGGCCTCTTCTACCCAGGTAACCAGCAACAGGATGACAGGATGCAGACTCAAGGTGTGCCAGGGTTTGGGTTGGACGTTAGGAAGAATTTCTTCACAGGGAGGGTGCTTGGACGTTGGAATGGGCTACCTGGAGAGGTGGTGGTGTCACCGTACCTGGAGGTGTTCAGGGAAAGGCTGAACGTGGCACTCGGTGCCCTGGTCTGGTTGGTTGGCTGGTGGTGGCCTCAGAGATCTCAGAGGCCTTTTCCAACCTGAGTGATGCCATGGTGGTCACCACCAGCCAAGCAGGCAGAGGGACCTTTTACAAGAGCCAGCAGTGGCAGGACACGGGGGAATGGCTCCACACTGACAGAGCAGGCTTAGGTTGGATATTAGGATAAAATGCTTCCCTGTGAGGATGACACAGGTTGCCCAGAGAAGCTGTGGCTGCTGCATCCCTGGAAATGTCCAAGGCCATGTTGGACAGGGCTTGGAGCAACCTGGTCTGGTGAGAGATATCCTTGCCCTTGGCAGAGGGTGGAACAGGATGGTCTTTAAAGTCATTTCCAACCCAAGCCATCCTGTCATTGTGTGGTGTTCCTGAAAAGCTTAGTCCCTGGGATCCTGTGCAATTCAGAGATGGCCACAGTGATGAAATAGTTTGTATTTGGGGTCTTTCATCAGTGCTGTGACTTAGCAGAGGTCACAGATAGGTTCTGCTTGGTCCAGCACAGTGAGTGACAGTGCCCTCTGACACTGACCACGAGGGCTTCAGTTTCTGAATGAGTGAGGCCCTGCTCTGCTGGTGGTGCTGTCAGGGTATCATCAGTTAATGAGCTGCCTGAAATCTTTGGGTTGGAAGCCCATGCAAAAGGGATGAGCATAGAGATGTGCTTTTAATTGAAATGTAGTTTGGATAGGAAGCATCTGAAAATTGTCTATTCTACATCATTTTGATAGTCAGGTACACTTAGAAACTAATGCAGCTGCTAAATAATAGCAGAAACTGGAATTTAAGTAATTGTCTCATTTTCCACGTAGCCCGTAAGTGGCACAGAAATGGCATCAAGAAGCCCAAAACCCATAGATACGAATCTCTCAAAGGGGTGAGTATTTCTGCTGATATTCCCAGGCTGTTGAGTCACTGAGGCTTAACTGTGGAAAAAACCCAGAATTTGTATTTTTTGACTGATGCTTTTTTTGCAGACAGAGGCCTGTGTTCCAGGGGCTCAGAACCACTGTGGGGTTCAGTTCTTTTACTTACCTGACATGCAGCTGGGATATTTCTAACCCACATGAAATCTGCCCTTGTATGTCTGTGACACTGCATTTTAGTCAGTGGCCAGTTTTGTCCCTGTCCTGTTCTGGTGGCTGTCATTGAATGCTGTTTCCAGTAAAACAAACACTTGCCAGTTAAATGGTTCCTTTCCCTTTTGAGTCCTGCTGTGTCTCCTCCTCCTCTCCTCCTCTCTCCTTCAATATTGTTTTACTGTCTATACTAATCCAGATAATTTCACTTTCAGGAAATTTTAAAAAATAAGAGGAATTAGCATTTCTGGGCAAAACACATGAAAGTGACAGTATATTGCTTTTTCTGAGATTATCCAAATGGTACAGCCAGATATTTTTCCACACTTATGAAGTGAAAACAGTAAATTGTGTGTTAGGGGTTGGTTGTGATTTTATTTGCTTTGTAGATGTTGTGATCTCCAAAGCTTTTTGGAAGTGATGTAAAAATTTGTCTTCTCAGAGCTCGGTGAGGGTTCAGT
Organism: Motacilla alba alba; assembly: GCF_015832195.1. Classification (NCBI taxonomy): domain Eukaryota; kingdom Metazoa; phylum Chordata; class Aves; order Passeriformes; family Motacillidae; genus Motacilla; species Motacilla alba. Next base: position 15,143,573 of record NC_052027.1, read on the forward strand.
CCTGCCTTTCCTGCACTTTTGCCTGTCCTATTCTTTCTTTATGTTTATTGCTGGGATTTAGGATTTTTTGTTTGTTTATGGTGGTTAAGGGAAACAGCTGTTAAAGCCTGGTTGCAGATGACTAAAATAATCTTGTTGAAAAATCAGAAAAGAAGCCTGAACTAGTCACAGCTTCCATTTGGGTGTAACTGGAGCAGTATGGAGCTATAAATGTTTTTGTAGATGTCTCTTCTGCAACATGGCTTATTTTTTCTTTCTTTCTATAGGTTGATCCCAAGTTTCTGAGGAACATGAGATTTGCAAAGAAGCACAACAAGAAGGGGCTGAAGAAGATGCAGGCCAACAATGCCAAGCAGGCAGCTCAGCAGGCTGCTCAGCAGAAAAAAGACTGATGTGCTTTAACAAGAAGACCCAGTTTTCTTACTGGCATGTGTGTTACAGCATTTTTTAAAATAAAATAGTATGTAACAAAGCCTTCACCTCCTGAATTTGAGGAGAGCCCTCCACAGGCCTTGTCTGAGTTGTGTTTTAGCTGCCAGCTGTGCATCAAACCTGAGTAGTGATCCAGGGGAGCCTGACTTGCTTGCAGTTCCCTGGATCCTCCTTGTGCTTTTAAAAACTGAGGTGACATTTTCTTTCTCAGGTACCATGAGTTTAGTGATAATTCCTGGTGTTGTTACAGCAAGGTGAAATTTCCAAGGGCTGTTACATGTGTGCTGCTCTGGTGTGTGGTTCCCTACGGCTGTGGGAATCCAGGGAAATAGGAGGGGAAGGAGTGCTGGCTGTGGTGCTGGACACCACAGGAGTTTGTGCTGGAGTTGGTGTGTGTTGTATCCTCAAATACTTGTAGATACTGAAGCATTAATGGAGCTACCCATGGGAACGTACAGGGAAGGGTTTAGGAATATATAAAATGCATATTTTTTAGTAGTGACTGATTTTAGGGAATCACTCCAGTAACAAAAGTACTGTCTGATGAAATGTGCTGGCTTGGGGAGATGAGGGGAATAACGTGCAAAGTTCCGGGAGGAGCTGAGCCCGGGTGCTCGGCAGGTTTTGCTCCTGCTGTCTTGTACAACAGGAGAGGGCTTCACTCTCCAGGGCCCCCCCAAAGCTGACTCAGGCCGTGCTTTCCACTTCTGGCATAAGGCACCTGTTGGAATGCAGCCAGCAGTTCCGAAATTGCAGTTCCTGCTCTTGCCCACCCGGTGGGGTAAATCAGCAGAGCACCCCAGCGCTGGAAGTTGACACGGACCTGACTGCAGTAGAGCAGAAAAACACTTGCAGGATGAAAAAAAAAATTACCTGGAACATCCAATCCATGTAGTTTATTTCTTGAATAGTTTAGCCAATTACCAAAATTATGTGTGTTAGTTTGAATTCTTTCTGACTTAAATTCAAAAATCTTCTCCCAGTTCCCACTTTTTAATTGTTTTTTGACTGATTAGGAAAACCCACCCACCCACCCCTAAAAAAAGCAATATAGAGAGATTTGCTAATTTGAAACTCACAAGTCAAGAGGGTTGTAAAGTCAGGGATGTCTGTAGCCCTTAGCTGTCTGATTCCTGCTGTGTTCATCTCTTGGGCTTTTGTGGAGGTTGGTGTTTGTCAGCCTGTTACAAACAAGTGTGTGAGGAGCTTAAAGGATCACCAGCAAAGGTATCAGTAAAAAACAGATTTAATATTAAGCAACAGCATGCCAGAGTTCATTGGCAAGGTTCACTCTGCTGCTTGCTAGATCATTAAGGCACACAGTAGAGTTGTTGCTGGTGCTGAAGGGGATGGGAGTGGCTGGTCCAGTGAGGGTCAGTGTGGTCAGTCTTGTGTAGATGTGTGTTAATAGGGCGAAAGGAAAAAACCTCTGAGCAGAGAGCACTTGGTGTTTGTCAGTCTACACCTTCACCTGAGTGTCTGCAGATTTTCTACCCAGTGTAAGTTCTGCATTTTAAATCTCTTAGCACTAAAACTTTTCCATAAGAAAAAGGTAAGAAGGGAGATTTCATCTCAAGCCCCTTGATGTCTTCCCCAGAGTGCTTGTGTTGGGGGAGTAGCTCACCCACAAGATGCAGTCTGAGGGAAGAGAGAGGCACGGGTCAGGCTGAGAAGAGGATGTTGGAATGTTAAGGAGAAGCAGAGTGCAAGATTTGAGCTTCCTGTGGCTCCAGGCAGCTCCCCCAGGCCTGCCTTCAGAAGCAGCTTTTTCGTCTCACTGCCCTTCATGCTGCCCTTCAGTGGGACAGCTTCCCAAATAAGGGCTCGCTGACTTTCTGACCAAAATAGCGGCTGCGTGACAAAATGCAGCCCAGAGGAACGTAACCTTAATCCAGGCATCATTGTGTAGCAAGAGACAGGAATTTTGTGAGCTTCCACAGCAGGTCGGTGTCAGGTTTGTTGTGTGCTCCCTGCACACATGGTGGTTCTGCAGGACACTGCCTGGACATCAGTGACCACCTACTGCATTTGCTAACCCCGAGGCACCCGTGTTCACAGCTTTCCTCTTTGTACAGTTGTCCCAGCCCCAAAGGGGAAGCTGTGGAGGGGAGTTTGTGCTGACTCTGCCTTGGGAGATGGGTCTCCATCCTCTTTCTCCTGCCTTGTGAAATCATGCAAGTTCTGTTGGTGAAGTGAGGTTGGAGAGCCTTTTGGGGACATTATGTATACAGAGCCCAGGAGGGGGGACCAGCAGCTGTGGCCCACTTGAAACTATTCCTATTACACAGAGCTCTCTCATCTTTGATATTTGAAAACTGCAAAACTCTCCTGATGAAGTGTTTGGTATCCTGCAGGAAGAGCTCAAAAGCATCTCAATGCTTAACAACTGCTGTACATCAGCTTATAGATCTCGTGCTTGCTGCTGCTGTACGTCATATTTGCTGCAGATTATTTCTCCCCTTTGCAATTAGGAGGACTCAGTATCAAGTTCCAGTTTGGCTCCCTTCTCTGCTTTGACTTAAAAAAGAAAAAAGGCAAAGGGCGTGTAACCAAATACCAAATCATCTCATTTGGCAAAGGTGAGCCATTGCTCTGAAAGCCAAGAGCATAGAACTGGGGGGGGGGGGAATCAAAGCCCTGCAAAATGCTCTGATGGGGCAAGGTGTTCACTAGGGACAATGATGTTCACAGTAATGATAAAAAGTAGGGCTGGACACGTGTTGCTGTGTCCCCCTTTCAATAGTGTGGTCAAAAAGAGGCAGCAACAGAACATGAGTTCTGCTTTGCCCAGGTTTCAAGGCTGTTGCAGGTGTTTTCACACCACAGGGGCTTTGGCTTGGTGAAGTGTTTATCTGATGTACCTTAGCTCACATTACACTGCCACTGCCCTGCTGGCAGATTTAGGCAGAGTTTTTAATCGGGCAGTGAGTACGAAATTTCATCTGAGCTTCCTTCAGTCGCTTGGTTCACACAGCAAAGTTTTATTGAGGGCTGAGGAGAGGCCTCAAATATGCTGATAAAGCTGCAAACCAGGGCAGGAGTTTAAATCTACAGCAAAGGCAAGCAGATAAATAGCCTGAGAGCTGTGGCAGTGTCCAGTGGCATGGGCTGCTGTCACCTGCCTGCACAGCTCCTGTCTTTGCTGGGGAGGTAAGAGCACACAAATCTAGGGGTTTAGACTGTTTTAGACACTGGTAAATTACTTTTTGCCTGATTAAAAAAAAAAAATTAATTGTTTTTTCTTCCTCAGACAACATGGACTTGTGTCACATTCCTCAGATGCTTTTGGGCACCAGAGGTTCAGCACACGTGCGCTGAAAACTCTGAACTGGTTTGGAGTTGCACACATCCATGGATTCCTCAGGGTGGTTTTCATTCATTGTTAGCACATCCCCTGTGTGGGGGCTCAGCCAGGCTGATCCTCCTGGGGGACTGTTTTTTCAGCCTGCTCACCCACTCGCTGGCCTGTCATGTCGTGTTCCATTCCTTGTGCAGTTGTTCCTGTGTTTTAGCCAACAGTGAAATCCACCCACAGCTCCTCACCCTGCAGCATTTGCTGTCTGTCTGGGAGGACAGGCAGTGTGTTAAGGCAGGCCTGCCTGGCAGCAGTTTTCCTGGCTTCCCAACCTCCGGTTCTAAGGATGGGAAAAGCCTAAATAGTCCCAGTGTATTTGCTTTTCTAGTGACAAGTTTTGGCTGCTACAAGACCTTTGTCTTCTCTCTCCAGCCATCACTTCCCCTGTTTTATTCTTGGAAAAGGGTGGGCAGCAGGTGGGGCTGTGGCTTTCTGCTGCCAGTGCCATTGAGCCAAGGGGAAAGAGCCAAGACACAGGGCCAGGTGGCTCTTCCCAGCCATCCTTTTCCCTGGGTCACAGCACAGTCCAAGCCACCAAGCTGACTGAAGGAAAGAGGTTAACCTTATTTTTTCTCTTGTTCACCCTCCAGGGAGCCAAAGCCTATCAGTAAGCAGTGAAGAATATCTTGGAGAAGTCACTTTTGGATGCTGGGATTTGGTCAGGAGAGAGGAGGGGGCTGTCGGTCATGCCTGATGTGATGTGAGTGCAGGTGTGTGTTGCCCGTGGGCTGGGTGGCCATGAGTGTGGGGACAGCTGGCATCACCTCAGCTCCTGGCTGAACCCCAGCTGTTGGCAGCTCTGGAGGTTCTCCGGCGTGGGGCAAAGCATGAGGACATGCTGTGTCCTCACAGGGTTCAGTGGGAAACAACTGCTGCTGCTACACTGCAGAGGTGGAAAATGTTTCTTTTTCATCTCTAGCCTACAGATTAGTTTGAAACAGAATCTGTTAACACCTGGGAGCATTTCCTATCACAGGGTTCTTAGACCCATATTTCCATTGCCTTCTGGTGCACCTGTAGTCCTGCTGAATCTGCAGTAGCTATGGCATCAAGGGCTTGGAACCCTTAGGGAGACCCCTTTGGGTGGGTCAAACAGATGTTTGTATTAGAGCTGTTTCCAAAATACCCTAGGTTTCTAGCTGACAGGTTCATTTTCTTGGTTTTTCTGTTGTTATAAGCCTTGGTTTAGCAAAGTATTTTGTGCTGCTTGTCCAGAGGAAAGACACAGCCATGTCCTTGCAAACAATCGACACCTCTCTCATCCGTGTTTTCCCTGAACTGCAATATTTCATCATTGCTTTAAATGAGATTGTGTCACAGCTGCTTCAGGGTGTTATTTCCACAGAAGTGGGAAAAAAAATCATCTGGTTTAGGGAGGAAAGGCAGAAGGACAAGCAGCAGAGCTGGGGCATTGGCCCAGCAGCGTGGCCAGGCAGGGCTGAGGGCAGCATGGCCAGGGCTTGCACCAACACAGTCCCGTGCTTGCCCTGCCAATGTTTGTTTTGCTTGGGTAAACGATTGACTTTAGCAACACGACTGCAATGTGTGAGTTGTGCTGGGGCTGTAATTCGATGGGAGGAGGCAGCTATGTGCAGGGAGAGCTGCTAATGCCACAGGAATGCTACGCTTCCTTGGGATGAGAAGAGACGGTGCTGGGGACAGCGCGGCTCCTTGGCCCTGCTGTCACCCTGTGCCTGGCAGCTGAGACCCAGAGTGGGCTTGGGCATTTCTCAGAGGCCCAAATCGATGTGATTTGCCAGGGAAAATTGAGTGTCTAATTTTTTATAGTGAGGCTCCCACCCAGGGCTGCAGGAGGACTTTGAGTTCCTGCCTCCCACCCGGCTGGGAGAGACAGGAAGGAGCATCCAGTCCAGCTCAGGAATGGCTTTTATTCATGTTTCCAAAGCAAATTGAGGTCATCTTTGGGCATTGCAGGGTGCCAATCAGGCTGGCAGGGAGGAGGAAGGGGTGTACCCTCGGGATAGCCAGGGTGAGAGTAGGGAGGAGAGGGACTGTCCCTGGCACATGGATTTCAGTGATGGCTGAAGGGGGTTTTAATTCATACTTCATTGCTAAAATGCTGCCAATGCTCCAGTTAAACCAGCAGGCACCAGTGCCAGCTCCTGAGCCTACTCACCATGGTGGGGTGAGGAGATGGAACATGGCAGCTCCCCACTGAGCACCCATGGCCCTGTTGGATGGACTTTGCTGTTGGGCTGGCAGCAGAATACCTCCTTGGAGGCTTGAAGCTCCAGCTGTGATGTCACCTTGCCAGAAGTAGCCCCCAGCAGTGGTTTCATTAATCATGAGTACACAACAGGGGTGAAGCTGTCACTGAACCTCCAAGGAATGACCAGCTGAGGCACTGGGTATTAACGGGTTTTATTTCCCCCTGGCCACCCTTCTCAGCACTCAGTCTTCATGCTGGTAGCCAGGGGACTTAGTCAAGGAGATGCGATGCAGAGCTGGAGGGTTTCAAGCTGTCCATCTGGCCTCAGATTTATTCAACCCCCTTCATAAACTCCAGGAACTCTGCCAAGGGGAAGACATTGGAGACAAGAGGTGTGAGGTGAGACTGAAGTGCTCTCACAGCTGCCAAATGTGCTCTTGGCAGCTTTTCCCAGCCCAGTCTCCTTTTCCACCCTCACGAGGGGCCAAAGGTGGGGGGGATGGCTACTGCTCCTCTGACTGTGGCAAGGACTCCTTGTGACTCCTGCTGGAAATGTCACTGGAGCCTCACCCTCAGCTGCCACCACATTCAAAGATCCAGCCCCTCAGAAATGGTGCTGGTGTTAAGGGGGCAGGAGGGGACTGGTGAAAAGTGGCAGCGCTTCAGTGCAGCAAGGGGACAGGTAAGGCAGCGCCAGGTCCTTGTTCCCATTTCCCAAGTGGAAGAACCCCCCATCCCTGTGCATATGCTCCTGTCAGATGTATTACCCAGCACTGCCTGCATGAGCTCGTGCTCATCCAAGAAAGCAGCCAAGATCAAGGGAGCTGCCCAGGGACATGACCAGGGGCTTGTGACCAAACCACATGCAACAAAGTCGTACCATCATAGTCAATCCTGCCATCGTTGTTTTTGTCCCCATCTTTCATCAGTTCCTCTATGTCATCCTCGGTGATGGTCTCTCCCGTTGCCTGCAGCATGATCTTCAGCTCCTCGAGGTCAATGTAGCCATCAGCGTTTCTGTGCCAGGACAGAAGAGCTCAGGACCAGACAGAGCTGCTGGGGAGGGGGACCAGGCTGGCTGCACCCCTTCCACCACCCCACCTCGCTGTGCTCGTGGCTCTTACTTATCAAACATCCTGAAGAGGTCTGAGAGCTCCTCTTCGGTTTTTCCTTTGCTGTCGTCTTTCATACACCGGACCATCATAACCAGGAACTCATCGAAATCCACGGTGCCGCTGCCTGAGGGAAGAATGGACTTTGTGGGGCCAGCTGGCCAGCACTGGGACCCTGACTGAGCTCCCCACTTCTCCATGAGCAGCTCTACCAGACTGACCCACCCAGCTTCCCTGCACAGCCATATGAATTCAGAACCCCCAAAACCTTAAGTGGTGGTGTTAAACCCGTTATTGTTAAAGTTAAAAACCAAGACTGCCATCGGACATTTCTCTACAAGTCAAACTGGAAGAATTTTCAAGGTCTCATGCCTCGGTCTCTTCTCATACTGGGCTTGAGGAATGCAGGAAAGGGGAGCCCAGCTGGAGCCATCAGCTGGAGCTACAGAGGGTGGACGGGCAATGCCAATGATGGATCACCCTGTAGCTTCAGCAACCAGGGGCCAAAACTCAGGAGAGCTGCCCTGCAGCAAGAGTCATCTCTCAGGGTGCTGGAAAAAGTGACTGAGACCCTTCTCTGACCTTGTAAGTGAATTTCCACCTTTCACAGTCATTTTGCCTCGGCAAAAGTCCTTCTGGAAGCACCAAAGGATGGAAATTCCTGCTATGGAGATACCTGTCCATCTCATGCAGGTATTAATATTGAAAGCTCCAGAAGGCAGGTATTCATGCAGAGTGGTTTTGCACCTGCACTATAGTAGTGTTGTTTTCAATGACTCGGATGCTTTCCTTTACTGCCTGATTTTTAACTGCTTTTTTATTTTCCAGTTTCTTAGTGCGGTATTTCTTCCCAAATGCCCCCAGTGGGTTTTGTTATGTGTGATCATCAGTACACTGATTTAATCAGTATTGACAGTTAGCTATGTGGGGGTGTGTACACTTGAGCAGTGAGAGACTTTCCTGATCGAATCCTCTAAGTGACATTTCTGAAATGGCAGTTCCTACATTCAGCCTATATTTTGTTTTTTAAAAGGATCTGTGCAATTTCACAGTACTCCCCAAAATCAGTTCAAGCAGGATCACTGTAGGAATAAAAATTTCTATAGTTTCTCTTTGCCTGGAAATTCCATAAAGGAACCATGCTGAGGTCTGATGGGTGTTTAATGTCCTTTCAGTTCACAGCAGGCTGCACCCCACAGCTGTGACTGTCCCCAGCACAGATCCTGCCAGCACTGCACAGATGGCCCCCACACCCCCAGATGTGGGGATGGTGCTCGGGAGAGTGGAAGAAACCCAAACTTCTCACCATCTTCATCCACCTCATCTATCATCTCCTGCAGCTCCTCAGGGGTGGGGTTCTGCCCCAGCATCCTCATCACCTTGCCCAGCTCCTTGGTGCTGATGCAGCCATCCTCTGCCCCCAGCACGAAGATGTCAAAGGCAGCCTTGAACTCTGCAGAGAGAGGGGAGAGGAGAGGTGAGGGGGTCCTGCCCTGCAGCTGGTGCCTGCAGGCAGGGGGCTCATCCCAGGCACAGCCTCCCCTGACTGTGCACCCAGCAGTGCCCAGGCATGGCCTTGTGGCACACCAGGCACACCACAGAAACTGCCTTGCTAGCAATGCTGGTGGACCAAAATCCTGGGTCAGGCCCTGCCTTGGCCAGTGTGACCAAAGCACTTTCCAGAGCGTTATTGCTGAGGCAGGCAGGGCTGCTGCCTGGGGAGTTCCACTTCAGGCTGTGCTGTCAGGTGTAAGGTGCACCTACCATTTTTTTGCTCTTCTGTCAGCTGCTCAACCTGTAGGGAAAACACAGACACCAAACCATTTTAATTTTGTCAGCATCACTAATTGCTTAAAGGACATGTGGTTTGTTCAACAGCCTTTGCCAGGGTCAACCAAACCTCACAAGAGGCAACCTCGTGGACCAGGGAATGTATAGCCAGAGGGGTTTTGACACAGCAAGATTTTGTAATCTAAGAGCTTCTTCCCTTTAAAAAAATTATTCACATCTCCTTTGAAGCAAAAATAACTTCTCTAGAGTAGTAGATGCTAATACATGGCAGAAATAGCCTTTGTACAAGCAGGGAAAGCCCACTGGGAAAAGAATATGCCTCTGTCAACCATTTGGGGATAATTTCTTGTTGTGGCAGGTTTCACTGCAGGATGGCTGCACTGCTGAGGGCTGCTCACATGGGCCAATGCCGGATCAGAGATGAGACGTGCTTGAGAGTTCCCTGGGGAGGGAGAGGTACACAAGACTATCCCTGGTAGTTGTTTTTCAGGGCTAGATTCAGGAAACTGCTGCCCTATCCAGAGCTTAACTGCTCTGCTTCCATCTCAGCCAGTGTTCTTACAAAGGTGTCTGGCTCTGAAGGGAGCTGCTATTCCCTTTGGTGTGTTTTGGGAATCTCTGAAGAAATGGCCTGTGGAGCCAACAGGCATTAGCTGACATGGGCTGGCAGACTGTTCCCAACCTCTGCCCTAATTCAATCCCCACAGACCATCAGTGGGAGCTTATTGGATAGCATGAATTAATGAAAATAATCAATAAAGAGAGCAAAGGGGAATCAATCAGCCCTGTGCCATACCTGTTTAAGTGCCTTTTTCTCTATGGCTTCATTCCAGGTACTGCTTAGCTGAACTTGCTGCCCTCACCACCTACTGCCCCTTTGGAAGCATCCATGAAAACATCAACTTTTCCTTCCTATGCTGGTCAACAGCCCCTCTAGATCCAGCCAGGTAGGACCCCATGGCTGCCCTGTCTGACCCCACTAAAGTCTCCTTGCTGCCACCCCCATGCAAGTGGCCCCAATACCCACCCCTGCCAGCTTTTGTTTGGGGCAGAACCCCACAACCCAGGCTTGTGTCTTTGAGTGAAAGATGATTCTTTTGCCCCAAAGGGCAACAGTTTTGCAAAAGCCAGCTGCTCCTTCCTGCTTGCAGCAAGAAGCAGAGAAAGCACTTTAAGCACTTTTCCTTAGCAGGACAGAGCCTGTGGGAGCAGGCAGAGCATTCTATCCCACTCCCCGTGCTCCAGGAGGTGAGGACTTGGCAGAAAGCACTAAGGATGGTGGCAGGATTTTTCTCCACTGCTGGAGGAAACCCAAGCCCAGTGTGTTTCTGGTGCTGCTGAAGGCAGGCAGGCAGCTGCTGGACCTCTGTAGACATTTTTTGGGCAGAGCAAGGGCAGCCACCACCACGATGGCCACAGCCAGTCCTGCTCTGTAAGACGACACTCCTGGCGCAGTCGCTATTTATAAGCCTGGGTGAGAGAGGTGCTGGAGATAAAGATGAGCTCCCCGATTGTTCCCAGGCTTTGGTATTTATCCTTGCAGCCCTTTATCTGGACACTTGTCCCTGGCACTGTTCTAGGCACTGCTTAACAGAGCCTAAAAATATTCCCAAAATAGCTTTGTGTTTGCACACCCTTATCTAGGCATGAGTGGGTAAGATGAAAATCCATTTGGTTCTCTGGCTGCACGTAGGAGATTTGGCATAAATGTAATACTAATATAGGCTATCAGCATGCAGAAAATATACAACTATTCACTTTCGAAGCCTCCTTGAGTACTGAAGTGATAGATGTGGTGTATATAAATTAAATGCATTGTTGCTATAGAGTGACATTTTTGTCACAGAAATGTCTCTTCAGCTGTTCATAGTTTGCTCTGGACATGGGTGCTGTTTGCTGCCTTATTCCTCTTTTCCCTCCACATCATTGCAGGAACAGATTTTTCTGCCTGCAGTGTGGGAAGCGCTAAGCTCACAGCACTGCAGCAGCTGTGGTAATGCCAAATCTGCTGTATTTTGATTTTATCAGCTCTCCCCATCCCATGGTTCCATTTGAAGTCAGACAAAGGAAACTGAAATTCTTGATATTTTTGTCACAGGTAAATGATTTCTTTTCAGTCTAAATTGTGAGAAATAGGTCCACAAAAGAGCTGTCTGTCTCAGCTGTGCCTGGCTTGGACTTGTTTTGCCTCTGTAAAGGTGTTGGGAGTTAATGCCCAGGACTCAAACCCTACATTTACCTAATTAATGGCCATGGTCCCTGTACAATGAGGAAAGAGCCTGTTCCTTGAGTCACAGAGAGCTTATTTAATTAAAAAACTTAATTAGAAAGGCCTGGATTTCCTTTGATTTTACAGGTTCCATTTTTCTTCATTTTGAAGGTGTTGGTTGGGGGACTCAGCCTTTCCTGAACCTTTTCACACTATCAGGATCACTACAGGGGTTCCATTTCCGAGGTTCAAGGCTGACCAAAGGACAGGGGATATGTGAGCATTGGGGTTTTTTTCTTCAGTTACTTACCAAGGACTATATTCCTTCCCTCTAAAAACCTTGGCATAATATTAAGACTGGTATGGTGCATTTTTTGTGCTCTTGCTTAAAATCAAACTTGATCAGCTGTATATTTAAGGTGGGGAAAGCACCAAAAAGCTTTTACTGTAAATCCAGTTATGGATGCAATAGCAATCCACACAATCCAGAATCTATTTTCATCCTTATTCCACTTGCACATCTCTGTCTGCATTACAGAATAATGCAGTTCTTATTACAGACCAGATCGTTTGGGTTTACACAGTGAGCACAGCGTGCAGCTGTGGAAGCTAAAATAGCCAAAGGATGCTCCACGTTCCCCAGGGCATAGCTCACATTCTGGATTCTGCACAGCACAGAGCAGGAGGTTTGGAAATAACTGAGAAAAAACCAAAGTTTTTTTAAAATCACCCTGAAAAATACTCAGCTAAGGAGGTGGGGAACATAGCAATGGCAGAGTTGTAAGGCACCAGAAAGAAGAGGGTGAGTTTCAACCCATACAAATAATGTTTCTTTCCTGGGAAATCCTCCTCTGTTTTGTCTGGGCTAAAACCAAGAGTCATCTCTTACGCCATGCAGGTTTTATTGAGATTTATAGCTTCAGCTAGGAGCCATCTCCCTGCTTTACAGTGGGGAACCCGGGGGTCATTGCAAATAATTGAACAGCAGGTTGAGAGTTTCACACTTGTAAGAGGAGTGTGAAACTTCCAGAGCCATGAGAGGGAAGACTCAGTGTCCTGGATGAGGATGTTGACCAAAAGTTGCTGCCCTATAATTATTTCTCATTTCCATTTCTCCACTGAATTATTGCTATCGCAGCTTTGGGGAGCCTATAACAAAAATCCTTAGAGCCATATCAGACCCCCCTGCCCAGCCCACAGCCCCAGGGGAGCCACTCACCGCTGCCTTATAAATGTCATCCATGGCTGGGCGAGGGGCCGGGGGCTGTCGCGGTCGCTCTGCGGCGCTGCCCCGCGGGCACGGCTGATATAGGGGCTGGGAGCGGCCCGGGGCAGCCCGGCCCCCCAGGAATGCCCGGCTGCGTGCCTTGGGATGGGGACACCGCCGAGCGGCGCTGGCACGTCCGGGCCAGCCCCAGCCCCAGCCCCAGCCCGGCCCCGCGGCAGCTGGAGCTTTCCTCGTGACTTTGTTGTGGGATCAAGCCGCCACTTTTCAGCAAGACCTGCCGAATTTGCTGATCTATTGCGGCTCTCCTGGCTGGACCCGTGCCATCATGTCACCTCCACCTCCAGAGTGTTCCCCCTGGGAGCTGCGTTAGAAAGATTATACTGTGCCAAATAGGACTGGGTGTTACAGGAAAGGCACAAGTCCCAAAATATCCCTGTCCAGCAGCAAATGTTCCCCGGGGCAGTGGGAACAGGGGGTGTCAGGGCCCCTCGTCCCCTCTGCTGCGTGTCCCCAAATCCATGGGGGACCTGCAGCTGGGGCAGTGCCCTCGGGGGAGCACGGGGGGAATGCGTGCGGGCAGACAGGGGCACGGGGGAATGTGCGGCCCCGGAACCGCGGAGAGAAATGTGGAGACACCCGGAGCTTTGCCCCAGTCTTCTGTTCTCGGCTAGGGCTGTAAAATGTGGGGATCAGCTATCGAAAGGGGGGTATCAGCTCTGTTTGATTGCAGGGATAATTGCCAGTCCTTTGGGAAATCATGACAGCTAGCTGACCTGTCCCCACTGCAAACAGCAAAGATCCACACTGCTGGACTGACTGTGCATTTACCACGGGTTTACTCTGCCACGGTGGAGAGCAAAACACACCAAAGGCCTCCAAGCGAAGAGCAGTTTTCTCAGTGCAGTGATAAGTGTTTAATCCACAGGAACCGGAGACAAACCTCTCTTTTCACCGATTCAGGACTCCCTCTTGTGTCCGGAGGGGCTACAGATGGCTCTGGCACCACAGGGTGGCAAGGTCTCACCTCCAGCTGGCTCGTGTCAGAATTAGTTTGCAAAACTAAAAAGACAATGAATGCAACTGTTAGTTTTCATCTTTTCTACAAATCCGCCTTTAAGAGGAATCATGCTGCGTGGAAAAACCTGCAGGCCCTATGGAATGCCCAAGCCACAGCAGCACTAACCAGGGAGCCAGGTGGTGTCAGCGCAAAGGACGGATGCAGGTGAGCACAAAGCCATCCCCCCATCACATCCTGCCAGGTTCTGAGTCCTGAAGGATTAACTCAGTGCAGAGGCTGATAGGAGCTGTCGTCCTGTGGGCACCCACAGGCCTTGATTAGCACAGGCTTCAGCCCAGCCCTGCCTCTGCTCAGCACAGGGGTAGCAGATGGAATAAAGAGGAAAATTGTTACATTTAAGGAATTGATTTTTGAAGCAATTAGTCTTCCTAATTTGAATGCATTTAATATTTTGGTTGCCTTTAACACACAAAAGTCAGAAAAAGCAGCAGAGGGAAGTAGTAGTTATTTTGTTAAAGGGCATTGGAGCCTCTTCTTTGGTGAGGGCACAGGCTGGGATGGGAGACCTGCTGCTCCCCAGAACCAAACCACCACCAAAACCTCCTGGGCAAGCCCAGAGAGACCTTCCCAAGGAAGGGCTGCCCCGGGGCAAACCCCAGCCCCTGGCTGCTTCTCTGGCCTTGGGATTCACCACAGAGACAGTGGGATGGCAGGTGTCAGCTCTGGGCACTACCAGGCACCAGGACAGGGGCTGAGGAGTCACTCCTGGCCCTGTCCCTCCATCCTGGGAAGGGACGGCTCTGAGTCACCCTGAAAACAGCCCCTGGGATGTGTCAGAATGTATTTAGGGTCAATGTAGCACAGGAGGGGTGGATCAACATTGCCTTTAAAAGGTCTGCTGGAGAGAGCTGCGGTGAAATTCAGGCTGGGATGTGGAGGAAGGGTCTCTGTGTGCTTAGAGAGGGGAGATCTGGGCCACTGCCACCCTACACACTGGCACGGGAAAGCTGCACACCTCATGCAGGCAGAGACTTACAAAACAGAGCTGAGCCCAGAGGAGAGGATGAAATCCGATCTGGCAGCAGGAGGGAGGTGATGTTCCTCCCGGGGAAGGAGGCACAGGCGAGTGGCACTCTGCCAACCCCTGCTTCCCTGCTGGCTGCCTGGAGACAAAGCTTCCCGCATCCCCTGGCTCTCCCAAGCTGTCTGCTTACAAAAGAGCTGGGAATTGGGGTTTTGTAGGGAAAGCCAGAGCCTCTGCCATGCACAGCGCAGGGAGGGGCTACTGCAGGTATGGGGTGTTCTGGGGAAAAGCATCCTCTCCTGCTGCTTCCTGTGCCTCCCCATGTGAGCCCCATGGCAGAGAGGGAGTGTGGCTATCTATAGCCTGAGGAGGGCTGCCAGCCCTTTAATCTGGGCACGGCTGGCTCCGTGACAAACCGGCTGGCACTGGGGTCAGGTACAGCCTGTTAGCTCCAGCTCCAGCTGCATCCTGACATGCTGTCCCACTTGTCACTCCCTCCAAGCCACCAAGACAACTGGGAAGCTTTACTGAGCTTTTTTCCTCCAAACCTTTGTTTCAGGTTCTCACTTCCAAGCAGCTGTAACCCACTGCAAAACTAGCAGAGGCATTCTTGAGGTCAAATATAAGGAAAGAAAAGGCAGAAGCCCCACTAAGTAGCAATTTTATTTGAGGTTAAAAGGGCTCCTTCGGCTGTGTCATGGCTCCAAACTGCAGGAAAATGCTCCAGCATCCCCCTTCCCTGCCTTGGGCACCTGGCCTTGAGAGAGAGTCCAGACCCAGCAACAGCAAAATTCTCTAATTTACTGCTTCCTAAACCCTACTGGGAATATTTTAGCTGAAGGAGCCCCCATTTTCCCCTTCCCCAGGCACATTGCTCCTCTCCTCTGCGGGCCAGGAGAGGGCTGTCACACCCCGAGCCACCGCGGTGCCTGCCCACAGGAGCTGCTCTAGGAGGAGGAGACGGGCTCTGATCAAACCCGACAGCCGCGCCAGGGCTGCAAATTTTTATTTAATTAAGGAGATGGGACATTCAGAGGAAGCTTAATTAAAGTTGCTCTCCAAACCCACTTATTATCTCCTGAAGAGGCTGAGCTCAGCAGCAGTTCCTGATGCTGGGACAGCATTAGAAAATCCCTGTTGGGCTGCCTGTATTCTCTGTGTTTTGCCCTTGTACACATCATGCTTTGGCTACATCCTGGCGAAGGAAAAACACTTTTCAGTGAAAAAAACCCCAAAACAGGTTTTCCCAGTTCTATTTGCAGAGGTGTGTTTCCTTATCTGCCACTGCAGTCCTGGTGGCATCTGTGGGACACCAGCTTTGCCCCTGCAGCTCCACACATCCAGCCATGGCATTTGCACTTCTGTTGTAATTCATGACACCATACTGAGCTAATTGCATCCTCTCTTTGGTAGCATAAGGTAGGGCAGACAGATGTTGTTTTCATTGTGCTGGAAGATACTTTTAAACAAAATCTCCTTGATTTGACAGTCCAAAACATAATCCTTCTGTGTGTAATGTAGCACAGAGTATATTTCAAAGCCTTGATGGATGCTTGATGCATCCTTCTGCCAAAGCATAATCTTTCTAGATAACCTCTCTATTTTAATACACTCAGATACTCCTAAAGAAACTCATTATATCCTCTCTCCTGCAATTTTCTGTTCCTGGGATGCACGTTGAGCCTGTCAGAAAGGTTGCCATAGTATGACTTCCCCTCGGGGCAACTCAGGCTCAGCTGAGGGGAACAGGTTGAGGAGGGTTTGCTTGCCGTCTTTTAGATTCTCCACTTCTGTTACAAATTCCTGGCAAGATCCTTAAGTGTGTGCAGGCTTGAAACACTTCCCCATGCTCAGTCGGACAGTGAAAGTAAAGTCCATGCTGTCAGTGAATAACCCCAAACAACACCCCAAGTTCACTCTGGGCTCATTCCTGAGCGAATCAGCCCAGCTCCTCCGCTCTGTCTTTGGGCTGGCACCAGGCAGCTCAGTCACAGAACCACTGGGGTGGCACCTCAGCCTGCTGTGACAGCGTCCTAGCCTCCAGCAGCCCTGATGGCCACGGATGTGCACCATGGGCTGCAGCAGCTGGGACAGTGTCACAGCCCCAGGACTGGGAGGGGGTTCAGCCCTTGGCAGCTCCACGCTGCAGGGATTGCATCCCTCTGGATTGCACTGGATTGGGCTGGATTCATTGGATTTTATGGGATTGCATTGCATTGCACTGTATTGAATTGGACAGCATTGGGTTGCATTGGACTGGATTCTATTCCATTGAATTAGATTCTGTTCCATGGATTGCATTGGGCTGGATTCTATTCCATTGGATCGCATTGCACTGCATTGGATGGGATTCTGTCCCACTGAATTCCATTGGATTGGACTGGATTGGATTCTATTTCACTGGACTGCATTGGACTGGATTCTATTCCATTGGATTGCATTGGATTGGATTCGATTCCGTTGGCCTCCACCGGACTGGGCTGGATTCCATTGGACTCCGCTGGGTCCCGTTGGACTCCATTGGATCGCCCTGCCCCGCACTGCGCGGCGCCCCCGAGCGCAGCTAGCGCGCATGCGCAGTAGAATAGGTTAGACTCCGCCTCCGCGGGCCATAGCCCCGCCCCGCCGGCACCAAGCCCCGCCCCTACACCGAGCACCTCCCTCCCTCGCTAAAGCCCCGCCCCCTCTCTCCGGGCCCCGCCCCCTGTGCCCATAAAGGGGCGCGGGCGGAGCGCGCCGCGCCCTGAGGGGGTCGAGCCAAGATGGCGGCGGCGGCAGTGCGGGCCGGGCTGGCGGCGGCTGCGGGCGGCGGCGGCCGCGGGGGAGCCGTGACGGCCTGAGCGGCTGCGCCCCGGCGCTTCTCCCGGCGACATGGAGGCGGCGGCGGGAGGCGAGGACGGCGAGGAGCCCCCGCGGGAGGCCCGAGTCCTGGGCTCTGAGCTGGTGGAGACATACACGGTGCGGAGCGGGGAGGCCGTGCGGGACGTGCGGGCAGCGGGGATGGGGGCAGCGGGCCCGCCGCCTCAGCGGTGCCGGGGCAGCGGGGGAGGCCGGGCTCGGTGCCGGAGCCGTGCCCGCGCTGAGGACGGAGCGAGACATTTGGCACAAGTTTCCGAGGGGCTTCGGGGAAAGGAGCCGCGTGGGAGCGGGGCTCCGCCGGGAGAAGCGGCCCCGAGCTCCGCGGAGCCTCGGTCCTTTGGGAGAGGCGGAGGCTCCGTGGGCAAGTGTCGTGTTCTTGCCCGTATATATCTATGTGTCTGTGCGTATGTTTATGGAAGATTGCTATCGAGTCAACATAGCTTTCAAAGCTGGACGAAACAAAGCAGAAAATCTTTCCTTTGCGTGTAAGTATCATAAAAAAACCTCTCTGATCTTATTTCCGTAGGAAATCAGATGATTTAGGATAGACAGTTTTTCTTTTACTCAACCAAAAAAAAAATTGCCAGCAGTGTTTTAATTTGGGGAAGGAATGAAGCTTTTGATATATAACTTGTTTTTCATCTGGTCGCATTCTACCAAGAGTTAATTGGTCTGTTTTTCAGGAAGAAGCTCATCCTAAAGCAAACCTCAGTATAATTGCAGATAGAAAATGCCTCGAGCACACCACCCTTTAGTTATATAACAAAAAATGTTTTCTCCCTCTGCCGTATTTTAGTGTGATTTGAAAGACCTTTTTTTGGTAGAATGCTCACAGATGACAGGCTTCCTGCTGTGGGAAAGAAAAGGAAAAGGGGAGCAATGGTTTAGAAAGACAGTATTTGGAAAGTTGTCTGATGGACACAAGTAATACTTTATGCTCTTGCCTCTGTAAAGGTATCCAGGGAAAACACAGCAACAGGAGAGTGGTTTCTGAGTTGTTAATAGGACAGAGCTTTACACAGCTGTGGCACATGAAGAGCCTAACTCTTTCTCAGGTGATGACTATTGGAACATGATTGTGGGGATGACTTTCAGGTGGTGAGTTGCCGTTTTTACAGGCAAAAACGTGTGGAGTGTTTGGTGAAGGAGTTGACTGCAAGCTTGAAATGAATTTTTGAGAAGTGCCTGAGCTCATTCTCTAAGCTGCATGATGTGTATTCTCAGAAATGGTGCCGCTGCTGTTGAGGTGTTACTGGGGTGTGTTAGGATGTGGTTCAGCTCTCAGTCAGGCACAGTGAGACCTGTGGCTTGGGGACTGGAAACTTCCATGTCAGGTGTGAACCAAGACTCAGCAGTGCTGGTGCAGGTGTTGAAAATTTCAATCAGTATTATGCAATACCAGTGAATGAGAAAATCAAGTGCGTTCAGTTTACAAAATGCCAGTGTCATCTGCCCCCATATCCCTCTGGAAGTTATGTTGCAGGAGGTGAAAGGAGCTCCTTTGCTGCTTCACTCTGCAGACGAGTGCTGTGGTTGGGCCTCCCTTGGGCAACACCACTAATGTTCTAGATTGAGCTGGAGTTCAGGGGTGTAACTCTGCGTGCGCTGTTCATCTCATCAGCTGATGGTTGAGGATAACATTTTAAGCTGCTGCAGCTAAACCCAAGGAAGTTTATTTTTTCAAGACTGGATTTCTTTCTTTAGTGGTTATGGAAATACCATGCTTCTTTAATGCCATGTTTCTTGGGAGCTTTAAAAGTACAGTGTATGAAGGACAGGATATACCAGTATTTGGTCCTACTTTGATTCTCTTGCTGCATTTTTGAAGGCATGTTGGCACTAAGCTTGCCTGTGTGTAAACCTCCTGAAGGTGTTAGCAGGACTCCAAGGCACACTCCAAGGGTGTCAGCTTTTATGAGACAGGCCCAAGCCATTAGAAATGTGGGAATAGATCTTTAAATGAAAGAAGAAGTTTTACAAAATTTGTCACAGGCTGAAAAGTTTTTGAAAAAAATAGCATGTGGTTAGTGTTCATAATTAGTTGAGCGGAGCTTAAGGACATGACAAAGACCTGTGCCAGGACAGAGGTTGTTAAATGGTGTAAAAGTCAGTCAAATTTCGTGAAGGTAAGAAAGGAACTACAGCTGTAGCAACCTGCATCTTCATCCATTACCATGTGGTCAGGTGGCAGTGATCCTGTTTACATCCTTGTTTTTAAAGGAGTTGTTTTTCCTGTGGCATATGAGCTTCCTGTTGCACTCTGTATTTCAGAACTCGGTCTCAAGAGAAGGGGGGCTGTCTTGACATCCCTTTGACAGTTGTGATATCAGATCCTGTAGAATATATCAGCGAGCCCCACAGTTCTGTGTAATGTTGAAGGTACTTTCAAAAATGTGATTCTTGTTGGAGTGTTTAGCATGAAAGGCAAGGTATGGGTAAATCCAGCAGGAAAAAGTGCTGCACTGGTTGATGTGTTTTCTGTTGGGTTAGTAAGCTGTGAGCATTTCTACAGGGGTTCTCCTGGGTGTGCTGGTCCTGCTGATGCTCACTGAAGACTGGTTTTAAGTAGAAGGCCTCAAGGCTGTCAGTGCTTCATTTGTTTCCTGCTATGCATTTGTTTGGGCTAAAATTGCCTTCCTGCTTTTCCTGGTTTTTGCAGCTGTTTTTAACATAAATACTATTTTTAACATAAATACTAACTTTGATGTTTAAGGAAATACTGTTGCTTCCTTGAATGTGTGTAAACTGACTACATGATGAGGCAGGAGGAGGAGATGTGGCTGCATCACTGCTCTGGAATTTAGGACCTACTGGTTGTAGTCACACCTGTGTCCCAGGCTTCCCATGGAGAGCTCTGTCATTTGAGTGTTGGGGTGTTATTTGGTTTTTTTACAGTACTGAAGCATGTGCAGTGGGATGAGACACAATGTAGAAATGCCAGTTCTCCATGTAAAGCAAGGTAGGCAGGTTTTTGCGCTGTGTATAGGAAGTGAACAAAAGCAGTCTGGAATCACTGTTGTTCATTTAATATCTGGTTTAAAAATGTTTAGTAGGTCTTTCAGCCCTCAGTATTTAAGAGGATGAAGGGATGTTGTTTGGTGATGTGGGCTCTTAACTGCAAAGAACTTGTAGTGGCTTGCTAGAAAACAAAAAAAAATGTAGTATTGCAAATATGTCAAACACTTTACGAAGGAGAATGTAACCAAAATAACTGATTTATGGATAGATGGACAAAACTTTGTATACAGAAAGGTTTGGTAGAGACAGGTGGAGGAGGAAATCCTGTGAACGTGAAAGGTTTTGTGTTTAGCTCAATAGAAGTGCAGTTTGTGGCGTAAGGATGGGTGGGGATTTCACATGGTATATTTATTTATGTCTGCAAGAAAGTGCAGAGTGAGGATGTCTTGTCTATCCATGTGTTCCTTTAGCACTTGGTGTGACAGGCAGCCCTTGGAGAACCTTAACTTCAGCTGTCAGCCTTGTCGTATTAGTGCACTCAAAAATTGTTGCTGATGAACTTAAGGTCCTAAAAATATCTAAGGGGATTTTTTGCTTTAAAATGATTTGTTTCTATATTAAGACAAGTCTTAATATGCACATCAGCATATTGCATTTATATATTTATTCTTCAATATAATGGCAGCTTGTGGATTGATGTGAAGTCAGTTGCTGTCTCTGCATGCTGATGCTGTTTGAGGGGTGAATAGGTACTGCCTGCTCTGGCTGCCTTCTGGATGGGAAATGCTACAGCTTTTTAAAGACTTAAGGAATTGTATCAGTGCCTGCAAACACTCACTTTAACAGGTACTTTCCCAAGCAGACTGTTCATTTCACTGAGTGCTGTGTTTCTAGAAGTGGTCAGTGCTTGCCATTTCAGCAGATGGCTATTAAACCTTTATTACAAATTTGCTCTGTATTTTATACAGGAAGGAAGGGTTTGCTTGCTCACCTGGTGAGTTGTCAGTTGGGACATGTGAAGTTACTGATTTTCCAGAGTCTAATCTTCAGTTTCATGCCTTGTGTACTCAATGTGCACTGCGTTTAGATGTGTTACTTGCTCTGCCTTAGTTTTGTACAGTCAGCTTTTCAAAAGAATTGGTATTTTTATTATGGCTTATAAATGTAGTACTTCTTTACTTCTAAGTTTCATTTCTTGGAGTTTCTCCTTGCTTTCCTCAGGGTTATGAGGTGCTTTTGAATGCTGGTGTTATTTCTGTTCTGGTTTGTCACCAGCACAGTGATTAATCCTGATCTGCTGTTTCCCAACACAACAGGAAAACAGGCACAGGCCTTAATTGAGTCCATAATTCTGTGTGGGCATTCTTCTGTGTTTTCAGTGCTCATCCCAGCACTGATGTGTCACTCACCGCGTGCGCTAGTCAGACATCTTGGTTTGCTTCTCTGTAGGGGCTGGATTTTGTTCAGTGAGCCAGTGTCAGATGCTTACAAAAATAAAACTGACATGAACTATAGTTCATCTTCAAAAATGCAGGTGGTATTCTATTTAGTGTTTGACATTGTGCTGCTCTGTACTCGCAGTAAGTGAAAACTGGTCCTTTATGTAACAGATTGAAACTGTTACTGATTTTTGTTTTCTCATGTGGGTTTAGCAACTAGATGTGTATCATCCTCATAGCAGCTATGAGTCAGCTCTGGGTGATCTGTGGTAGTAAGCAAGTTCTTAACTGTATTAAATGCTTTCAAGATTTGATTACAAGTTGGTGGTTTCCCCAAAGAGTATAGTTGGGCTGGATAATATAGTTTATTTAATTCGTTGTATTCAAGTAGCTGTGGAACTGGTTTTGCAGAGCCTTGTTTGTTTTCAGCTTGTGTTTTAGCTTGTACCTTTAAAATGTCTGTGGGATGGCTTGTTTCTGGCATATCTAAAGGTAGGCTGTGTTTCCTGCAAAACCAGTGCTGTTCAATCCCGAAAGTCATCTAGAGTGAATATCGTTCTTTGGTACATGCATGGCTAAAAATACTTATTTTTGTATTAGGAGATGTTTGGTTGCTTTAGATAATTGTAGTGATTCTTTGGGCTCAGTAACTCTTCAGGAAGATGTTCTTGTGTGCTTTACCCCAAAAGGAATAAAACAGCATCCGCCCAACCAAAGGATTTGTTCCATTTTCTCAAGGGTTAAGCTCCAGATTTCTGCTTAACTGAAGTGACAGCAGGATGCTTGCCAAGTTCCTCTGCCCATTGTGGAACTTGGTAGATGGAAGAAGGGATGCTGCTGTCTCAGGCTTGTGGGTAGCTATGAAGACCAACTTCAGTTAGCAGAAACTTTTGGAAAAAGAAGTGGCTTGGAGCCCTTGGTCATTAACCTTTGGGTTGCAAAAAAAAGCCATTGCTTTACACTGAGGCATCTGCATGTTCTTGCTGTGGAGCACCCTCGTGAGATCAGGCATCCCCCATCAGCAAAGCCACCTCAGAGCTGGGGTTAGCATTTCCTTAGCTCCGAATCTTGCAGAATATATACCCACTTTACAGTGCTCCATCAATCAGCTGGTCTCACAGTCAGCTCTCTTTCAATGTTTTGCAGTGTCCTTACTTGAATTTCATCCTTTCAGGTGTACATTATTCAGGTCAGTGTTGGCAATCATCAGTGGACAGTCAAACATCGTTACAGTGATTTCCATGACCTGCATGAAAAGGTAAGAATGTTAAAACTGTGACCTTGGTATATTACAAAACTTTGTGCAGTTCTTGTAGTTCTGTTTTACAGAATGGTTTACATAATTTCTTTCTTCAATAAAGAGAGAGAATTTCTGCCAGATGCCATCTGAACTGCAGACTAAGTTGTTTTTGTGAGAACATTGTTACTTGCCCCTGTTGCACTCCCCTCTTGATCCTGGGGGAGGTTGACCGGGACAACTTCAGCCTTGGGTGGAAGCTGTGTCAGAGGGGAGAGTTCAGGCAGGAGTCACTGAACTTTTTGCTACGAAGGATGTTTATGATCAGCTGATTTGGTGATCAAAGTCTCATCACGGTGGATGATAAAAACATTCTTAAAGTAGCATGGGATATTTACCAACCAGTGCTGATAAAAAACAGAAATGAGGAAAAGTCTACTTTGTTCAACAGTGTTCTGCCTTCTCAGAAGTACACTGGTTATTTTGTTGTTTTATCACATTTGTTGCATTCTGCCCTGCTACTGAGAGTGATTCTTTGAGCAGACACTGTTATTTCACTTTGATCATTCCATGACAAAATGTTCTTTCTGAAAATACCTAATACTTTGAAGGCAGTAGCTAAATTTACTGAAGTAATTTTATTTTTGGATCTTCCCAGCATCAGGCAACATGTGCTTAATATGTTCCATTGCATCTTTTGTGCAAGTTGAGATGGTGTGTCAGGTATTAGCTCTGGTCTTTGTCTTTCAGCTTGTTTCAGAGAAGAAAATAGATAAAAATCTGTTACCTCCAAAGAAGATCATTGGAAAAAATTCCAAAAGCCTTGTGGAGAAAAGACAAAAGGAACTGGAGATCTATCTGCAAACTCTGCTGCTCAAGTTCCCTGTTACTGCACCAAAAGTTTTGTCACACTTCCTACACTTTCATTTATATGTAAGTTTTGTTTTTAGTGTCTGAATAGAGGCCTGAGTCTCTTTCCCTAATTCTCTGACTTGGAGAGAATTCTGTGGAATCTTCATGAGTTTGCTGAAACGGGTTCTTTTTCAACATTTTGCACAATATAACAAAGCATATTCTTAAGATTTTTGACACTGCTTTTTATTGCAGTAGACACTGTGCTGGGAAGTAGTGTGGGCAGGGCCTCTAAGAAGAAGAAATAAATGCTGGCAGGAGAGTTGGAAGCCGTGAATAAATGTGAGGCTGAATTGGTTAGGCTGAAGTCAAAAGTGCTGGCTCTCAAATGAACGTTGCATAATGGATCCGCACCCCCCTACTTAGTGGCTAATGGTTGGAGCTGTGGTTCACACTGAAACAGTTTGCAGTTTGCAGTAGCCCAAATGAAGGAAAATAATGCTTCTCAGTGATGGAGTGGCCTTTGGAGAAATAGCTCCAGCAGACAGAATGTTACGGTAAAGGATACTTACAGCAAGAAGCAATTACTTGATTTCTTGTTCAGATTGCAATTTGTTCATCTCCTGTGTATAGTTAGGCTTTTTTTGCAATATGGCATCACGTTGTAAGGGGGAGAAGGAATTTCACCAAAATGAAATAAGTACTGGAGAACTGAGTGGAAAGAAGGAACAGTAACTGCTTTGGGGTGGATTGTTTTGGGAAGGCTTTTCAGGGTTTCATAGAAAAGCTTCAGAAATTAGCCACAAGTGATCCAATAGGCATTAATTAAGTTTTAGCAACAAAAGAAAGCCTGGTTTACTTATGTTATATGAACATAATTATCCTGGTGAGACTTCAGAGTTTCTTAGATAAAAATAATAGAAGGTTTATTCCACAATGTCGCTATTGCCTTGCAGACTTAAGAGAAAAGCACAGATTTGTAACTATCAAGCATTCTGAAATGGATTTGAGGTTTTAAATTTATTCAAAATGTCTGACGATGTAGTGAGAATTCAAATAAACCAAAATTCCAGCGATCACCAGCAAATTGCATAATTTTTCTGTTCTGTGCTCTATCTTGTAAATGATGTCTGTTTCATTAAAGTTTCAGTGTTGTAACTTCCACATGGTTTTTATGCAAGCAGAAATTCTTCCTTGCCCCTGACTTATTTCTCAGGACTATTTTCCTCTTGTAATGTAATCTTTTTTTGCTTTCCCAAAGAGCTAGCAGTATTTGAATATGAAATGCTTCCCTGTTTCTAAACTGCTCTTGGATATTGAGAGCAAAGATGGATATTAAGAGCCAAGATGGATATTAAGAGCAAAGATGTTGCTCAATCTGCATTTCTCTGCTTTAGGGGGATCTGATTTAGTTGTAAACTCTATTGTTTTTAGCTTGGAACTTTAGAATACTTTTAAATATTTACCAAAAGTGTGTTAATTATTCAGAAGAAAAGCTAAATATTTACCACAGTAATTCTACTGAAAAAAAAAAAAAGATCTTTTTGCAGAACTTTGAGCTTTTAAAAGATCTTCATTACCAGACAACCCACGTACGTACTGGAGCCATTATAGTCCCTGATATTGACTCATTAATTTATCTAGGAGGGCTACAATATTTTTGTCTATTCTTGTTCGCAGCTTTTCTAGTAAGGATTATTCAATTTTGTTTCCCAGGTTAATAGCACTAAATGGAGTTGAAATACCAGCCATTGATACATTAAAGTCACTTTGAAGCCTTTGGTTGTTCTTGGGTACAGCCTAGCAAAGAGAAACAGTTGCATGTGACACAATGTAGAACTTTATTGTTACTTTGACATTGAAAAGGATTTCTGCAGTGATGTGAGGGTGCTTATTTTGTTGCGTGGTCTTTGTCATCTTAGAAGATTTGGTTTGTTAACTTACATATAGAAGGTTTTGCAGGAAAAGCGTTGAGTACCTGCAAACTGCTGTTCAGAGACACCTGCAAACAATGAACTTCTGTGGGTGTGATGCATTTAAGTAGTTACAACTAAGACAGAAGTCTCTTGTAGATCTGACAGAAGAATAGAGTTCCTTTTTTTTGCCTGCTAGTCACTGAACAGTCTAAGTCATAATCTTGTTCCAATTATAAATGTAGAAAAAAAATTTTGGCTGTGTGTCCCAGATGACAAAAGAGATACAGAGTAGAGTTTTCAATTAAGTCTGTGCTTGCCAGATGAATGTAACTGGCTTATTCAAATGCGAATCAGAATTGTTTAATTTTGTTTGGAATACAGCTTTGAGCTTGTTGTTCTCAAAACTATGGCGTGGAGGCTTTGTCCATCCTCATTGAATGGGGTTTCAGTTGCACTAAGAATGTGATGTTCTAAAAGCCTTGCCTCATCAAATGAACTGAGCTGTCTGCTGCAGATGTCCTGTGGATGTATTCCCTTGTTATGAATCATGAGGTATTTGTCAGCACAGTAAACTCATGAAATATTCATGTGGCAATGATCCATAATATCTGTTTATACTTTGCAGCTACCTTAAAATGAGATGTTTGTCTAGGGGAAGCTTCACCCTCACAAACGGTTTTATTTTGTTCTTTTTGTGGACCTTTGAAAGGGAGCTGTTGGAAGTGCTCAGAACTATTTCTGGACTTGGGCAGAGCATTTGCTTTTTTGTGGAGAGAGGTGTACCCAGGTGGGAAATAGTTGTACTGATCTTTGTGCACCTGCAGATTTAGAAAGTACAAATTCTAAAAGTGCACTGAGAGTTTTCGGCCTTTCATGCTGGAGCCATCAGTGCCAGGAATGGAGGTTGAGCATCCGGGTGGGTTCAGGAGGGGAAGAGGGATGATGAGGAGGGATTTGCATTACTTTGCAGCAAGCAGAGTTGAAGTCCAGAAGACTATTTACTTTTTACATCTCTTTTTTTTTTTTCTGTAGACCTGTTAATCTAAAGCATTCTCTGTGTTAGTGATGTTCTGAGGAAATGTTGAGTGCTTCAGGCATTAGAATAGTGTTAATGTTAAAATCTGAAGAACACTACACTTGTAATACTTTCTTCAAAACAGAACTATCTTCCAAGTTGGACTAATGATGGCTAGTAATAACTCGCTCTAGTTGCTGCTGCCCTTTTAATAATGTGTGCAGAATGGGATTATTTAAATGTAGTTCACTGTCTTTCATCTTGGAAGTGAAAATCATATGAAATTAATCATGTCAAGTCATTTTTATGAAGCGTTTTCAAGTTACAAACAAATCTATAAAACAGTCACCTCTGATTTCAGTTAAAAAAAACAACAGTCCTCTACCACAGCAAAAAAAGGATACTTCACTAAAGGTCCAAATTAAAAAATTGGAACCATAAGTATGCAAATAACACTTATTCAATGATTTATTGTTTGCAGGAGATCAATGGAATCACTGCTGCATTGGCTGAAGAGCTCTTTCACAAAGGTAAGGAACTTGCAGTATTTTTCCAGGAATGTTTTCTCTGTTCGTGCATTCACATATCTTTCATATTTTACCTCCAGACAATGAGAGATCTGATGTTCCATATTCAACTGATACTTTTTTTCCCCTTCTTTCTTTTTGTCTTTTTTTTTTTTTTTTTGCTGCTTGCACTTTAATTCAAGCTGCATTTTGTGAGGAGCTGCAACAGTCTAGCAGCCATTGTTGGAAACAAGAAATTGGTGAATGTATGTTTTGAAAAGGGCATCCTAGTCTGTGTCCTTAAGAGATAGGATGTGGCAGTGGTGATCAGGAGCTTTTGCTAAGCTCTCTCTCTCAGCGTGTTTTAGTGTAGCCTGTAAGGAAGCTTGGTCTGTGTCAGTGAGTCCTGACAGTCTGTGGATGAAATGCAAGAGATCACTTTGGATATCTAAATATTATTCTTCCAAAATTCAGGAGACAGGAGACCTTCTGGTCAGTTAATTTAAGGGTGTGCTTTTCTGAGGCTGGCAGATGAAAATTAAATGCTCTTACTGTAACTACAACAGCTCTGGCTGCTCCATTAACAGCAGGAGGCATGTGAAAGGATTAATCCCTGCTATTTTTGCTTTGAAGGACATACAAGATGCTACTTTATAATTCCAGTTGGCTGAGGCGTGGTAGGCATGATAGGTGAGGCATGTTTCAGCAATGCCATTTCAGATTTTCTGGCAGAAAGTTACCTTTAGGTGAAGCCAC
Source organism: Motacilla alba alba (assembly GCF_015832195.1). Lineage (NCBI taxonomy): Eukaryota > Metazoa > Chordata > Aves > Passeriformes > Motacillidae > Motacilla > Motacilla alba. The sequence goes on from NC_052027.1 coordinate 15,171,450, forward strand.
CTCAGAGAGCCCATTCAGCAAATTTTGGAATATGTTAAGCTTGTGAAGAAATCTTTGCTGGCTTTCTAGTGCCTGCAGTCTTGCTGATACAAGAATTGTTGATGTGTCACTGACTGCTCTGTGTTAGTGTAACCTTCCAGTAATGTATGTGCAGCTGGACTCTTGGACTTGATCCCACTGAAGCTGAAGGGAATTTTGCTCCTCAGGGCACTTCTGAGAACTCTGCTTATCACAAAAGCTGATGCTTTCTTGTCCATGAAGTCAAACTATTCATTCCATGTGTGTGTTCCAGCTGCTGTAGCCTACATCAAGCTTATGGTGCCTTCAGAGAGGCTTTTATGTGCTGCTTCCTGCTGTTCCTACTGTTAAATTGGATTATGAAATTGTAATTAGATAAGGCGTTTTCTGTTCTGGGCTTTTGCTTTGGTACTAGCATGCAGAAAATCCCCATACTTTCAAAAAACTACATTTACTACAATTCTGCATTTAGGCAGCGTAGCAAAAGGTCTGAGGTCTGTATTTTAGATAGCAGGTGCTGCGTTTTCTTAATAGAAAAAAACCTAACTGCTATAAACTTAGAGATATCTTAGAAAAAGTTTCATAACTCTTACATTATGTAAAGGAACTTTCATTCCAGTCCTGTTAAGACCGAGGCAAATTTGTCATTAATTGCATTAGGAACTTCAGGCCTGTATCATGAGTGCCCACTTGAATGCCCGAATTATTTTGGTGTTAACTCAATTTTCATCTTAGAGCATAAATGACAAACGTGTATCACTACATTTCCCATGTACTGTTTATTCCTGTGTAAGCCTTGCAGCACTGTGTTTGATCCTAAGCTACTCTGTTTTTCAGGAGAGCAGCTTTTAATGGCTGGAGAAGTCTTCACCATCAGGCCCTTGCAGTTGTACGCTGTCACTCAGCAGCTGCTGCAGGGCAAACCTACCTGTGCTAATGGAGATGCCAAAACAGATCTAGGGCATATTCTGGATTTCACTTGTAGACTCAAGTATCTGAAGGTGAGGTCAATGTTAGATAGCTGTTCATGCTGCCAACCTTCAATCCATGCTGTCCTCTAGCCAAGGTGTTTGCTGTGTGATGTGGTCTTTTCAGCAGTGCCCCCTCTATAGATGCAGCCACAGAATCTTGCTGGGTGCCAGTAGGGATAGGTAAAGAAATAAATATTGACCTCTTCAACCCTGCTTTCTTTGCAAGCACTATGGGTAGGCCACTGTATATGAATACATGTGCATCTATATAAATCTTGCCCCCTTTCTCACTGACTGCATCTGAAACTTAAAACCCTAAAAAGCTCCTCAGTTTCATAGATGGCCCTGAATTTTTAGCTAAAATGCCATTTCAGAATAAATGTAAAATGGCCTCAGAAGAGATAGTTTTTGTCAGGAGACAATTTGACTTATTTTTCTACCAAATAAATGAGTTAGACTTTCCCTAAAGTAATTTTTTTAACACTGCTTGATATGACTCAAAAAATCATTTTGGCCCTTTTATTGCATGAGGAGCTGCCTTTTCACTGTGCCATGTGTTCAAAGCTGAAATCAAATGGTGGATCAGGGAGGAAAAACCACAGCTGTGCTGGTGTTCCTGGGGTTCCTCTGTTGCCTTTGTCATCCTCTGTCTGTATAGAATTCTCTAAAGGGAGGATTTTCTGGCTGGAGAAGAGCTTATTGTTTAGAAAAATCGGCATCTGCAGAATTTCTAGCCCTTCTGAATGCTTGTGAGTGGGCACATTCAGAACTTGTAAGATACATAAAACCAGAGAAAATCCTTAGAGTTTTCTCTCAAAATTCTATTCACAGCAAACATAAATGAAGCCACCTGTTTTTTATGCTGCTGACGTGCCCTGAGGCCAGAATCCTATCACCATATGGAAATACCAGATGCATTTTTATTGATGTATCAGTGTAATGCTTGTTTTCTTCAAACCCATCTTGTCAATGCCCTGAACTTCATCCCTTGTCGTGGAATTAAAGACAGTGCTGACTTGGAGGGTTCACAGGTTTCAGGGAAGTTATTTTCAGTGAATGTAACTGATTTTCAGCTAAGAAAGGAGCCTTGGTCAGCCTTGCTTATGATATTGCTTTTTGCATGCCCCATGTGCTACAGAATGCAAGCACAAGGTGGCACTTCAAGTTCAGTGCGCTTAGCTGGAGCAACTGGTATTTGTTTTCCTGAAGAGTTAACCTGCAAGTGTCATGAATCATTTCATATTTGAAAAATTGCTTGGAATTTTGGCTGTCTTTCCAAGCCACTGCCCTTGGGCCATTGCCTGTGTAAGACTGGAATGTGAACAAGTTGGATTGTTTGCACTAACTCAGTTCTTTAATGTCTTAAATGCCAGGTCACTGGAACAGGGGGACCTTTTGGAACCAGTAACATTCAGGAGCATCTCTTGCCTTTTGATCTGTCTATTTTCAAATCACTTCATCAAATAGAGGTAGGGCTGAAATACTGCTCATAAATGCATAGGTGCTCTGCAAGTGCCAGGCCTGCCTGCCTATATCTCAGAATTGGTGATTCTTGGCTTTGATTTTGCTGCTGGAATTGGGGAATGCAGAGTTTAGGAGGACTGTTTCATTTGTGAAATAATGGGTTTTTTTTTCACAAGTTTTGGAAATAAGGAAACAATGTTTGAATTACAAGACCTTGCATTGTGTGTGTCTCAAAAAAATCAGTTTACAGTATCACACAAAACCTATACCTGAGTGCCTTTCCACTACCACAAAGAACTAACAAGTGGCTATAGTAGGATCCCCTATTACAAAGGGCTTTTAGTTTGGAAAAAAAAAAGTACGTAGAGTATTTGTGAAAATGCCCTGACATTAAATTTGTCTGTGAAAGTGCACTTTTGCATGTAGTGCTGCTTGCTTGATAATTTGCAGATATTTTTCATTGCTCTGCTTGCAGTATAAATACCAGGGTTTCTAGCAGTTTTCAATGGGTGTTTTTTGAAATACCTTCTTGACAACTTCAAGTCTTTCCAGAGAGAGAGAGAGACTATCAAATTTTGTCACGCAGTCTGTACTCTGTGCACTTTTGGTGGACTTTTGCTGTACTTTTTCTAGTACGTGAATGCTGTTGTCTCATTGATATGAGACAGTTGTTGGTTAAGAACTGAAGTGTGTTTCTGCAGTCAGTGATTTATTGCCATTTTCATATGGGAAACTACAATAGAGTGAGAGAGTCCAACACAGCAGAGAGGATATTGCAGAATTGTATCAACTTTCCCCTTTTCTGTGAGCATGAATGTGAGGAAAAAAGATTTTAGATCTTGAAGACTTTTGAAATTGTGTGTTCATGAAAGGTTTTGGATTGACTGACACTCGATGAATACTTTCATCCCAAAGTAAGCACTGTCCAAAAAGTAACAGTGGTAATCTGGGAAGAATTTTTTCAAGAATGACAGAGATTTTTCAATCTCTGTCAGTTCATTGTGGTTTTCCTGATATACCAGCAAATGTGCCAGCTCTCATGGCTGCACAATGTGTGTGACTGTCTACAGAGAAGGACCTGGACACATGCTGTAGCAGATTTTCAGTAATGGTCATTAGATTAGTGTCCTCACTTTCTAGGCTCTCACTTTTATCCTATTTTTTCTTATGATTAAAAGGACATCTGATACCCAAATGAATGTGTCTGCAGGTAGAGTCATAGTTTGAAATAGATCTCTTTTAGGTAACAGTAAAAATGCTGTGAGCTGTTAAATCACCTGGGTAGTTTCACATTGAATATGTGGGACAGGTGGCAAGTCAACGGAGAAGCTTTGTTTAAATATATGTTTGAATTTCACTTTCTCTAGTTATGTCTCTAATTTCTTGCTTTAGCTTTGCCAAGTGTCAGTGTTTCTGACCTGATAATCTCAGGAGATTTTAAGGAAGTGCTGTAACTACTTTGCAGATTGCTGTAGAATCTGCTGTTGAAGCTTTCAGCTACCTCTTTTGTGTATCATTTGTCTGTCTTAAGGTTTCTGACTTTGTAATGTAATTTTTTTTAATAGATCAGTCATTGTGGGGGAAAGCTTATCAAAGGGCTGACTTCATCAAAACATGCTCTGGCCACACTGAGTGTTCGATTTTCAGCAACATCAATGAAGGTAAGAGCAAGTTCCTACTTCTGGTGAATGTTCAAAGCATGTGCAAAACCAACATACACAATGGAGAAATATCCATTTGGAGTTCATGGAGTTTTCTGTACTGCCTATTGCAGGTTCTGTTTTTAAAACCAGGAACTCTACGGGTTTTCTAACGTTACAGAATCTCAGGTTTCAATGAAGGAAATGTTGGGATGTATCCCTTCACAGGGACACTTTTAGTGCTTGCTTACATGGGATTGTTGGGATAGTTTCCAAAACCATTAGCTTTCCCTGAAGATGTAAGTCAAATGTTGGTGTCCCTCTCTTAAATAGGAAATCCTGGTTCCTGAGGCCTCTGAGTTTGATCAGTGGGAGCCAGAGGATGCGCTGGATTCAAATTGTCCAGTGACAGCAATTATCCCAACCTGGAGAACTTTAACAACTTTGGATATGAGTCACAATAGCATCTCTGAAATTGATGACTCAGTGGTAAGAACTATTTTTAATTTTTAGAAAAAAGTATTACTTATCTGTGGCACATTATACACAGCAAGGATTTTGGATTTGCTCTATTGCTTTTTCTGGAGAATTTTCAGTTGCACTTTGTTGATTATCTACCCAAGTTAATGCTTAGGAGATTTATTCTATCAGAACTTCATTTCCTTTGCTAAAGGAGAAAAGTTTTGTCATTTTGTGTTCTGTAGGCATTTCCATGAATGCTCACTTATTGAAGCATGCTTTTACTGTTTGCCTTGGCCGTAGGAGCCAATTAGAATTTATTTTTAAAATTTTCTTTAAAAGAAAAACACCTCATGGCTCAACTTTGGAGTAGTTATCAAGGCTGAAGCTTCCTACATATTTAAAAACCTATGACTTGCTGGCAGCTTTCTTGACATCAAAACAATATGAAAAGCATGAAAACAGAATTTGGAGTATTTTGCCAGTACTTTAGAATTTTGTTTTGTAAATCAGCTATTAAGAAAAAAGTTAACCTTCATCACAAGAGCATGGTAAAATATGAACATAGCTTTTTACTTGAGCTACTCTTGTGAAGCAGGAAATATTTGCATGTGTAGCTCAACCAGACATCATAGACTTGGAGTATAATTATCTTGTTCATGATTTTTTGTGATGTAGATTTAAGATGTTTCAGATCTGTGTGCAGGTCTTAACTGGCCTGTCAAGGCAAATCAATTCTGAGATTACAAGCAAAATAAAGCAGATGCAAAACACTGATGTCAGAATTCAGCATCAAGGTCAAGGTTTGAGACCTCCAAAAGTAAAAGAATTTCTAAGTTAAAATGCATTTTCTACAAGTTTATGTGACCTTATAATTCTTGACTGGTGTAAAATCAGTAATGGACTTACTCTGGGTCTTGGTACTACTGTCTTTATCCAGGTTTGTGTGTAGCATAAATCCCCTGGTTTATCTGTTTGAGAAGACCAAAGCAGCATTAATGAGTTTGATCTATAATTAGTGGGATAAACTAGGAGAAGTTGTCTTCAGTAAGAAACGATGTTTCAGATTAAAACTGAATGGTGCACTTTAGAGTAACCTGGTTTTCTTAAGAGCAGGAGTCAGCTCTTTTTTGACCCTTGTCACACAATGTTTTCTTAATGCCAGAAGCTGGGAAGAGAGACTTTGTTGGATAACACCTTTCCATTGCTTTTGCTGGTCAGCAGATTCTGAAGGAAGTGTTGTCTGACTTAAAACTAAAGTGCATTTAACACATGTGGATCTTTTTTCTCTTCTAGAAATTAATTCCAAAGATTGAGTTCCTGGATTTGAGTCACAATGGGGTGTCTCTGGTGGAAAATTTACAGGTAAGTGATGCATTTGAAGGTGAGGTTTTTTACCCAGCTCCCTGAGATCTTAGAACACAGATTTTCATGCTTCAGAATTTTGTTGCTCATCTTCATGGAGAGTAGTTTCAGCTGGTTCTTTGTAACATCAAGTACTCTTCTAGTGATGCTTTTCTTAACTGCTCCTGGATATTTCAATTTCTTTGCCAATATTGGCGTACAACATTAGTTCTTAACTAAATTCATTCACTGCCAGCTGTATGTGTGGGTTAGTAAAAATGCAGTGGAGGAAATTCCATTTCCACAAGCTTTAACCTTTGTAATGAGCAGTTTCAGGTCATGTCTTTCATGCTATGTAGTGTCCAGCATGAAAACACTGTTGCACAATAAAATGAGCCAGCCATAAGATAGCATCTTTGTTCAGTTTTAATTGGTGTATGACATGAATTTTCTGTGCTGTTGTAGCATCTGTACAACCTTGTTCACCTGGACTTATCCTACAACAAACTTACATCACTAGAAGGTGTTCACACAAAACTGGGAAACATCAAAACTCTGAATTTAGCAGGAAATCAGCTGGAAAGGCTGTGTGGTCTTAACAAACTCTACTCATTAGTCAACTTGGATCTGAGCAACAACAAAATAGAACAGGTAACCATTGACTTTTGGTGTCAAAGTGTGTCGTAGATCAGAAGTCATTTCTTTTAGTGGATCAAACTGCAAATAAGTAAAAGTGGCTGTAGTGATTTTCCCTGCTTGTTGTATGTATGTGATCTATGGAAGAAATGCTCAGTCTGTGTGTGCTCATTTTCATTCTGCCAGTCTGTATTCATGCTTTTATTCTCAAATACTTTCAGATTGATGAAGTAAAAAATATCGGCAACCTGCCATGCTTGGAGAAGGTGATGTTATCCAGCAACCCGCTGAGCATCATCCCTGATTACCGGACCAAAGTCCTTGCTCAGTTTGGAGACAGGGCCTCAGAGGTGAGCCCCAGTGCTGCTCTTCTCACCCTCTCTTCAGCCTGGGAAGGGAAGTGGTGCAAATGCTCTGAAAACACGATGAGATTTTAGTGTGCATTGGAGAAGGTGTTTAGAGAGTGACACCTTATTAATGTTGCTTGGCTGTGCTCCCGATCTAAATGAGATTTTACCCTGCCCTCATTGGGTAACAGTCTGTTAATATTGAAACACTCTTGCACTGGAATGGTGTTAAACTTACCAAATGTTGCTGAGTTTGCATTAAAGTGATGTTAGCTCAAGGTCTAATGTGGTAATTGTTTCTGTGTAATGGTTACAAAGATGCACATGGTTTGAATTGAGCCATGGTAATTTTTGATTGATATAAATTGGAGAATGTCTCATCTTCAATACTTTTAAATATTTTAACTTTTTTTTTAGGTTTGTTTGGATAATATTGTTACCACAGAAAAGGAACTAGACACAGTGGAAGTGCTAAAAGCTATTCAAAAAGCAAAGGAGGTGAAATACAAACTCAGCAACTCTGATAAAAAGGTAAGTCGGGTGCTGCGAGAGAAGTAGAATGTGCAGCTTACAAAATTACTTCTACAAGTTAGATGTAAGCAGAATGCACTAAATTTTCCTTGGAATTAAAATTTTTATGCTTTGTGTTTTAATGTGATATGAACTTTTAATGTTGCTTCTTTTTCCTATTTAGTTTTCAATACATTTTTGGTAGTTATCTGACCTTCTGTTTGTGGGCTGGCTTGGGAGAGAGGAAGTGGGAGGAAAAGATAAAATGACTTAATGGTGTTCACAGTGAATTCACAGTTGACCTTAACCAGCCATATTTTCTATCTTACACAAGTATTGCAGAGCTGTGATTTTACTGCTTGCGTTGCAGAGTACTGAAATTACTTCCTGAAACCTTCTTCCTGTGGGTATTCAGCAGTAGGAGAGAATCAGAAATCTGTATTCTCCTTGCCTTCCCTCATACCTGGCTGTGTGCTGTGTAGTTGGTTTGTCTTGGTTTGGAAATCAACGTAGGGACAGAAGAAGTTCTGTCCCTACAATGTAGAAATCCTGTTTTCATTCTTTTGACTTGTGACACTGCCAATTCTGTCAATACAGTGATTAGTCAGTGATCAGAATGACTTCTCTAAAAGAATTCTTAGTGGAATTCCACCTAGTGTGAAAATTGAGACTTAGAGGAGGTGACCAACCCCACCACCCCCCAGCAAAAAAAACAACAACAAAAAAAAAAAGCTGGCACTAACTTTCCTTTTACTAAAATTGAGAAAACTTGTGTGGACTTATTTTAGTTCAGGATCTCATGTGTCCTGTATATTTAGTTTTTTTCTTTAATTGCTGCATACTTTCTTTATTAGATCAGTGAGGACTCCAGGCTCACTGCTGCCAGCTCCAAATCAAACTGTTCTTCTCTTACTGTTCGTCCTTCCTCTCCCTCTCTGCCTCGTCCTGTCAGCTCCAGCCAAGGTAATCATGTATGTATCGTGCTGCTGGGCTGAGCCTCTTGGTTCTGCTTTTCTAAGCTGCATTGATATACATGAATATTATGTGCATGGATTTAGGGCTTTACAAGACAAGTACAAAGACATGGTAGAATTGGCTTTGAAAGTGAAAGTTGTATGGAATGTGACTCAGCAAAACTGGCCTGTAGTTCCCAGTAGTGCTTAAATACCTGGAGTGAGAGTTTGGGTACAGGACTTTTTACTGCATCATCCTGCAGAGGACTAGATGCCATTTCCAGGTTTGGAGTCATGCCTTAATGGAAAACTGTGGCATAGAGAGAAATATTTTAAAATTGCTTCACTACCCATTCTTGGTCTGCAAAATGTGAGCTCAAGCAGCATATGTTCCATTAGTGCTTTTTGCAAGAGCTGCATTTCTGTCACACCAGGGGGAAGGTAGAGAAAGGAGATGAGTGAAAGACACCTGTGGGATTAGTGTTCTGGCTGAGCTGGTGATTTCAGCACATCTGTTGTGCTCTATAGTACCTGCTGACCTCACCTTAAGTTTTTTTTACTCTGTGTTTCAAATGAATGTGTCTGCTGCATTAGGAACTTAGAAGAATGACTTGACTTTCCTCTTTAGCCCATAGGACTGACCTATGTGAATATTCACTTGCGACTGACAAAAAGAGATAAAAATACTTGCTGGTTTTGGCTTTTGTCTGATTGAAAAGTGCAGTAGAATATGCATAGCAAGAGAAGACTTTGTACCCATGGAAAAGAGCAGAGATTATCTTCCCAATTTCTTGGGGTGGCACAGCTTCCTCTTACCATTAATTGGTGGATAAGGGATAGAAGCATCCCTGAGGAGCTTGATCTTCAGAAAAAGTCCGTTGCTGTGACTTCTGCAGAATCAGCAGAGGTTTCTTAGTTCACTCTAGAGAAATGAACCTCTTCTGACAGCATTTGATTAAGAGGCAGGCACCTTGATACAGATTTAGTTGCTATTTATGTACTTTGCCTTTGTAGCCCTTCTAGATCATTTTTCATCTGCATAAAAAATGCCAGTTTTTCCAAAATCAAATAAATGCTTGCTTTAAAATATTAAACACTTAACAAACTGTCTCAGTCCTGTAACTATGTAACAACCTGCAGTTTTATACAGGACTTGCTGTAAAAATGTATGTCAGCAACCCCTGGGACTGTTTAAATTATTTATCAAAAATACATTTTTTTTTTCTACTACAGTAAATGTTTAGGAGCAAACAAATCTTGGGAGAAAAGAAAATATAGATCTTTCTTAAGGGCTTAGGAGTTCTGTACAGTGGTATAACAGTCAAGGTTTATTTACTGTAATCCTTTTCCATAAGATTCCTTGAGTAGAATTTTGGGGAAGACTTTTATAAATATTGGGAAAATGAGGACTGTGCAGGCTGTTTCTCAGCTTCAACAATAAAAATTTATTATTTGCTATATATCTAACTATGAAGGGTTGTTTTCAAAATACCAGTTTTGATAAATCTGTTTTCAAGAAAATGGAAATATGCTAAGCAATTAGTTTCACTGTTAGACCTTAAGTCATGAATAATGGAATTAATTTCCTGATATGCCGTTTCTATGAATTGTTTTCTCTGCATTTTCTAGACACCATCTGTTTCCGTAACATATTATTCATACTTAATGTCATTGGGAAATGGCTTATGGAAAAAGATTAAATATTTATATAGGAAACAGAAAATCAAAAATAATGCTGTCATGTTCTGGTTTTCCTGTCAATTTGAGTTTCCTTCTTGCTAACGCAGTATTTTTTTCAAGTAATAAATACCTCTTGTGTTTCCTCTGACCATGAAATGTCTTGGTGTAATCTGCTGAACTTTACCATCAATCCCGAAAGATATGTACAGGTTTTTTATACTCAAGCCAGAAACATGTCCACACTGTAATTTTATTGATTATTTTCATATTTAAATACTTGAGCTGGCTGGCTCAGTGGCAATATTGAAAATTGATTTGCTCTGTTGTGTCAGTTAGATGCTGTGAATATCAAACTGGCAAAAAGTCAAACGTCCCTGAGAATGTTGCCTTGTATTCATTCATGATAAGTTTTTACTGATGATTCAGCTTTGAACCCTTGAAAAAGGTTCCAAATAAGGTGAGATAATGTCTTGAGACATTTGAGAGATATCAGAGCTTCCCTGTCTGGTTGAAAGTTGTACACAGATATTACAGATATTGTTCAATTGAAGCTTGCAGAAATTTGGGAGTGTGCTACAAAGTTCATGAAGAGTGCTCTGCCAGCCTAGCAGCTGACTAATTCTGTTAAAACTGAGCTGTGTCAAGATTTCTTACACACCAGAGTTTGAGATTCAAATTGATTGTTAGTTTGAGAAAGAAGCTGTAGCAGTCTTTTTTAATTAAAACTAAAATTCTGCTTGCTTTTTTTGTCCTGGCTATTGTGTGAAGATATCCTTTAGCTTTAATGATTTATGATTAGATCTTGATTATACAGTTTGATTTCCACTTGATTGGCAGATACTATTAGATATTTATATTTTGTTTTACTTCAGTGATTTAAAAAGCTGTTTATGTTTGTTCTAGAAATAATTTGTGAAGAAACAGTCCTAGCCAGCAGTTTTTTGCAATCCAGTGATTCGACTCCTACAGACCATACAGTTCCCCAGAGATGCTTTGAAATACCAGACTCCAGATGTAAAATTCAGGTAATTGCCACACTTCTGTTTATATGATAGTATTTTAAAAAGCTTTTGCAAACTTATTTCTGATGTTAAACTTAGATTATCATAGTAATCCATAGCAAAGGGTTTTTTTTTTTTCTTCTCAGAGCTATTTTAGTGGAAATGGAGGCAGCTCCAAATTTGATTCAAGGGTGTTTAGTCCAGCTTATAAATTAAAAGCAGACTCCAAGTTTACCAGAGTTGCAGAGAACTGTTGCCACTATGGCTTTGAGATGTTTACCCAGTGCTAGTATAACATCATTTAACAGCCATTTAGATGCTGAGTGTAAGAATTGTTTCAGTTATATTACAGTATCAGTTTTTGAAAGGTGATTCTCTTGCTGGTAGACCAGAAGAACCTTCTCCCCGTCAATAGGCAATGGCCTTAATTTGTCTTCTTAAATCTCCTCCTGTCTGATAACTTCTGGTTTGTGATTTCTTTTGTGGTATTGGAAGCACTCTTCCTATGCGTGGCTTCAAGGAATAAGACAGGAAGACTTGGTGTCTCTTCCTTTGCTACCAGTGTAGTTGGTCTTTGTCAGGTTCCCTTAGTGTTTGGCGTCATGTTACACTAATTCAGTAAAAGTTTGTAGAGTGCTGAAATGCCTGGGTCACAGGTTGGATCTGTTCTCAGGTCAGCAGCAGAGTTGTTTCTTCTTCTGCCTCAGTTGAAAGCCCTACCTAAAGCAAACAGTATTTTTGGGTCCTCAAAGGATGGCTGTGAAAACAGCAGGACTTGGCCAGCTTTAAAAAGCATGAGCCAGCATTAACTTTGCTTCTCATGTGTATTGGACTCTTAAGTAGATTACAGTTTCCTGATGTTGCTTTCTTCTCCTTAGGCACCTGCCTCTTTATTGGCTTCATGCGAAGAGTATGGTGGTGGTCATCATGTGTGGTAAGCTACATAAATAAATTCTGGTTTAAATCCTTGTTAGCTTTTGGGTAATAACAGTAGATACTGTTTTCTTAAACACAGCCTTTAAGGCAAAACAGTCTCTTTCATTGTATTCTGCCTCTGGTTTTTTGAACCAAAAATATGTTTTTAACCTTTGAACCCTGGAATGCTGCTGGTGGTTTCAAAACCAGCAATAGCTGTATTGTCTAGTCATTTAGCTCGTGAGGTTGTGCTTATTGGGAATGGGGAAGGAAAGAGGAGTTAAACATTTTAGTTTTTATTTTCTATAGAATTACACACTACCAGCCTTTAAAATGAATGGCTGTGCAGCACAAAGGTATTCTACAAAATTACACTGATTTAACTGTATTAGCAAGAGCAAATATCAAAGTTCTGAGAAGCAGCACCATGAATTGTAGGTAGCCATAACTGTTTTTAAACTCAAGTTTGTACTTACTGTGGCTTCTTCTCTCTTTTGAAGTTTGGAGAGAGAACACTGTGCAGTGCCTGACCCCTGTAACACCATCATCTTGCCTTTTAATTGTATGTCCTACACTGCCACCAACCAAGACTTTATCCAGCACCTTTCTGCCTTGATAGTGCAGGCTGTGCAGAAATCTGCCCCTTCCCTCACAGAGAATAAAGGAAGCCCTGTGGGTAATTCCACAACCACAGACAAAGCAGATGGATATTTTGAAATGGGACTTCATGAAGGAGATCAGACTTTTGAGTTCAGCACTACTTTGGATGCTCAATCATCTGACAACATAGCAGTGGAGAGTGTTGACATAGTCAAAATTCTCTGGAGCTTTTCAATTCACATTCATAAAGGACTCAGACAGTTTGCTTCCTGTTTGGTTTTGACCGATGAGATGCTAGCTGTGTTTGAGATTCCTCATCAGGAATTGAGAGGAAATTGCCAGCACATCCCTTCTGCCTTGAAATTAACACTGTGTTTTCCCTACACTGATCTAATAGAATTTGGCTTTCTCCTGCCAGAAATCTGTTTAACTCTGAAGCTGAAAAACAGTGACCACTGCTTGTTTATTGTTTCAGACTCCCAGAATCTTCAAGACTTTTATTCCTGTTTACAAACGTGTTGCTCTCAACACTACACATCAGTGTTACCAAGCTCCACATGGTACTGTAGAAAAGCAAATCTCCAAGAATTTCTCTGTCAGCTCATGGAATTGAATTGCATTTCAGCTGAAGATGTTGAAATAAAAGGTTGTTTCCCAACATATCTTGTTTATGGGAATAAAACCAATGTTCAGAAAGTCTTGCATCAGCCAGAATCAGCTGGCAATAACAAGGAATGGTCAAAGAATGTTTTGTGTTCTGCACTTTATTCTTCAGTATATAAATCTTCTTACCAGAGTCCCTGTGTGGTCCATCCGTGTTGGATATTTCTAACATCTCAGCATTTGTACATAGTAAAGGTGGATTTCAGTTTACTGCCAGATAAATGGGTAGGCACAGGGGAGTTGGGAAGTGTATTTAAGCTGAATAGAATTCCATTGGCATCACTCGTGCTGCATCCAACTCACGGTGCCACGCAGCAGAAGGGTTCGTTTTTGGATGGACACGTGCTGGAGTTGCTTGTTGGATACAGATTTGTTACAGCAGTGTTTGTTCTACCTCATGAGAAATTCCACTTTCTAAGAATCTACAGCCTTCTAAGGACACTGCTCCAGGATGTTAAGACCATTATTATTTTCAGAGCTTCAAGCAAATCGGATGCTGTAAGAAATCATGCTGTGGAGGCAAACAGACACGGTCAGGCAGCCAGGTAATGATTCCTGTGAAAGGTCTCTAGCACAGTGCTTGATATGGCGTGACCCCTGTGTTTGCTGCTGTCATTGTGGCTGGGTTTGGACTGTAGTATTGATGAAATACTTCTGCACTGTGCTAGTCTGGTGTAAGTGTGGGTGGTTATCCTGGACTGTAGCAGTCCACCTTTTTTTTTTTTTTTTCTGTTTTGTTGCTGCAACATAAATTGTAATTTCCGATGGAAGGAGACTTCCTATTTCATGTGCCTGCAGGCTGAAGTCATAGCAGATTGACAGCTATGGTCAAGATATAAATAATTTAAACTATTTAAAATTGAAGCTACCTGGTTTTAATTTTTGAATGAAATACAAATATTTTTGAAGGGAAAAAGCTGTGTGGATCTTTACCTTTTGATTATTTGTGTTTTGGATCTTTTCTAGTTTTTGCAAGCCTCATCTGACATTGTCATCCTTATACCCATCTGAGCTTCTTATGCAGAAGATAACAGAAGACAACCAGATTCCTGTTCACATTCATGTTTCTGTGTCTCTCCAGTATGTGGCTGGGCTGAAGGGAAGAGCCCTGGTTGAATTTTTCCATAGCAACATTGCAGAGGTATCATGTCTATACCAAGTGTACAAAAACATGCTTTGTGACCTTTCTGTACTACACAGTATCTATAAAAACTTTCCTGATCAAATTTAGCCACAAGAATTAGGGTCTGGGATACCTGAAAGCTTTTTGATCAAGAATCTGTGTGTTAATCCATTTTGAGTTCCCTGCAACTGGGATCCTGCAAGGCATATTTTGCCTCCAGGATCTGTACAGGAGGGTACACTAGTGTATGTCTTGAAGATGTGATTGCTCCAAGAATGTTCCTCTGTTTTCTTTAAAGTGGGAAAAGGAAAGAAAATAACAGGAATGAAATTATTTTGGGATGGTTCTTAGCTACATCAATAAATAAGTGTTCTGCAATGTTTTTGTAGTACTGTGCATGACTGCAACACATGTGCATGGCTGCAGGTACTCCAGAAACATGAACAGATAAACCTGATTTCTGAAAAACATTTAAATGTATCTGGGGAACATCAGGTTGAAAAGTAAAAATATTACCCAAAATTTATGATGTGGCTTTTTGAGTGATAAATCACTCTAATTTGAGTACAAATTGAAAAGCTTAAGAAATAGATACGTTTTTCTTATTCCCTTACCTCTCTTCCAAATGTTTTAAGTAAGCACAGTTACAAGCTGTGCTTCTCTTTTTATATCGGGAGAAGCTGATAAAAAAAGCAGGTGACTCATTTAAGGGTTGACAGTAAGCCCATCAAGTTTGAAGCTGGGAAGATGCTGAGTTGGAACAGCAGCTGCAGTGGCAAGCTGTGCTCCTGTCCTGTCTCCAGGGTCTTTGAATGCAACCCTCAGAAACACCTAAAGGCTCAGCACACTTAAAGTTTGGGACGCCACTGCTCAGCTGGTGATTGAAGTTTTGCCTGCAGTGTCAGCCCTAAAAAGCCTTCCTTATAAATTAAATGTTTTTCTGTATTTTTCTAATTTTGGTCAGAAAACAAGGAATAATTTGCTTATAGCAGAAAAATAATTTTCTTATATAAACACAAGATATTTTCAGTGGCTGCCGTTGTGGCCTCATTTATCAGCTTTGAGGTGAACTACCTCTCTTTGACCAGAGCATGTTCAGATGCTTAAAATTTTGAAGTTTTTTCTCTGGGGGCCTAAAGTTGCCTCTTAGGTAATGAAACTGTCTGAAATATCAAGTTTTATGTGTTTATGAAATAAAATTTACATCTTAGGTGGAAAATGAAGAGTTGAGACACCTCATGTGGTCTTCAGTTCTGTTTTACAAGACGCCCAGTGTGGAAGTGATGGCTTGTGTGCTTCTCTCAACAAAAGCTATTTACTTTTTGCTGGATGATTCTTTCATTCATGCAGATGAGCACCAGTCAGGTAAAATAGTTATTTTGATCCTTTAATCATGTTACCAACTTAATCCCTCTCTCTGTGTTTGTCCTCGGTCTAAGTACCAATTTTCAGTAATCTTAATATTCAATATTCTTAATTAGACCTCCTAGCTGAAGGGGTCAGTATTTGCATAAGGTTTTTATGTTCAAAAAAACAGGGTCTTGACTCATGTCTGCTTCTCAGACCCTTTCAACTGCCATGGGATCTGTGCTTTTCTCTGATGTTATTTCATAGTCCCTCTCATAATGAAAATGGAAAGTGTAGGGTAATGAACCTCATGGTGGGCATTCAGTTAAAGTGTGTTATTAGTGCATCTGCTGATTTAAATCCTGTGTGTGACAAATGTTTATAAAAATGCTCCTAATAAAATTTGCTTGTGTTTTGCTCGAGAAATTTTAGCCACTGTACCCAGTTTTTTCCTAATTTCTTTCTTCAAGTGTGAGATAAGTATTAGATTGTAATATAGAAATTATGCTTATGGACAGAACAATCTTTTTCTTTCTATCTTTTTATCATATATACTTCTTTAACAGATTTTTGGACTAAAGAAAACTCAGACTGTGAAAACAGTGCTTTCCACCTCTCTTGCTGCTTTGTGCTAAAACTTAATGACCTGCAGTCAGTAAATGTTGGCCTGTTTGACCAATACTTCCGAATTACTGGTGAGTACATCCTGTGCTTTATTATTTTCCAGTTCTATTTTGCTCTAGTCTTTTTAGATGGATCTGTGTCTTAGTGAGATGGAAGAGAGGTTTTCTGTTGTTTCTTTTTCTTGAATCCCTAGAGCAAGATTTGAATCATAAGTGTACACATTGTGTTTTGAATTAAGAGAAATTATGTATTTTTTGAGGGATTTGTAAGGATTCTGTTGCTGTTTTCAACAATTTGAAAGATTTCTGAATAGTGATGCATGTTTTCAGGAGAAATAACCCTTAAAAATATTTTCTGATGATAGTTGCATGTTGGTTCAAGAAATGGTAATGCCACAGTGAGTGAATTATGTTCTGTGTTCTCCTCAGGACATTCTGCAGATCACATTGTCACCTGCCTGACAAGAGACAGTTACAACACTCACACCTTCATACAGCAGCTTATGGCAGTCCTGTCACTGCTGGCACGCACTCCTTCACCTGAACCAGTGGATAAGGACTTCTACTCTGAATTTGGGAGTAAAAACACAGGTGAGTTTTTTCTACATGTCATGACTTATTTAGGCATCATACTTAAGGCTTCACCTAAACTGTTCTGATTAAAAACTCTTCTGAGGGACATTTATGCAGCACTCATTTCCTATTTGGTACTTCATCTAAACTCCCTGACTTTAATTATCTTAGATGTACCTTATGTGAGCAGGATTGTTAAATGTCTGTAAGAGTCTTGCATAAGTGAAGCTAGTGATGGGTTCTTGCTTTCACCCTGGACTTACATGGTTAAAAATTTGCAGAAAAGTACATTGGTAATGCAAGAAGACTCTGGCAGAGACCTGCAATCCAAATACAATTATTCCAGTATTGTTTATAAGCAAAAGCATGTATCAATAGATACAAAACTTAAATTCTTCCAGCTACAGCCAGCTGTCAAGGGTTGTTGTTTATTCTACTACATTAAGAAAGTATTGTATAGCACTGAATAGAGATATAATAATGTATGTTTCTTGCAGGAAAAATGGAGAATTATGAACTGATTCACTCTAGCAGAGTAAAATTTATTTATCCAAATGAAGAGGAAATTGGGGACCTTGCTTTTCTAGTGGCAGAGAAGATGGATGATTTGACCAATCTTCCATCCCTCAACATCCTTCTGTATGTGTTGGCATTTCAAGTAAATCACTTTGAAGGATCTGCTCAGAACACTAGTTCACTTCAACCTAAAACACTGATATTGACCAGCTCTGATTTGTTCCTCTTTGATGAAGATTATATCAGTTACCCACTACCTGAATTTGCTAAGGAGCCACCAAAGAGAGACAAGTATCAGCTTGCAGATGGAAGACGAATCCGGGATTTAGATAGAGTGCTCATGGGGTATCAGACATATCCACAGGCCCTTACATTTGTGTTTGATGATGTTCAGAATCAGGACCTGATGCAGAATTTAACACTGGATCACTTTGGAGAAACTGATAGTGTCCCAAAAGGAAATTCCAAACAAGAGGGCAGCAGGAGCAGAGAGATCCAGTGGTACATTTTTATCCCAAGTGCAGAAAGCAGGGAGAAATTAATTTCATTGCTTGCAAGACAGTGGGAGATCCTGTGTGGTAGGGAATTGCCTTTGGAACTCACTGGGTAGTTACTGCACAGCCGAGTGATTGCAGTATGCATTACAAGGTAAAGCACAGTGAGTAAGTAGATAACACCTGGCAAGTTCTCTTTGTTTTCATGAGGAGCTGACCTGGACTCCTTTGCTCCCTGGTGCAGTGAACGTGTAATAGTACATAGAAATATTCTGAAGTGTTAACTGGGGACTGACCTTCTTGTACAGTCTATTTTTATGCAATAGTATATAGTGAGAAAAACCACATGAGACATCCTGGGAAACTGTATGGAAAATTTAAGGAGTCAACACTAGATATTCTGTCGTCTGGGGCTGTTAAGGTTTCCACTATTTTTCTGTATATATCAGTCTTGCTGTTCTATACAAATTCTAATGTGTAAATAAGGGTAAATGCTTGTGTATGTTCAAGTGCAATGTTCTTTGTACAAGAAGTATTTTGGTATGCTGCTAATGCTTATTATTTAATGATCTTACAGTTTTACATATGTTTTTCTTTGAGGCCAAGTGTAATTATTTGCTGCCAATCATTAACTTAACAGTAAAATTTGAGCCACAAGCAGGTAACAAATTTTCATATGAAACTATTTTCACAGGCATTCATTTTCCTTATCCAAGGATAAAAGAATTGCTTGGTAAAGATCCCCTCAGTATTGTCTTGAAAGTGGAAATACCCAATGTGGGTATATCAGCATTTTGTCAGCAAATAATGGATTTGTATCTCTGAACACCAAGTCTTTCTTTTGCCTATCTTGTCAATACAAATAAAGTGTAATTTGACAGTTTTCTTTTGGCCTTGTCTTTATTCAAGTTTATATCTTGTGTTTCCAGGATACCATATGGCAGTTCAGCAGCACACATTCTGTTCCTAGAGTGCATTGTAAAGTATGAAATGTGCAGCAAGATGAAAGAAGAAAATAGTTCATTCTACTGAAACAAGATTGTTAGTCCAGAAATAGCGCTGAGTCATGGAAACTGAGGATCTGCAGCCTCTAAACACAATTTGAGGATTTATTTCAAGTACTTTTGCTTATCTGTTAAATATTAGGGATTTTCTTTCTAAGCTGTCATGTTTAACTTGACTGTTACTGTGCCAAACAAGTTTTAGCATTCTCCATCCATGACAGTAAAATCCCTACTCACTATTATGAAGACAGATATTGACACTGAAAAAGAATGTTCTATATCCAATGGATTAAAAAGGGAAGAACAGTTTTGATACTTATACAGCAGCTGATGCTGCTTAAAACTGGTGCCACTTAAACACATAGAGAAATCTGGGTTGGAAGAGACGTCGGGACATCCAACAGTCAAGCTTTAAACAGGGCAATCTTCAAACAGGCTGCTCAGGGCCTGGTCCAAACAAGTTATGAGTTGCCTCCAAGAATGGTGTGTCCACAGTGGTGTTAGGAATTTGGTGGTTTCACTGAGTATTTTTCCATTGTTGCAGAGCTTGGCTGTGCTTTTTGGATTTCAGAAGCTAGGAATATTGCAGTCAGTGCAAGGATGACAAAGACAGAGGCAGCCAAAGTCAAATTGTATTGCAGGAGGCAGAGGAGTTCCCAAAGCAAGCACAGATGAGGAGCATAACTGGAGTGCAGCTCTGCTCCCAGTTTGACAGAGGAAGCCTAACTCCTTAAGCTTAGACTGAACTGAACAGTTAAGGTAGGTACTGCAGGCTTTTGGAGAAAACGAAATTTTCCTGTACTTAAAAGCTCTTCTAATCTCTGAAATCTCAAGGTTGCTTATGTTCATTTAAGCTTAATTATCCTTGGGTAGAAAAAGCTAATTTCTAAATTAAACATCCTAGCAATAAAGTAGTTAAAAGAAATCTTAGGTCTTCACTAGTTCTTTCTGAAGTAGCTCTGTTGATCACTTATTAATAATTGTCCAAGGTAACACTTGAGGAGCCTGTGGCAACTTAAACAGTCTGATTTTCAAAAGCATTTGAGGACTTACCAGATGAACAGATAACTTACAAGTGAATTTATAACTGAATATGAAGGGAGTCTGTAAGGATTCCTCTGGAACTGCCTGGGATTTGGGCCAACATGGACATACCTGTCTCTCATATGAGGATTTTACTTGTCTTTGCTTCTGGATAAGTCAGCCCTGCTTCCATCTGATTTATAAGGGCTGTTCTGGGGGGTGCCCTGTGCTTGAGACAGACATGAGTTTGGTTCTGAGCATTTTCTGTAAAACCCAACTGTTTAAAGGTATTTTAATACAGTAGTGGGTATCAGAGAATCTTATATTAGAGTAAGCAGGGATGACCCGCTGCTTGTTACATCCTTTGAGCAGGTAAGGCCTCTTTTTCATATTTTATTGCAGAAAAAACACATCTCTGGTTAAACTTTAAATTCTTTTTAAGTTCACATCTGTTTAAAACATAGAATCTGTGCCTTTGGAACACATTATTAATCCAGGAAATAGCTGCAATTCCTCCTTTATATCTTGGTAAGTATTGATCACATTTCAAGATTAACGAAATGTTCGGTACATGTTTTGATTCTTCCATTGACTATCTTACCTGTGATGGTATCAGAATTGTTTATTTTCAGGGCATTTTTTCAATAAATCGTCTTTTATTCTCTGCGAAGTAGAGCATGGGCTATATAAAGCTTTTTCCCTGATACTTCACCCTTTTTTTCCATTTTTACCTGGAAAAAAAAATTAGAAACGACAGCCCAACCAAACCCCAAATAAGAAATCCTCCTCTCTCCTGCTACCAGATACCTGATCCCTTGCTGCTTTCTTAGAATCACAGAATGCTTTCTGTTGCAATGGACTTTCAAGATCATCTCATTCCAACCCCCCTTCCATGGGCAGGGATGCCACCCACTTTATTGATTTTCCAGGAGCCTCAACCAGCCTGGCCTTGGACACTTCCAGGGATGGGCCATCCACAGCATCTCTGGGCCACTTGTGCCAGGGCCTCTGAGTAAAGGATGTCTGCCTTAAATCTAATCTAAATCTCCTCTCTTCAGTTAAAAAACATTCCCCGTGGTTTTATCACTGTCTGCCGTGGTGAAAAGTCCCTCATTAAAAAACCCCTTTAAATACTGATATGGCTGCAGTCAGGTCTCCCTAGACCTGCTTTTTTTCCAGCCTGAACAG
The DNA here is from genome assembly GCF_015832195.1 of Motacilla alba alba. Classification (NCBI taxonomy): domain Eukaryota; kingdom Metazoa; phylum Chordata; class Aves; order Passeriformes; family Motacillidae; genus Motacilla; species Motacilla alba. Next base: position 15,192,542 of record NC_052027.1, read on the forward strand.
CTCAGACTCTCCCAGCCAGTCTCCTGACGAGAGATGTTCTGTGTTAGAACCTGCTGGAGTCAGTGCTTTGTGGTTGTGCATTTCTGTTCACTTAAGTGCAATATTAAGCTGGAAATTTTCATGAACTGTCATTCTTCAGTGCCAGCCTGTTGTCTTGATTGTGTAATTTTAATGTAGTCTTCTTAAATACAGAACTTAAGTGAGGTTTTCTTGAAAATGTACAATCATTTATCTTGAAACTAAACTGATTGCTTCAGTTCATAAAGATTTCCCAGAACTTTCTACATTTAATTCCTACAGAAGGTTCTGCAGAATGAAGTAATGAAGTCACTGTGAACAGCTGAGGTCACATAGGATAGTCTTGATTTCTGCCTCTCTTTTTGCAAGAGCACTACAAAGCACAGCAGCCATATTCCTCTTTAGTAACCCTTTGTCCTCAAATTCTTTCCAGCTTCCAACCCTTGTTCAGCATTAAGACAATATCTGAGTAGCTGAAGTTATGACCAGAAAGACACAGAAGCAGGTGGAGGGACCTTTGTCAGGGAAGTATCTCTTGTACTCTCAAACTTCTGTGTTCTGGCTTTGCAGCTGATGTAGAATTTTGCCACCCTAGGAAGACCTAGACAATTATTTTTGTTCAGTGTCATCTGCCAAGGATGTGCCCAAAGGTTTTAAAACTTCCCTTGTATTGCAATTTAAAAAACTATAAATTAACCTCTTTAGGAAGGAAAGTAAATGAGGTGCTGACCTGGGCTACATTGTTTTCTCTGCAAGAAGGAATGACAGTGTGACCTGCATCCTGTCTGTCCTGTGTCCGTTCCTGTGCTGCTTTACAGAGCTCTGCTCTGCCTGGCTGTGGGTGTACTGCACAGCCGTGTATTTCCATCAGTCCCTCTGGCTCACCTTCTTCTTATCAGCCCTGATAAGAAGGTGCCTTTTTCAATTGGTGTAACACAAAGTACTGTTGCATCTTGCATTCTGATCAGGAAGTTTATTTCTGCAGCACTAATCTTCAAACATACCAAATCTTAGACAGAAGGCAGCCACATGAGGAAAAGCAGGGAAGTTGTGGCTCAGAGCAACCACAAGCTTCTGTAGCTTGATGTCCACCTGATTTTAAAGGGCATTTAGTAACTTGGAAAGCTAAAATTTGATGTGAAAAAGGGAGGATAGGAAATTCATTAGATCCAGAAAGACTGGCCAACACTGGAAAAATCTACCTGAATAGGTGCATGAAGAGCAGTAGCCAGAGTAGATGAGGTGGGCACTGAGCCCTTGGGCTTCAGTCTTCAGGGTCTCTGAGAGGGGATGACAAGAAGCCCTAGCCTCTCTGAAGTTGCTGAAAATGCAGAGCTAGCAGGATTCTGACTCCCATCTCCATCTGTTCTCAGGCAGACATTCAGTGCTGTCCTTGGCAAACTGTTGGGTACAGCTTGAGTCAAGCACATTGTAGGCCCTTTGTATCCCTTACAGACAGCAGGGCCTGAAGAATCAGCAGCACTTCATGGGAGAGCTCACTGCCTCTGCCATCGTGCTCCTGTCAGCTACTGAGTTTCAATAGCTCAACTATTGGAGCAAACAGCTTTACCCAGGATTCTAATTAATATTGGGTACCTGTGGGGAATTTAGAGTCTGACTTTCCAGTACAATCCCAGATTAATAAATGGGAAAAATACAAAACTAAAACCAAGAGACGGGAAAATGTTGCTGGTTTTCACTGCAGCAGAATGTGTAAAGGAGCTCAGGGTCAAGAGAACGTGATAGGCCAGACTTCAAGCACTTATTTACTGATCTTGGGACTGCTGGCCATAGGGGTTTTGGAGTAACAGGATGTGAGCAACCATGACAATTTCTTTCTGAATTTTGCCACAGCATTGTGCTCAGGCAGCACAATGTCTACCTGTCTGCTCGGAATTGGACTACAGTGTCTGTGTGAGAAAGAGAAGGATAAACAGACTCTATTCTCTGTGCAACCCTTGCAGGCTTTTTTGTTTTTATGAGCAACCTTAAAATTCCAGTTCTTTCCAACTTGCCAGGAGGAAAGGAAGATTAGAGTTGCATCCTTGCATCTTTACCAGGACCCTGAGGGTAAGTTGGGTAAGTATGGTTCAGCTGGTCCCATTCCTACACACAAGCACTATTGGCTTGGCCTGTTTAATCCTTTTCAGACTCACAGCCTTACAATTCAGAGCAAAGGGACTTAATGTCCTTTCCCAGCTTTGCCAGAAGTGCAGAACAAGAGTCCTTTTCTCTTTGTGGATGTAACCAAACGGTCAGTTCCCAGAGAAGCTGTGTGGCAAGGTGGACTGGATGGCAAATCACTTGCCTTGGCTCTGTAGTTTCTTAACAAAAGATTTCAATAGCAGGAAATTGCCCAATCTGGTCAGAGCTGCACACACTTCACAAAGCAGAGCTGGTGACCCAGCATTTTAAAACACAGTTTGTGGCACAGGCAGGCAGGGAGTCTGGGAGGGTTTGCAGCCTTATCCTTTGCCTTTATCCAGGTGGGGGTTTGGTTTCTTTTCCTGTGAAACAGGTTGAGGAATTTTTGCCAGCAGATTCTCAACTTTAAATGTTAATGTGTACACAATAAAAATTCTAGGCCTTAAGAAAGTTGCTTTAGAGGACTCAGCTTGTTATTGATGCATAAATAAAAAGAAAGATAATTTTTCCCTGAGAGAGAAAAATCCTGAGCTTTCCTGCTGCCAACAATCTGCTGATGATGGGGGAGACTGAGCCCACAAGGTAAAATTTAAGTGTTTTGTAGCAGTCATCTTGAAGAAGTCAGGGCCAGAATTTGAAGATGTTTCTGAGACCCACATCTGTGACTTCTGCTAGACCAGCCACCTTCTGTTATCTGGGCAAGAAACACTTGACAAATAAGTCAATCTCCGTGCTTTCTAAAACAAATAAAATCCATGTGTGAAACCTCACAGATAAACACGCTGGCAGACAGTTGACAACTCCTACTGTATGCTTTAAAATTGGATTTACACAATCCTATTTCAATCAAGCATTGACTAGGACGTGAACAAAATCCTCCTACCCTGCCTGCACAGGCCTGTTTGTGTATTCTGTCATCAGATCTTTACAAGCCTTTCCTAAATTTTCTCTTTTGATGAAGGCTGTTTGGCAGATCTCAGAATCTTGCTTTATGAGATTTTGGAGGTTTGAAATACTTTGTAGAGATGCCTCTGTGCATGAGCGGGTCTAATATTGAAATGAGTGAGGGAACTGGGGTTTCCATTTGTTGATAGTTTTGAAGAGTATTGGACTAAACAGTGGAATCAAAAAATTGATCCAATGCATTTTGCCTCTAAGGCATAAGGTTTTTATAGAGTCATCCATGAGAAAATACTTTTATCTGCCTAGGAGGAATCCATCTATGAGAAGAGAACAGAAACAGAGAGGAGCAGTTTGGGGTTTGTTTAGCTCATTTTTGTTTCTTGTGCTCTTTCTCTGCTGGTGTTGCCATCTTTGATGACACTGCCAGCTGGAACTGCTGCTGAGAGCACCTTGGCTTCTGTGCACTGAACATTACTAATGGCTCTTGGCCACCTATTAATTTAGAGGTA